>NW_023500918.1:0-600733 GCF_013390185.1 Colletotrichum aenigma
CGTTTCCCGCGACCCAGGAACTGACGTGTGCATCACCTTGGCCACATCGGCATCCGACCTCCGAATTGCTAAACGCGCCGTGATGTCGAAGAGGGAACGAGCGTGGAGGCGAACAAGTCGCGCAGGCGGTCGAGGGACTCCTTGGAGGCGACACGGGCGAGGAATTGCACCCTTTTCGATTTCGAAGGCGGGTTTTCCCCCGTTGCAAGGTCCGCACAGAAAAGTTCCCGGACGGCGCCTGCCGGGTCGCCCTGCGGTGTTGCAGGTCCTGGCATCATCGCTGTTCTGATGCGGTTCCAATCGTCCGCCGATGGGTCGAAAGTGGTCTGGGCTTCGTCGGTCACTAGATCAAGGACGTGGAGGACATCATCGATCCATTGAAGCCAGAACTGGCGCACGGGTTGCATCGTCAGTCAGTCAGTCTATCAGAGAGTAACTCGGCTGTTTTAGCGAGTCTCGTGCTATTGGGAGGAGCTGGGAGGCGCCTTGTCCCGGTGAGGGGAATCGCTGCCCGGGCCCCGGTTTCTTTTTCCGCGTGTGCCTGGCTGCGACTGAAGGCTGAGGGCACGCGGCGAGGAGGCAGTTCGAGAAGTCTCCCGAGGGTAGGTTGATGGAGGGAAGTACGTAGAAGGGGCGAAAGAGAAAAGAGGAAAAAGACAAATGAGCAAGCGAGGAAACCACAGGCAAAGGACGGATGGGGTTCAGGGATTGAAATACGACTCACGTCTTGTATCCTGCTTCTCATCATCCAATCCCACCTGGATATGTTGAATGTTGTGTCGCTGATTCTACGGTCACACCAACGAGTGATGATAGGCCGCCAGGTGTTGTTCTTCCAGAGCGTCACGAGGCGGCGGGTCGGTATGCTCTTTCTCTTCCCCGCGAGGCCCAGAGTCCGGCATACTATGGCCTCCAACCCGGACATGCCGTCGGTCTCGGTGGACGCGGTCGTCAGTTGCTCCCACTTGGATTCGGCAACCGCTGACGCTGTGTTCGTCGGCGACAGGAGGTCTCTGAGGTTACGCCATGTATCACGGTGGTTCTCGACGGAGTTGACGCACTGGTCCGCATTGCTTCGGAGCTCAACGAGTACTCGCTCAGGGAGGGTGTCAGCGTCATACAGTTCACAGATCCACCAGGCCTCCTCGCAATCGACGTCAGCGCCGCCGTCCGCGCTCAGGTACGTCTTCAACGCCGCCGCCCGATGCTGGCCCGCTATTACGTCCAAGGGACGCTCATTAACGGCAGACCAGTCGCAGAATGGGAGGATGATGTGCCGCGGCGGGTCCTTGGCGTCCACGCCTAGGTGGGACACCATGGCATCCAGCTGCCTCCGGGAGACGAGGGCCTTCATGAAGTTGGCCGGATCTTGGCGCTGGACGCCCACGTGCCGGAACTTTTCAATCAGATGGTCTAGCTGCCTCGGAATGATCTCGCGGCTGCCTGTGTCTCGTGCCCAGCTGAACTGCATGTCCGAAAGCTTGACTTTAGCCAGCTGTAGGAAATGCGGCTCTGCGGAACGCGTGCGCACAAAGTGACTCTTGCTGAGGTCGATGCGGTTTAGGCCGTCATCGGCACGGCATTCAGTCGGCGCCGGGAGGGAGGACGTCTTAGAACCGAAGCGTCGCTTGGCCGCTGGCGATGTGGTGGGTTCGATGTCGGCCTGGGATGACCGCCTCTTCCTCGACGCCTGATTAGCGGCGGGGACGGCGCTGCTACTGAGATGGAGCGTGAGACTTGTCGACGAGGACAGGGTTGCGTCTCCGGTACCATCGGCGGAAGGCATGGTGCGGCCGAAGGATGAGCTACGCGAGCAGACACTGAAGGCGGGTGGGGGTGAAAGGTCTGGAGATGCGCTTAGAAGAAGTACATGTATTCTGGTAGACGGCATGTTATGGATTTCCTCTTTTCTTGCTGCCCATATGTTGCGGGTGACATCGCAGGCGTTCGTTTCCCCGGGAACTGATGTGAGGGTGACGTGTGTCTGTAGAGAGTGTGACATGGTAATGAGACTATCACTTACCGGCAAAGAGCTTCATTTGTGTATCGGCTGTTGGTGTTTGGCTAACCAGGGTATGGTGGAGAACGGCGTTGGCTGACAGCAGCTGGTTCCTGATCTACTATGCGACTGTGAATACTGTAGCGATCAGGGGCGCTGAGGCGTACGTAGGGAGGCCGGTCTGTCACCGATCAACAGGGCTATTAATCGAGGTGTATCTAGAAAGAAAGTGGAAGGTATGAACGGTCGCTCGGACGGCCTGCTGCTCACTTTATACATGTGCCATGTGGCCTGGGGAGATGAAGGGGCCGCGTCGGAGACGAGAGGGATAATTGGTTGCCCACATGGGTTGGCACGACGGGCAGCTGTGCGTAGCGCTGGACGAATCAGAGCTGCTGTACACATTGAGCGATTGTAAACGGGCTTGGTCAAGGCTGTTATAGTATGTACCTAGTATCAGATGCTGCACTGCGATACTCTCGAGCTGAGTGTGCAATGGGTTGGTGGGAGGAAAGGGTTAATATATGAATGGTTTTGCGACTGTCGCTTCAGACTAACGGTCGGCGAGAGGAGGTTGACGGATGGGATAGTGCGTGCTTTGTTTGTTATGATAGGAAGCCCGGTAGGTTCATTTGCATCTCAACCGAGCTTTTGGGAATGTGACCGATTGGTATGCCCTCTGCGGACTGCGAATCGGCAACTTCATTCAGATGACTCAACGAATTGGATAGCGTTTGCAAGAGTTCGCTTGATAGACGCTGCGATGAGTAGAGTGTTCTCGGGCACACTACCTGTTGGAACCGCTGCAGATGAGGCGTCTGAAGGCTGGCTCTTGAGTTGAATGAGAGCGACCGTATGTAGGGGAAGTACTGTGGGTAGATAGGTTAGATGAGATGAGGTAATGCAGGTGCGGTCAAAGGAGTGCGCAGGAAATTAGGTACGCGGTGAGGTGATGAGTAAGCGGAAAGGAGAAAGTTTAATCCTGTGCGCGCGCACCTCCAGCTACCTTACCTAATTTGCGTTTGCCACTTCCGGAACCCCTGTCAGCTGAGGGATCTCCAGGTTCACCGTTTTCAACGTCAATTGACCTCTTTTTCGTGGTTTCCTCAATGAATATGGTGTGTAATACATATACATTTGTACTTCTATAGTGAGCAAGATCAGTGCTATCAAATGGTATATTCTATGCTTATATATACTCACCTTTCATTCATAATCTTCACAACAGGTGAAACTCTACTAATTTTACAGAATTTGCGAATAACCTCAACAAACAACCAATTTGATTCCTCAATATACGCGACCAAAGAGGATACCATCGAGAGCCCTAGTTTCAGCGATCAAAGAAACATGTTTCCTTTTTATATACACGCCGTATTCGCGGAGATATCCCCGGTCAAAGTTAGCGAAAAACGCGCCGCAGCGGAAAACCCGCGAAATCGCGCATTTGCGTCCACAGGGATTTCGGAGATGGTAAACGCAAACGGATGCGATTGACTAGAGGTCGCGGAGCCGCTCCAAAAGGGAAAAAGTAGCGAACCCGCCGGGTAAGGTGATTTGCCGCTTGGGTTCGCATGCCGCCTGGCAAGAAGAGCCATGCCTTTTCTAGTGAAGAAGGTTATGCACAAGTTAGGCAAACGCTTGCAGCAATTCCCGCCCTGGGAAGATCCCCCGAGATGCTCTTCCTTGAGACATTGAACAAACTACTTTTTCTTCTAGTATACTTAAGAAACGTCTCGAAATGAAAAAAGAACGAGAGTACTAAGGAATAACTATTTTGACATGTTAATCGGTTTCTGAGTCACCGCTTTTGCTTCTCTAAAGAAAGTGCTCTCGCAATCGAAGGTTCTACTTATCAACAAACTTCTTCTACCAACATATTATTTAAGAACAAGGCCTTGCACCTCCACTTCCCTCTCCCATCCAACCAACTGGCCCTTCCTATCACCAAATTTATCTCTGATAATCATCTGCACCCTTTCATCCATCACTATCGCTATGGACCATTTGAAAATCGCACGGTGGTTCGCAGATGAACCTGACAAGCTACAACGCTACCTCGGCGAGCTTTCGGCCGACATGAGGAATGTGGCTACCGGCCCCCCACTGGAGGGGTTGGCGAAGGAGCTAGTGCGGGGGCTGGAATCCCGCGGCGTGGATCCCTCCTCGATCATTCGGCTTGGTCCGCGGATGCTGCAAACCGACGTTACGTTGATCTACGACCGTGGCAAAACCTTCCCAAGGGAGGATCGTCTTTTGCACTTTGCCGGCAGGGAGAAAGTCATGGAATTCTTCGGCACCTTTCTAGGCTTTGCCGAAAATCCGCACACAACGAATCCGCACACGACGGTTGTCCAGGACTCTATTTCCTTGGACCTGGACTTTGTTTTGGTTTACGTAGATCGAGGTCGTATCACATGTCTTTACACGCGTGACATGAAGATGGAGGAACAGTTTACACGCACTAATCGCCTTCAACTTGTCCGTATGATCATGGATTTCGAATCGCCTAACGATACCGCTACCCTTAATGTCAGTTGCATTCACTATCATGTTCTGAAGGAGCACAACGATGTTGAGGGGGTTGCTGGACGTGCGTAGGAGCAGGACATGAATATTGTAGAACGGGGGGGTGACTGGTGGTGGTAGTGGTGATAGAAAACAAGAAGGACGTAGCGATTTCGGTACATGTCCGTACAATTTGGAACTTAGCAATCTTCACGCCACATCAATCAACATTATTAGCAAATGTGAGGCAAAAATAGAGCGATAAGCCGAAAAAGGTTTCCGACATATTGCCTTAAGCCTGATCCCAGGGAAAGAGGGAGAGGCGGAGAAGACAAAACATGTTACTTCTATCCTCGTTACCTGCCCTACATGTGGGCTTACCAGCTACGGTATGAAGGGGCTGGGAAGGCTCGGGAGGAGTCTCGCAAGAGAGGACTTAACGTCGGAGAGCTGAACGGCATTGATGTGGGTTATGATACTGAGATTTGAGGCTGAGCGAGAATCGGTGGGCCGGCGGTCATAAACTTATATGTCTGTTCCTTTCCAATAATTCATCATTTGATCCCTCTCGGCCTACAACGGGCCCCCATTGTATGGTGCGGACTGTGAGCCGCATCGTGTGCAATTCCTAAATACATGAGGGCAGGTTGAAATAGTACTCTCAGAGTGTATAATGAGAGGACGACGAAATCAGGTTTGCCCATCCACTGCCTGACGATGTGAAATAGTCTATTGCGACAGATGCGGGTTGGCCTGGTCCAGAAGGACGATGACTTGGACTAAGACCACTTCTGGATCTGCCCTCTTTCGGCCTACTGCCGGCTGTCTGGTCCGTATCTATCCTCTGCAGCGACATTCTCGGGTTTGTCGATGGACAAGGGGATGGGGAAGGCTTCCGTGGACCTGGCCGTTGATAGCCACCTGGGATGCTGCGTAGCTCTCGGTTGTAGCGGGCTAGGTGCATGGCGGCCAGCCCACCAGATGCGTAGGATGTCTGCGAGCCCTCACGCAGGTACGTGGAAGCCCGGATGATGGGAGGAGACGAGGAAGTCTGGGATGGAGATGATAGAAGCGCCAGCCGAGAGCGCTTGTTGAAGTCGGTAGACGGTGTACGTATCTCAGATAGAGGACTGCTTGCGGTCGGTGACAGGGTGCGCGAGGATGACTGGGTTGAGTGTCGGTGTTGCTGCGGATGGCGGGGAGCTGTGCGGGCAATGTCCCGCGCTTCACGTGGAGATTCGGCTATGTTTGACGTGCGTTGGCTTGATCGGAGGGCCGATAAGGAGGGTCTAATGGGGGGAGAGGGGTCGCCGGGAGCGGCGGCATGGGAGGACTGCGCTATCGCCCAGATTCCTGAAGCCCGGAGACACGTCAGTGACTCTTCGGGAAAGATTGCATGCAACACAGACGCACTTACGGAATCGTCAGCATCCAAGTCGAAGCTGCTGAAGGATGCTTCAGACTTCGTATCGTGGTCGCCTGGCTGGCCGTTAGGTAGGGTTTCCGCTCCACCGACTCCTGCTGACAGCCCGAAGTGGGTGGCTCTGTCCGCACGAGGATCGTCGACGGCTTCAGGAGCCTGGACCGGAGCAGGCTGAGACGTGGCTTCCGCACAAGGGGACGGGGTGCAGGGAGGGTACGAGGCCTCGCGCCGGTCATCGGCGGGTTCTGCAGCGACTGGATTGGGACAGAGAGCGGAAGGGGAATCCAGACGCGGCGATTCGGCTCCAGTCGCGCGACGGCTTGCAAGGTTTGAAGGGCTGAGGGATGTGTTCCGGGCTGGAGTTGGAGGGTGGCGATGGGCGGTAGTTTCAGCCGAGAGAGTGATAGCGCAGGTTTTGCGTCTCCGTTTGATGCGCTGCGCGGGGGACGGGCTGCTGGAGGGGGACCAGCTGAGGACGCGCTTCGTCACCCGAGCCTGTCGTGCTGCCGGTGCCGGTGCCTTGTGCGTGTTCACGGTCTCGGACTCGTTCGGACAGCGGTCCGGCGACGACGGGATGACGATTGGGCTCGACCGCCTCCCGTCTTGTTTTCGGGCGGCGCGTGCCGGGCGGGTGGCGGAAAGAGGGATGTCGGAGTCCGAGTCTGACAGGTTCATGGGTATCCGACGACGGCGGTGCGGGGGTGCTGGCCGCGGCTCGGGGCGGGGGGTCACAGGGAGTGCTGGATCCAGCCGGTTGGGGATACGCCGCTGCGTACGTCTGGCCGTCGGAGGTCCACTCCTAGCGATGGACGGGTTTGTAAACACTCTCATCGCTTCCGCCTCACCTTGATGCTGCCTTAGCGTGGCTGCGGCGGCTTGCTGCCTTTGTTGATTATTTCTTTCCGTAAGTTCCTGTTTTCTGACTTCGTACTCTTCGTCGGATCTGGCGAGGATCTTCCGGTTCCAATCGGTGCCGTAGTGGAAATTGTCGCTAACTTGCCGGGATGTTAACACCGTTGGGTATAGTAGGTTATCGCTTGTGTTGAGGCTGAGTTGGGGATAACTGGTCCCCTGACGTATGGTACCTGGCCCTGTCTGGGCCACCAAATATCTCTGTCGCCGGAGATGCGGGTTGAGATGATGCCTCAGTTGGAGAGAGGGTATGGGGGGACGACGGCGGCTCCGTCTAGGGGATGTGGCTTCCTTCAGTGGCATAGGCCGGTTTCCAAACGCGGACTTCTGGCTTCATCTTAGCATATCTATGGGAAGGACAGACAAGTTCCAGCTTATGACTCTTACCTTCGGCAGCGATGATGACTGTTACGTTCACACGCTATGATGTCCCTTCCCGATAAGAGCGGGTGGGTGGTGTGAAAGGCACGTAAGGTGGATGAAGGGGTGTGAGATTGGGGGAACGATGCGGTGTATGCAGTGTTCACTGCGATAGACGCAGCTGAGACGAAACGCAACGGTTGTTCGGTCTGTTTCCAAACGGACGATATCTGGATTGAGCTGCAATGGGCGGCGAATGCTAGCAAGATGGTGGCTTTAATGCGACAGATAGGGAAGAAGGGTGGAAGAAATTATTAACAAGATATGGGGAGGAAGAAGGGCACGTGGTTACTCCATGAACGAGGGTACTGAGATTGGAAAGGCAAAAATGAATGCAGTTTGAGGGTAGTGTTCCCAGACTGAAAAGTGCAAACGTCATGTTCAGCGACGGTAGAATAAATAAGCCAGAAGTAGCGATCAGGCTTAGCATGCTTCTGGGTATTATTGACGTGTCTTTTGCTGCAAATCTGTATAGGTGTAAGACTGTGGTAGGGAGTGAGGACGTCGTATGAGTGTAGATCGGTTTCTACCGATTTCATTGGCCACGAAATGGTGTGAATGGTATCACGACCCACCGCAGCTACATAAGGTTCTTATCCGGTTAAGGTGTCGGCTCCTTCGGGAACAGAACGGTGTCGGGAGTTGTTTGATTGAGTGGGTTTCGAAAACCGTACGTGACGAATGAAAATGGTTAAAAGGAGCGGCTGCGGCTGAGACGTTGGAGATTGTGAACATGGGATAGTGATCCCTGAGAGCTTGGCTGGAGGGGCAGCAAAAGCAATAACTGGGAACCATTTCGGGCCAATCATTTCGGTCATATCTCAGGAAGAGAAAAGTGGAAAGACACGGCTCTTTTGGGGTGGTCTGCACACCTACGCCACCATATTCAACACCAATTAATCCATCTCGTCTTTTCGCAAATGGTTCTTCATCCTAGTTTTATCCATTAATTACTATAATACACTACACCCATGCACTGCTGCCAACTCATTCTCCGCGGTTTCAAGCGTATGTGAGAATAGACTACGGCACATATGTGTGGTGGCGTTACTTAGCTTCAATCTGGGGCTTTTGGATGGCTTTTCGCATATCCTCTGCGTGCTGAGGTTATCGTAAAGCAGGTTGCTAATCTCTATGAACCTCTCAGTATACTATAGCGATGACCTGATGTACCTCGCCACACTGCGGAGATTCCTCACTAGACCCCTCTTCCTCTACATTCCTCAATCCTCTTCGGCGTTGCGAATTTCAATTTAACGATTGGAACTCTGCTGGGGCGTCGCTTGATGAATACTACGAGGATAGGGCCGCACCTATCATACTAACTGCGTAGCCAACGGATTAAATACACCGCTATTCTTAACCTTTTTCGATAGAACATTATAACATAGACGGATAGAGAGGGCCTTCAGACAGGCACTGTTGTTGCTAGCGATGTGGAATATTACTGCCACCCTAACTCGTTCTAGTGTGCTGATATTGTGGACAGGTAAACTTACCTCATCGTAAGAACGAAGTTCTTTTCGACCTAGGCACTAGGTTAACAGTAGAAAATTCATTGTATGATATTCGGTTGACTCGATTGTTAATGAGGTGACGTATTAAGATAGTAGTTGCATAACTGTTAGGCGAGATCTACATATTAAACAAGAAGTAACTCTATCTGGATATATCCTATGTCCTTCTTCTCACGACCAATCGCAAGCTACATTCAAGAGGGTCTTCAATCACTGTAGCATGATGGTTCTGATGATCGACAAAGTCTATACAATAACGATATTATACTACAACTTCATATAGAAGGGTTGCTATGCTCACGAATCCCTTTCTCCTGCTGTAGGGGTCGTACATGACAGCTCTGGTGAGTAAGGTACAGGTGTTATGGGAATCTGTGACTTGAACGAGACGGACGACTGCGAGGACCCGGGTCCAGGTGAATGGCAATCGCCTTGTGCAAAGGAGGTAGTGGTGCAAAATAGTTCAGGAGAGGCCTTGACGCATTCTCGGAAAGGGAGGGAAGGGCATTCTGCAGTGTCAAGAGCTTTACCTAACCTGTTAGCAAGTCCATTTTTAATATGAACTCTAATGTGAGTTACAAAAACATAGCAAGAATGCATTACACATACCATTTATTTGCATCATTGCTCTAGGAAGAGCTTCGCTGTCCCTGGACGGTGGGTAAATGTGAGGGATTGTCGACGAAGATATCTTGTTGATGGGATGAGATAAAGTAGATGGCGAAGTAGTGGGACCTACGCCGGCGGCAGGAGACGTGGGACCTGCAGGGGCTGGTTTGGAGATATCTTTCGAAAACGATAAACCAGGGCCGGAGTCTGTGCCGGTGCCATTTCGTGCACTATCGACAGGCGTTTCGGGTTCAGGTGAGGAAAAAGAAGAATATTTTGGATAGATGTAGTCGAGGGATAGGTGACGAATGTGACGGGAGGGGGAGAAAGATGGGTCTGGTGAAACTCTGGGAAGTGGTTTTTGTCCAGACGGTGGGGTCGCAGTGGGAGGACTAGCCTGAGGCTTCCGCGACCGACCGCGTCGGAGCTTCACATGATGACCAGTTTGCTCCAGCGGAGGACGCTTTCGAGGCCGACCACGTCCACGCTTCGGCTGAGGCGTATCTTCGGGCCTCAATGGATGCTTCCGCGGACGACCCCGGCCACGCTTCAGCGTCCCCTCTGAGGTGCCTGTCATGGTGATGTTGATGTATGGATTTAGGAAGGGATGCTTGATATTACTGATAAAAAAAGTGAAGGTTGATGTGGAATTAGGATCACATCTTCATCAGAGGAATGTACTACTTTATATAGAAGAAATAAAGGCAGTAGAACTTGAGATAGTCCATTCAATACAAGGCTTAAAGTCACGGATTTCTAGGGTGAGACCACGGTTAGGTTAGTGTGATGATTTACATCCGGAACGGAGACCGCATACGTGGGTTAGCCAATAAAAACGGTAACTTGATCACAACACCGAAAATGATTATGCGGGTTTCAGTGTGGGTCAAATAATACCACAACTATTGGTTAGACATACCTAGAGAACGTGAGGGGAACAAGGATTATGGGACTGTGGTGTAGCTAACAGGTTCTATGAGTACCTGTAGAGGAGTTTAGGTGGGCAATCTCTGTGTAAGTATATTGGACTTACTGCGTCGGTCTAGTTCGTGCGATATCAATTATGAGATAGATGGAAAAAATCTAGAAAAAACAATGGAAGATGTAGTTTGTAGTCATAATGTAGCTGAAGCTCTCTAAAAGCGTGCATCGCAGACATCAGGACGTCGAGTACTGGAGTTCATACGATTGGAATTATCATGAACATAGATACATGTATCTAGGGCTATTATGCAGGTACATAATGACTTGTTAATGCCTGGGCTGAAGGGGTATTATAACCGTTTCTAAGGTGGGAATCTGGTTACTGTGCTGGATTGCGTGATTCGAGTTAAGAAATGAATGTGTGATTACGTACAAGGTCACTTGTGAGAAGGAAATGTATCTCAAGGACCGTTTTTACTATAGGCGAACCATTTTTTTGGTGTTGTACCTTTTCTGATAAGAAACCAGGACCGTGCGCAGATTTTTTCGACCAATCCTGACCAATTGTCAAACCAAATTTGGTTTAGGGATTAGACTCCTAACTGTTAGGCTTTCCAGCCTGGCTGATATCCCTGTTATGTGATTAGCTAGTTGATATAGGGTTTGGGACCATATCACAAAAATATCTACTAAACTATTCACTGATTTCTAGACTCCTAATACTAAGTATAAGACTGAAAACTAGATCGTTATAATCGCTTTCATTTAAGCTTTAATTGCATCCCACTTTCATGTATTTTACTGCTGGAAATCTCAACAGCTTCTACACTGCTAGAAAACAACAGCTTCTACCCTATGTCTGCACCAACCCACTTAATCTTTGGTGAGGGTTTGAACAGCTTCTACTTGAAGCCGTAGTTGCCAGTATGTTAGGGGCTGGGACGACATCACAAAAACTTCTACTACCCTATTCACCTATTTCTAGACTTATATCACAGAATAAAACACTAAAAACTAGGTTCCTATATTTGCACCAATTGTGGCTTCAATTGCATGCTACTTTTACCTATTTTACTATGGAAAATCTTAACAGCTTCCACCCTCCTGTGAACAACGGTTTCCGCCCTTGTCTCAACAGACCCACCTAATTCTGTAGTGGGGCGTTCAATGGCTTCCGACGTCAGCCATCGCCTACGTAATGATAGAAAAGCCACGGCCAACAACGGAGCCGAAGCGCCTGGCAACGCACAGCCACTGCTTGGAAGGGACGCGTCTCACTCAGCCTTTCGGTCCCCTCAACATAGTCTTCTTCGACGTCTCGAGTCCCTGACTTCCTCTTACGGGCGCGGGCCCCCCAACCATCGGCGAACACTGTGTCCACTTTTTCCAATGTGAGTTCTCCTCCATCCCAGCTTGCCTTACTTCGAGCATCGAAGTTAACATTGCCTAGAGCTCCCGCCTCGAATACCCATTGAACGATTCCCGTCGAGCGAGGTCCGCACAACGGGACTCACAGCAAATTTCAGCCATGCGACGATTGCTCCATTCCCCACGCGGCTTCGAAACAAAACACCGATTTCCACGAGGAACAAGCTCGGCGCGCAAGGGACGAGACGGGTAGCCCGAGAAACTCGAGCAATCGAGCGAGCGAACAAGCGTGAGAGCAAGAGAACAGGGGCAAGAAACTAAGGGCAAGAAATCAAACGCACGATCTCCAAACCCTTTGAACTTGGGCATTTGTCCAATAAGAAAGCTACCAGTGTCTGCGACGTCTGCCTCTTTCGACTGCATCATGGTAGATCATGCCAGCGATCCAGATTCTGACAAGATGTACAAGTATCATGTCTTCATTATCTGAGGATGTAACAATGTACACAACCATTGCAGGCATTGTTTTCTGCATCGACGTCCGTTTGCCAAAACTAGAATGCGTCGTGCCTCATTGCCAAATCACCATACAGGGTATCAATCCAAACAAAATACAACGCTCCAAATGCCTCATGCGCATGACCAGTCTCCTCCGTCCAGGCATTCTCCCCGATAGACTTGAATCATCTTCAGCCCCCTTCCCCGCTTCCCCGCAATGATTTACGGCCAGGCGACGACGAGGCGTTAGTCGACTGTTCGCTGCCGCTGGAAACGACCCTCTCAGGGTCCGAGGCGGATGCCAAGCTGGAATGACCCAGGGACTTGTCGCGTCTGTGTTTGGGCAACGTCCGAGAGGGCTCATTTGGCGAGCTGGGAGCGCTGAAGCAGAGCCATGAGACGAGTTGGGTCCACAGATCGCGTGCTTCCTTCGTGTCGCCGGCCTCCGTGGTGGTGTTTGTGAGGTCCGTCTCGAATCGCTGGATAATTTGTATCTTGGGTGTTTCGGATGGGTCGATGGGGTAGTCGACGAAGATTTGGAGGATCCGGGCAGTCGAGGTGGAGAAGGAGATGACGGTTGGCTGGGGGAGAAGCAAGTCAGCCTGGAATCAGTTTGGAGAGAAAAGAAGGATGCTCACTGCATGCTCGGTCTTGTGTTGATCTTGGGAAATCTGGCGGCAGATGAGAGAGAGCAGGCAAGCGAGCTCGCCCTGTCCGTAGGGCTGTGACTTGTTTCCCGTCTCAGCTGGAGCCCTGGAGTCGTCTGCGACGATGCAGCCGATGGAGGCGGGGGTTTCCCGGGTTTCCAGGATGTTCACCATCTCCCAGCCCTTCAAGGAGTACTCGGCGACAGCAATCAGACGCTCCCAAGGATTGGTGGGTTGCATCGGCCGGACTCGGGCGATGTTTGCGATCGGCGTCGGGGTCTCACTCCTGGCGAGCAAGCCTGCGGTTCCGTCATATTGGCAAGCCCACTCCAGGCCGGTGTACGGTGGGTGGCCGATCCATGGTCCAGTCTTCGTGGGTAGGTCCAGAGTAGCGCAGTCGGGATGGGTATTGGGACGGGGGAGCCAGCTGGGCGTCTTTATTGATGGGCAGGTGTTGATGTTGAGGGTGGAGAGGAAGTCGGTTGTCAGGGCGCTGGGATGCGAGGAGAGGACAGAGCGAAGGCAGCTAAAGAGATGTTTCGCGCCTTTTGGGCTGATGGCCGGGTGTTCTTTGCGTGGTGATGCCATTGTCGTAGTGGTTTGGTTGTGGCGCGGCAGCAGAAGATGTGATGATGGAGGGGAGTGTGGTTGGGTGACAAAGTGTGACGCAGGCATTGAGGAGCCTTTGTTTACGTGAAAGTGGTGCACAGCTGTTATCTGGTGGCGCACAGGCCACTCACGCGACAGCACGTGACTGCGCGCCATGTTGTGGCTCATGCAGACCTGTGGCACATGTGGTCTTGTGGCACATGTGGCACATGTGGCTCATACACAGCTGTGGCATGTGGCACATGTGGCGCATGGCTTGCACACTTGTGGCTCATGTGGTAGCTGTATCGCTATCAGATAAGCGGATAAGGTATGCATGCTCAACCCCGCCCCCTCCTCAACTGTGAAGGTGCCTAAGGTGGGCGACACGGAAACGCGCAGCTGGACCACCCATCATGGAGCTCCCCAACTCTTGCCAGACATGATGGCAAAACTGAATCTTCCTTCTTCCAAGCCGAGCATGTCTCCTCCTCCTTCTTCCACTGCTGTTCCCGGTCATCCCCACCAGCCATGATACCCTTGCCCACAGACTTCGAGAGCTGGGCGGCTCAAGTCAGAGAGCATAATGTTAGCGACTTGACCTTGTCACAGCTGCGCGATACGCACTTTTCTGGCTCCAGGATCCCACACGCCGCATTCTTGCAGCTCCGCGCCATTTGGCCGCTTGTCCAGACTGCCGACAAGGCCCTCCACGCTCTACGCCGTGCTGGTTTCATCCCCGACGACGACGGCGACGGCACCGGAGCTACCTCCGGTCGCGAGCGCAAGACACCCGTCACCGGTAGATCGTACACCGTGGCCGAATGCCACCTTCGCGCATTGCTGGACCAAATAGCGCCGGCACGGCCGGCTAGAGAGTCCAACACCACTCCGATCGCCCAATCCACATGGTCCTCTAAGTTAGAACTCCTAAAGGCGGAGAAAACGCTAGGCATCTTTGCTCCTTCACTGAGTTTGTGGCGACAGGCGAGACCAGTCCCTGGTGCGCATGCCCACACTGGTACTCAAGAAGGCCAGATCCCGCCCGAAATGCCCCTGAGATCGGAGGAAGACGGGTCTGACGACTCACCCTGCGAGTCCGGCGACTCATCTTGCGAAGAGCCATGGGGGCTCTCGCTTTCAGACTGCGAGGCAAATTTTAGCCGCCTGATGCAAGATACGCCATCGAAACCACCGAAAGACTTCAAGGTTTCAGCACCTTCAGAGGATCCACCGACACCGACCACCGATTCGTCTGAAAATGAGGATGAATCTCCCTCTTGGAACTTTGAAGGGCGCTCCGAAGGCACTTACAAGCGGACCGCTTACGAGGTCCAGACGACAGTCTTTTTCGTCGCCTTCTTTCATGCTCTGTTCGCATACAGACTTTCCATCCTCTGGAGTGACTTCGTCCGGGTCGCCGCCGAGGAACGTCGGTACAAGTTTGGCCCGTCGCTATTCACCGCCTGCCCCGATGGCGCTTTCTACACGCCACCGTTCTCACCAGATCCCTTTCTACTTTTCGAGCTGAAGCCTTTCCAGAGGAAGATGCAACGGGAAAAGATATGCAAGGAGGAGACAGCCGAGATGGCGGCCATCCTCAGCCAGCAGCTCGCCGTGTCTGGGGTGGCCCAAACCAAGTACGTGCTGAACCCCTTCCCATCTCCTCAGCTCCTATCATTCTTCTGGTGATTTCATGCTGAACTTGCATCGTCACGAGTAGATTGAGTGAAGACGAGTCCCACAATCGCCTAACAATTTCTTTAAATCGTGATGAATACTACATCACCATCGTGTCCTACACCACCAGTTACCTGCGCTACATCAACAAGCCAAATAACGTAACATATTCTGACGGTCTGTCAAATCAAGACATGATCTGTTTCCAATCCTACGGCCCCTTTCGATTTAATGACAGGTCCGTCATGTACGACTTTTGCAGCCTGGTGACGGCTGTGGTGGCAAATAAGATGGAGAAATCCAAAGAAGGCGCAGGACTGATGGACTTTCTCATGACCGACAATGCTGGACAGGCTCATAATTAGGCGTCAGCCTGTGGCCTCTTGGGTGAGCATGAGGCACTTTATTGTGAGCAGCTAAGGATCGCACCTAGCGCGGGAAGACTTTCATTAAACATCAGGGTCGCCAAATGGTTCACCGCATCCAAGATCTTGGGTCTCTATGTAGGGGCAGAGTCGTTTGGTACTCTGGGGACTGGGGAACCGTATTGCCGAGCGAGGAGAAGGACTTTGTGCTAGAAATTGACGGTCTGTATCGGACACGGGCGAGGTTCTTCCGCAATGAAGCAACACCTGAAGCAGAAGCTCGGTTTCTGAAAATGCTGGAGAAGCGGCATAAAATTGCTTGGAAGTTGGTGGCATAATCGCTGTTGATGAGGACGATCTCGACTTTGTCTTTTGCTGCGGCTTTACTGCAAGCACAAGCCCGTCTTGTGCCGGTTCATTCTCTTGACGTTTCGAGTGCGTATATCACAGAATAATGCGGCGCCTTAGGCTCAGCAATCGTGGGCAGTCATGCTCTGAACAGTGACAGCGTATGCTCTGCGCCATGGGTCGAGACTACCAAGTCAACGAAAGACACCCAGAGGAGGAAAGATACCATCACCAAGGGAAGAAGATCAATTGTGTTTGAAGGCTGGGACGGCGATGCGCTTTGCGTTCCAGAGCATTGTCGGTGGCGCGAATTCAAATCAGACAGGGCTGCCGCGCATCGATTAAATGGTATATACTCCTCTGCTATACGCGCGCATTGGCGTATCTATCGAGACAAGGCCTCCGGTGACAAATGGCTTCCAATGCTACAAGTCGGTAATCGGGTGATGGCTTGGCAAAGACAATGCAAATCCATGGGACGTACCTCCGCAGGATACCAGGCCTTGTCGACGGCGGACTCGAAAACGGCAAAGTGCTGATAACTCTTTTTATTGAGGTGGCAGTACACCACTGGTCATCATATTTCGCATGCGACATATGAACACACACCGAGCTCGTCGGTCCCCAGGTATCAGGCTCAAGATACAAGCTTCAAAGAGCAGATTGAAACATGGTTCATGTGCGGAAAGGTGTCGGCTTGTACTGCTGCGTAAGGCAAGTCAAGCTTTGTACGCGGACCCATGGCTGGAAACATTGGTTCGAGCTCATGCCGCCGTCGAATACATAAGAAGGGCGTCCTCAACAGGATCAGATGTCCGAGGTCCTAGGACAGCAGTGCTGAGATTTGCTGTGTCAATAATCCTTTCATGACCAGTATGCAATACATATAGTTAGTTTGTGATGCATAGAGTTGGCCCACGATGATTGTTGTACAGTTCAGCGCCCGCAGCCTGCTACTTGTTCAAGGTCTCCGCTCGACGCAGCTTTGTGCATACCAGCGGCTCCAAGGCCTGCCATCTTTTCGCGCTGGTTGGCGATTAGGTCTACATGATTAAGGAGGGAGCTCTTCAGCATAATCCTAGACAGATAATCAATGATCGTAAGCCGAACTAGTTCCTCCGCCCCGGGTCACTGCCTCGGCCATTTTGCAGTCCACAACGACAGCATTATATGTGGTCTTTGTCGGGGATTCACTCAGGCATGGCAGAATAATAGCAAGCGGCTGTCTGTTTCTGGAATTCCGTATAATTTTCTTAGAAAGCCGTGCTCTTTCGCTTTCTCACTCCTTTTGGTTGTGACACTATTCTAAACGGGCGCCCTGACAACTGCTAATGTCTTCTGGAGAGAGTGTAGAGTATTTGAGTTCCCGACAAATCACAGACGGCAGGGAAGCTTGAGTTGATGTTTTACAGACCCTGGGAGATTACCCTCAGGAGGCTTTGTAAGGCGACACTGCTCGTGGACCCGTTCTGTGCTGAACAGTTGCTGACATATGGCACAGATGTGATACTTGGCATCAGAATTAACGGTTGCCATGTGTTACAGCGCACTCAAAATGTCCTTGTCAAGCTGGCCACAGGCGTCCAGAGCATACTTTCACTCATCTGACATGTTCAACTTTGGACGGTGGGGGGAAGCAGTCACATGTCGCCCTGCAGGTACGTAGACGCCTGGGAGTGTGCCTCAGTATGGCTTCAGACATTACTATATCAGACGTGGGTGACCGATCACACATCAACTGCACCCAGACTTTTGTCTTCGCTGACGCAGAGATAGTACTACGCGCGTTCTTTCGGTCTTCCTCAATCGAGCGAATAAACCAGAGATGTGTCTCGTACTGTCTTTCTTCGTGGAGTTTGCAGCATCGTTGCGAACCGGAGCAAGTTCATCGTCTTTTTCAAGGGTTAAATATGACCACAGAGAACCTGATCGGCAAATTTCGGTTTCAGCTGTTTATCGTGCTTGTCCCCGCAAGGGCCATGGATGCAGGCAATAGAACATGGCCAATGTTGACCAAGAAAGATCTATGACAGGCTGCGGACGGAAACGACGCACTCAGCGAAAATCCCCGCTCGTACTACTTGTGGTGGGGAGGGATCAAATAAGCTGTCAGACCGCAGGTCGTGTAGAGGGGATCTTGCGGCAACCGGGGTCGCGATTGCCGGCACAGGATACCGCGGACCCGGATGCCGGCGGTGCGGGGGGGATCAAGGGAAGCAATCAGGTCTGACGTTAATAATAAAGTGGACTCTCAGTCACGAGGCCGGACCATTTCGCCGAAATGCGAGAGCATGAGGTCAGCGAGGGATTGCGATTTCTCCTCAGCTATTCCGGTTTTTACAGGAAAGCGGCAAATGTCAGTGACAGATCTTTCTGCCGCAGCTGTCCTTCAATGCCGTGCTGTCCCTGTATGGTTGGTACTCGAAAGCAGCGTGGGTCTGTTCTGAGGTGCCAGCTTTGGGGTGTTGACGAAAGTCTACAAAGACTGTCACGAAAGTCGTTTTGCCCGAGAACTTCCTGGTATGTTGAGTCGTGCGGTACTAGTCACGACGTTGTCGTGATGATAAAAGTGCGCGAGACTTGAGCATATTGCGCCTTCAAGTGTTTGAGAGACACGACTTTGGGAGCATTCATTCCGAGCAATGCTTTTCATGGAGCCACCTTGACCATCCAGACCCTTTTTTATCCCAATAAGCCAGCCTTCCCCGTATTCTTGCCAAGTCATTTTCGACTCCGGCCCCCGCTAAAGGCTGCAGAGGTCACCTTTTGAAAGGTCCAAGTCAACATTGCTGGGAGGCACCCCGCCGCCGTCCTGCGGGGTGGATTGTCCCCCGGTTACCGTGCTCTGCCTGCCTTCTGAGTGCTTCTTCTCGTCTCTGTTCTTCTGTTCTTCCTTTTCCCTTCCCGTTCGGCTCTGTTCGTTGATTTGTTCTGATACAGTCATATTGCTGCGCACGAAGCTCGCGACGCCTGTCTATTCACTCCCGCCTTTTCTGCCCGAAAGATGGCATGTGTTTGGCCGCCTAACCCGCACAACGGCTCCGGATCGCTCTAGAATCCGTACGCAAGCCCTTGGCGCGCCGCTTACCGGTACATCGCCCTCTTCCCTGTTTTGACCCGCGGGGGACTTTGAATCCCTTCAGTAGCTTACCCCAATGGAACCCAAAGTTCTGCGCTGTTACGAAATCGCCGGACTTCATTTCACCGGCTGATAATCCACCGGGCTTGACATTGAGAGAATTTATCGTTATCTTTCACCAGTGCCTCGAAGACAAGAATCTTACGTTGATGAAATCGACGTCTGCCTTGGCGAAAGCTTGGGACAGCTGTCAACAAACTCGCGTTTGGGCTACAACTTTAGTTCCAGTGCTGGCCGGGTGTACCTCTTCATTGTGCAGCGTACTAAGTAGCAGAGCCTCGCGGGACAAGGAGGCAGCAATCCATTGAACACCTCAGTTGGAAACCCCGGGCCAGAACGCAACGGCCCATTACGGCCCTCATGATTCTCTTTGACCATAGCTTAAAGGCGATATTGGCTACACCAGGACCCAAAGAGACGAAGGCTTTGCTGGAGGCACTAGGTGAGGCAATGCTGTCGTATTTTGCCGCCGACAAAAAGCAATATCAGTGTTCTCGGCAAGTCGCAAGGCCCGAAGGCCTTACCACACTGTTCATGCCTGCAACTCTATGGCACGGGTCATCCGTTAAGATGGCGACTGGGCCTCTGAAACGACGATCGCAGCTGTTGACCAGACCAAAGGTCTCTGTGGTGTCTTCCGGGCCTGTGTTAGGGTGGATGTAGCTGTTGGACTCGTGAATACGGCAGAGGTCACAGCGTTGCGGACTGCCTTTCGTTCGACGTTGTTACTTCAACACCGGAGGCGGACAGATCGTATCGTGATCTTTGGCGCTGGCAAATAAGCGCTGTGGTATCTGCAACTTGCGCCTGTGCTCCGTGGTACAGCGATCTCAGGCTATCACCATTATCAACCGCTTTGAACTTCTCTGTCCTGGCTTCCAGTACTTTATCAGCGCGAGATCACCAAGCTCAGCTGCAGGACACTCTTCAGCAGGCTGACGTGATATTCTGCACGACTCCGTCTACCACAGCTTTGTTCCCATCAGAGTGGCTCGCTTCAGAGTTTGGACGATCAAAGCACCGATTTTTGTCCGCCGCCATCGGTTGACATAACTCGGAGATGCACGAGATAGATCCGTGTCTCTTATGTGCTACTACGGATAGTGCGGCGGATTCCCTTCTAGGATTGTCCCATCCGGAGGACCAGTATTGCCTCAACGGAGGCATGATCATCGTTGATTGTTGAGGAGCAGGTCTCGGCACAGGCAGAGGAGCGCAATATCATGGAAGCAGGTCAAGTTATCCAGCTTCAAAGTCGAAATTCTTCCAATCAACAAACACGAGGGAAGTCGTAGCTGGGTGATAGACTTGCTTTTTCCCAGATTGTTAGTACAAGCATAATGCAACAAACAGTCACTAGAGTATTATTAAAACCTGCGGAGCTCCAAGGCTGCGATCCAATCATAGAGAACTTCTAGACTGCAGGTGGAGCAAAAGATCTTAATATACTTTCCAAGAGGAATTTTCGAGGATTTGCGGTTCAGCGCTGATGCTCTTCACGCGCAAATGACCGACCTACACATACACTTGATACTTATGTTGATTTGATAACGAGAGGCTGAATGTAAGCCGGGCATTATCTCATCTCCAACGTTCCTTACTGCAAACAACTAATCATATGAGCACTCAAGATTGCAACGCAACACATTACTCTCGTCAGCATGCGGATCAAGTGGCAATACTTAATTAATAGTGACAAAGGGAGAAACACTACCGTATTATTCCATCGGTACAACGGTGGATGCTGGTGTGAATAAGCAGTACAGGGGAAGCGGTTGTTGTAGACGTATCGGAACTCCTTTGAGACCATCATACCCGCTGCGTTGTCGTCATCTCCAATTTTCACCTCGGCTGTGGCTTCTAGCAAGCCTGCGTCACCCAACGCATTCTTTTTTGCATACAAGACGAAGATGCCAAACGCTACCCACACAACGGCGAAGGAATGCAGGCTCAACACTTCAATGAAGACCTTAAGATATTTAGGCTTATCTTCAGCTCAGAAAGTTTGTGCAGCAAAAGAGTTGGATTCGTTGGTAAACACGACATAAAGAACAGAGTACACCGATAGTTGAAAAGGTGTCCGAGTGTTTGAGGCGACGCAGACGAGGCCCTGAATGTAAAGAGGGCATGCCACTGCGATGAAGATCTGGGAGACTACACATCTGGGGCAAACACCCGCATCGCCCTCGGCTTGGAGATGGCGAGAGACATCGCTCAAGACACGATCTGGGATCTGGAAATTCGGCATGCACATGCCATATCTGCCATTGGCAGCGGCCATCTTCCCGCTCAAGAAGACAAGAGGAATGGCAGTACATGTGGCAACACTCACCAGCAGGTTTGCTCTGATGGTGTCGAAGTCAATTTATTTCGTGATTTGCGAGTTGTAGGTGTCCATGCAGGTGATAGAAGCAACATAAGTGGTGATGAAGACCAAGAGGGTCAATAATCTCCAGTTGGCAATGATGCGAACAACATCTTTGAAGGCAGCACGGATTTAAGATGCATTCTTCTTGGCTGGGTTGTCCATGATGATCCTATTATTGAGGATGTGCTCCTCTCGTGGGGTGAGCAGCCTAAAATAGGGTTCAAGGTTCGCGTATCTGAGGTCGAGCGCGGCCATCAGACCAAAGTGATGATGCAGGCCTTACCCAGATAACTTCCAACTTAGAATAATGAAGCTCTGACAACCAAGTCCATTTTCGTATAGAAAGTTGAAATGTAACAGACAGAACCGGAGATAAAACCTGCCTCAGTAATGCCTAAAAAGATTCGGCGACCGTAGAAGCGGGCTGTGCCTTTGGTCTCCGCGCGTAGAGTAGCAAGACCGCAAAGGTTCATTGGGCAGGGAATCCACAGCTTTACACTATATGTTGCAGGAGGAGGTTCGAGGGTAACTCAAAAGCAGCAATCATGATATACAGGCAAGTCTGACCGTTTACAACGATATGTCGATTGAGGTTCAGGTCTTCAGCATAGTTGAATTCAAGGCAGGGGCACTGCAGGAGAGAAATATGTCAGGTGAATCCAGCAGATGCGCTTGCTGGAACAGCTAAGTTACCTGTTTGCGCGGCCAACTTACTGCGAGAAAAAACCGAGAACCGGCAGTGGAAATACCATCCAATCGAATCTTGAAATATGTTAGCCTGACTTCAAAGAGTTGATCGTGACAGCTGATCTGCTTTTCTCACTTTCGCTTTGCCCAGCGTTCTTCCTCGTGAGTCCAATCGATGTGGACAGGCTGGGTGGTTGGACAAGGTTGGAGCTTCGAAGCAGCTTCAGTATTGACGTTCAAACCCTAAGCCATCGTTCTGGGCCTTGTACTGGTCCGTAGTCTCGCTGATCATCTTTACTGAATCATTCAACATTGCGCACCGTATTTGTCCCACTGATCTTGAACAACACTCCTCCGTCAAGCGAGGCGAACGCCGGACTGATATCCACGTAGCCTGACACATTGTCAACTTCAACACTGTGTCACATCTGTGCTGAACCAATGTTAAACAACTGAGAACGCTATCTGCACTCGGTGTTCGGGAGTCGCTAGTGGTTTCCAGGTCGCCACATCAAGTTGCGCCCGCCGGTCTTTTCTTCTGAGCCGGTTCACCTTCGACGTTTTCTCATCTTATCCGCCGGCCGGAAGCCATACGTGACTTTTCTGCAACGCTAAGGGCGGACGGTCTTTTCATTTTCTTCTTCGGTGGCCGTCGAGGCGCAGGCTGGATCCCCCGAGTTTCCACAGACAATTGTCTCGGTGTCCACTCGCTCGCCACCGACGCAGCAACGTGACAAAACGCGGGTAGTTCCCCGGAAAGAAGGTGCAATTCAAGTCGTGTTGAATGACTCTTGATGCCTGAGAGAAAGATCCATACTCAAACTAAAACTTCAGGCTCAAAGGAACACATACTTTGCCATCCCTCACTTGTTAACATGTCACCATCAGCTGTGGAAACTACCAACGCCCACTGCCGAACAGCTTAGAAAGGTTGTCGACGGAGAACTTGGTACGCCAACACTGCTCGCAGATCATGTCGAGCCTCTCAAACTGAACAGCGCCCTTGACGAAGTCAAGTTCTTTGAAATGACCCCAGGAATCGGTCGGGAGTATGTGGACATAGACCTTGCTGCTTGGATGCGAGTACCCAATTCCGACGCGCTGCTCCGCGACTTGGCTATCATCAGTAAGTAGCCCACCGCTCCAAGTTCAATCACGGCGAGATATACTACCAACCAAAAGTCGCGCAGCGTGGGTTTGTATTCTTCTGCAAGCAGGATGGAATAGACAACGAGCTGCAAAAGGAGCTTGACCAGGGTCTTGGCGAGCTGACGGGCAAGCCTTCTGCCTCTAGATTGCACATTCAACCTGTCGGTAACGCAGAGCGCGAGGTTGGAGGCGATGATCCCCAGATCAGTGTTGTATCCTGACAGCAGATGACAAAGATCTACGAAGAGCGATTCTTGCAGCTTAAAGCACAAACCCAAGGCCGTCAGTGGCATTCGGACATTATTTTCGAGACTGTTCCTAGCGACTGTACTGCTCTTTGTATGATCAAGCTCCCGTCGACCGGCAGAGATACGCTTTGGGCTTCCGGCCATGAGATATTGGATATGACCGCATCTCTAAGCCTCTTCGATCTTTATTCGAAACCCTCACCACAAAAATTGCCCAACCTTCCTTCAAGGAAGCCGCCCAACGGCAGGGATTCAAGGTCTATTCGAAGGCACCTGGATCCCTCCATAACACTGGCGATTCCATTGAAGGACACAATTCTCTGATCCACAAGAGTCCACTTAGAGGATGTCGAAGTGTCTTTGGCATGGGCCATCAAGCAGGAAGTTCAAGAAGAACTCGGACTCATTTCCCGCTAGGCCATTAGACCACTGGGCATGACCTTGTACTCAAGAACCACGATCTTCAGGTTCGCATGCATTGGGAAAACATCAATGGCTTGGTTATTTGGGATGACGGGTGCAATCATCACGCTGCCACTCCTGACCATGTTAGCCATAATCTTAGAGTTCGCATAGGATCTCGCTCAGTCAGCGCTGGCGAGCGTCCTTACTTTGAACCTGAGAGTGTCAGCCCCCCACATTCTTCTCAGTCAGCGTTGATCACACGCATATATGGCCTAATTCTCTTTGAGCGGACCATGGCATTATTCTATTAATTGTATTCATTCTGCTTGAATTTTGAACGCACCATGAGTGCCCGACCCAACTTCAGCCCATGCATCCATCTCCACCAGCATGTTGTCACCGATAATGCCAATAGCCAGAAGCGTGTTTGCTGAAAAGCGCCTTCGCAGCGCACTGTCCATCAGGGAGCTCAACTAGCTGCCTCAAAATACTCTGAATTCCGTACCATAGTCCTTGTTCTCACCAAGTCTCTCATCGAGGAGCCTAATACCTTCAGAGCGTTTCTGGATTGTGTCAAGACTCCGAACAGTCTGGCTCAAGGCTAATATTCCACCTAGATTGGGCAACTCAGCGACCAGCGAATTGGCAGTCGTGCCAGATACGTGAACCTGGTTTCCCGGCCAGACTGCGCGGCGATATTCCTGTTCGGCAACGTCAGCGAACATTTTCGGCTGCGATTATCTCGAACGCATGAGACTCAGTGCGATGGGCTTCCAGATACTTCCTGTGAGATACTCATACTTTCTTTGCATCCTTGATGGCGATTCCGACAGCTTCAAGCTCGCATGTCTCCTACAGATGATCGCTCAATCTCCAGAGGCTGTAAGGTAAGGCGGGCGGCGGTATTCATCACCCAAATCTCCCGGTAGGTCGGTCAGGCGACTCAGGCCCTCCTGCGCAATACTCATCCAGGTCATATCTTCCTCATCTGGTTCGAAAAGAGAGCGCCTGCGGGTTATTCAGTACAACACCATTGGACTGTGGACTGAGCCGACTGCCAACAGTAACTGTGTTGACTGAAGGGTTATGCAACACGTGGCGCGTGGCTACAGCTGATATTGGCACCTGGTAACGATCTAGGGCTTTCAATACAGCCTGAAAAGGTTGCGAACCCCCGTCGGCTTTGACAAACGCAAATATTCGCGCAAGCTCCGATTCGGATTGTCCATATTAGTAGACACAGGCTGGTTCGGCCACTTTTCACCAAGGAAGCCATCAAGCATTGTCTACTAAAATAGTGCTTCAAGCATAACTTGTTCAAACGGCTGCGGACGAGGCGGCTATTGAGGACACTGCAGGGGACCTGATTTGTCGCAATGTTGAAGCCTGTGTTGAGCAGCAACTCTCGATGAGCCGCGTCGGTATTGGTGAGGCCAAAGTGATCTATCTTGCCCCTTTCTTGCAGTGTATGCAAATAACAGCGGTCATTGATCCATGTGGTGTCTTTGCAGTCCCATGCATGGTCTCAAGCATCCGGTCAACCCCAGGGACAAGTGATTCCAAACGGACAATATACTCACATTCCAGCAACGCCAGTCGTGTCTGCTGCATTCGCTGAAGCGCCAGGTCTACCGCCTCATCGCCATTTTTGAATGTCTTCACGCCGTTCTGAACAACGTTTCGTGAAGGTCTTCAACGCTGGGCTGTTGGACTTGTTGTGAAAGCCGATGACAAGTTCTGGTTAAGCTCCCGCGTTGGTGTTAGTAATATCGTTGTGTCCTGGCCCATGGCAGGTGTAATTACCTGCATATCGATAATGATTCGCCATATCAAATGCCTCCAGTCCGAGCTTGAATCTTGCAATAACAGCTATCAGATACTGAACAGTATTTTCGCGTATTCATGAGCCACAGTGAGTCCCTGATATTTGGAGCCGAAGCGACATCGACCTCTTTATCGTGCCCGCCAGCAAGTTGCCAGAGACCACTGACTATCCTTGGTATCTCAAGAGGGCCTTGGATGGTTGTCTGCGGCGGAAGCAAAAACGTTGGGGGCTTTGCATCGGTTGTTATCTCTAAAGAAAATGGGAAAATAGGTGCTATTCTGCTGAGAGTTCGAAAGAATCACATCCTGCCAGGACTTCTTACACTCTTACACAAGGCCATGGCCACATGGCAGCATTGATGTCTCGGCAAAACGCTATGGGCCTTTGCATTTTCGACAGCCAAGATAAGGCTGCAACGGCGGCTGATGGATTCATAAAAAGGGGCTGGGGCGGCTGATAACGATGAAATACGCTAGTGACCCATTAAAACACCGGCGAGTGCCCCTCGTTGAAATCTCTTGATCTTTCATTACCGCTCTCCGCCAGTCCTACACCACAATGCAGAATGAGACGGCGTTCGGGGCGGCACCCCAAGCTACTCTCAGTGCTCTCAGCGCTATGCCACATGGTGAATCGACCAAAGACTCGAGCCGGCTGCCGCTGCAAAGCAAGCACGCATAACTCAGATGTCGTGCAATAAAGATGAAATGCTAAATGGTTGTGGGCCAATCAATCTGCGAGAGATGTACGCGAATCACTGCCATATACCTTTCGCTCGGCAAAATGAGGAACGAAGCCAGGATTTAGGTCAGCTAGCGACGTACCAATATCGAATTTGCCATTAAAAAATATCGATCACAATCAAGGACGAGACCGAGTTTTTGTCGATCTACATTTCCAGTCCCTTGGCCGCCGAGAAATAAGGGCGGCCGAAGCAGGCGCACACAGGAGCCTGTGGAAGTGATACCGTCACCCATGAGTTTGAATAGCCCGGGAAACAACCTCAACCACGGTTTGATGAGAACTCTACTTAGCCAGATCCTCTGCATCATACTGTCATAGGCGATCATTCATTGAAGAAAGCCCTCATCAGTGTAGACAGCGGCGAAGCAGCACTTAATACGAGATCAAAGAGGATGGGTGACAACTCCATCCAAAGGGGGCCCGTTAGCCAAAATGTTGCAGCCTCTTTTATTTCATGGCTTCATGAGCAACATGAAATCTCTCATCTGACCCCTTGATCCCATGTTGTACACAGATCCCTATGTACGAGGGAAATCTTCCTTCTTGCTCATAGTCATTCTCATTGTTACAGCTAAAGTATTCAATCCACCCATTCATAATTCCTTGTACAGCGAAGAAGAGAAGGTGCAAATTGCAAACTTTCGGCAAGTCTCAAGCTCCGTTGAGGCCATTCAAGACTTGATGCTGTCTTCGTATTGGAGGCGAGTGAGTGATACAAGCTTGCAGGAACGAAGCTGCGGCTGGAGCTGCGGCTGGATCACTCCTGAGAAGCGATTGGCTACGTTACCCGGCTTTGCATGGACTTGGGTTAGCACAAACTACCCCTCAGAACAACAGATGCTCAGCTCAAGATTTCTGAAGACGAGTTGCGCATGCAACTAAACATTGTGAGAACCCAGATTGCTCTCTGGATACATGATAAAAGGTGAGGAATCACACACTTGTGACTTGTGGCACTCAAGGCTGAAGTTCTTCTCAAGGGCGAATCCTTAGACAAGCAGGCCGTGGATGGTAGAGGAAAGCCACTTCATCGAGTCTTTCAACACTCAGTACAAGTGTCAGTACGCAACAGCCAACGACAGTGCTGTCTGTGCTCTCGCGACGCTGAGACTGACCGCATCGGACATTATCGAGGTTCTCAATCCGCAACGCTCATCTGATCCCATCCCATCGCCACAGAGAATCAAACCGCTTCTGCGAATGTTGACGCCAGAGCTAGGTGCCTGGCTTAAACACTGAACGCACGCAGCGAGTGGTATTGTGTTCTGTCCCCCCCTGGTGTGTAGCCGATACGCCACTAATCATAGTCAAATAATTTACCGCGTCCAGACTCCAAGGCCTTTCTCCAGGGGCATATTCTTTCAGAAGTTCAGTAGCCCCTGACTCAGGATGCTCTTTCTGGCGGAATGGTCTGCCAAGGGTGACTGTTTCGCCGACTGGCCTCATTGGTCGGGGGTCGCTTCTGGCCACACTTACGTACAAAGTTGCTGCGATCCAGAATCGGACTCTCACGGGAAATATTCGAGGACCGGGATGGCCTGGGCTTCACATAGAAACCTCTATGGCCACCTATGGGGTTATATGAAGAGAGCGCGAATCGGCTTGCAGGGGGCAGGCATCTCCCTCTTTACACTACCACAACCCATTAATGGCAGTCAACAAGGTGCGCCTCCAGGCGACAAACTGCGAAGAAGAAAACTTCGAAGGGAAGAACGAAATCCAGAATCGGACAGGTATGGCGGGTAAGCGCGTTGGCACAGAGGCGTAGGGCGAAGATGGTGAGAATACAACTCCTGTTCGGGGATGATACTGGACCCATTGCTGGAGTCAACCAAGCTTCCAGCAAAGCGCGCCTCTCCTTCAAGTGTCTTTTAAGTGCGGGCTTGATTGTTTCTAGAAAAGTTCCAGTGTCGCTGGTGGTATAATGTCAGGCATTCGCTGTGGCTACTGGCCTAGATGCCTCAAAGTCTTCCCAATACTACCCATGTTGCATACCACTGTGTACGGCCCTGACGAAGTACGGTCATAACACTTGGTTCACATGACACGATCGATTCGTCTATTTATCCTCGATTCGTCTGTTACTTACGCTGGCCTTGCAAGCCACTGCCTTTGTCTTAATTGTCCCCGTCCAGGCGATGGGCAGCTTCACCCCCAGGCTGGCTGCTCGCTGTATTCCTACTTTCAAAGGAGCTTGAACTCTTGTTTGTATTCTATCAAAAGCTGTTCTGGATGTGGACATCGCACGGGAATAGATGGGTCGCCCTACTTGGTAGTGGCTGCGGACAATGGTCGTAGAACGAACGTATGGAGTCATGACCGAATTGACGACACGGGTGCTTTGTAACTCTCTAACCACTCTATCGCTAATGAACTAAGGCACCAGGGCCATTCAGTGTGTTGCAGGCAATTCCGAGATAACGCTTCGTTAGTCTCTCACTGCCTTTTGTGAAAATCGAACCTTCTAATCTTTCCTACGAAGACACCACAGTGCATCCACTTTCAGGCACCATCGTCATCATACCATCTGAGGTCCATCCCGCTCGCGCCGCCCCTTGATATAAACCGCAACAGTATCTACCAGCTCCATATAATAAGCATGTTCTTTCTTGACCTGCCATGGTAACATCTCTTCGCAGACTTTCGTAGAGGGCATCTCGTCCACTCTGATCCCACGCTCATCACTACCTAGTACTCAGGTGCGTCAACTATTCTCCATCGCAGACCCGTGCGAGCATTTGATGCCAGCACTCCAGGCTGTAGTTTTGCCGATATCTCCACATCTTGGGCCGTCTTTCTTCCCTTCTAACTTTTCTTCTTCGCAGTTTGCCGCCTGGAGGCGAACCTTGTTGACTGGCATTCCTCATGCAGAATGTTGGACCGTCTGTCAGCTTCCACGGAGCTTCAAGGCCAACTTTGAGCTTCATGGATAGTATTAATAGCACCAATCCAACTCATTTCACTCATCCAGCAATAGTCGCCATCATCGCTAGTCTGCACAAAAACGCTGTTCACGGAATCATGGGCATTGATAATGACCAAGGAATGCCCTACCCGATTCTTCCTCATCGTATGCATTCTGTGACTTAATTGCCTCATTCGCTCCATGTCAAGTGCGAGTGGCCATGTGTACTGCTGTCTCAATTAGAGACGTGAGCTGTGGGCCCACCGGAAGTTACATCTTCGATCAGAAGCCGTTGATGATGGGTTGGAGACGCCGTGGCGTTTCCTCCACCGTGGACTGAGCCCTACGTCATATCCATCCTAACGTATGGGTTCCAGCAGAACTCGCAGCCTGGCTGGACTTTGCCAGCGCACATGTGCCGTTGTGTTGCCTGCCAAATCCCACAACAACTTCATGTCTCTCCTACAGACACCCTCTAAATGGGATGAGGCTCAGGTTCTGGTATCAGGGAGAACACACCCGGCATGGCTTACATGATATCATCGCGCGAGCCGAGCAATTCTTCATATCAAAGAATCGCCCAGGGATATCCTTGCCCCAGTGCATCAACCCGGTCGTACTTGCGACCGCCATGACAGTTGAACCACCGTCCTTCTCGCGGTGGATGGAAGGCTCGCGTCACTTCTGAGACTGCATTTGCCCAAAGGCCACGTCAACGACATCAAAAGGGGGCGAATGGTTTTCAAACCGGTAGCAACTATTAGCCCACGCTGCTTGTCTACGCTACCTGTCCACGCAGCCACGAATACCCAGTCGTCCCGGCCCACAAATGCTGTTGCCCTTGACCATACGGCCAATGCGAAAGATCCACATACGTTTGCCACAGTCGTCTTGTCCCCAGGTGCCTTTGAAAAGAGCGGAAGTGAGTCTTGCACAGAGGCTGCCTCGAAATCATTCATCTGCACCATTTCTGCTCTGTGTTCAATCTCACTTTCTGGGTCTGCCCCTCCCTGGTTGATGCTGATTACATGAGCCTTGGTTAGGGTCATTGACCGATTGACTCCAACAGAGTCAAACGTTTAAGGCGCGGTAATCTATATGGTTGATGTGTAGTTGAGGGCTTCATGAAGAGCCTTCTGAGCGGCATGACTGCAGCCATGAGATCTCAAAGGCAGAAAAACTTGGCTGATCAAGCAGTGAACAATTTCACACTAAAGGAGTATCAGCAAGAGAGAATGCGCTGTCGCGCCGGTATCGGGAACGCTCCAACGTGTCTCGAGGAGGAGTCTAGCTAGAGCATCAGAAAGGAATTGTCTGACCTACGTATCTCGCAAATTGAAACGCGGATTCGCAGAATGATGAGCTTTGGCATCCGGAACACTGAACACTGCGTCTTGGAACAACTTTAGGTCTGGCTGATGAGTGGAGCGATCGGACGACAGGAACTTGGAGCGATCATCAGTCTGGTAGGCACAACTAAACCAACTAAGAGCGACCAAGGTGATCAGGAAGACGGAAGACCACGTGTCATCAAGTAGAATAGGTAGGGCCGAGGGGATAGCGATGAACCTGGTAATGAAGATGATGAGCCAACTGAATGAAACGCTTGCCGCGGTAAAGTACCTTGAACATCTGGTGGGTGCTTCGCTGGCTAGTGATTATCTCGAAAGAGTCGTGATACCAGACGGCTTGGCTTGGCGAAGACTGCTGCGAGTGACGATGACGCAGGCAGAGCCGTTGACATGGCCATTTTGGTGGATTCAAGGGCAGCTTCTGCGTCGCAACTGCAAATGTTGATGATGTTAGATCACGAACTTTGCGCTCGCGGCAAATGCGGTCGTTGTGTCCGGGCCTCTTTGCCGACCGATGATTTCATTGAAGGACCAGGAATATAGCTGCCACAAAGCAAAAGTCAGCAGCTATGAACAGAAAAGCCATGTGAAGAAAACGGATACCCGGATGCATCTCTCATCATGTAATAAAGGAGATGCTGTAGACTTCATTCTGGATGTAATAACGTCCCACACCCACTTCTCGGCCACCCCCACATTTCGGCCACTCACTTTTGATGCCCTCACATTTATACACATCAACTTCAACTAAAATTTATATGTATTATGATGCCACGACGATGCAACTTTCGCTGTCACTAGGGTTTTCTGACTCGCTGGATTCATCTGTGCTACTTTCAAGTTCGCCCGCCTCGATTTGAGCCCTCCGAATAGCCTCAATATCGGCAAACTTCGAATTTGGGCTCATCTTAACCTTCTTCCGTTTCCTGGCCCTACTGGCATCAACCTCTGCCTGTAGTGCCTCAATCTTTCGTTGGGCTACTGCCAGTTGGTATGCCTTCTCATCAAAGCCCTTCTGAACCTTCCGAAAAAGCAGGCGCTGCGTATGCTCATCGTTATCCAGCTTGCTGAATAGGCTGAACTGATCCTGAAGCTCATCCCTCTTCTGAGGGGTTGACCAAGGGACTTCTGATGTATCTACCGCCCACTTTTCGCTTGTTTTACCATCAGAGAGCCCTTTGCAGACCTGACCAGCTGGTTTAGCAGGGGTTGATGTGTTCTCAAGCAGCAGAGGGCTCATGAGGGGTCTAGCCATACTGACAGGCCACAAACCAGTCTATTTCCAGCCACTGATGATGTTCTTGCTTGTCAGGGCTGCCTTACGCGCCTTACCATAGCATATAACGAAATTTCTCTTGCCCACAACTGTACCAGCATCCCATTCAGCTAGTAATCCAAGCTCCTTCTTGCATGCTGCCTTGAGGGGCCCAAAAACCGACTGATCAAGTGGCTGAAGGACGTGTGACGTGTGTGCTGGCAAGAACAGCAAGTGTATCTTGTTCCTGAAGCATGTATACATAAAAGCAGTAGTCTCATGGCTTCTATGACCATCCAAGATTAATAATCTGACCTCTGAGGGGTCCCCTGGCTGGGTTGAAGGGATGAAGACCTCTGTTAACCACTTAACAGCTGTAGAGTCTGAAGTCCACCCGTTTTCTGTAGCTGTGAACTTCCAGGATTCGTATGGCGTCAGATCTAGAGGAAACCACTGCTGCTGGACATTCTTGCCCTTATATATAACAAGTGGAGGCAGTGCCTTGCCAGTTGCAGAGATACACTCGATCAGAGATGTCCAAGCATGCGATCCAGGCTGTTTCTTGCGGATAGAACGAGTTTCTGATGATCCAAGAACAAGCCTATTTGATCCTCTGCCTTCTAGAATACCAGTCTCATCTATATTGTATCGATTAGAGGCCTTGATGGCTATGATCTCAGGTATGGCGAGGTGCTTAAACCATTGCCTGATTACATTAGTTGAAGCTCTATTGATACGCTGTGAATCGATTGCTCTGCTTCTTTGGACCCTTACAGATGGGTTTCTCTTAATAAAAGACTGCACCCAGTTCTTTCTAAGAGACTGGGAGTCTCCATGGACCTGTAGGATGCGTTCAGCAAAGTCCTTGAGTTGTTGATGGGTTGGAGGCAGGCCTAGGGCAGCCTGAATTCGAACCCATTCAGCCAGGTGGCTTTCCTGGGTTGGAGAAAGCCTTTGCAGATCAGAAAAGGCAATATCTCTTGCCTGGGTGCCATGGATTCGAGATTGGAGAGTTGTTCTTGGAACACCATACTGTAATGAAGCTTTTCGTAGGCTAGCACCAGCTGCGATAGCCTCAAGTGCCCGAGAAATTTCATCTTCTGTATACTGACGCATTCGGTAGTTATTATGCTTCACAGAAAGAATGGTGATGATTGAGTGAAAATTGGTAAATCTATTCAAGTTTGAAAATGGCGGTGAGTATTTTCGATGAGGCATTTTAGGGTGGCCGAAATGTGGGGGTGGCCGAGAAGTGGGTGTGGGACGTTAATGATTTTCTGGAGAGCCACGCGATTGCCGTCCATCTAGCATGTTCTAAAGTTTTCAATCAGGTCATAAAGGAAATGGTTTACAGACTAGCGTCTGAGTGATGAAATCTTTTATGGTCTGCTATAACTCAACAGCTCCCCAGCTCAGACTTCGTTTCAATCCAGACGTGAAGACATGCTGGCCGGGGGGGAACACCAGACACACCCGAGCAGGCGAATGGCTCCCTTTGACGTATTCAGAGTCCAGAAGGATACAGCATTGAGCCTACCTATCAATTATTCTCTGGGACATAGGAAAGGTGCTACTGTCTGAGGAGATCCATTGAAAGGTCATGACTGCAACCCTGACAGCCATAGATTCAGACATAACAATGGCACATCTAGATTTGGTAGTCTCATGTCATGAAGTGTTGCCTGCAGCTTGAAGAAATCGGGCCGCTGGCTTTTCGGCAACGAGAGGGCCGATGAACAGGCAGAAACCGGTCACAAGGGATAGATTTGTCGTTCCAAGTACAAACAGGGACAGATGTTCGCTCCGACAGAGCGCCGCTTGAGGGTTGGTCACTAAAGCCACATTTTCAGGTCCTTGGCGACCACCCTACCAGCCGGCTGTATTCGAGAGCCACAGGAAAACATGAATATATCCTTGACTCCTGTCTCAGGAAGGAATGCCAATTACTCAAGCAACTTACATCATTCTATTGATCTCACGCAAGCCACACTGCGTCTACAACCATCCAAACCAACGAACAATAGCAGCCAGGACAAAACCTGCCATGAACATTTTGCAGATTGTGAAGATAGCCGCCACAAGGATCTTGATCAACAAGCATGAGATCTTGTACATGATTAGGAGCCAAAGCAAGATTGCTGTGAATGCAACCACGAGCCAAGCAAATTGAAAATGAAACGACTCCCTAACGTAGACAATCTTGATGTGCTGGGGATGAGTCAGGAGAATGATAGAGTCCACCCCACGGGAAATAATTTCGGCGATGGATTCCATCTTAGAATAATGTGATGAGAATAGTCTGGGTAATGTTGGTTATATACGGGACGAAAATTACTTGAGTGGTGGCAGTTTGACAGTCTTGGGATGGAATTGATGTACAGCTGTGAGCTGGTATGCAGAGAATCAGATTGACTTGATGCGTCCAGAGATACAGCGAGACTTAGAAAGAAGAAACTGGCAATGGACTGAGTTTAAAAAGAAAGTTCATACCTTGATATTCCCCTGTTCATGGAGGACAACAACACAGTTTATTCAATCAATAAGCCTTTGTCTGAAGCACACATGTCTATCAAAAGGGTAAATCAGCACGAGGGACTGAACAAAGCACTCAAGCACGTTGTCTGTACTGGAAGTGAAACATGGAATGCAAGGGCTGAAGGTGCCATTTGATCTCAAGTGAACAAAGACCATAGTGGTCAGTATTCAAGAAGAGTTTTACTAGTCTGGCAGTGTTCGTTAGCTATCTGGGCAGTGTCCCCCTATAATCCATGATTATAGATAGAACGATAGGAGTAGTAATAAGGATAATAAGGATAATAACGATAATAACGACAACGACAACAGTAACTACAACGACAATAACAACGACGACTATTATAATAATAAACGACGATAATAGATAATACCGATAACGAAGGCGAGAAATATAATAGTCGCTTTAGAAATACGCTACGGATTGATTACACACGTATGTATAGACACTGCCCGACTAGCAAAACTCTTCAAGAAATCCAACTTTTATTATAGCACGACGTGGCCTAATGACCCTCATTTCCAATGAAACGAGAGAAGCACAGAATCGAACAGAAAGGTCGAGGTTGTGGAAACATTCCCTTGAGTCTTAGCCTAGCAGGTGCAAGAACACCTCGTAGGGCGAAATTTGGCTTTCTGGGGCCCATGAAACGATGTCTCCATGATACCAACGCCGCAAATTCCGAAGCAACCTCTCAATCAAGACCGGAGGTGTGCATATACACCATCTAGGTTGATGCCAACATTGGACCGCTTGGTTTTGATGCTCATATACTTCAGCTACTCGACTTGGTACCATCTCACTCCGGAGACAACAGTGCGGGCAGCGCCGCTTCGCAGGGTCAAAACACTGCTCATTGAGTTGACAGTGCATTTGTTCTAAGTTCACTTCAGATTATCAGCACTTCAAGAATCCCTGAGACCCGTCACATGTTCTTTCCCTTGAGCCATTTCACATTCCTCTTGCCAAACCTCTTCCAGCCTATCTTTAATGTCGTCTATTCCACTGCAACTCGCGATAATGCACCAAGGGAGCCGCTAAGTCTCACCGACATCTTCGACACCACGAGTCAAGTTCCAGCTTTCAAGCAATCATTATCTCCGTCTCTCAAAGTGTCGTTTTGTTTCCAAATACGAAGCATATGTATCATGGAGTCCCTCGAGCTGCGAAGTCCATATGAAAATAGCGTTCATTCACTTGTGTCCTTCGTCAACTCACAAGCTTCATGTCGGCCGAACGACACTTTCCAAGTTTAAAATACTCGCCGTTGGTTTTACTTACAATCGGTACGAGCTCTGCCAAAACGGCGGCCGAACAAGACTCCAAGTTTGGTCACCTCTGTCGCCGCTACACAAGGGCTGCGGCCGAAGTCCAGGGATCCCAAATCTGAAGACATCCAAGATTCTGCTGCCAAGGTTGCGAGCTCCGACCCAAACGCATCACAGCCACGCTTTCGTGGAGATCGTCACCAATCATATTTCCCAACAAGCCAAAGCTATTCCTGAGAGCGCGAATGACGGGTTGATTTGGCTTATTCATCACGTGGAAGTTTGATGCCGTGAGTGCTCGGGCCGACGTTCTTTTCAGGCACAAGATCCCCGAACAGAGCGGGAGACACAACTAGCCTTAGGTGTGCTTTGGTGGAGGTGGCGTTGGGAACAAAATCACTTTCATCATCATGAGCTTCGTTGAAGCATGCGCGTTTCCCAAGGACTTGACGCTGTGCTGGTGGAACCTTAAGATAAGGTACGTACCTGAGGCGGTGCGGAGAACGACCCCCAACAGAATCAAAAATGACGATTTCTCCACTGTAGGCCGTCACTTTCAGGGACTCGGACAGCGACCCACCACGCCGTTACAGCGGGTAGCCCCTGAACACTCAGCGCCCCCACACCTAAAGTAAGGTACCTGGCCCTAGCTCCGGGCACGACTCTCCATCACAGCGACGGCCCCCAATCGATCCGTCGCTCCAACTTTCCCGCACCACCTACGTCAAGCTGCGTTTTTTGATTGTCCATCACCACCACCCGTCTGCCCGTCTTCCTTGAGATTCAACCTGCGCAAATGGCTCCCCAACGACGCGCATCTGCAAAGACGTACTCGCGCCGCAGCAACCGCTCTCTGGTGTTCGACCTGGCCGCCAACGCCAAGAGGCCTGCGAGCGCGACTCTCCAGACCGCGAAGCCAACCGCCGTGGCCAAGACCACCTCGACCAGGAAGACGAAGAGCAGCTCCATGGCACCGCCCAGGGCCAGCGCTGTCGGCGATTCAAGCCCCGGCTTCACGGACAGCAGAAGTGTTCCCATAACAGAAGGCGCGTACCGAACCTCTCCGTCTGCCTACCCGCCTTGCCTTGCTTGGCCTTGTTGCGGTTCGCTCTCAAGCTAACGCGCCATCATGCACACCACAGACTACGACCAAGACGACGAACTTGTCGGCTGGACGATCAATCGCTCGTCGCATCGCGTCTTCATCCTCACCCTCCGCTCGACCGACAAGTCCCGACGGCGCGTCCCCGAAAAGACGGTCCAGCAAAAGACCCCAGCGAAGCTCGACGCATACTGGCGCGCATTCGACAGGCCCCGCGAGAAGACGCTGAACACCGATCGCTACCACGTCTTCGACATCCTGGCCTACGACTCTTCGCGCGCTGCTTTCAAGATCCAATGGGTTGGCTATGGAACCTCCGACGCCGAGACAACGTGGGAGCCGGTCAAGAAGGTCAAACAGATGGAGCCTGACCTGGTGGTCAAGTTCGTCGAGCGAGAGGGGTTGGACAAGGAGCTGAAGAGTCTGCTCTAGGACGACTGCTTGCCAAGTGCATCGGCTTTCCGGCGCAGAGCTCCGAGTTCCTCCATACCAGGCCCTTGCCCGCGCGCCATCAGGTTTCGACATTCAAGCTACTCGGCTTGCTGGGTTCATGGCGAGGCCCCGCCTGCCGTGGGGGTAGACAACCGGTTGCATGTCGAGATGATATTCTGAGCCTGTCATCCCGTCTGCCACCGCAAACCGGGGTGGAGGTCAGTGGAGGTTCAGCACGAGCTGCGCCCACGCTGACATTCGAGAGCGTTTGCAGCCTTCGCCGTCGCGCCTCTCGTGGCCCGCGCCTTGGACCGTGTTGCAGAATCCGGGATACACTTGAATGCGGCGGACAGGCTATGGAATGCTTCGGCGCATGATGTATGGACTGCAGCATGCAGGATGGACCACTGCTGGACGAACTACTTTCGCACAAGTCACTAGAACGACGAACTACCTGACCGATCACAAGAGACGCTGCCGGGACGACCCACATGTGCCATCGACATCACCATGTCCACGTCAAGCCTTCGGCCCCAGGTTGGATTCCGCAGAAGCGGCTTCCAGACCCGTCTTCGACCACGGGGAATCAGCATCCCGTCATTGACCCCAGTGAGCGCCGTTTTTTGGTCTCGGAAGCTTACAGTCGCATCACGCGCGGGAAGAGGTGGTACATCGAGGCTCTCCCCAAGGTCAAACACGCGGAGCTTCTGTAAGAGGTCCGCCTTCCTGTCCAGTCTTTGTAAGATCGGCAGACCGCCGCAGCAATCTCCATTGTTACGATGCCGATGATGCGCGTCACTTTCCAACGTGAACTAGGATACAGTTCCAATCGACTGGTGCCACATTTGCGAAGGGTTCAGGAGGACTTTCGACAGCAGCATGCGGTACCAGACCGTCCTCTCCAGCCTCCCACGTGCTCTCGGGGGCCACCGCACGCCGTCTCAGAGCCCTGGCCAAGGGTTCCTCAGCTAGTAACAGCGCGTTGGTCTCTCCAGCACGTTGTTAGACGCCGCGGCACCATCCGCTCCCAGGCGTGGAGTGCTATCAAGACGACGACGTCGCCGCCTGCTCCTCGGCTTCCGACAGGCTCACCACTGTCCAAGGCATGAAACGCCTGCAGGAGCAGTACGACATCGCCATGGAGGAATTCCAGAGGGTTTTCTGGGTGGCGGTCAACAGGGCGATCCGGATGCGCTAGATTGACACCGAGACGGTGCCGCTCCTGGCCATGGTCGTGGGAAAGTTGTACTATGGTTGGTGATGGTGGGGATAGAAGGTGTCTGACGATAGCTTCTCCGTTTGTATTCGTATTCGCCGCTTCTTCTCCAAGTCTCATTCAACATGTTCATATTGGAATGCCACGTCCCTGTTGAGTTCAAGCAAGTCAAGGCGGCTCCGTTTGGTTTGCCCGTCATTTGGTGGCCATGTATCACCAGGCAGACTTTGTCCAAACTTTCTTTCCGTTCTTTGTATCTCACACTTGCTTTATTCGTTTATTCGTGCTGTGACATCTCCACGTCTTTCTTTCAAGTCCGTCCAACTCGCGCTGCGCCGTGATTCGCTGAATGACCATGATCATGTCTGACTTCGACGGCCTTTCCACCCCTGACGTATGTCGCCTGCTATCTATCCTCTCCTCAGTGACAAGCTTGACTGGCAACACCCAACCGACTCAACAGACTTTCCATGGCATTCTTGTCAGACAGGGCGTGCGCATCAGGCTCAGACCCCATGGGAAACCCACCATCCGCACACATCATGCAATGCCGGCTTACTGAGAGTCTGAGACCTCTCCCAAATCAGCTCCTTAGCGAACTACACAACGTCATTGAGATTGCGAACCTGGGGCTGGTATGCGCTAATGGAAAACCCAAAGATTGCCAACGCAGTCAAGCATTGGATCATGGAGTTCTGAGGTCGCGCTTCATCATGTGAGCTGACTTGCCTTCTTTCCATCCTTGGACAGTTTGAACGAACAGAAGCATGACCGGTTATCGGCGATTGCAATCAGCTATGCCCCCTTCTACCCTGCCAACTTTGTTCCTTTGTGATCAAGGGATGCAACTGCCCCAGCAGGGCGACGATGTGGACGATTACGATGCTCCCAGGACGAGCCACAGCTTTCCAGGTCGCTGAGGATCCAGATGTCACCCGCATCCACCTCCTCAAAGAGCTGGATGCCGCCCGGCAGCTGTACCGTTTTTCAAACTACTTATTTTTGAGTTGATTGATTGTCTAGTCATTTAGCTTTCGCACAAATCAAGAGCCCTTCGGCCGCGGTAGCTCTAGAATCCAATGAATCCGATCATCTCTCCTCACAGCTCAAAAGGTCGAGCTCCACAACTGCCAAATATTGCTCTTCGTCGCGCCAACCCCAGGCGGCGGCGGCAGCTCGCCCAGGGCGACGTGCCTGAACCTTTCATCCTCATACTTCCAGCTCCAGACCTCCAGGTCCAGCATTCCGCGGTCCGTGTCCAGGACATTCCACAAGTGGCTGTACGCCCTTTTCATCTTTCCGTGCACCCCTTCGTCGGTGCAGAATTCCGGCGCCGACGACTCGTCGATAGAGCGGCCGAGCCGAAGTCCGAGACCGGCTGCCATCATGGCGAGCTGCCAGCTCCAGATCCGGGGCAGGCGGAGTTGGTGAAACTGGCGATGTAGATAGGGTGGTTGCCGAAGGCCGGGTCACCGACCAACAGGCCAACGTCGGTGGTCAGACCTACAGCAATGGGGTGCGAGGATGTAATCGGTAGCTCAAGAGACGAAGGCGGTGAGCTGCGCTTGGTTGGACGTCCTGAAAAAAAGCGGCGGAAGCAGTCATCTGTTGAGAACGCGGACATGGTGTTGGTCAATGTTCCACTTCAACGCAACGTAGTAGAACGCGACATCCTCGGTGATGTTGTCGCTGTGCGAGGTAAAGGGAAAGCGACTATCGCCGACGTACTTATCAACGAGCTCCCGGGCTTTCTCCTCCTAAGAAACAATCTTGGAAGACTGCGGCGTCTCGCCTTCTCAAGTCTGGGCAGCGTCCGCCGCCTTCTTCGCGCAGTCGAGGTGACCAGGGAAGAAGCCAGCCTCAGCCAGGGCGGCGACAGCGCGCAGACCGACAGAAACGATGGCTTTCACGTCGTAGAAGATGCAGCTGCCACCAGAGGCCGTAAGACGCTGTTACGCCACTCTCCAACGACGTACTCCTCAAGGAGATGGACAAGGTTGTTCTTTTTCTGGCCAGCGGGGGCGACAAATGCAACGGTCTCATTCATGATGCCCTCGGCGTTGCGCTGGGCCAGCTGTTGCTTGGTCAGACCCTCGTGATTGGAGTTGACAGACGCTTCCCTCGACATGAACTCCTCTGCACGGGCGCGGCCAACTTCGTTGTTGGTGAGGTACTCGACGAGAAGAGGAGGATGAAGGAGTCCGTGTCGATCATCTCAGGTTGGTAAAGGTCATGTTCTCATGTATGTTTAACCACGTTGCGTAGTCGCTGATGGTCTCATTATGGGCAGCCGCGCCTGTTTTCAGATCAATACGCTCAATCACGGCGGAGATACCAGCTTCGTAGAAGGTATTCTTACCGTGGCTGAGGATGCTCTCAATGGGAAGCACAGAGATGCCACTGTCGCCGCCGAAGTAGGCGAAAAACCGCGAAGCACCAGCGAGAAACCTTTCAGAGTAGGAGGAGAAAGCGAGGCTCTGGACCAGGTCGTGCTCCTCCTCGATCAGATCATGGGCACTCTCAGCGAGGGTGTCCTCTGGAGGGAGCTGAGTGAGCTGGGGGTAGTTGGAGGAAGCGTTGAAGATGTAGGACTCTGCCTCGGAGTGGAGTGTGCGGTGCTTGACAGCGACAACCCCATGTTCATCGACAGGAGTGGTGATGGAAATATTGTCCAACCCCGAGCGATCGATAGAAGCGCTTCCATTCTTCAGCTCATTGAACTTCATGGCATCCTGACTGACATCCTTGAGCAGATTAGGGTCCTCTGAGAAGTCACGGATGGTCAACATGCAGCCGAGGATAGGTACTATAAGGGTTGCAGATGAGTTGAATCAGCAAACCGGAAACGTCGACGATGAAGTAGCCCTCTTCGTCATTCTCCTCGTAGATGGGTTCGAGAGCGTGGCCCGTCTCAGACGAGTTCTGGAGACCGACAGCCAGGGAGCCGTTGACCCCGATCTGAGGCTCGAGGTGCGCAACGAGGCCGCTGTGAGCAGAGTTGACTGGTGTGAACCCAAAACCCGCCAGAAGCCTCGGCCCGATGATGGTCAAATCTTGATTACGACAACCTGGGTGGCAGAGTTGCAATACAAATAGAAGTATTTGGTGTAATGCGAGTTGCTGAGCGCAAAGCGACTGGCCTCTTCGTCACAGGCATGCCTGTCTCTGAGGCCGTCATCCGACTCCTTGAGAGGATGGACGAGGCGATCGTTCTCGGACCTGCGGGTTGTCAGCTTCTGCTTAGAAACCGAAGCTGGTGATGCTTCGACCATGACTTACGAGTACATGTTAGGGAAATAACCATGCAAATCGCATTTGGACGTTGGCCCTTTGTCAATGATGGGGCACAGGAAATCATTATAGCAAGTATACGGATCCGGTGAGTACAGGGCGTCGCCGCAAGATTGCAGGCCGTCCGCCCGGGGGCTCGCTGTAGCTCCTTAGGCAAGCTCAAGAGCCAGAATGGTGCTGCGAGACACATTTTTCAAGACCATGGTTGCGTTGAGACGGATGTGATTGACCGGCTGGACTGATGGTGGTGCTTGGGGGCTACCGCTCTTGAAACACGTCATTTACGGGGTTCCTTGTGAATGCATTAGCCATGAATATCCTGGTGTTTCCTGTTTATGTACCCATTTCATGAGCTTTCCCTCCAACGCCAAAGAAATATCAGTGCCCTCCGTGATGGCCTTGATGATGCTCTCCCCTGGGCGCCCACGCTCCGCAGTGGCCACAGCAACGAGCCCGAAATCTTCTCCGTCGCATCGACCTGTAACCCGGCTCGTCCCGCGCCTGCAAGCACGATAACGCCACCTTCTGCTCCACCTCGGAATCGAGCCTGTGCAGCTGGAGCACTGTAAGTGGCATGATGCGAAGGTGCTGCCGCAGGTTATAAATCCACGCTGCGTTGGTGTCTTTTTGCACGGGGCGGAGATGTTCCAACGCGGTGAAGACTTGCGGGACGACCCCTGACGCGCTCTCAGAGAGCACCGGCCTGCTCGCTGCCTCCCGGATGGCGATGTCCGCCTGACCGGCAACACCGGTGAGTGCAGCAAGATCGACAATCGGGAGCGCGACGACGGCGGCTTCCGCCTTGTACATGTCGCAGAGGCTGGTGTCGTCCACCGACGGCCGCGACGAGGGTGCGGTGCCATTTACCTGCCCCGAGTGCCAAAAACCGATCAACTCAGTCCGGCAAATGCAACAGTGAGGATTCAGCCGTACGCGGGAGTGCCTGGCGGGAAAGGAAAAATGGGAAAACGCGAAACGCCGTTGGAAGTCTTTCTTCCTCAGGACCATGCTCAAGAGCAGACTAATACTTCAATTGAGGGTAGTAAGGTTTGTGTATTTCTGTCTTGGACCACACTAGCGACTTGACGACGGTTCATAGTTCCCATTTCCAGCGACCTCCAGGCGTTGGCCTGTTCACAACGCTGCGCTTGAGGCAACCTTTCCAACCCGCTCATACGTGCGACGCAGACGATTCAAAGAGAACTCGAGCCTTGTCCACCACCCTTCAACATCGCTTGACCCACGGCTGCTGGTCGCCGCCGGTGTCGTCGAATGATTCATTGGATGACCCGCCGAGTATGCCGCCAAATTGCCCAGCTTGGCTGAACTCCTTTCCCTAACGTCGAACGGCCTTGTAGGTCTTTGCCCCGATCAATGGCGAGCAGCCGCGGTGACCAGCAACTGCAGTCGTCGCTTCGCACAAGCAAGCAAGCCCGTCCAAGTTCTTGTACGGGTTCGCTTCGTGAAGGCGCTGTCGTATGATGAAGTCGGTCATGGCTACCGATCGATGTTTCTGTCGTCGAGGCCTGGAGAATGTCTGACCTGCCTGTGCTCTGTAGACGGAGGCATTGGTTGAGTTGGCGATTTGGTGGGCCTTCTCTGCGTAGTAGACCGTCTCCTGGAACATACCCAGATGGGCGTAGATAGACGAAAGATACAGTGTAGCTATTAGGAGGCCACAAGCGAGTGCCCAGCTATCCGGTCCATCGGATAAGTCGATTCGGGCAGAAGTATCGCCCTTAATAATGCTATTATCTATGTCGGTAGAGCCTTCCCGTGACACCTGTGCCGAGCTTGCTTTCGGTGCACTTTGCCAGCGAGCTTCCAGCTTCATCCAGTCCGAGTACAAAAGATGGACGCTGGAACCTTAGCCCTTGACCTCTTGCTAAACACAACCTATGACGTCGGAGCTGATGCAGAACAGGGTGACTGAACCTCTTGACAATTCCCAAAGCGCGCGCCACTCCATCAAATGACATGGCATGGCTTGGGCGCCGGAGACTGCACAACCGTACCCGTCGATGACACACCTGTTGCCGTGTTGACGATTGAGCGGCTTGTCTACACGAAGTTGACGACTTCCGGGCGGCGGAAGAGCCTTGGAGGAAGATCATGGTTGAAAAGGACAACTTCGAGGCCTCTGTGGGAGGTCTGCAATTGAGGTGTGCGGTGACTTCGAAGAAGACATTTGCGATGGGTCGATTTGTCTAGGGGTCTGAAATTCGCTGCGTAATGCTTTTGGCGGCCAGGCAGGGGAGAATGGAAGCCTCCGGCGAAGGTCTTGCGGAGCAGCCGCGTGCAGCAGACGGCAACTGCGCATGCCGGAGCAGGCAGTCACGTGTGACAGGCTCTCCTTCCATGCATCGATGGGATGGATGATGCACCCTTGCGCCCCGGGTTATCAGATTACCATATGGTAACCTGGTAATCTCGCTGATGCCGATGTGACGTCAGGCATTTCGCCTTCGTTCGTTCGTGGTGCATCTCCCCGCAAGCCGGCGTTTGAAGTCGTCTGGCTCGTCTCCCAGTCTGTCCGCCGTGATGAACATGCAAGTTGTGTTAGACCCTTCGATGGAAAAGGCAAGACCAGCCAGCAGATGCCTCAGCGGCCATTTGGACTAGCACGACCTCTCGTGCAGCTTGTGCCAACCGTGGTAATCGACAAGTATCTGCTCGTCATCTTGCAGTCTTCGCAGACGGACTCCCATGTCCTGAACCACTCTGACGGCTAGTGTTCTACCCACTGGTTTCGGAGCCGGCGCGACGCACCAATCGGCGACATGGAACATGCGTCAGAGGGTTGCGCTGATCACCACTTCTTCTCAGGGCTCGCCAAACAGACTACGTCGGGTCAACTTTGCTGGACCACGTCTTTGGGGACGAACTTTTCCGAGGAAAGGGGCGGGTCGGACGCCCAGCTTCACGGGGGATTCAAGGTTCAGATCGATGACTTCCCCGGAGTTCAGGATGTCTGTCGATGTCCTCGTCATCGTTGTCGCAGGAAGCTTGGGCACCGCACCGCCGCTGCTCCCGCGCGAGCAAGTCTACGGCGGCTAGCTAGCTGGAGATTTTGTTGTGACATTGGCTTGGTACCTAGACTTTGCAAGCTGCGCAGGGATGGATAGATGACGCACAAAGTCTGAGCTCGCGGTGTTGGGGCGGTGTTGGGGGTTTGTTGCATCACCAGAAGAACTGCGGTAGACAGGACCAGATGTGACGTGTTCTGGCGTGACGCGATATCACATGACACGAGATTTGGAAGCCACCACTGTGCCACACGGAGCAAGCACATCAACGCTGCAATGACGGCAGGCAGCGGTACATAGAAAGCTGTGGAAAACTCCCACTCCTTCCCAAGAGCCTCCCACTCCGAAAGCACTCACTCCTGGCTGGATCGCCCCTTCCCGAACTACCATCACCTTTTCGAAAGCTCCCACTCCCGAGGTACCACCTGACTCCTTCTAAAACTCCCACCCGGAAGCTCCCACTCAGAAACTCCTATTCCCACTCCTTCCTCAAAAACTCCCCGTCCCCCTCCTCCCTTAAAGCTACTATATCCTCAAAAGCTCCCCCCTGCAAAAGCTGCCCCTAGCAACTACCTCCCAATAGCTACCTCTAGCAACTACCTCCCAAAAGCTCCCACTGCTTCCCCCAAAAACTCCCACCACTGAGCAAGCCCCACTAAAAATGAATGTGACGTTTTTTGGTGGGCAAAACGTCACATTTGATGTGTGCGCCGCCCCCCTGCCCAGGACGGGAGCGCAGTGTCGGGAGCCACGATACCGAGTCCCGGCTGGAGCTTTAAACGTACCTACTTGGCACACTTTCCCGAAAGCTGCAGGCACAACTGCCATGTTTACATGTCTAGGTATGAAAGGGAGATGGCGAGACGTGGAGGTGCGCGCTTGACAGGTGTGGGAAAGTCCCCAGTCTTGTGGGGACTTGTTCTGTGAATGGCTGTCCTGCAATCCGCTGTTACGGACGCAGTGTGGCTTTCGGACGCAGTGGCTTTGGGAGGCTGACGGCTGAGGGCAGGCGCGGGGCATGAGAGCACATGGCTTCACAATGGTGTCAGGCATCGGACATCACGAATGCTTCCAGCCACAGGCGGGGCAGACGACTTGCTAGCCATGGCAGGACTCAACGACGGGGATGGCTTTGATCTCTACAAAAGAAGCTCCATAAGACCCTCTGATTCGATATGTTTGTAGAATTCCGCCGTCTCAACCTCTTGTGTGTGGGATCGCGTTGTGTCCGCTCTCAATCAGACCCTCTGATTCGATATGCTTGTAGAATTCCGCCATCCCAACCTCCCTGTGTGGGCTCGCGTTGTGCCCGCTCTCAATCAGTGAGCTCGCTCTCCGACCTCGCATGCCTGTGCTGCTCCTTCGATTCCCGCCTCCCTTTTCCCGCATCTCCTTGCTCCGATTGAGCCTTGTGCGACGGAGAACATTACTTGCGCGCCCGTCTTTGGGCCTAGCACCATCTTCCCTGACATGCCTCCGCTTCTTGTCCAGTCAGGTTCCGTCAGGGACCGGGCGTACGCGCCGCGTACCACTGTGCTCAGCGAGCTCAGGTTCGCTCTCCCAACGTGTCCTCGACGCTGACGACAACGTCGCCGACTTCCCCTCTCTTTCCCCTTGTGCTACCCTGGGACAACCCGCATTATCGGCCGAGACGTGCGCCTTGTTCTTGGGAGCCACCAACCCCACCAATGCTTCCGGGCGCCCTCGACGTCGGCATGAGCAGCGATATTTGCTCGGGTGTTTTGCAGGGGTCGATCGGCGGATTGAAGTAGTCGGGTAGCTAGATGAGCATCGTCGTCGTATGTCTTCTCGTGCAGAACGTCGGGGCGGCTGTCGGGTAGCCACTCGGGGCGGCGGTTTTCCTGGGGAAAACACATGTTAGCGTCCATGCATGACACCCGCCCAGATGGATGGGCAAAGTGCCGCAAGGTTGCAGACCTGGACTGTAACTTACCACGATAATGATCGTCCAAGCAGGTGCTCCAAGCACGGGTCATGGTGTTGGGAGCTTCCTGGTCCAAGACAAGTCGGTGGTATTCGACCTTTTTTGCCGCCTCACGACCTCGCCGAGGGCGATTCGGAACTCTGCGTTGGGCATGCAATGAGTCCAGCATTGCCATGCGCACAAGCTCGACCCCGCCCTTGCTCGCGTCGGCGACCACAGCCTTGTCTCTCCGTCAGCACCTCGAGCGACAGGATGGCGTTCCAGACCGCTCACATGTTGTTGATGCAATTGAAGCCGAGGACGCTGTTGCCAGCGATGGACAGTTTTGCCGCAGTCATGTCGCCATGTATTCGGTGGATGCTCGACACGAAGGAGGAACTTGCTTAGCTTGATGTGTTCGCAGGGTCTTCGATTGCAAAGAGTCCGTAAGATTCGAGGTGGACGAGAGGGATGTGCAGAGGTGTTCAGTCGGCGTGGAGACTCGACGTTGCAGACAGCCGTGCCGATAGCTCTGATAACTGGGCTGACACCTTGACGATGGCTGAGGCTGGACGGCGGGCTGAAAAGCTAAGGGCTAGACGGCCGGTTGCCATCCTCGGCGCAGGGAATTGATCCTTATGCTTCGCACCCAATACTTGGGGTAGGTTTCTTTCCAAACATGGGAGTTGAATTGGAAGATGGACGAGCGCGACGTTGTCGAGACGGAGAGGATGCGGCGACAATTCATTTCCTCCCTGTTAGGTGCCGCGCTGGCCCGTGCTTCAGCGACTCTCAGAGGGGCGGAGCGCTGAGAGAAGTCAAATGTGACGGTCTACAGTGGGGATTTCGTCACATTTGTTCACATCCTGCCCCGCCCGCTCCACAAAACCGTTCAGGTGCCCACCACTCCACGTCCCAGCAGAACCGGGAAGACTGTGGCTGCACTCGCTGTGCTATTTGTCCAGCCCAACTCGCAGCCATTTCCAAATTGAACCCACGTCTGCCTCGGTCGACATCAGGCGGCAGGATTGACGTTGGCGTCTTTTCATTGAAGCTGGATTATTTTACATGTGCGCGCAACCGAACCAGAGTGCAGGTCGAAGAAAATGCGAGTTGCATCACACGAATGGAAGCATATGAAGGAAAGCCGGGTGGCTGTTTGGCTTCGGGCGCAGTGTGGCTTGACGTAGTGGGGCACTTGTCGGACGCTCGATTAAGAGGCTCTTTTGGAGTCGAGCTTGACAACAGCGCCTCCAAGAGAAGTCAATCACCAGATGATTCGCATGCGGCGCTAACGGTAGGGTCAATGCAAATGCAGGGACTCGCCGCCGCCGCACGATATCGCGACACTGGCAGACTTTGGCGGCGGTGTCCTGTGGACCTGGCCATTAGCAGGAACAAGGCCCGACTGGACTACCAAGACCACGATAGATACCTCGACCCGACATTACGGGCTGGTCTGCACGAAGATGTGCACTACACTGATTAACCCGAAAGCATTAATGACAGTCGCGTGTGGCTGGCAGCTCTCCAAGAAATAAATCCCACGACCGCGCAGGTCTGTGCGTTGCAGCAGAGGAGCATGCGAAGGTGACGATCTGCATAAATGAATGTGACGGTGGGAATAAGTGAATGTAAAAGGCTGGTGCGGATAAACGAATGTGACGATGCGGGTAGATGAATATGACGATCTGTGTAGATAAATATGACAACCTTACAGGCTGGCGCGGACATAGCGGTGGGGTCGCCTTCAGACGCACCGATTTTAGATGCGCCCGAAAACATGCGCTGACGAGGTGCGCCTGAAGAGGTGCGCCCGAAGAGGTGCGCCCGAAGAGGTGCGCCCGAACAACTAGAGCAAGAATCCAAGCAGGTGCTGCTGCATGGCAGCCGCCCTAATTGCTGAAGTCTACAGCGCCTGTTGCGACCTGATTTTGTGTCTGGAAATCGGTAGGTACTCTGCGATGAGTCAGCTCACAGGGGTACCTCCCGATTTTACACCTGGAAATCGGTAGGTAGTGTGCCTATTCGTCCGGCCTGATGCTATGGTTTGTAAGTCTCCGACGAGCCCGTCCGAAGCGGGAAGCATTGCGGCGCCCCATCCTGAAGTGAGGTTGAACATCTGCTGCACGCGACGGAAGCGAGCCGTCTCTCCACGCTTCCGTGTTCTGTCTTACGTAATCACACGAAAGCTCCCACTCAGTGGGAGATTTCCGCGCCGTGGGCATGCCGGAGCACCACAACTGCGACCCACTACCACCACCACAGACCTTTCACCGGTGCTGATGGGCTGCAACACAGCACATAACTTCACCTTGCGACTGGGCGACTGCTGAGAGGATCTACAACAAACATTCAAAGAACCGTCGCCCTTCCCGCCGCTCACTAAAAACTCCCTTCTCCGCCTTGCGGCCAGGCACCACTGAAAAGCTCCCACCACTGAAGGTTGGGGCGGGGCAGAACGAATATGACGGTTTCCCCACCAAAAGTCGTCACTTTTGATTTCTCTGGGCGCTGTCTTCACATGGACGTAGGTAGGCAGCTCTTGCTCTTTTGTTTGCTTTATCCCATGGACGCAGCTCAATTGTGGGTTTCCTTCGGACGCAGCACAATTCACATGTGGGTCGCCTTCGGACGCATCGATTTGGGTGCGTCCGAAGACTCAGAGTCCTGGACTCACAATGGGTCCGTGCCCTTCGGGCGCAGAGAACACGACCAGTGAAGTGCGCGTCGCGCCGGTCGTGGCTCGTGTGCGTACCTGCCAACCTTGGTGGCCACTGTCAGACATGGCCCTTGGTTCCGACGAAGCCGCCGGAGGACCTCTCCCGTCCCTTTGTGGCTGGAACGGTAAACAAATCAAAGAGGAGCCAATTACCCTCCCGGCTCGGCCAATTTGACTGCGCGTGGCATCCTAATGATCAGACAACACGTTCGCGGCCGAGAATCAATCCTTCAACTCCTTTGCCGAGAGTGCCTTACCTCACGTCCCATTGGGATGAACCGCCCTGGGGCCCAAAGACACGAAACGAAATAGCCATCAACCTCTGTGTTTACAAGTACGAACATCTTGCATTTTCCGGTGCATGACTGGGAGACGTGGAGGGCTCGCAAGGACCCTGATGCCCGGTCGTCAGTCGAAGGACCCTGGTGTCCTCCCCGCTATCTCCGATCGGAGATTAGCACCCGCCACTAGTGTAGTGGACGAATAAGATAGTCAGGCACCGGGCGCAGGGGTGCCTGGCCGCATGCATCTGACATGATTGGTTCGTCCCGTACTTTCCCCTGGCAGATGTCACCTTCCCCAGATCTGCGCGGGGGCTTAGATCAGACTGTCGATCGGTACGTACCTGCAGATGGCCGTACCACCATCACCTCCAAGCTTTGAGGAAGGAGTGGGAGCTTTTGAGGAGGAATGGGAGCTTTTGGGAAGAGCTGTTGAGTGAGGGCTCGCTGTCCACGGTTGCTCCACACCACCTTGCCTCCAATCCCGCTGCCTGCCGTCATTGCACAGCAGCGCTGCTCGACCTCGACCTCGACCTCGACCTCGACGTGCACTTCCACCACGACACCGTTGCTCTTCTTACATTGTTTTCGGCAAAAGAGACCATTCGGGAAAGCCTCAATTGAAACGAATACGGCCCCGGCATCTGACATTCCCAACTTCAAGATGGGCGCTGAGCCTCAATTCCCGAGTCCCACCGTTGCTGCGTGCTCCGCCCATCTCGCGGCAGTAGAGTGGCACGCACCCTAAATCTTGCTCCCCGCGTCTGCTCTTAGCCTGATCAGTGGTCGACAGGTTGGTCGCTCGTGGTTTCATCACATCTGCCTGCAAACCCGCTGATCTGTCTGCAGTCAGGGCCCGTCCTTCATTGCGTCGCCCAACATTGTTGCTGCGTAGCGTCCTTGTCCTGGTTGGATTTCGCGGAAGCCTGAGGTCGACAGCGACACGGAGAGCATCTGCAGCAGACTGATGGCGTGCTTCCGGCGATCGAAGACCTGGACGGCGTTGCAGGATGTGTCCTTCAATCACCTCGACCGGCAGACTGCGGGCCCCGAACACACGTCCTTTTTCAGTTGTCACCCAAGGCTCAACCGACGCTCGCTTCCGTCGCTGAGCGAGATGATACTCCTCCCTCCAGGTCTGTCGCTGAGAGCTTAATACCCTCGTCGTTCCCGATCACGACCCGGCTCCGCCTTCCTCCCCTTTCAATCGAGGGCTTCGCCTTCCTCCTCTTCTCAACTGAAGGCTCCTCTCTCGGAGATGCACCCGAGCAAAGTCCACCCTACCGTTGCCCCTGCCTCCGCTACCTGGCTTAGCTGCAGAGACATGAAGCCCTCCGACGAAACCACCGATACTCCACAAAACACAAAACAACACAGGCGACGCCCTCCAAGACGTCCTGCAGGAAACGATTGTTTGGAAAGGAAGCTAGCGGCACCGACCCATCTGTCAATCAATATACGTTTCTTTGGGATGAACCTATGAACTTGGCCTCCATTCACCACAGTCTTGACAGCCCACAATGACATCATGTTAACGTCCAACCACATCCCTAGGACCCCTCTCTTCCAACTTCCGAGCTGACCCCATTGCCAGCGGAGGAGTCCCAAAGTCCCCAGTCGTCGCTGAAAGTGATCTGAGGGTTCGGACGCACCAGTTCTGGGTGCGTCCGAAATGATGCGTCCGAAATCATGGGCAGGACCCCACCGAATAAAGCAAGTCTGGTCATATCTACTCATGGGAGGGATCATTCATCCCATCGCCCGGCGTGTTTTCTTGGAGAATTTGTTTCGATTTTCCCGTTGGCCACGCCTCGCCCGACTTCCCACTCTGCCAAGCCAGCGAATTACCGACATCCCCTACCGTAAGCGCTTCTGCATACAGAATTCCTGTCCCCGAGATCGTCACATCCCCCACCCCCGGACGAATACCCGAACGCAAGCTTCTTCCACGAAGTTGCCATGAGGTTGCTGCAGACTTCTCGCCGGCTGATACAGGCATGCAGGTGCTACTGGCTGCGCAAGGCTTGGAACGGAGGACACGGCCGCGACCGAGGCTGTTACGGCCAGGAGGTCCGCCCGGCAGGCCGAAAACAGGCCTCGCAGACTCCTTTGTAGATCTCACTTCGTGAACAACAAAGGTTGGCGCCCATTCATTGGGCATTGAGCATGACACAGCGTCCAAGCATGTCTAGCTTTCATAATTCTGACCGGGCAGAGGTAGATTTCTTCGCTGGCGTATGGTCGATCGCTGCCTTTACCGAACCTCATTACCAGCTTTCCTGTTCGCGGGGCTGCCCAGGTCCCACAGGGGAATCGGCACCAACAGCAGCCTCAGCAGGACCGGAAGTTTGCGACTCTTTTGCGTGGGAGCAACTGCGTCAGAAAGCCGCCGAGCAATTCCAGGCCTCATCAGCTCAATCCTCCACCAGAGCCATTCGCAGCGTCTTGCGTGTCTTTGCCCAGTTGCGCGCACCCAACTCGACCAGAGCCATCAATCATCGCTCTAGTTTCTCGCCTCTTGGGCCTGTTTGTGTCGATCTTGTGGCCTGTACCGGCTCTATCAGTCTGCTCCCAATGCTGAACGACAGCATCCCGTCTGCAACTGGACGACAGCTCTCTATTACAAGACCCATGGCCGAGACCGATGGAACCACTCCCGAGTCTTGCTGGCCTGAGGCTTTCTACTTTCATCAACTGGTTTGCCGCCTACGCCACCAACCCTCCTAATCGCTCGTCGTGCCCTCCCCAAGCTCGGCAGCGAGAACGGCTTCACTGGTGTCGAAGAGGCCGACAATGAACACACCATCACCGACGCCATCAGGACCGACGATGGTGAGCGACGTCCTTTCAGGGCCTTCCCCGACATCGGTCTTCACCGCACCTCCAGCCTCTGCCTTTGGTCCATCTGGAGCCCATCTCCCTCGCCGCCATAGGCAACGCCGCCATCTTCCCCAACCCCCTTCTCAGGACACATCGTGGTCCCCTCCCACGCCTTCAGCTTCCTAAAAGTAGAAACCTCAAACCTGACAGACTCGTACAAAGACCACTTGTCCGCCTCCATCATCGCCAGCGCCGAGGCCCGTGGTACCCTCACGCCAACCTCAAGCTCGGCCTATACTCAGGTTCGCGTCTCCCTAGCTGTGCAGTCAAATTGATGGTTCTCGATATTTACTCCCGGTCTTGCTCACTCAACTTCACCCGCGTACCTCTGCCCTCTTTGCACCGATCCTCACATGCAACTGCTCGCCTCGGCTTCGCCTGCCAGCTTTGCCGTGCCAGCTTTGCCTCCCGCCTGGCTGGCAGCCTCGTCGCCATCCGCTTTGAGCGAGGAAACACGATCTGCCCAGACGCCTTCGGCATGACTTGCTTCAGCATGATTTGATGAGGATCGAAATGAAAGGCGACGTCTCTCTACAAGCCACTCCGAAGCTTGAAGTTGTTTGCTCTTTCAGTCGATCCACCCTGCAATGTGCCGCGAGGATTAGAGGCATTTCCACTGGTTCAGGTCCAGCCAGCGATGGCGTGAAAACCAATACGGCCACGGAGCCACTCAATCGCGAGACGGACGTCCTCAACGCCCGTTGGTTTCGGGACATTGAACTGGACGCGCATAGGCACTGTCATCCTCACAACCCGCCCGTGGAGATACCAACTTCAACCACCAGCGATGAATTCAGCGGAATGGTATTCGTTGGGTCTAGGAAGCCGCAGGAGTACAGTTTGAAACCGCCGCCCCCTATTCGACGCAGAACTCGCTCACACCCGAGGTCGTTCGGGGTCATCCTGAGCACAGATGATGCTGAACTCGGTGCATCATCAAAACAGACAGGGATATGCACGGGGAGGAATACGAGGGCGGAACCGTGCTGTTCGATTTTGGAGGTAGCAGGACAGGGGCATGTTTCCATTGGTCTTGCAACATCGGTGACCCTTCGATGTCAGGTCACGACGCTTCATAGGCCAGCTGTCACCGACTCAAATACGATTGAATCATCTAGCATGAGTCCGTCATGGAGGTCATGGAACTGAGCCATGTATGTTCTCAAGCTACGAGCAGGTACTGGGAGAGATCTACCTGGCACAATAGATGGTTTGTGACGTGCCATTCTGAATCATCATGGCCCCTTGTGCGCCTCCGTGGACGCTGACCACGTGATGATTGGGTCAGTCATCTAACATGAGTTTCATCAGCCACACAAGGCCAGCCAGATGCATGAAATAGCGGAATTAAATCTGCCTACCAGCGAACTTCGTTTGATCCCCTATGCTTGACGTTTTATTCATGTCGTTCACTACTCGTTAAATAGCCTCAAGCCACCAATCTCAGCTGCGACAAGGGGGCCATCGTCGACCCTCACCAGCAGTGGATTGACAGTGTACTCGCAGACCCAGTTCAAACCACGTTTTCGATCGGCTCCCCCCGCCTATGAGATGGAGAAATTTGTTGGGCGTTGCATCAGAGCTTGATATGAGTTGCTGACTGTTCAAGAAGACCGGCGCGAGAGCATTCTTGGGGCCGATGAAACGTCACTTCTTGCAGTCTCCCTTAACATACAAGGAGTTGGCGCAAAACGCCTCACGATGGAGTTATAGGAAGAAAGGTACGAGTGAAGCGTGGATGTCGGATGACGCTGAGGCTGGCCCCATATGGATAGAATACCACAGTTCCATGCCTGGATGTAAAGAACATTGCGTCCAGCCCGAGTCCCTTCAAGGAATGATATGTACCGAAGTGAGTAATCAAATTCAGATGCTATTTGATCAAGAATTCGACGGGGTCCAGGCCATAATTGGGCACTTTCGCGCAACCGTCAAGCTTTCAAGAGGGGGAGAAGAATGATGTCCTTCGCGGTTAATGGCACCCCTGTCTGCGGCTTAATCAAAACCGGTGAACAGCATGTTTCCCGTCAAGTTGATTCGTATGCCATCACCGGAAGACGGTAAAGACAGCACACTCCTGCCAAGGAAGTCCGCAAGGGTCAAGTTGGTGGTGACATCAAAAAGGCTGCAAAATTCAGGATAAGCAGAAACCTTTGTGGCCAATAATCAGGCATCATTGCGAGGTGTTAACCGCTGTGTCTTTGTGTCGCTGGTGCTTGAATGCTCGAAATAGGCAAAGGAAATATCGAAATCATGTTACGAGGAGATGAAGCTTTTCACAGCGGTCTCCGAAACAGACCTGTCTACCCACAACCGACTAAATGGACGGAAAGCTGGCTGGACCAGATGCTGTAGCGACATCTGATATCGAACTATCCGCTGCGTTCCCAAGCTAGATGGCAACGCCCGACCTTGTTAGATAGCTAGAAATCGCCGACATGGAGCTCATGTCTGCTCAGTCGTGGCACCAGCGCAAAGCATCATGACAGTGCCGAGAGCGATGTGAATTGGACCTACGTTGTACGCATCTAAAGGACTACTTTGGCCCCGTGCTCAGGGGTTCCGGGACGACAGCAAAGGTTCCCTAGCGGTGGGAAAGAGTTGAAGCTTGTCGTCTTTGTCTACTGGTATGTTGCCGGCGCCAAATCTCTCCACAATGAATCTGCGGCTTGCTCCCACGTGCGTGCATCTCACCTTGTACAGCACTGATCTCGCCATTGCCAGCTGGGGCGACCGAGCGACGCCGCTTGGTGGGATGGCCGACTCCGGCGCTCGACAGCCCACTTGGCGCGATCGTCTCCCGAAGATTGATTCATATGGTGAGATACTCAGCCGGATGGTGCTGACTCTCGCCATCATAATAGGAAGCGATCCTGCCATTCGTCTACGATTTTGAAACCGGGCAATGGACCGCAAAAGTTCATCATCTGGGTTGCTGTCAAGCTCGTTCCGCCCGAGAAGACCCTTGAATCGCCATAGAGAGCCTTGCGTGCTCTCATAATTCATGCATGTCAGTCAGTCACATAAAGAACAAGACTCATTCATCACAGCCAACTCGGGCAATAGGATCGTTGAGACAGCACGTTCATGGCGTTGAATACCAACTTTTTCCCCTATTTCGGAGAGACACAAACCCTCATCGAAATCAATCGGATTACCACCAACATCAAAGCTCACCATCACCCGGCCCATCTAACGCCGTTCTTCTTCCCTTCTAACTTTTCTTTCGCAGTTTGCCGCCTGAAGGCGCACCTTTTTGACTGCCGTATGATTCTGACGGGGAAATCTTCCGACCGTTACGCGTTCATTCAAAGTAGGACACATCACGCCGAGGGGCCACAAGCCCCGTATTGCACCCTCGCTCTTCCTCCACAGTCGACCGTGCTGATACTGCGCCACCTGCAGAAAGCTGGTTCAAAAGCCTTGCTCTCTAACCTTGTTTCTGTCTTATGATTTCTCTATTGGGAACGAATGATCTTGAGAATATCCGAGTGGCAACAAACGCAAAGCCTTAGCAGTAAACAGCCGGGCTGTGATTGATGCAGTTGACAACTGCTTCAGATATCGAGCCGTGGTATAGCCACAACTCGGGTGATCAGCAGCTGGCCGGCTCCCCAAAGCGGCTATTAGTTGGGAATGATAATAGGGGATGAAAGAAGTTATATGGCTCGACTGAAGGTATCTCGTCGGCAACTCCAACGTATCATCTCGAGAGATGTCTTTCCACTCATCACAACTTGATCGTTGCAATACCTCGACGCGGGGGAGAAGAGCTTCTTTCCCAAACGCCGCTTCTCTTGAATCAAAGCATTTCCAACAGCGCCTTCCCAACAATGCCATTGTGGCACCGCCATACCACCCACCCCCCTTTTTCCCCACTGCGTGTGTCCAGGTGAAACAGGACTGGAGGCACCTGATGAACAACCTTCCGGCCGGGAACAAAGGGAGCAAAATCAGTGGAGAAGTCAGGAAATGCACTGAGCGTGCTGAGTGCAGTCCCAAACGCCAGCATGTCAAGGACAAAGAGCGAATTTTTGCAACGCATAGAATAGACATTCTTTCCTACCAAGCATCTGCCAAATAACTCCCAAACTTTCACTTCTTCGGGGCTTATTACATTGCCTGGTTTTATGCTGACTACCTTATGTCTTGGAAATGATGCATTCGAGAGCCTTGCTGCGTGGAAAGCCTGCATTCCCACTTCGTGATTTCCGTAGTACGTACTATGTGTGCATCTGATCCTTTACGCTTGAAACGAAATCATACCTTCAAGAACTGTACACAGCGGAAAGCCGCAGCGGTCTGGAAAGGATGGGACTTCACGATGAAGAGTCAAGGAGGGGCGACATACAACATGTTCAGACCGTAGCTGAGCGAGCCCTGGGGATCGACGTAGCTTTGTCACGTCCTTGGCGGTTCCTCGCTGACAATCGGCAGGTCGTGCCTGTAGGTACAGGTGCACCTGGCCCTATATTTCAGTGGCTTTAGTGGAGACCACCTACCGATTCCAGGCCTGAGATCGGTAGATGACCCCTGTAGTTACAGCGACACCGACGCTGTTGGCTCTGCCCAAGAATCGGCCACCAGCGCAGGCAGCACACCTGCACACTGAATCCATATTCAAACATGGTCATAGTAAGAGTACATAAAGGAGACGGAAAGAGGGACGATCTTGAGAAGAAAACGTCAAAATAACTTTCTGTAGTAAGGGGAACCAGGTAGACTGCCAGTTTGCGGGCCCCTACTCCATCGAGCGCCGAGCCCCTCCGAGGTTGGTTCATTGAAATGACAGAGGCGTCGTTCGCAAGGACCCAAGATCTCAGCAAGCCCATGATCGGTCCCTTCTATCTTGAACAGTTCAAGCTTTCTGCTGCAGGGACAGAAGCGCCACAAGCGAAACCTCGGGAGGCAACTATCTTTGTATGCGGCTGAGTATTCGCAGTTTCTACGGGCCATGTCTGTTCGCAATAGAACGCGTTATTACCCGATAAGGCGCTGTGGAATGTTGGCGCTGGCTCTGAGTGTCTTAAATAGTCATTCTGCTGTCTATGCGAGCCGGCCTGGCATGGTTCTTGAGGTGTTTTGAGCGAAGATGTTCCTGAGCCCTGGATCTAAGCATAGAGAAGAGAAAACGCCGAAGGAGAAATTTCAAACCGACCAAGATGTGATTTGTTTTCCAAGAAAGAAGCTTTCCTTAGCTGGGTCATTGTTTTTATACTCTTCTAGGAGCACTTTTGCCGAAGTCCCACAGGGAGGTAGGAAGCAAGTCGCGGGAACTCCTTGGCATCATGCCAAAAACGAGGATCCGGACACTTGATATAATAATCGACCGCCACAAGTGAAGATGGTGTGGTTGTGTCATCCTGCCTTTCTTGCTTCCGGGTCTTCAACTCTCGTCTTAAAGCGATACGTCTGTTCTCAGAGGGGATGGGACTTGACCAAAACGACAACTACCAAAACGACACAGACCAACACATGCGAAATCGTACAATACGTGCATGGGCCAGCGAGATGCTGAGAAATCCGGTGATCCGATTCATTCTGGCAGGGAGAAGGGTTAGTGAGTCAAAAGACACATCTTTTGGAACTCAAACGCGTCTCCGCTTCACAAAAGACGCTCTGAATGGCTCGGAAGAATTGAGTAAAACCACGACGGACGTGACTTCAACTGCATTGAGCACCTCTTATTACGGAAACTCACAAAGCAGACGAAACACATGAAAGTCTGAAGATACTTCGCTGGGAGTACAAAACGTGACAGCCTGTATTAGTATGCAATTACTAAAAGTCCTGGAGCCCTCTTGCAGTGGACGCAGAAGATGGTAGGCGATTCGGTGTTGGATTTGTTATTCCAGTGCGCTGCAAGATTTGGCTCCGCTGTTGCTGAACAAGTGACCGTTTCGCCCTGGGATGAGACTGCATTCCCATCTCGAAAGTCAGTGGTTTTCCGGGCGGTCTGGCAACAGCGGTGTTTCACGCCTCACTCTAAGTCATTGTGTCATATTGGATATCAAGTACTTCAATCTCTCTTTGTCCTCTATGGCCAACAGCCTCGGACTCTGCGACACAAAATAAAGCTCTCGACACGTCTGGAGCCCCCGAGAAATCAAGCAGCCTCAAGCCATAAACAACTCATTCAACAGTTCTTAAGTTGAACGCGCAGATCTAACATGCACGGCTGAGTTCGATGTGACTTCTCATATCAGCAATCCCAAGTGTCCGCGGTCTGAAATCTACGCGAAGGTGGCCGAACTGATGCTCACTTCCGTCTTCCTCCCCAGGAGCAAAAGCCGCACAAATTACAATACACTTCACCTGTCAACCTCCTGCATTGCACACACCGTTAGTATACGTAAGTATGTGACGGACAAGCAGGTTGGAGTGGGGTGAATTGGAACTTTCCATAATAATTCCAATACTGATGCCCTTCTCCGGGACGTCAGCCTGATGCCGACTTTCCAGTCATGCTAATCCATGAATATCTATATTGTATGAGGTGTTCACCTTGTCGTTAATCCGGAAGGGAAGAGGTAAAACGTAAGAGCCGAAATATTGGAGCATACGTACTTGGACACAACGCCCAGCCAGCCTGTTTTCGATTGCTGATACTGCTGTTCGCGAAGACGCAAAAACACGTAGATGGCAGCCATATGCCAACCCCAAGACAACAAAGACGGGCTGCACAACCAAGTATCTAACGGATGAGAGACGGTTGAGCACCTTAGAACGCCGGCGATAACGAGAAGGAGTATGCAGGCATACGCCAAAATAAGATATGAAGTTCAGTGGGCAAAGATGCCGACCTTTTTGACGGTCGATGAATTCAATGACAACCTCTCGCCATCAACGTGTCCTGGACCAAAACCAGGCATATTCCATCGGGGAAATGTTTCATTCTGACAAGATGCAAGGCTACAATCAAATCGCCTGTTGTCCTATCAGCAGCATCGTTGGTCAACTTCCCTCCTATACACTTTTTACTGCGACCCACTGTTAGCGGGCTGCAGCGCACTACACTAGAACCCTAACGTACCTAAAACCACACTATTAACGCTTTTAATCGCCTATCGCAATAGCTTTATAGCTGCGCGCAGGCGCTATAAGCGCTTAACCTAGGCTTAAATTACTAGTTTAGAACTTTTCCCCTCCCCTTACCTCTATTAAGCTATTATATCTATACCTCTAGATACTTATTATAGTAAAATTATTATCCTCTAATAGCTTTGAAAAAATAAAGCATATAATATTTACTACTAAAATATAGAAGCTATTTTAATTATTTCATATTTATTAATAAGCTTACTAGATAATTATCATATATTTTAACTAACTAATAAAAACTTATAAAAAATAACTATAAGAAATATTTAGTAGTATTATACAGAAATGTATTATTTATATTTAGTAAATAATTATTTATAAGCTTTCATGAGAAATATAGCTATAAAAACCTCTTTTTAAAGTTAAATTAATATTATATTTTCTTTTAAGATAATCTCCATTTAATAGAATATAATAATTAGCTTAGTTTAATTATATGAAGTTTAAAAGCTTTAACGTAGTTCATCAGTCAGCAACAAATATCAGTCAGCAACAAACTTTTTCCTATACACATAATAATATTAACCATTACACAACCACAACACATTTAATTAACTATTCCTCATTACTACTCAAATCATTTAATAATTCCACATCCTTAGAACAGGTTCTCATATTATAACCAGTCTCACTACACATATCACAGCGTCTCTAAGCTAGCTGGGCTCTCTTTAATAGACCTCCCTTCTCATCCTCTTGAGGTGCTAGATGTTTCCCTTTTTGTTTCCCTTTAAGCAAAACCTAAGATTCCTCTATACTAAGTGCCCCTCTAAGCTGGACCTATGTTCTTTTAGCCTTCTAGCGCTTAGTAAATACTATGATTATATTCTTAAGGGTATAAAGCTGATTAATTAAAATAGTGATTAAATATGTTATTACTTATGCACTTTTTAATAATTATTTAACTATAGTAATAATTAATATTAATAAGCTTTTTTAATAAATAGAGATATAACTTTTAATGAAGTTAGACTATAAGATAGTTTTTTATAAGTTAGAAGGTGTTTTTAACTATCAAGGTAGTAATATTAAAAGGTTAGCTATAAAGGGTATAAATATCTATAAATATATATTAAGCTTTTTAATAATACAGGTTAGGTTTTATAGTGAAATTCTAAAGCTTTAGAAAGCAGACCTAATATTTTCTTTATTAAAAACCTTATTATAAGCTTAATAGAAGGTAGAAAGAACTTAGACTTAGTGATATAATTTATAGAGGCTCTAATAAATAGGTTAATTTTATCACTATATATATATTTTAAAGGTAATTAAAGGGTAATATCTAATAGCTATAGTAGATATAAAAAATATGTAGGTATACTAATAGTTATAACATTATTCTATTTATAGTAATTATTAAATTCAGCTGATAAAAAGCTTTTATAGCTATTAATAATGAGCATCTAATAGATACCTTTTGTTTAGTTCTTAGTATATTTGTTAAAGTGTTTAATTTAGTTAAAACTTATCTAATTATCTATCTATCTATTAATAGTAGGTTTAATCACTTAGTTACCTAAAAAACCTAATTCTATAATCTAACTAATAAGGTGATATATACCTTTAAAAATTATAAACAGAGGGATATACCACCTACCTAAATTAATATATTTAATAACTATAGCCTACTTATAGTTATTAGGCTAGATAGACTTTACTTTACTATATTAATCAGTATATATTACTATTATTAATATAGTGATTATACTTATTAGGAAGCTAGTTTCATCAAAATTATATAAGTCCCCCTCTTAAATATTATATTTAGCTATTATATTATATAATAATATAAATCACTTTAATATAACCTTAAGATCTTCTTAAAAAGCCTTTTAATAATTGTGTAGATAATTAAACTTAGGTTTTAGAGCAGGCTATAAGTCCACAAACCACCTAGCCTATTACTTACTAATAGGCTCACTATTATGCACTTACAGCAGGAGATTAGCTATATCTTTCACACTAGCAAGGCGTAAAGGAAATCCTCTAAAGTCCTATTTAATAACATATTAGAAAAGTGTTTTCTCTTTAATTAGATTAAGTTTATATTATTAAGGTTAATCGTTTATTCTATAGCGTATAAAACTTTCAGGGACACTATAAGTCTTTGCAGCACATAACATAGCTTTCAGCCAGCAACGTAGGCTGATCAGATCGCCTTAATGGCTAGAAGTATCTTATCTTCTTGTGTGTAAATTAGCATAATAGTTATAGAGCTATTACGCGTTAAAGTTTTGAGTGGTCTAGTGCAAACCGCGTTCAGGAAAAAGTTCGTCGCTAACTGATATTTGTTGCTGACTGATGAACCATGTTATATTTTATCAAAGCTTATTATAAACTATTATTTATTCTTATAAGTTTCTAAAATCTTAATATAAGTTTATAAGGCTTTATCATAAACTTTTTATACTAAAATTATTAAAACTTTAAATCCCCCTCTAATAAATATTATTTATAAATTATATACTACTTTAAGCTATATTATTATTCTATATTTTATTTTTATAAAGAAAACACTTCTTAAAAAAATAGAGGAAACCTATTAAGCTATAAATATTTAATTTTTTAACCTCTCTTAGAAATATTATAAATATTTTATTAACTATATACTATAGAAATCTTTAAATATTTAGAAGACCTTATTATTATAATTACTAAAGAAATAATTAAAAGTAGTATCTTTAAATATATAAAGCTATATTTAATAAAACGTAAATAATAAGCAAGCCAAACAGACAAGCAAGCTGAACACCTAACTGCAACCACAGCATCTTCTTACTTCTACTACACGTTAATCCCATAATAACAATAGCATCAACACAAAAAGAAGCTTAAGTGGTCCTAGCAGTCCAAGCTATCAAAAACACACTAAGTCTCAGTATCTGAGAGGCTGCCTGGATCTACTCCGTCCTAGTTATAACGTTATACGATCGATTAAAGGGAAGATCATCATAATGCAACACCACGCCTAACTTGCAGAAATTAACTACGCTTAAAGAAGAAAAGCTTATTAAGTATATTCTCAACCTGGATTCCTAATCGTTTCCTCCTCAGATTAGTAGTATTAAAGATATAGCTAATCGACTGCTTGCTGACTGCGACGCACCCCCAGTTAGGAAGCACTAGGCTTCGAACTTTATTAAGCGACAACTATAGCTCTAGATGCACTTTTTTCGCAAGTACGACTATAAGAGGGCCTAATGCGAAGATCTAGACGTAATAAACATATGGTTTCATCTTATGGCGAATATAATCGCAAAATACAGCATTATGGACTCTGATATCTATAACTTTGATGAGACTGGGTTTATAATAGGCCAGATTGCATCTGGGATGGTTATCATGAGTGCCGAAAGGCGTTCAAACATAAAAATGATGCAGCCTGGCAATTATGAATAGGTTACAGTCATTCAGGCTATCAGTTCGTCAGGCTACAGCATTCCGCTATACATCATTATTACAGGCTAATATCACCTTTCCACCTGGTATACTGAAACTGATCTACTATGCGACTAGGTTATTATAACGTCTGAAAACAGATAGACAACAAACAAAAGAGGCCTAGATTAGCTCCAGCACTTTAATCAGCATATAAAACTGCGTGTGAGTAACAGATATCACCTCCTTATTATTAATAGTCATAAAAGTCACTATACAGCTGACTTTAAGATATATTGCAAGGAAAACGACATCATTACACTTTATATGCCAGCCTATTCCTCTTATTTACTTCAGCCCTTAGATATTAGGTGTTTTAGGCTACTGAAGAAGGCTTACGGCTGAGAAATTGAGGAAAAGATGCAACAGGGTGATACCTATATCATAAAGGAGGACTTCTTCCCTGCGTTATACAGAGCATTAACAAAAGCAATTACAGAAAAAAACATCCAGGGAGGATTCAGAGGGGCTAGGCTTATGCCTTTAAGTGCAGAGAGTGTGCTATCTAAGCTTGATGTGAAGTTACACACTCTAACGCCTCTAGGGTCTCTCCTAACAACACCCCCTGCGTGGACTTCTTAGACGCTAAACAACCTAACAGAGGCGTCTTCTCAGTCTGAACTTACTAAGAATCAAATCTCACGCTATTAAAATAGCTTACTAACTTTAATTATTAAGGCTGTTAAGCATTTATCAAAAGGGGCATATAGATTTATGCATAAGATTACCTTATTGAGGTCTGAGGTCCAGATACTTCAGGAAGAGAATAACCTACTTAGCTGACGTAGGAGGACTAAGAAAACACATCTTAGACAAGGAGGAAGTCTTACTGTAGCTGAGGCAGAGGATATTCAGTTGCAGAGAGAGGCGACAACTCAGATCGAGGAGGAAACGCATTAGAGTAGTGGTCGTCAGCCAAGGACTGAGACAGGCTAACGGCGGTGTGGCGTCTGTGGGAACACTAGTCATAATGTGCGAACATGTCAATTTGTTGAAGAAACGTCTAATAAAGAGGTTTCTGAGTAGTTTTAGTTGATTTATAGTTTTTGTGGTTATTTGATGATTATATTTATAATGTGGTTGCAGTTAGGTGTTCAGCTTGCTTATCTGTTCGGCTTGCTTATCATTTACGTTAGTAAGTAATTAGATAAAAGTAAAATTTAATGCTAAAAACAAATTAGAGAAAAATAATAACTAATATAATTCAATAGTAACAACAATAGTATATAATTATAAACTACCTAGTTAAACTTATAATTATATATTTTAAGGGGAAAATTGATATTTATAGCTATAAAAGAAGTGAGGTTTTTTAATAATTTAATTATAAAATATATAAAACTAAAAGCCTCTTTTTTATGGATAGAAATGTTTAAATTAATATAACTACTTTATTTTTACTATTAAAATTTAAATAAATATATTCTTTTTAGTTTAGTTAATTTTAGATTTATAATAAAAAACTTTTTAAATTATCCTTTTTTATCTTATTAATAGATTACGATAGTGAGTACGCTTTTAAGTTATTATAGCTACTATTTCTAATATTAACTACCTCTATAATTAAATATAAAAAATATATCTCTTCTACCTAACTATATCTTTTCTTTCTTCCTCTTAATATATTATTTTCTATAATCTTTAGCCTGACTAACGCTTCTTAATAATAGCTAGATCACTTCCAAGTAGTATAACTATAGATATTAAAATTAAGGTTTAGGGTTAGGGTGGTATTAGTTTTTTTTAGAGCTTTTTTAGTGGTTTTTAGTTTAAATTTTAGGGAGGTAGTATTAATTTCTTTAGAGTGTTTTAGTAGTTTTTAGATTTTATATTTTTAGTTAGCTTTCTTATTATTATATATCCCTCTTTCTTTTATAACCTTATATATTAAAAGCAAAAAAAAGCAATATAAAATATAATGAATATATATTATATTATAGAGGTAACTAAATATAAGTAAACAAAACATTATTCTACTTACTAAAAATAGATAAAAATAAATAAGTCTTATAAACTTAGCTATTCTTTTATTCCTCTATATATTTATATTAGCAATTAAATATTTTATCTTTTATAAAGATACTTATTACTATTTTATTCTTTTTCTACTAAGCGTTAACTTCAGCTTGTGGTGTTTTATTTTATTATTATAATTACTTAATTTGCGCTTTTATAGCATTAAAATTATTAGTCTCTATTTTGTCTAGTATAAATAACTTATTAAGGTTTAAAATCTCTATTAGACTAAGCATATTAAAATTAAGTTCATTCATAATAAGAAAGTTTTTATTAAGGGCTTATTTAAGGTCTAATTAGATTTCCATTTTAGAGATGTTATTTAAATACCTATCTTTATTTATTATTAATTTCTTTAAGTAGTTTCTAACTACTATCTACTTAATTAAAATTCTAGTAAAGGTTTTAAATAAATAGAACAAAGTTTAAAAGGATACTTACTAAATATAAAAGAGGCCAAATTAGTATAAATTAAACTTATTAGAAAAGGTTTTATTAATAGATAGCTTTATATCATAGATAAAAATAATATCTCTAATTTATAGCTTTTTATGTTATATTCTATATTTATTTCTTTAGTTATAACTTTTAGCGATTTAGTAAGGCTATTTTATAACGTATTTAAGCGCTATTTATTAGTTAGAATTAAGTTATTTACAAGTTTATATATAAAAGAAGCTTAGTTTAAATATCTCTAACTTTCAATTAGTTTAGTACTTATTAAGTATCATTTTTAGTTTTAAGTAGAGTAATTAGATTATATCTATAGATAAAATAAAAAGGACAGTATCTTATAGAAGATCTAATTAATATTTAGTTAGTAAATAGGGCTATATAAAAATTAAAGTTTAATTCTTTTTATTAAAATTTAACTTAGTTATAAAAATATAGATAAGAAACTAATACCTCTTTTTAATAAGTCTATTAGCTTTTAAATTATATACTAAGATAATAAAGCCTTATCCTTCATAAAATTAATTAAGCTTTTTAGTAAACCTCTTATGTTTTAGCTTTTTATTAACTATAAGAAGCTTATAGATCTTATAGCAGCAGATTATATCTTCTTAGATAAATTTAGCTATAATGTTTAAATTAATATTTGTAAGAAGTTAATAAACCTCTATATAATTAGTAAGCATATTATAAACTTTAGCTAAAACATAATTACTAGTTTTCTAGATATTAATATAAATATACTAAAATAGGATTTTAAGAAGTATAAAAAAAATACAAAGGTTTTTAAAACGTCTTAATTAAACTTATATATAAAGTAGATAACCTTTTGTTTTATGACTTATTATTTAATATATATTTTCCTAAATATATTACTTTTGGAGTTTAGTGTATATTATATTATAGCTAATTAAGCTAGACCCTCAGGCTTAGCTTAATTGATTAGGATACAGCGCTGGATAGGAGCAGGGGGCCTTTGAGGTGAGTAGACCCTTTCTGTTAACGTGTTGACGCTTACTAGAGGGTCCACAGCGCTCTCCATCAAATGTAATTACGAACAATATGAGAGTGCTCATACAGGAAGAGATAGAGGTTTGATGGAGGCAGGGGGAAGTCGAGTTAGAAGACGGGATGTGTTGAGACTTACCTACACGATAGAGAGAGGATAACCTGGAAGATGTAGGAGAGATAACGGAGCAAGACACAACCTACGGTTTTCTTTGTTTCTGGACTTGCGAAGTGCCCCTTTATGAATTTTCAAGTCGGTCACTCGGGTTTTGAGGCGGGAAACTGTCTAAGCAAGCTCAAGTTTCCTCCGGCTGCAATGTGAAGAAGTGATATGGCTCGGCCCTCGACGAACTCGGCTCACTGGCTAGGCTGATGAGTACTCAGAGAAAAGGTGTTGGGGCCGCAAATCTACTGGGAGTTTCAGGCGAGTTATGGTGAAAACGGAGGTTGCGCCAGGTGCAATGAAGCGGCCCCGAGAACGGCAATAAAAATACGGCAGAAAGAGCAAGTCAATACATATTGTCCGAACCGGCAAAGACTTCGTGGACGAGCAAAACTGCATCGGGTATGGACATTATGACCGGTCACCCACGATCCATGCTCCTAGTGACGAGAAGGAGGCCATGGACTTAGACAGAGTATAGTGAAATGATTTAGATGCATTGAGGGGTGAATTACTGGCAGAAGCAGTGACATGAGAGTCTCATGAGTGAAGGTAATGCTGAGTTGCGTAACGGCTGTGACGATGGTTAAATTAGGCCGGTGGATATTCGTAGTAAAGGTCGGGCTCACATGATAGCACGCATAGAAATCCTCAATAAATCGACTGAGAACAAGTGGCCTAATGCGAAGATATCTCGAAGAACAAAACACCTCCACATGTACTGCTTTTCAGCCTCCCACGTTGAAAACTGAAAGATACATCCGATTCCCGAGGTTCAAAGCCCACATAATGCCTATCGTAGTCGCAAAGCAGCAAGTTCGTCCAAGAAATTAAGTTTGTAAGAGCCGCAAGTCGGCTTACAAGCGTCAAACTGTGCACTCACTTCTCCTTCGCCGCGCTCCTGAAGAATAGCAGGTTTCACACTCTCCTTGTTTCTGATTTCGTGCCCTTGTCTTGTTCTTGACTCAGAATTAGTGGCGCTGTTTCCAACTCATGCTGCAAGCCAGCCAAATACAATTGCGAGCCTCTCCTCGTGCGTGAGCCCTGATGTGGCAGTGGTATTACCGTCATGTGAATTTCTATGTAATGCTGAACTTTGATTCAGTGTGGATGAAGAAGTTGATGGAAAAATGGACTTGACGAGATGATCCACGACTGAATTGGGCACGATAATTCACACGCAGCTCATCCGCTGGCTATCTGATGGCAAGAGAGCATATTGGTTTGTCGACGACAGCGTTCAGTGACCAGTTGACTAGTGCAAGGACACGAAGCATGGTATAATTGCCTACATGACAATGTCTTCAATTGGAAAGTCATTGGTAGTGGCATTGAGACGGTGACATGTGACGGCTTATCCAAGACAGACCTCATAATCATGGCAAAGAAGCGCCAATAGAACCAGCCCTTCCATAAGCTTCAATGTTTAACACGGTCAGCTTCGTGGTAGGTGAGCATCGTGGGTAACATGTGCCAACCCGGGAGCAACGTGCGGTACTTCGAAACATCTGAGTCCATATAATCGCAGCCATCAACAGAATTATTTTTCAGTCACGTCAAACGGATGACAACAGCAGGGGAGGAAGTCTAATAGATGACAAAGTAGAGAACGTGAGGGCGAGCTATTGGCTGGTTCTGAGACAGTAATACAGCGGCACGGAGATGGTGAGCTTAATATCTCCGGTGAGAGCAATGCTGGAAGCAAGAAAAGACACGTAGGTGGCGTGGGGATTAAGCTTGACCGTTGCTAATTGCCTGCTCAAATTCAGCTCACAACTCATACTGCTCTACCTCCCACATTCAAAACCTCTAGCGCAAGGTACTTCAGGCAGTAGCAAATGCAACTTTTCATCATTTACCAAACTTGTGCAGTCCCTTTCGTACATGTACAAAGCTGTCTGCACAAGTACAAGTTCCCTACACATGTACAAGTCATTTACAGCACAAGATTTTCACAGCTCGGGCAAACGACTATTCCAGTTTCACTCCTTGTACCTAATTCGGTATTCATAGGGCTCTGTGGTGCAGTACTTAAAGAGCTCCGCCGCCTTTTTGCAAGAGGTTCAACGCACGTAGCCTCAATCTTGCGGGACACCTTTTTCGCGAGCGACGACACCATACAAGGGCAAGCTCTATGTCTCCTTTCGCATCGATCTGAAGTATTCTTTTGGTACGTTGGTCGAGAAGTGCGCAATAAATCAGCTCACGCCAACTTTAGCTCACCCGAAGTCCGTTGGCCACTCTCACCGGCACGTTCACGGCACAACCCTTCCAAGGGTACATGACCACCCCCACAGCTACCTTATGCGACGACCCATCGTCCCCTGCCAACTTTGTTATGGTGTTCATCTTTACACATCTCCTAAAATCAAATTGAGTAGAAGCTTTCAAGCGAGTGTTCAAGCCTTCACGTTTGTGTGGGTGCGAGAGTCGGCGGTGATTGGAAAGTCATTAGCGGGAGATACCTTGCGTCCGGCACCGCCGCTTTTCATCCTAACCAGATGACCAAAAAACCTCACTCTTAAGAACCACGTCATTGCTATATTCAAATACGTTGCCATCCCCGGCATCGCTTCAGGGACATTGCCTTTTCAGACCAGCACTTTCTGTGTCACCATTGATTGTGGTGACCAGAGACGCGGAAAGACCTCTAGTAAGCACCACTTGAACATTGCTCCGAGCATTCTTTTGTACCTTGTCTCATATATAGCTGCAAATGTGTCAGATAGGGACTTAGGTAACAGGCAGGACCAGAAGACATGAGGTTGGGTCAGCGTTAGGAGAGGGAGCTGATTGGATTCATGCATCGAACGCGGAGACGGTTCAGTATTGGTGGGACTGTGGTGGGGTGGACGCGAGCATACATTTAAGACGGTTTATTCGAGAAGCCGTGGCATGCATCGAATCGTAGCAATACGATACCACTTTGTTGATGGTCTCGGACGAGCCATGGTCCAGACTTCCGACCCGATCGCATACTCGTGGTCTATGTTTTGCTGCTGATGTGGTGTTCAAAAGACAACCACAAGGAACTAGAGGAAGAGGAGTTATAAACTGAATCAGATAGAAGGATGACCCGTTAGAGTGTCTTTGAGACATTCATCTGGAGCCTTGGTCTTAACTTTGATCATTCCAGACCTAACGCCAACCGTTCACACGCACCCAACAGTTTGGGATTTACACCCAGGTCACTGACGGCCAGGTATAGCGGCTTTACCTTACACTAGTAAATTAGGTCATTAGGCCTGCTCTCAAGCTGTAGAGTCAGCTACGAGAGGACACTGAGATGGAGATACTCCCTGCTGAGAACAGCCATGGGTGTTTCAATCAGGATTCAATGATCATGGGGTCTTCTACTCAAACGCTGAAAAAATCAATTCAAAGTCTGATCACTTGCATGTAAGCTCTTAGTATCTATTCTGCCGTTCAATAGCCTACTAATCTCCACGCATTCAAGTCTCTTTGCAGTACGAGACTGGTATCCCGGCCAACGACCCTCTTCCGAGGTTCCCCGCCAACACAACTCAACACAACCGTTTCATCACTAAGACTCCGACCAAGGGACGACCGCGCAGATAGTGGCGCTAATGACAATTTCTTTTCGTCCAAAAGCCTGCTCTCAAGGCCGTACACACATATTCTCGTGTGCATATCAAGGAAGGGTTCAGGTGAGGCATTTTAATCTTGTGATGATCTGAATAAGTTCAAGTGACGGCCGACGGGAGAATGTCCAGTTTGAGTACCCTTTTCTCGACTGTGATAGCACATAATCGCAAACCTGCCTCTTATTTTGCCATACGCGGCTCCCCTGGATTGTGGGCAATGCAATTGAAACCTAATAATTGCGATCCAGTATCAACATCATCTTCGCACCACCCACTAGGCGTCACTCCCACAAGAGCAATTCCTGGAACCTTGTTCAGCCCATTAAAATCAAATAACGTGTTCTTGTCGTGTTATTGATTCATCATGGATTCGGCCTTCTTTTTTTTATCGTCAATAACAAGCGTGTATTGTCAGCGCCCCGAGGAACGTGACAAGGAAGAGCCGTCACAGTGTTTCAACTGTACTCATGATTATCGGATTTGACGAAAGTTTCCAGGACCATAAACGTTGGCCTCTCTTAGTTCAGACTAGTCCCGATGGTCAACTGAAGAGTTCATGTTGCGTTACTAAGTCGTTTCGAATGTCCTTTCAAGCCAGTATCTGTGCTTTCTTCGCTTTCTTCACCTGCTGGGCCAGCATGGCACTCTGAGAGTATTGTGCCCGTGACCGGAAGGCTGTTGATGGCTTCTCGCCAAGTCTTGTGTCGAGATTACGACTGTCACGAGTCCCTTAATCGCAAATCTTTCAAACGGCCACAAGACTGACTCTCTTGGCCATTGTGACATTCTTTGAAGACATGGATATGAAATATGTGGAGTCGTTGGCTTCCCACTCGCTGCAGAAGATCATAAGCTTGAGCTTCAGCTAGCTGTAAAGGATCCCCGACAATAGAAGCGGATGCAGTCATTGAGAACCCCAAATACAAAAGTGAAGCCACACTCGGTCGCATGGCGCCTTTGATGTGGCATGCATAATGCCATAAGCTTCGATCGTAATTTCATTGTTGAGAACCTTGTCCAGCAAAGACCGAACCTTGTTGTCACTTTGTTGTTAGAGTTATCGCATCAATTGCAAACAATCCCTAGGTAGTGGACGGCAAATGCACCTTACACTAGCCGCACGCAGAAGTGGCTAGCATAGCATGTCATATTTTCTGTTTACTTTTCTTTGAATCATCGACGTATTCCTGCCGACCCCTTTTGAAGGCCCGTAAATCATCGCCTGAACACTCTTCCCGTCAATAGCAGTGACTTCTTGCTCAATGTGAGAGACTCGTCTGCCGGTGCGTCCTCCTTTGCCACTTGTAGGTTTTGATCATAATCTCCTTATTCGGAGGGAACTGACTTGCTATTGCTTGGGGAGTAGACAATTGTTTCGTAGTCCTCGGCGCTAGATCTTCCCCCCTTGTTTCGGCTCGCATAGTTGGAAGGCTAGCTGAGTAGAGGTCATAGTCTTGGTGACTGAACGGAGTCTCGTAGACCCCTTTGGCATGCTCGTGGTCGGAACTATTGATGGTGACGGAAGGATCATCAAAACACCCTTTGAAATATCATCTCTGGCCACTGGATCGTCGGGCTCCCGGGGCAGGAATGCTGCTCCATGGATTCTGGCAGTGGCAGTGTTCCCAAGGAGATCAATTTTGACGATATCATCGTCGTCCCGGGCGTAGGGAAGTAAGCTATCGCCATGAAACATTGACTCTACCGGAGACCTTCTTCCGACAAGAGGACCACGGGTGTTGAATCCCTTGGAAAGTAGCGCAATGTTTCGAATGTCTTCTCTTAAAAAGCGTATTTTGGGGACGCGGGCTTCGGACTGAGTGGCGTTTTGAAATGCGTCAAACAATCAATCCGAGTGGTGCCCTATCGCCTTCATACTGGAATTCCGATCCCGATCCGAAGTATGGAGGACAGAAGGAGGATTTCTGGTCCCCAAGTCGTTTCCAACTCGTTGGGTTTTGGTGAAAGCTAGTCAGTCCCTCGCAAGAGAGCCATGGTCTTGGTATGAAGTTCAGAAGCAGAGGAGTAGGAGAGAAACTAGGGGTTGTGTATCTTCAGTGACGGAGAGACACCTGGCAGAGGTATCTCTGTGGACCAGAGAAAGATCATCACGGTGGATGTCAACATGCGAAACAAAAAAGGACATTCTTCAGGCTGCTCAAAGTGTGGATGAGGAACATGTGGAAGTAGCTATTGGTGCATCCTTGAGTAATCAGAGTGGCCTTGCCCGTGCCGATGGTGAAGCGGATAGCACGATAATGGGCTTTCTGAGACTGACACCGGGGATGCACTCAGCTGCGCCGGTGCATACAGATTGTAAAGCAAGCCAAAACAAGAAATGCAGCAACATAAAGATCAAGCACCTGCTTGTCCATCATGACGATTAACATTCTCCTCTGTTTGATGTCCGACGTATGTTGAGGTCATTTCATTCTGACCTTAGGAATGTTGCCTCTTTAATCTCAAGACTTCCGTTTCTCGCTGGACTGAGCTATTCAGATTATATAAAAACCCTCAGAGGATGCGAGAAATACTTCGACATAATCTCTCATGCTGTTGAGCATACTTGGCTTGATAAGCTTGGACTTAACTAAGGTGGCAGTTCTGGCTGAGAAAGCGACAATCACCCAGTGATGAGTTGCCTTTCGATTAGTTGCCTTTTTGGGCCTCGTGACCAGCTATCATTGGCAGAGACTGGTCCAGATCCAAGCGAAGGCGCCTTGCCCACATGACAAGCAGAAGTTCTGCCAGGTATTGTCGACGAGGCGCGTCCGATTATGGAGTAAACGACGCCATGAGAATACATGCGACAAGGTGGGAAAAGGAGACCGAGTCGCATGAGCAATAGTCACACCGTTCGGATATCGAAGATATACGGAGTGTCGCTGGTCCACTATAGTGACAGAGTAATAACGCTGCGGTGTGTGTGCGGAGTGGGTTGTGATCAAGCCTGGAAGAATTCAGGATAGACGCTCTATAATCAAGAAAGACTTTCTGGACGATATTCCTGGGGAGATGGAAAAGTGATGAAAGAGAGTGCTAGAGGCAGGCCAGAAGATTCGGTGGGCGGGGGTGCCCACAGTCATGGTTCCGATTATCCGTGACCCTGTTCAACACCAACACCGTCACCTCATATTCCAGCTTGTCTATTCCTTAAACCCCGTATAAAAACAAGATTCTATCGTAAATTATAGGCGAGTTGGTGCAAGACTGAGCGAATGCCTGCCGCCAAGCTCAAGACGAAGCCCAAGTACTGCCCTGACGACGACGAAACTGGGAGCACCCTTCGAAAGCGTCTGAATCCAGACAGATGGGATGACATGGCTCCACCGATATGATCATACGGAACAGCAAGACCTTGGAATCCTTGAGGGTACATATGCCGGGGCCAATATGCTGGCGAATGGTGTCTTTCACGTCTGCTTAATTGACTGCGACCCCCAAGCTACTGCTGGGTCAGCTCAGACTGCCGCTGACCAAAACTTTACCTTTCCCGCATTCTGCATCCTGCTCCATGAGGGTCTCCATATTCTCAGACCCTAAGGACGACGTTTCCGTCAGCAAGATAACACTGGATGCTGGCCTGCCTTTCTGCTTTGAGCGCACGCCCCTGCAGCCATCGGATCTGCAACCTTAAGCCGCCTGGACGAATCCGATGGGCTCTGTTATGGGCAGCGACGTGGCTAGTGATAACACCATCGGCACTGGCGACGATTATGACTGCAACTACATGTTGAAGAAGTATAAGGTACATGCTCTCCGCTTTAAGATCTTGCCAAAGATGCTACTTTTCCAGCATTGTAAGGAGCTTTTGGAAAGCTGGCTTGGGCACGGTCTGGTCCAAAGGTCTTCGTAATGAAAAGTTGAAGCCAAATGTTCGAGAGGTCATAATGACCGTAGAAAGGCGATCATTGAATCAAAGCAAGTATAGTCTCGTGGAACACAGCTCCTGCTGTATCTAGCGACTGCGCCGATCTCGCCATTGAACCCGCGCGTCGGGCACTCCCTTCGTGGCCATCATGGGCGTGCTTGACTGCTAGAGATTGCGAAGGGAAGTATGACACAATGATCCTGCCTTTCTCAATTGATGCGATGGGAATCTTGAACCTGCTGTTCTGTCATGTTCCACGGAGAATGCGTTTAGCCCACGACGGGCTCTGTCTGTTCTCCCAAATTATGGCTGCGTCAGGGTGATATTAGAGCAACGCGTTTTCAGGACAAAGCCCCAAACACTGGCCCATGATTCAAGAGAGATAACATCGCATAGCATGATTGGAAGTTCATCTGGCGGTTGAGAAACACACGTAGTCGGGGCTGAGATCTCTCCCACGGAAATGTTCAACTTTGTCTGTCTGACTGATGAATTTCAAGGTACTGGTCATAACTCAGCAATACCTTTGCGGGCCGGGTTCACGTCTATTCCGGGAAGACAGCTCAAGACGTCTTCACTAGACTTATCGCAGCGCTTCTACTAGGACCACCAATATGCATCATCCCCAGAACTCTGCCTGGACGACATATGTAATATGTAGAGCTCGCCAACCTAAATCCATCCACTGCCTATCCATTCTCTTATAGATTCAACTCTTGTTCTTATGATTAGAGTTTGAGGTCCAGTAACAATAAGTAGTTTTCGCTTGGTCTGCTTTCCGGCCGATGCCACCGAGTCAGATATCCACAGACACATTCTCATGTTCAATCGAAAGCAGCCCCACAATGGCGCCCAACATCGCTCAAGAGTCGGTATACATAATTTAGCTCGAACTGATGAATGCCGACCTGGATTCCAATTAGCAGTAATCATCTACTACCTGTGCCGGCCCTGTCCTCGTTCACCTTCTCAGACCAAATGCGCTCAACACCACGACTCAGCTTCCCTCTAGATAGCTTTTCCAACGACAAAATCTCTTTGGCGTTCAAAACTAATGATTCGAAATTCGGAATCCAAGTCACGTTCTCCAGCGACATATTCGGGCGGCCGCCCCGTACCTTTATTGACAACTCAGCCCCACCGTCGATCTACATTCATGTCCATTGGCCCAACTCTTCAGCATATACATATTCAGCCAGACTCTCTTAACATCTCGTCATACTCGCTCTAACAACTTGGCTCAGTCGTATAATGACTTTTACACACTGGAGGCTCGAAGGATCGTCCCTGGCACCACTGAGCGAAGGGGGAAATATCAGCTCCCACTTTCATAAACCGCAGCCTTGGACGGGCGAAGTTGATCTCTTAGAAAGATAAAATGACATCTCGTTTCACCATGGTAATTTTTCTCAGTGCCCGTGTCAATACACAGTCGTCATGCAGAGACTTGTCTGCGTTCCGTCCGTTGTCAACGCTTGCACTGTTGATACAATCTCCACAGTCTCCGAGGTTCTTCAACGGTTCGAGACCCTCTTGAATTGCGATTGTCTCGCACGTTTGATTGAGCCAAAAGGCCAAGTCGACGGAACATTGACCATTAAGTAATCTTCCGTCTTTGCGGAGCTGTCTCCGTTTGGCCGTACTTCTATTATATGGGTCGCAGAAGTCCTTCCGTCAACTCGTGTGGCGTTCTTTCCCTGGATCCCAAGCACTTGCATTTCTCATAAAGTGCGGAACGAAAGCTTCAACCGGGATAATTCTTCGGAAAGAGCTGACCGTTAACTTGATCTCAAAAAGCTTGCTGTTTCACTATGATCACGAAATTCCCGACAAGACACTGTTGTGATTCTCTCCTCATCTTCTCCTTAACAGATCCTCTGATTACTTCGTTAGTTACAGAGAGCTCACAGCCATTCTGAGAGAACATCAGCACATGAAACAAGCGATGTCAGCCATGGCTCATATAATGGTGGTTCAAGAGAGCATTGGTCTGGAGACCGTCGCGCCTAGGGATGCCAGTGCTCAACGTATCTCTCAAAGGTTTTGTTCAAGACAGCGTAGATTATTCCCTCGCTCAAATTTGGCCAATACCAACAGCCCGCTACCGCCTCCTCCCATGGCCGTCGACAATCCCTCAGCTTTAGACCAACCAAACATAGACGCCTACCATGCCGGAAGGATATTAGAGCTTGATACAATAGCCTCCCATCCCTTCTTTCTCCCTGCCAGGATCTGTGCTCAGACGTCAAATCCTGGGTCGGGAGACCTCAAGGCGGCCAAGGTTAACTTGTATTGGTCTACTCAATGATGGCCTTCCACTGCCTCATCCTTATTAATAACAATGATCACCAAAGGTATCAAAGGGTTTCACCCAGCTGAATCCGGCTTCTCCAGTCTTACAGGACAAGTCGGTCGATCTTGGGGTTCGGAAAGGCGAAAGTCTACATGTGTTGTCTGTTGGAATGCCAAGTATAATCACATTGGAATCCGAAGATGCCCGGTGGAATGTTCGTTCAGTGTGAGCAAGTTGTGCGTAGGCTTTATCTGTCCTATTCATTGCCTTCACTGTCAACCCTTAAATCCACCCTTGAACTCACTCTTTTGCGGTGTTTTCCCGCCTGCCGGTCGAGCTTCAAGGCGCCTGAGCGGGCAAGTTGCTTCCCACGTTCTGTGGCTCAGGCATAGGCCAAGAGTGCACTTTCATTCATCGATGTATCAGTTGTCGCTCTTTTTCGGGGTATCACGGAGCCGGACTTTCCTTCATGTTGTGTATCGGCTCTTTCTTGCAGCGTCTCGACCCAGGCCATCTCACACAGCTTCCACACAGTTCACGCTAGATGGATGGATGTTGGCTTATACTCAACTAATCTTGCGCTGACTGTTTGTGTTTACTTCAGCTCTGTCACCAGCACACACATGAGATCAGATTGAGACATACTTACTGCAGTGAAGTTGACGCTTATGATGCCCGGGGCATCAAATTGTCAACCTTATTTCAGTTTCTCTCATGTTTGGGGGTCTCGGAAGATTTGATAAGCCTTTGGAGCCTTGATATTAATGTCAATAAGAAACACAAACACCAGACTTGCTGAACGGACGACAATTAGGTCGGTAGTGTTGGCAACTCCAGCAAGCACTATGAATATCATACACAGGGAACTCGCGCTCATTGTGTTCGGGCATGGACCTTATGTGTGACGTAAAACCTCTACATTCTGTGTTATGCGGAAAGAGTCAACGCCCTCTTCCCCCGAACCGCAATGGGTTTTCAGAAAGTACCCGTCTGATGAACGTTGTTCATGAGGTGCCGTCAAGAGATTGCTGGAGACTAGGCTGCTTGATCTCCATCGAGCCGGGCAGGGGCATCAATGTAGACCAGCAAAGACTCATCGGCCGGTCATTAGAAATGAGAGTGGTGTAGAGTAGTGTATTCTAGACGACTTCTGCGTCTTGCTTTGTCCCGTACAGTTGAAATGGAAGTGAGATTTGGTAACGTTTGCAGACAGCTTAGTGGGGGAGAGATGAAACGCCGTATCTGTCCCAATTTATACTTCCAGGCGATGATGCGTGCGCGATTGCATTGATTGAAAGCGATCTCGCGCAGCGAACACAGCGTGGGCATGTATTTAGTGAGAGAGATCTTCATCCACGTCCGTTTAGCCTCCCGCCAGCTTAGAGAATACAGAGCAAGGGGCGTGACTGGCTGTCCTTCTTGTTTGAATTCCCTTGCTGACTTGGGTGATTCAAAATTGTCCTAGTTGTTAGGGGGACCAGCGTAAAAAGGGCACCACAAAAAGAACTGTGTAACGAAGGCCAAAACACATACAACACCGGGCATTCGCCGGTCGTCACCGACCCGACTACTACTCCAGCCCTCATTAGCTTATCTATGGGAGAGCGGACGGGATCCCGAGTTTTCCAATGGGTATGGTCGTATGTATCAGCTTTCATCGCAATACAATTTATATTCCAAGCTGGTGGATGCGTGCTTAGTCTTTTTGTGCAGACACAACGCAAACAAGAGAGTAGAGCGTGTGAACAAGTCAGCTACTCGGATGAAAACGTGACAATGAGTCGATTACATGCCCCTATTTTGCGTTTTCATTCCACAACACATGAGATGCCGAGCGACTCAGTTGAAACCTGGAGCATGATATTGATGAAGCCCTCCAGGCTCCAGCCTATTGAAGAGCTTAAGCGAGGCTGGTCCGGCGGCCACCCCGGTTCGTCTTCTGTGTCTTGCCCCTATACCCTCTTCTTAGCCACATCTATGTGAAGGTCACGAGGACTTAGCGCCTCGGCGGCGGATGGAGAGAGAGCCGGATGGAGAGAGAGCCGGATGGAGAGAGAGCTGGATGGGAGTTTATTGCAGCGGGCATCTCTAGGCTTTAAGCTGCGACTACATCTGCCTGGATATTTTCTTGCTGAGTACTACCTTTTTCTGCACTACTCTCGATACATTCAAAGAGAACTCACTAGATGAGGCCACAAATTGTGTTTAGGATCCTCTAATTGATAAGTGTGAGGCCACTCGCCACAGGATAATAACATAGGTTTATAGGCTGCTTATCGTTATAAGTTTTCATACTTATATTTGCCTTGATTGAACCGACCGTCGAATAAATTGATCAACTATTTTCTTATCCTCTAGCACCATGCTGTATAAGATAACGATAATTAAAATGCGCAGACATAGCGATTTAGGCGGTGTCTGGTTGAGGTTGTTAACCCTGCCGCTCTTATTCTCTTCTTTCGACTTCCGATCTAAAGCTGCTTCGTAGTATCAAGAAACCCTTGTCTTTAACTCCTAACTGCAACCCTCACTCGCCGCTAACTGAGATCTCACTTCGTACGCCTCTGTATTCGCCCTATTTAGGGACGATCTTTGAGACCAGCTTGATTGTGGCAAGCTTCACCTACGTATAAAGGGCGACTATGTCGACAGCAATATCCTACTGAAGAGATTAACGATCTCAGCAGCTTCTCAGCTGCGATTATCGCTGTATCTGTGGTTTTCTCGTGTACCACCCCTTCTCACATATTCAGACCCCCTCAACACGCTTTTCCCCCCTACGTCAAAGATTCCGCAGCAAGGTCCAAATCTCTTCCCCTACACTATACTTACTGAGGCTGTTGGCGCCTAAGATTATCCAGCACCCTATTTGCTAAAATTTGCGAGGATATGCCTCTTATGTTTTGTCGTGAGAGCTGCTGTTGTTGACTCCCTGCCCTTAAGGGTTCTCTTAGCCTCGTATAAGAGGGCATTCCTGCTCTTGCGTCCTTGTCAGCCATCTCAGCATCAGTCCACTGCCCCTCTGTTCTGGCTCCCATTTTAAATCGCCCACCTGCCCCTGGTTAAGGCTCTCCGATGTATACGATCCTAAGCTTGAGGTCATGCTGATGCTTAATATTGCTGACTATACTGGGCTCCTAAACAACTGACGGCTGATAGTGCGGCGCTTCGCACCAAACTAGTAGCTCCCTCCAGAAGAAAGTCGCTCTCACAGCCTTGCAACATCACCTCTATATCTTCATATATGTATTAACGATGCTGCCCTTGCTGGTGTCAGTGCCAGCTTGAGTATCATGAAGCCCCCAATCCACAAGCTTCTCCTCCACAGCAACTTCAGCCCCCCATCCTATTCTTTTACAAACCAGACCTATTGAGAACCCTATTAGCTACCCTCACCAAGACCAAAATCTGCAAGGAAGCTTTGCAAGGTAACAAATAAAAGTCGGAGTTATATGGTTTCAGAATCTACAAAATGGAAGGAAGAAGTCTACTTTGCAGAATCAGAGGTCTTGCAGCTGGATGCTAGTAAGCTTTATCTTTTGTGAACACAGAGACTGCCTATATTCTTCGTCTCTTTTGGGTGATATTATTTCAGAAGACGCTGAAAAGTTCATACTTTCTATATACACCTCGACATACTATCTTCAGACACTAATCCTTTGCCGGCGTTTGCCTGCCTTTAATAGAAGCTATCTGTTGAGAACATATTGAGGTCGACTTTGATTATAGTGGTGTTATCTTTGGTATTATCTGCTTTTCTTAACACGCTACCTTTATCGTCATAATGCGAGATTACACCTGAAGTAAGCTGCACCGCTCTTATCCGCCGCCAAGGGCAATTCGTTAACCTAGTGCGTAGTGCACCTGCGTTAAGCGGTGAGACCGTCTTGTTACAAAAGCTATAGCCCCTCCACTGCCCTCATCTGCGTCCGTTGCTTCGCTTACTTCTAGCTTATCCTATACAGGATGGTCAAGGACTTAAAGCGCAAATACCTGCTTCGCATTTCTCAGTGCACCAGCTACATCCCCAGCGCAACTGGGTATATCTAGTTTCTGAGGTGTTTAAAGAAGGTTATCACCTGGCGCACTATGAGGTCTTCAGTAGGATACTAACTTGCATTCTTTTATCTAGTGGCCTTTGTGGCAACTTAAGACTATTGCGAGGTTGCAACTTTCGGGACGACTTGCATAGGAACTATTGCGCGGAAGTAGGTTGCTATTACTCATCTATTCTCTCCTTTAAGAGCTTGGTGTTATTTAGGATCTCCTGCCCATAACATTATGCCGCCTGGCCAGCCGACTTTATCCTTGACACTTTGATGTTCGTTTCAGCATCATGCTCTGTTCACGCCAGCCTCAGAGTGATTATGACTGGACTATTACTAGGATATGTATACCAGCAAATATGGACACATTTTGTGGTAACAACCAGCAAGTGTAAAGCTTTGAGACTGCAGCTGAAGCTCACTATTAAACGGTCAGCATATGAAGAGAGGGCATAACAAATATAAACATCCGATTTAACTCTGAAACGCCAGCAATAGGGGTCTTGGTTTCCCCTGATAAGAGCTGCAACCTGAATAACACTATGCAGATGTTTTACTTGGACTACTACGTTTTTCTATAACTTGAAACTTCGCATTGCGATCAATTAAGTCGTCTTAAGTTAGGTTTATAATTAACCACTATCTTCGCATCATAAACTGAATAGATAACCAAGGCTCTAGAGTTTCTCCCTCCCTCCTCTCCTCAGCCTTATTACTTAACTTAATATTCCCCTGCCACAGCTATTAACCAAACTTAATCACCTCAGCTAGTAAAACAAGGGCAAGAAACCTAAGGATAGTCGCTCTTAATCTAAGAAAATTAAGGATATATAGAAGCTTTTGGAGGATGAGCAAACTTCTGATCCAGGCTGATTGAAGCAGAGAAGACGAGGGTCAGAGCAACAGAGGTGATCAGCTGCAGAATCTAGTTTTTTAAGGAGATAGGCAGTATATTTGCGATGAAATTATAGAGACGAAGGATATATTAGCGCAGCTGACGTATTACTGCAATCAAAGAGAGTTTTCTCGAAAGGGATAAGGAGAACTGCCAGTAGAACGAACAGCCTTTTGACAACCGTCTTATCCAGAATAAGCAGATAACTAAGCATGACGAGAAAAGCTGCGGACAGCTGCTGGGCTAGGCCACCTGTGAGTCGCCTAGGCAGCGATCAACATGATCAGAACGAACATATGAACCATATTAACCGACATATAAATCATCGTAAAGACTGCTATCTGCAGAACAAGCAGAGAACTGACTATAGTGGAGGGTTGCCACTTATGCAGGTTATTCAGATGGCGAACAAAGTTATCAGGCGAGCAATACGATACATTGGACTGCTATATCAAATTGATTGATCTCCACAATTGGATATCCAGCGGAACAACAACCTTCACAGGAAGGGGGCGGAACCAAGAGAATAGGACTTATTTATTTGGGAAATCATGTTATGCATTTTAATGACTGATATTTAAGCACTCTAAATCAGTCAGAGAGGCTATATAGGAGAAACGGCCTACTGCTTGCAGAATTATAAACCCCCTTTTGAACAATATAGATGATAATCCCAAACAAAATGCTAAGAACTAGGGCACCTAATGGATAGTTTGCCGCCTACCTGCAGAATAAGGTGAGAGCGAAGCTGAAGATTAAGATGAAGATTAAGATTAAGATTAAGATTAAGATAAATATTAAGTTGAATTTAAATAGTGAAGTAAAGAATAAAGTGAAGTAAAGAATGAAGTGAAGTAAAGAACAAAGTGAAGTGAAGAATAAAGTGAAGAGTGAAATAAAGAGCGAGAAGTGCAGAAAGGAGAGCAGTAGGGAGTGAAGTAAGTGAAGTATAAAGATGAATATAAAGGTGAAGAAAAGGATAAGACGAGGATCTGCAAGGATTAGAGACTGACAATAAAGTTGTTCTAACTCTAAGCAATCTGAGAGTGCAACTATGAGACTTCTCAATAAGAAATTCCACATCCTAAACTGCATCAGAGGAAGATATATCTCTAGGAGATTATGAATCCGACTTTAGTATTATTCACCTATATTAGGGTATAGAGAGGTTAAATCATCCCTGAGGACCAACTGAGCTTAGGTATAACTAGAATTGAAGTACAGCTTACGATAGATGAGTAATGCTAGGGAAGATGAATAGTACCTGCTTGCTATGAAATAATAACTCTTCTGAATAGTTCAGCAGAGTTAAGAACTATCACTAGGATTCTGGTGCTGCGCGGTTATAACCCTCTCTGCCTTTTAAGGACGTAGAAAGAGGGGAAACTTTCAGGCTGATCTTATAAGTATTTTCCTTATTCATGAGATGAGGGCTAGGTTGCACTGATATATCTGGCTGGGAGTATTAAGGCGGAATAATCTTGACTAGGGGAGAGCTATCTGTCACTGCTAGGAAGGCCTGTAGTATGGTAAATGGACCCTAACATCTTATGGTTGGAACACACTAGTGGATTAAAGGCGGACATGTTAAGGCCCTTCTAAGCTGTGATAAAGCAAGCATTATTGGAGACTTCATAACACCGCTTAGAGATCCAAACTATAAGGTATACATCTAAGATATCCTTCAACTGAAAGACAAATTGAAATAAGAGTTTGCTACAGCATCAGATCACCTACTTAACAAGTTGGGAAATCCCACCTTTGCAAATCTCACTTAGAACGACCCCCAGATATTAAATATCTGGGACAGTATATTTGAAATATATCTGACCGCTATTAACCTATAATAATACATATCTTAAAGATAGTGAACACTACGTGCAAATCAGCATGATGGTCAAGTGCTTAGCCTTTTGAGAAGGTTTTGGAGGATGACTGATCTTTACTTATAATTTCTAGGAAGCCCTCTTGCTTATGCATAGCGGCGAATAAGTTTGAAAGTGTCTTTAGGGACTAATAGGAATGTTGACTGTCTGCATCTAGATCACCACGATAGCGTTTTAGCGAGACTTCCAGAAGTCGTATAGGCCCCTGTCGGCTGTGATAGTGAGAGTCCTCATAGAACGGCAGTAATCCAGGTGTCCTAGGGTTATTTTCGCAGAAATTCAACTCTTGTCTAATATATGCCTGCATATGAATAAAGAGGACCGCTTCGTTGTTGCGCTATCTGAAGGAGGCGGAAGAGCAACCGGAGGGGAACTAGAGATCCACACAGAGTCTAAGATATATCGACTTAATGCTCTTATAGAACCAGCTTATAAAAGATAATAAACGTAAGGCTGACAATAGTGGATATTATGAAAGATATAGAGCGAAGAGCAGACGAGAGGACCTAACTAAAGCGTTAGGACTCTCAATTCTATTGTGAGAGTTACCTAAAGACCTTCAAGGCTCACATATTAAGGGATCACTCTGAAACCTATTTGTTGAAAATAGCGTATAGATCGATAATCTGGAGCTTGATAACTATGGATATATGTTGAACGCAGTGTTAAAGAGGATAGGTTCACCTGCTCCTTAGGAAACAGAATGCGCAGCGAGAGGATAGAAAAGAATAACGTCGAAAAAGACGCTTAGCCACCGCTGAGAACCTCTCTGTGGGATGTCGACTGATGATATATAATTTCTAGAGGTTTCTAGAGAAGCCTCGCATGTTATAGCTAACTATTTGGCAACTAGTGTCGACAGGCAGAAATAGGACTAAGCGAGGAGGGAGATCTAGTGGGCTATTAAGGAGTTGCTAAATGTTGACTCATAGGAGCAGCATCAAGCAAGTCGTTCGCCAAATCAGCCTATCCAACCCTACTATTAGGGAGAGCATAATAGTCTTAGACTGGAGAACCGACTCGCTTAATAAGTCTAGCATGACCCCTGACTAGGATGGGAGAATTTTAGACTATTGCGATCGTGAATGATATTCCAGAAGAGGAGAGAAATTCGGCTGAATTGGATTGCGATATTAGCGAGGAGAATAGGGCTATTCTATCGCTGGAAGTCTATATGCTGGGGAAGGCTTAGGGATGATACTGATGGGGAGCATCTTTGGAGGGGATGGAGGAAACTATTAGAAGCTAGAAAGATTTGTCTGCTTTGAATCTAGCAGGTGACTTAACAACCCAGACTGGCAGATGATTCACATATAGCGACCGTAATCATACAACCCTGCGACAGAGCTTGACTTTTTGCGGTCGTGCGGTTATAGCCATTGCTGGAAAAGGGTGTTGGGAAATAAACACCAAACTTAAATTTTCCACGGCATGCCACCCGCATAGCGATAGGCAACCCAAAAGGGGGCAACCAACGGACGGTTGAAGCCTGCCTGAGAACCTGGTGTATGATCTTCCCGTCAAGATGTGGATCCCCAGCGTTACGTCTATTCAGTTCAGCTTGAATATTGCTTCGCAGCAAACTTCGAGTGTTCCCCAAACCATTAGCAGCATGACGCTCTTCACGCACAGAGTGGTGTGGAAAACAACTCGTTTGCTGTCGGTGGATTTCGTTGGTTTTTGGTGCCTTTCACAACCTGGTCAGTACTTCACAATTTCCAGTGGTGGGAATCCGACCTGCACTAGCCCAGCCTCAGCGAAAATCCATCTCCAACGCACTAACGTCACATAATAAAGAACTTTGTTTAGGAAAGGGAACCCAACTGACACTGCGTTTGAGCCATATCTCCTGCCGTTGGCGCTAAGCGCAAGCCTTCCAACAATTAAAACGACGACTTCGAAAATATTCACCCATCTGTGTTTTCAAAGCGATCCAACATCTATCCTAGGCGGATGAGTCGGTCATGTGTTTTCGCAGGTTGCGTCAGACTGTGTAGGTTACATCTCCCTCTTACCCCACCGCCCTTGCCTCGATCGTACTGGACGAATACCACATAAGTTGATTGCCATGGAATTACACATCGCGGATTCCCAACCAACCATATTACTATATGGTAATTTATTACCTAATTAGCACCAGCACAGGTCCTGATTCTAACCAGCCCAGCCGACGTCCTCCAGCTAACCCTTACCTCAGCGACCAACAATGCTGATTCCTATCATCGTCTGCATCCGCTGCGTTCTTTCGCTCTTTGTCTCCAACCTTGGCGTTCTCTTTTTTTCAGTATTTAACTCTCCACTGTCTCGCGTTTCATACACACTCGTCGCTATTGCCGTCCAAGTCCCTCCGCTGGGTGAACGATCACGCGCTGCCGTCTCATGTCCACTGGGCCTGTGGCACGTTCGCACATCTCTTTGATGTCTCCATTGGAAGGGATGTGCAAGCCGCGGTGACCCAGGAAGGCCTCTGCAATGTCATACTCACAGTAAGAATATGGTTCTCAACGGCTTTGTTGCCATTTGCCGGCTTCCTCGCTGACTTCGGGGTTTTGATTACTACTCAGCTCCTCGACGGCAATGACAAACGAGACTGCAAGCCTCCTGCGATTGATAAACCCGACGAATGGACACCCTTTTGCTGAAACCTTCTGGTCGTTCGCCTTCTCCAGCGCTCGGGCGCTCGGGCGATCGGGCGATCGGTCGGGCGACGCTGCTGGCCTTCGACGCGAGGCTCGGCCCGGCGACAAAGAGACACGCTGCTCACGCAGGCCTCGCTTTCAAGGAACCCCATAACGAACCATCGTCAACTCCGTGCGATGCGACATCTTTCCTCCGCGATGACATCGTCCGTCTTCGCCCTGCTATCGCTACGCCAGTTGGAGATGGCTGTCTCCCTTGCCCCTCCCCATCATCTCCTCCGCCTCGATGAGTTGTCCCTCTCGTAGTCCCTGTCTCCAACCATCCCAACATAGCGCGCCATGCCACACTCCGCCATGCTCGTCATTTCCATTGCTTCGTCTGCCAATCTGAGTGTCATTTTCAACCTCCAACTCCTGCCTTGAAACGGCAACTCAAAGTGGCTCCCACGTCAATCCTGACGTCAAAGGTAGTCGTCACCGACCCAGCAAAGGCTCGCAACTCGAATGCGATGCAGCCTTCATGCCAGCAGCTCTGACGGCCGTCTTCTTCGAGCTCCGTCAATTCGATCACTCTGTCGCCCGCTTTCGTGTTGCAGACAGGACCCAATTCGCCCTCGTGCTCGTGTGTCACGCTACAACCAAAGCAAGCCATCAGCGCCTCCCCACACGCTTCACTGAGGGATACCTGTGATTGTCCCCAGGGAGGTTGAGGTTTGGAATAATGGCGTGGGGAAAATCGCAAGGGAATCATTATTAGCGGATGTCCGAAACTGCGCCTCCAGCCAAGGAAGACCACTGGCACTATCGCAGCATGCACCATGGCCGACAATATGCAATGGAAGATCACCACCCCAGCGAGATATGGGCGTCGCCCGGCCTTGACGGCGAATCTCCCCTGTTTGACTGACCAAGGACGCCCGTCACGGTGATTTCATCTGACCATCGTCCTTTCCAAACACCCTTCCCAGTCCTCTGACCAGATGCATTTGAATAAGACCAGCTCCTGTTTCGAGGAGACGGACTTTGGATGCAAACGGCCAGTCTATTGTTCTTTTTTCCAGCAAGCTAAATGACGACCAATGCTTCTGCGCCCGCACCAGTCTTTGCTGTCCTGGTGAGACCAAGGGCTGCGCTTCGCAACTGGCGCTTTACGTGCCTAGCAATGCGCCTTGCAGTAACCAACAAAGCAAGGCCGTCAAGACAATTAGGACTTGGACTGCCTTCTCCGTGTCATCACCTGCCGGTCCCTCCACCCCAGCTCACCTGCGCGACATCATGCACCATGACCTTCATCTTGCTTTTCAGAGGTCCAATGCGTCCGATTCACCACTAGATTCTACCCGCCAGCTCCGAATAATCCATCAACCTCAGCAACCGTCTTCCGAGGGCGCAGTCGGAATTGGAGAGGGGCTTGCTAGCAGCCAATGTCGCAAACTTCATCCTCAACCTGAGAGTGGCATGGACGTTTGGACTGTCGTCTTTGGCGACGCACCAGATGTTTTATTACCTTCTTTCTTCTAGTTATGCTGCCTAACCATCCCAAGATTTCCTCGGTACAGATCGTCGCTAGCATATCTTGAGACCTTTGTCTTGCATTTCTATCGGCGGACCGTACGTTTCTTGCAAGCAATACCGCGAAGCCGCCTTGCACTGTTACTATCCGCCTCCCTGTCTGCTGCAACTGGAAGCTGTTTGGAGTCACCTTCAGATTCTCACCGAAGTCATTGATCCCGTTTTGTGTCTTTTCCATCACTAAACCTTTCCGGCATCCTTTGAGACGGGAGATATCCATCTACCGAGTCATTCGCGTTGTTTCAGATCTTGACGAACGCCTTCTGGTATTCACAGATCTTTCCGGCCTTCGCAGATAACAATTCACCCCATTTCCCCACGACGCAACTCCCCCCGACTCCGCTGGCATTGAGAACCGACGCAATCGCTGAACTCGCTCAACTTATGTCTCCACGAAGTCAGTTTCCCGCAGGTCACTGCCAACGTGGAGGCAGGGGTAAAATGGCACATCTCGTTGGTCTTCCAGTTGCCACCCGCAATTTTGCCCCTGTCATCATCATCGACATCCAGTGCCCCCGAAGCTCGCCGCGCCTCTTTCAGTATCATCTCCCCCGCTTGGCGGCAGAGGGCAGACCGCAAGCACGCCATCCTCTACAGATATTTCCTTCCTCAAGTAGAAGCAAGGCCCGGAGCCAACTAAGAAGTCTTAGGGGCGTTGAGCTGCATAAGGTTAGGTATGCCAAGCTGATGAGCTGGACAATCTTTCCCTGATCGTTGGCCGTGTGGTACTGATGTTTGCCTGACGTTTGCTCTACAATTTCTTTCTGTTTGCTCCATGTTTGGTGCATGCTCACCTCCCTTTCGGTACGTTCTATTTGTCTCTGCCGGGAGGAGAAGATGGAGGACAGCAAGGGGGAAGCTCCCTTCCGTTCTTCACCTCGTCCTGCAACCTTTTCTCTTTTTCTGTCTATTGCTGCCCAAATCCTACTTCTGGGCGCCGGTACCGCCAGCGCTCTCGTTGTCCATTTCAGTATCATCAGGGCCCCCTTGCATCACAGGGGACATGCCGTAGCGCACCCTCCGACAGCAAGCGCAAGTAGTCATATCTTCCAGTGATGCCACTTTTAAAGCCACAGACCGTAGCATCGCTCAAGTAGCTTCGATGGGGATCACACCCATCCCCCCTTTATTCCAAATGGACATGAACTGCCTCTGTGGATCTCTCTCTTGCGTGGGCGGTGTTTTCCACCGCAAAGCCGGGGTTTCGGTATGGTCTGGGTCTCTTGGCATCGTAACACCGTCTTGGACAGTGTACAACGGGCTTCAAGGAAGCAGGAAGGCAGAAATATTCAGCAGCATGTGTTGCAGCCTCTTCACAGTACGATGGCGTGTGAGGTTCAGGTTGTGCCCTGCTTACGCGTTGGCAAGATGTAGCCATCGCTTCAAACACGGCGGACGCCAGAAATATCACACAGTTTCAGATTGCCAGTCCTCGAGATCCATCATCCCTCTGTTTATGCCTCTGAAGAAAAGCACCACCGCTCTCGGGGAGGTAACTACATACACTACTCATACGCGTGGGGTTTGAAACCACTTTACAATCCCCCATTTGCATACTGGCCTAGCCAGCCAACGGTGTGGTCCACCCCAAGAGTAGAAGCAACAACGATTGCACATCGATTCCGGAAACAGACTCAGAAGCGACAACGGGACAGGTAATTTGCATTTTTTCCACTCGCTACAGAATGAGGTTTCGTGCCCGATTGAAACCCAGCATCTGCGTATCACTCGCTTCATGTTGCATGCCTTACCGCCAATTCGAGTCTCTACTGCCTCCAAAAACCCTTCCTGAAGCAATCCATACGATTCGCTCCAAAATGATCAACAGGAACTTGCTCTTCTCGTCTCTTTCGGTGTTTTTTGCCCTTTTAGTCCAACGCATAACGCGGTTCAACCTCCAGCTGCGGACAGGCACGAACCTTTGCCAAATCTCAGGGGATGTGTCCCATTCCTCAGCCAGCATTTCACTCAAGGAGCTTTCTAAGTAGAGGCCGATCAAAGGATACATCTCAAATGACTGAACTGCTATCTTAGGTCTTGACCAGCAGTAGCAGTTGGTCTTCTGACCCCTCAACCTTCGAGGCTGGAGATCCGAGCGCTATGTTCAAACAGCGACCTGTGCAGTCAAGAGCTGTGCAGTGAGCAATCTTAGACGGCAGATGCAAGCCACATGGCCGCGAAATCGTTTGTTTCTGGTGACGGCTTTCAAACTTCCATCCACAGGAATGTTCCTTATCGCACTCTTCGCAGCACAAGTATTGTATCGGTGATTGAAGTATTGAATCGTCGGCCGAGGTATCGCATCAGTGAGATCGAAGAATTATTACCTCGGTTGTCGAGGGAGCTTCTTTCGGTCGTTGAGAAGGAAGATTTTCGAGTCCGTTGACGAGGAAGGGGTTGTTGAGCAGGTATATTACATCGGTGATTGAGGAGGGATCGTCGAGGCGGAAAGAGTTTGTCGAGCAGGTTTTACATTGCGATCGAGGCGGGAGGCTTTTGAGCAGGTATCACATCGATGTCGGGGACGAAGGAGGTTTTCGAGTAAGCATCACATCGATTGTCTAGAAGGAAGGGGTTTTGAGAAGTATTTCATCGGTCATCGAGAAGTATTGCATCGGCTGTCGAGGCGCAAGGAGCGAGGAGGGAGGAGGCTGTCGGGCTAGTATTGTATCGATACTCGGGGAGGAGGGGTCGAGCAGAAAGTGGATTATCGAATAGGTATCATATCGGTTGTCGAGGACCGATGAGGGAGGAGGTTATTGAGCATACGTCGGTGATCGAGGACGGAAGAGGGAGGATGTCTTCGAAGAGGGAGGATTGTCGAGAAGTATTATGTCGGTCGTCGAGAAAGGATGAGGGAGGACGTCGTCAAAGAAGGAAATTGTCAAGAAGCGAGGGGGTTGTCGAGAAGTAATACATCGGCAGTCGAATTATTGAGTCGGGGTCTAAGGCAACGTCAGCACACCCAGACCCAATCCAAACGCACAAGAGTTTCTCACTTGGTGTCAAAGACAATTACACATGAGATCCGTCATTTCGATCTTGGGATGTGTGTCAGAACGACGCCAGTCAGAAAAGAAGCCCATGCCAAAGAAGGCTTTCTGGATGATGAAGAAAAGGAGATGGCCAGCTGGGACAGCGAGGTGGGAGAAGAGGTCGACGTTGAAGAAGAGACGAGAGGGATGGAAGAGTAGAGATGTTCAGTGTCCAGGGTACACTGTCTTTCGCGGGAGGGAAGGGTCTTTTGTGGGAAGGAGGTAGGCTTCCACGACGAAATGTCGCAGTAGCCCCACGTCGTGATGGATTTAGTGAAGGTGCATTCTATCCCACCCAGAACATTCAAGCTTGGTTGCTGCCTTCTGAACTCTCGCCGGCCGGTAGCCGTTGCCAACTTTAGGGCCTTCCATAATTGGACCTTCCTCTCCGGTTTGCAGTTGGGCCCCGGCCAGTCATCCAAACGAGAGGTTGAGAAAACACAGGAGATAGCCATCCCAAATCTGATGTGTTTTGTGGACATCACTCTCGAAGCTTCCGTCAAGTGCAATTGGGCAATTTTGTCTGGCTCGAAGACATCATTCCGCCATGCTGAACGCTGACGTTGGTTTAAGCTCATTACAAGTATTCCAATCATGGGATGGCGCCACTGTCCCCACATCTTTGTACCCCATTCCTGGGACTGAGGTGTGGTGCTCCACTAGGTAAGGTCGAAGGCACGTCATCTTGGCAGGCGGGCAGACCTGGCGTGACGGTCGGTCCGACCAGTTGGCACCTCCCTAAGGTACGTGGTATTGAGCTCATGTGGGGGGGGCCTGTACCGGCATCTCAAGCTCCTGCTCCTTTCACAGTGTTTCTCCTGGTCCTTCTCCTCTTCCTATTTCCTTCCTTTCGCCTTCTTCTTACTTTTCCCAAGCCTTTCCCTCCCCACGTCCAGCAGTAACTACAAGGGGCACCATCACCACCACCATCGCTCACAGAGTGCTCCATCTACTTCATACGGCAAACTGCCCATTGTAAGTTCGTCACAGATCCCTGGTATCTCCACCCTGCCTTCTCGACGCACCTTCAGCCGCAGTCGCAATGCCGGACCCCCATGCATCTACTTCTGCAAAGCCCAGCCGCCCCCAACGCTGCCTTCGGGCCAAGCCCTTGCCTGCCACGCATGCTGGATGTCCAAATCAGTATGTGCCGAATCCACAAGGTACCCCCGCGATTCCAGTGAGCAGTGCAGCCAGAACCGGAACGCAGGTAAACAAGACCGAGAAGAGAGATTTCGGTACCTTGCCTGCCTTACTTTGTACCTTCCAATTCAGACGCCCCTTCTCCCTGTCATCATTCTTCCCCTTTGCGTGCGCTGACTGGGGTCCGCCAAGAAAGGCCGGCGATCTTATTGGTCGCACCCTGCTCCTCGGATTGCACTCAGCTGCTCGTGTTCTCGGACAGATAGCCACCCAGGTACCTGCTTTACTTGTGCGCTCCCCTGACAGATGATCCCTCCATAGGAAGCATGATGTCACGGTGATATTCGGCATCGCTGACTCTCCGGTCTTTCTACAGTTCTGGCGGTAAACGACGCTGGACAGATTCGCATCGCTATCCGCTGCGAAACGAGCTTCGACAGGCATCATCTCGGGACGATTCGAGCCCAATCAAATCTGACGCTTTCGACAATGACCTTTTCTCGCATCAGACTTGGTGGTTTTGCGCCGCACCCCACGCTTCGCCCTGCACCCATTTGAGCTCTGAATCTACGGCCTTCACGTCTTTCGACCAACCTATCCAATCCGCCCATTCGTAACAGCCACTTTCATGTCGGCTCGTCGCTTTCAAAATCACAACCAGCGCATCTGCTGAGTCTAGTTCTACCGGCCCTTGGTGTCTGCAGGCTTTGTTGGAGACGGAGAGCCCGGCGAGAAGTCGGTCTGCTGGCTGGCTGCTTTTCTGAACACAAAAAGATGCAAGCAGAGCTTTCCCGTGATCATTATGGAGGGGCGTTGGTCGTATCTTGCGGACATCCAGCGAGTCAAACCTGGTGGCCTTTACGCATCTTGATTCAACTGTTTTATTCGTCTGTCTCAACTCAATTGTTGCATCCTTGCAACTTTTGTACCGGCAGCATACGCAACCACCGGAGGGAATGTTCATTTTCTGCTGTCGGATATCTGCATCAAGGCGACCGCTGGCTTGGACATGATGTGCCTAGTCTTGCCGGTGTTCAGCACCCTGCAAACAGCCATCTGGTCCCAACTGGCAGCATCCATCATAAATCAGCTGCTGACATGGCCATCTATCCAGCGGGCAGTTCACGGCTGTAAGTTCCCAACATTGACTGTGTATCTTGCTCAGCCCCGATCAGCCCATCTCTGCTCTATCTCCCTTCTCATTTTCTGTTTGAATCGCGCTTACACCAATCAATACCGCTCAATTCTGATCAACTCTGCATAGTTAGAATGGGGCGACGGTCGACAGAGAGACACGATGAGTACCATAAACCTAGTCAGCACACGGTGGTGTGCCATGATTGGACCAGTATGTGGTTCCTTGCTTTCCTGTAGGGTCCAGAGCAGTCGGTATTTATTCATACAGCAAGCCCAGCGGCGCCACGACTTACGGGCAGGCGGAAACATTCGAAAGCTTGAGTTCGAAGAATAGTTCATTGGCGTCTCGGCAGAAAAGGGAAACATACTTGTTCTCAAGGATCGCAGGTTCTCCCGGCTTCCACGCGCGCCTTCATTCACTAGGGGATCAGCATGGAATCTCAAGTGAACGTCGACTCGTCTCATTTAATATCAAGGGCTCATCTTTCGCGCCTCAGCTCGATTGTCTTTGAAGGTCGCTAGGAACGTCAGGACATGGAGTCATCGGAGCATATGCCGAGGGAACACAGCGCGACACATTAGTGCGTGCTCGAGTAATAAGAGATCGCCTAGCGATTGGAAGTGTGTCATTTCCGTCAGCCACCTCCGTATTTTTTCTTTCCAGGGATGTGAGATTTATCCCAGTGGTGCACCGTAGATGTGGTACGGGGTGCACTCATGCATTGTTCGCGACTTGCCAGATGTGGTGTCCCCGCACATTGTGATTCGTGGATTCGGGCGAAAAGACGACGCCTGGGCTCCATTCAGGGCTCCATTCTTTTCAGTCAAACATCCTCTTCTGCTTTCCTGCTGGGAAGTACCTTCCTAGGACGGGAGAACGCGGCCAGAATCTGGCGTCTAGGTCGAGAAGGCATGGGGCCGTGGGGACGGCTTGCGTCTCCTCAGAAGGGTAATTGGATGGTGACGAGCAGCCTTCAACGATTTTCCATGGGTAGGATTGGTACGCCAACTGTGTTCGTGCCACCTGGAAGGCCTTAAAATTGACGGTTGGGTGCTGAGAAATATCACAGTAGGCCTCTGAAGCCAGAAAAGTCAGCAGAGAGATCATGTATTTTTCTTGTGTTTGTTTCCTCTCGTATTTTTGTCCTCGGTGTTGTCGTCGTTGCCCCTCAGCACATCGATGTGGCACAAAGGCCACCTGCCAATTTCGGGCCTTAATTCACCAGTTGGTACTCGGCGCAGCCACAACATCGGCATATGCGCCATGGCGGAAAAGAAAGCTGGCAGTGCCGGCACCGTGGCGACTCATAGGCAAGGAACCGTCAGTTGCGTCCTCCTTGAGGTCCAGCGTCCCACCTCCGCTCCACGGAGGGCTGCGACAAACCGATGCCCTCGTCAACACTGCAAACGACTGACCATCAGATGACACCCCAAGATCACCTTTTCGTTCATCACAAAATCCGCTTCGGGGGACAGGAAGTGATGTGTCTCGGCTGGGCCTAAAGACAGCCATCTCCGCAAGCGCTTTCCTGAAAGCCCCCAGAAGGGATGAAAGTGGATGCCGAGCATGAACGCCGAACATGGCTATACCGAGACAGTCCGTATCTAGCTCAACGCCTATTTCAGCTTCCTATTCCTACAGTCTGTATTCTCGAACCACCAACATGCGGTGAGTCTGAAGGACGAGGAGGGCGATAATGCCAGCAAAGGGCATGGGACTCAGCGTTCCTTTCGCGAATATCTGGATCCCTGTGAAATGAGCCAAGCAGGCCAAACAATCTGACCCGGCGATGCAAGTCATTTTCAAGGTGAAGTCAATGTTGCGTTCAAAGGCCTACTGCACCCGAACTGCTCTGCCGGCTGAGCCGCTACGCGCGAGCGACTTAGGTTGTTAATCTAATCATATCGATTTCCTTACGGACTCGTGTGAGATTCCGCGGGCGTCCCTAGTCCAAAAGGGTAGAGCAGCAAAAACATACAACACCGGGCATTCGCCGGTCGTCACCGACCCGACTACTACTCCAGCCCTCACTGGCTTATCTATGGGAGAGCGGACGGGATCCCGAGTTCTCCAGTGGGTATGGTCGTATGTGATTGCCTAAGGCAACGAAGGAGACCATAAATCATCCACGGCGCGGCAATTCCAGTGAAAGGAAGAAGTTGTCAATCTTCGCTTGCGAGGCAGTGCAAACTTGACGTTCTCGCCCAATCGACAAATAAACCACCAGTGTTTCCCCGATCAATGAAACTGCACGCTACATGCTTTCTGGGGCCTTTGACAGTAACCCAGCCCTGCAACTTACGGCCTCGAACCATGTGAGCGATGGATTGAAGTGGGCATATGGAGTTGCTGTTACAATCGTGACACTGAACCATGCAAGAGCTACGATCGTCGGCAAAACGTGTCTTTAACCAGGCGCCGCGGACGATTCTAGTCACTAACGAGCTCACCACTATCCGGGTGAATGTCAAAGCTTCGGATGTCACTGCGACGGGCCACAACAGTCCATCTGGGTTCGGTCTAGAGCGAAGTCAGGTAAATGAGGACCATCCACCGAGAAACAAATGGTACCAATCCACCTGTTCACCAGAGACTTTCTGCACAAGTGGACGATTTCCGCAGGTAGTGCCAATTCTTCCGTGGGTTTTGGAAGCGGAAGCTGGTTCTCCCACCACCTTCTTTCCTGGGAACCGGGCACGTCGAAACTTCCGAAGGTCCTTCGGCTCATTTCTCCCTCGAGCCTTCTTGCTTTTACTCTTTTGCGTTCACTTCTAGTCTCACCAGCCCTCAGGCAAAAATCCTTCGCTTGCATGTTAATCAACCGGCTGTACCCATGCAATCAGCCTCAAAGTGTTCAGGACGTTCCAGGACTTCCTCCCCCAGGGCCGACGGCATGTTAGGTGAACTAAATCACTTTCGTTCATCGACTCCTGAACGCAGGGACGACCGTCTCGTCTTCGTCGAGTTGATCGGCTCCGACACGTCATCCTTTCGGACGGAGGTAGTGTCCCCAGAGACACGCATAGCACACGTTCATTCTAACCCTTCGACTAGCCTCAAGAACACCAAGATACTTGCATCTCTCGCGGTATTCCCGAAAACCACGCATCATGGCCTGAACGTTCACAGAAGCCGACTGCTGCCCGAGACTATGTCTCGAGATTTCGTCTCAGGACAACGTCGCAATGCGATGCGATGGATTGCTAATTCGACCTCGGCCTCCGATATTTACTCGTTCAGGTCTCGAGGGGTTCGCACTCGTTGCCTTCCGTGCGATCAGATCTACGGCGCGACCGTCATCATCGTCTCGCAGATGTAGGACAGGTGCACCACCGCGTATCCTCGAAAACGTTCCAAGCCATGGATCCAGTCCCACGAATGCCTTCTTCGATATTATTAGGCGTGGGATGACAGAACCCATCATGACCAAAGCAAGCAAGCTCAGAACCAATGTTAGATCCCCGAGAGCTCCAACGCTCCCACCACCGTTGCCATTGGTCGCACGAACCCTCCGTCGCGCGCTTACCAGCCATGCGTACGACGGCGACATGAAGCCTCTCGCTCCAGTCTCCAAGAGTTTGGGGGACCTTCGAAATATGGATGTCATATGGACAAAGGTCTCCTTCTCTTTCTACTTTGCATCCAGCAATGTCCATCCAGGGGAACAGCCGGGGGCATTTCGATCTTGAGGGGGCCTCTATCGTCGGCTGGCAGATCATGGATCAGAATCTCTACATGAATGAGCGCTCCCTCGACGTTTAGAGATATTGCCTGGATATATCTCTGTGGCGTGTCCTTCGGTCTTCTGGGGAGTCCTGTAAGTAGAGACCAAAGTATAAAACATATGTCCACTTTGCGATTGCCCTGGCAGCAAGGATCAAATCAAATTAGATCTGGATCGTGCTTCCCTTCTACTAACGTTTGATTCCAAATGTTTGCATTCGCCGCCTGTCGTTTACTGGTTCGTCCCCCGGATCTAGCATCTTCTTCAACAGATCCTGCTCAGGCCGAACTTGACACGTCCGATCCAATTGCATCATGCCTCGCGTCACCTTGGACCATGCCGAGTTGTCAAAAGTCCGTCATGAATACCAAAAGATGCCAGAAGTCAGCAACCAGGACCTCGCCAGGCCCGACGACACCAAAACGAGATTCCATGAATGTTTCTCACAGTGACCCTCCCGCAGATGACCCAGACCAGTCTTTCCACCGCACCATCGCCGTTACAGATAAGAAAGACGTCAAAAATGCCCTCAAGTTGTCAGTAGACCAACGCGATTGGCGGCTCGGATCTTCCCATGGCCTTCACAATTGCCTGAACCCCGAGATCATTGTCAACCACAACTGGACCCCAGCTGAGACAACGGCTTGTTCGCCCCATCACGAAAACAACCCAAGACCGTCGAGAGACTGGATGGTGTCAGTCGTCAGGCAATAGTCGGAGTCCAGGACGATGCGTTCCACCTGGCATCGTTCCGGAGCAAACACCCGCGAACGGAAGCCTGCTGTTCCTGGTCCCACCCCATGTCTTCGCAGGGTCACCATGTGAAGGAAAAGACCATCTCCGAGCTCCCTCCATCCCCGGAGCCGGTCTCGAAAAGAATCAACAGTTAGCATTGATTCCGAAGATTAGGAACGTCATCGCAGATAAGACAAGAAGTCAATGGTTGCCATAGCATCGGCTGCATCATCGATCGGCTGCATCATCGGGGCACCAGTAGGACTCCGAAACAGCCCATCGGAATGGGCCGCGAGCCTGTTGGAGCTAGTCTCTTGTCTGTTTGAGTTCTTCCGCGTTTCGCAGTGGGCCGATGGCACAAGCGTTGAGTTTAGCAGACGATATCTATGTTCTGAACGTGCCGAAGACAAGTTGGTCCTGTGAGACCTATCTCAGCCGGCGTCCGATTGGTTTGATCAGACTTCATCGACAAGGTTAGCCTTCAAGGTAAGCCTTCAGGGTTGGCCGTTGAGAACATGTGCTTGGTCACCTATTACGATATGGTGATTTCGGCCGCCCACGGTGAGTGATCGCAATCCGAATACCAAGGCAGCCACTGGCCCCGATGCGGGGCCGGGGAAGGTGGGGGACGATCTCTGTCGCCCCCCGCCCGAGAAGCGACATGTGGAGCAGTCGGTTAAAGGTACCTGCCATGGCACCTGCGCGCCACAGAGCCCCGACCTCAAGGTACCTAAGGTACCTACCTGCCTCAGTACCTGGAAGGTAGCCAGGAGAGCGTGTGTGGAGACGCAGGTGTGGCATGTGGCAGTGGCGCAGCGACGTGGCGTTTTATCTCCGACACAGGGACCATGCTTCCTCCGACCAATCCACTCCCGCAACTCGATACAAGAATCTTTCCGCTTTGAAGGCGGCGATGGACGACGGATCGTTGTGAGGACTGTTGTAGTCTGGCAGTTGCGATCACCACAGGCAGATTACTCCTCGTTGGATTCTTGGGCCGGCGCATGTCTCTGGTTCTCGCCTCGGCCGCCTGGTTAGCATGAATAACGGCGGCCGAACGGAGAGGCTGGTCTTGAGATGCGCATCACCAACGCGCCGCCACTGTCAATCTTGTCAGCAGACGCGACTTGATGGACGAGTGGACTGGGCTGGGGTTGCGGCATATCCAACACAACGAGAGGCCGTTCAGACACTCACACAGCGAAGAAACCGTCCCGCCGAAAGCCACCATCTCCGCAAGCTCGCGTGACTTGAAAATGCCGAACTTCTCGTCGAAACCTCGAAAAAGGGACAGCCCAGATTTCAGCCGCCGTCGAGGTCATAAGGGATAAGGCGGGGGAGTTGGAGGCGAGAGAAGAAAATAGGCCATTTCTCCAGGGGACGTCATACAAGGACCAATCTGCTGAAAATGCCGACACGCATGTCCGCCACAAGACAGAGGCCTAACTCAAAGCTCTAAGGCTCATGACTAATGTCGGCTCTTACAGGCTCCCCCTGCCAGCTATTCACGTCGCTCGCAAGCCGTTATCAGACGGGGAGCTTTCCTAATCCTATCCACCATGGAGCTATTCTCGCTGCGCCCACCATCGGATGCGCAGACCAAATCACTGCCGCCGTCCTTCTTTCTCTCCTCCGCCATTCGTGGTCCTCAACGCGCGGTCGCGCGATGGCCCAGGCCCGTCGAAAGGATTACCTCAAGCCTATCGCTCGGGTCACTGATTGCGGTGGCCCTTTTCCATGATCATCACGAGTGACAGCGGCCGTATTCAACTGTGCTAGCCCGCCTCAACGGCCTGATGGCTGAGAGCTTCCATCGCCTGGCCCCATACAACCGAGTATCTGCCTGTCAAGCGGACCAAAAGCCCACATTCGGTTGGCTTTTCGTGAAGAGTTCTAGGTTCCAGGGAGGAATTGAAGGCGTAAGGGCCGAGACGTGTCAGCCTCTACCCATCCCGGTCACTATCTGTTACCCTTCCAAGAGTCAGTCCTCTTGTCATCCGGGGCCTGGGTTGTTGATAGCGAAGCTAGGGCGTCCGCGTCTAAACACCCGCGTCGTCGCCTCAGGCCTTTATACGCCACACTCAAAGCGTTTCGTTGCAGGGCAGAAATGGTTGCTTATTACGTTAGCATCTCGGTTGCCAGAGTGGGCGCACCGCTATGCTTCGCTTTCTCATGCTCATAGGTCGCCAGCTAGCAATAATAAAAGTGTTTCCCTCAGTCTGAATAGCTTATCGCTTAGAAGCAGCAAGGTAAGCATTTACGCTTAAAGTCTAGTTGATAAAAACGTGTATACTTAGTTTATTATATGTATTAATATTACTATTAAGATATATATATTCATAATAAGATAGAGAGTAGCTGAAAGAGATATACGCTTTAGTTCTTCTCTAACTATTATAGGAATTAAGTCTATAGTTATAACGTAGTCCCTCTATAAGAAGACTATAATAAAATTCACTTTTTATATAAGTATAATTCTAAAAATACTACATAAGTATTTTAATTTATACTTTTTACTAATTAAAGAAAATAATATAAGAACCTTATATATTTCTATGAATAAGTAAACCCTCTAAATATTATAAAGTTAAATACATATTTTAGCTAAGTAGACTAATAGAATAGTAATAACACTAGCTTTATTATAAGAATATTTTAAGTATACTAGTTAAGTAACCTATTTAGAGATTACATAGTAATAAAAAAAGCTTTTAGCTATTTATAATATTATTATTTATAAAAGCATTATTTATAATATAGCTAAAGCTTAATAATAGCTAAAACTTATATATAAAAGTATAAACCTAATAGTATAACTCTTTATGTAGCTAAGAAGTTTCTTAAAACTATAATATAAAAACTTGCAAAGGGGTGGTAGGAGCAGTGTTGCAACTTGTACTTCCTTTCTCGAATGAGAATCCTCAGATGAGGAAAGGAAGGTTTCTTTCTAGCTAGATCTACACGTCTTTTATCTACTTTGCTGTATACCTTGATGTCTTAGTCCAGTGCCGAGCTTAGCCGAGAGCACCCTATGTGACAGGCCTGGCCTGTTACAAAACTTAACTATTTAAGTAAAACTTTAAGTTAATTCTTTATATCTTTTTACATATATAGTAACTATAAACCCTTTGTTAAATTTTTATCTTTTTATTATAACTCTAAATAACCTAAGTAAAACTATATTAAATTATAAAATTAATTAAATTTAATGCTTTAATTATTGTAATTTTTATTTATATTAATAGAAAACCTCTTTGTAAATCTATTTCAAAGTATTTACTAAAAATAACTAGTAATAAGACTTTAATAAAGTTATACATAGCTTTAAGATTAACATGTAAATAGTTAAAGCTATTAATAATAATTTTAATATTTATAATTACTTTATAAGTTCTTTTAAGATAGCTAAAATAACTTAACCATTTAAATATTAATAAGTTAAAAAGTAAATCTAATATTAAAAATATATTAATAGCTTAATTAACCTATACAAATAGGTTTTATAGTTTTTTTTACACTTTTTTATAAATCAAAACCTAATAATAGCAATTTAATTAATACTTAACCTTAATAAAATAAAATAAATAAATCTTAGTATAACTAGTTATTTATATTTAGCTTAACTTATCTTTTAGCTATACATAAAAAGTAGGTAAATAGGTAGATAAGTAGCTAACATTAAAAGTAGAGTTAATAATAATAAAACGTTGTATTAAAACTACATAGTAAGCTAGAAGATATTATTTATTATAATATAAATATCTAAATACTAGAGAAGATAATAAAAGATAGATATAAGTTAAGTATAGCGTAAAAGGTAAGTATAGCTTAGAGAAGTAAAACAAATAAAAATAGCTAAAAAAAAGAAATTTAAAGCTTACCATAATATTTAGAGTTAGAAGAGTATAAAGTAAAAATAATATATAAGTGGTTATATTACTTAAAAGTTATTGTTACGGTCAGCTATCCGACAGTAGGGTCTGCTAACAGAAGCTGGGGATTGACACATAGTAACAGTACACTGGGGTCGTGGTCTGGGTCGTAGGTCGTAGGCTGGTAGTAGATCGGTCTTCAGAGGCTAAGGTGATCAGTCTTAGACTCAACAAGTAATTCGCAGTGAAGGTAAGCTGAGAGTATCCTGAGGATGAATACTAAGTTGATTGCTGAAGAGCTATGGGAGTCTGACCTTGAGCCAGGCTCAGGTCATACTATATATAAGTCCTGAACAGTACTCCTGTCCCTGTTACCGTTCTTGGTTTTGACGGGTTCCGTTCATGCTAAGTACGGCCTCCGTATTCTTGGCATACGGACCTAACTTCTTATCTTATCATCACATGACTTATACTATAGTTCTTCCGTACCGAGTGAGTCCTGTTGTTCCTGTGATCCTGCAGTATAAATGTCTTATCCTAGCCGCCTGATACCTAAGTGGGTCGGTTAACTGTTACCCTTGCATAACGGGTCGTAACATCAGGTCCCCTCTCCAAAGGTCTTGTCCTCAAGACCTAACATAAGTAGGTTGTTGGTCCCAGGTTGGGGATCCGTCAATTGTGCTTCCTGATTTACTTATGATGCTGACACTATGTTAGGTTGCGTTTAAAAATCGAATCGGTCTAAGTTAGCGCTTCGTTCTGCTTGTGAAGACGTTTTCTATCGCTTTGGCTCTGACGACGTCATGCCTTGTACTTGGTGTTTTCGTGCGAAGCGTACGTGCCGAATGGCGGAGGGCGCAAAGACTTGTCAAGGTTGTAAGAACCTGAAGCGTCCTTGTGATGGTTTGGTGGTCGCATCGAGTTGTGAGTCTAGTTGCGTCTTGCGGGGTGCTTTTGTACTGATTGGTTGTAGTGAAAAGGCTGAGTGATCAGCGTCAAAAATAGGAAGAGAAGGAGGAGCAGGCTAGTGATGCCTTGCTGGACCTTCACGAGAAGCTGGCGCGGGTTCAGGCCGAGGTAGCTGAAGCGGCTGGCCGGTTATTACGTATTCGAGCGATTCGTAAGAAGGTTAAGGAGCGTCATGTGGAGACGTTTTCTCGGGGTATGCAGGAGTTAGAGGAGGATGACGTCCTTCCTGCTTTAGATGCGCACGAGAGTGGTGTGGTGGGCGATCTTCAATTTCTTAGTGTTGAGAATAATCCGGATTGGCAAAGCTTTGGTGTTAGTGAGGAGTTTGCAGATCTTGGTCCTCTGATCGGTAGTGATTTGTTGGTGTCCTCAGGGGGTTCTTAGTTATACTCTGGTGTCCCTAGCCTAATAAGCGGTTTCCCTTGTCGCGGTCTGTCTGCTTCTGCTGGTGGTCTGACGTGTCTGTGTGGGTGTCTAATCTGTTGGTAGCTGTTGGTGTTTGTTTGACTGGCGGGCGCTACTGGTGCTGGTGTGGTTTCCTGTTCTCGGTGTTGTTGCTAATAAAGGGTGAGTTCGTCAGTTGCGTTGACGAGGTTCTTTGCAGGTTCCTAAGTATTGTCTTCGTGACTATATCCTTTCCACTTGATGAGGTACTGGTATCCTTCTGGTTCCTTGAGGTGATTGATGATCCGTTCGACTTTATATTCTGGTTTATTATCTTCCATAATGATGAGGTTGTTTGTTTGTGATCCTCATGGTGCTGGTTCAAGTAGCGAGATGTGGAATACTGGGTGACACTTCATGGTTTCTGGGAGCTTGAGTTTGTAATTAACTGGTGAAATTACTCGTGAAACTTTGAAAGGTCTGAGTTTTTTGTAGTCCAGTTTGTCGTTTGGTCGTTTTGTTTTGATGTTTCGCTGTATGAGGTAGGCGCTATCTCCCTCTTTTAAGGTTGGTCCCTCAATCCTTCGTTTGTTGCTGAATTTGGTTATTTGTTGTCGTATGAATTTGAGTTCTTTGCGTGCGTTTTCTTGGATATCTTTGATTTGTCGTACTGAGGCGACAGCTTTTACTGCGGCTGGGCCTGCTTGGGGTTCTCCGTAGGCGGTGGGTTCAAATCTGTAGTTGAGGTAGAAGGGGGATTCCTTGGTGCTTTCTCCTACTGCGCTGTTGTAGGCAAATTGGGCTATTAGTAGTAGTGCAACCTAATTGTCTTGATTGTAGTTGACGTAGGCGCGGAGATAGGTTTTGAGGATTTAGTTGATTCGTTCTGTTTGTCTATCGGTCTGCAGGTGGAACGCAGTAGATATTGATTGTTTGATGCCGAGGTGTGACATGATCGATTTCTAAAAGTTGGAGGTGAAGATCTTATCCCTGTCTGACATAATCTCTCAGGGTGTCCCGTGGTTGGCGATGATGTACTTAAGAAATATGTAGGCACATTCTTCGGCGTTGCTTGCTTCCTTGTATGGGATGAAGTAGGCATACTTCGTGAGTCGGTCCATAATGATGAGAACGCTGTCATAGTGTACTCCTGTGAGGGGTTCTCGAGACTTCAGTAGTTTGACGATGAAGTCGAGGGATATAGATTGCTAGGCGGTTTGCAGCACCGGCAAAAGTTGTAGCATACCATAAGGTTGATGTTGAGCGGGTTTGCTTTTGAGGCAGACCTCATAATCCTTAATTGCTTTTGCCACACGTTCTCTGGTAACCTTTTCTCTATATTGCTGTTGTAGTTGTTTCCAGGTTTTTGTGATTCCTTGGTGACCGTGTGCGGGTTGAGCGTGAAACTCCATAATTGCTTCGTCGTCTGGTTTGCTAGGCAGGCTAGTACTAGATCGTCCGGCCATCATTAAGAGTTTGGCGGCTAGCACTAGGTCTCTGTTGTCGTTTTCTTTGAGAATCACCTGGGTTTCTTCAGGTACTGGGATATTATAGTCTGGTTGTCGGCTGAGAGCGTCGGCTCTTCTGTTGTCTGATCCTTTTCGGTGGATGATTCGGAAATTGAATTCCAATAAGAATTCTGACCATCTGACTTGTTGTTTGTTTAATACTTTCGAGGTTGTAAAATGTGAAAGATTCTTATGGTCTGAATATACGAGTACTTCATAAATCGTTCCTGAGAGTTCTGGTCTCTATTCTTTAAATGCCTTAATGATTGCTATGAGTTCTTTGTCGTGAATTTGATAGTTCAGTTTGGGTCCATGGAGCTTGCGGGAGAAGAAGGCATAAGGGTGTAGCCGTCCTTCTGAATCTCGTTATGACAGTTGTGCTCTGAGGGCGTAGTCTGAGGAGTCTGGTTCTACTTCGAACTGCTTGGTGGGATCTGGGATTATCAGGACTGGTTTACTGCTGATGAGGTCCTTGATTTTCTGAAAAGCTGTTTGCTGGGGTTCCTCCCATATGAAAGGGGTGTCTTTGCGGCTGAGGTTGGTGAGGGCTGCGTTGATCTTGCCGTAGCTCTTGATGAATTTTCGGTAAAAGTTGATGAAACCTAGGAATCCTTGGACTTCCTTAAGGTTCTTGGGTTCCGGCCATTCTTTGATGGCTTTGATCTTGTTTTCTGACATTCGAACTTCTCTAGGGGTGATAGTGAATCCGAGGTATTCCACCTTCTGGGTGTGGAATTCGCTCTTCTCGGGTTCGACTAGAAGCTTGGCTTCCTGAAGGGCTTATAGGACGTGGTGAACGTCTTCTTTGTGTTTCTCAAGTGTTAGTGAGAATATGAGGATATCGTCTAGGTAGACGACTACATAAATGTCGACGTATTTGTGTAGGACTGAGTTGATCATGTTTTGGAATGTTGCGGGAGTATTAGTGAGACCGAAGGGCATGACGAGGTATTCGAAATGTCCTTTGCGTGTTCTGAAGGCGGTCTTCTATTCTTCTCCTTGTTTCATTCTGATCAGGTTGTAAGCCCCTTTGAGGTCGAGGGCTGTAAACCAGTTGGCTCTGTGGAGGAGTCTCTTCATTTCATCGATGAGTGGTAGTGGGTATCGATTTTTTACCGTTATTTCGTTGAGCATGCAATAGTCGACGCATAGTTGTAGTTTGCTGTTTTTCTTTGGTACGAATAGGATTAGGCTTCCTGCTGGTGATGTCGAGGGTCTGATGTATCCCTTCTTAAGATTTTCTTCGAGGTATTTGTCTAGAGCTTCTATTTCTGTTGGATTAAGGCTGTAGATCTTGTTGAATCGTGGTTCTTTTCCTTCTTTGAGAGGGATTTCGTGGTCGAAACTGGTGTATTCGGGCAGTCCGGTCTCTAATTCGGCTGCGAAGAGTTTCTCGTAAAATCTGTATTCTTCTGGGATAGACAGAAGCGGATCATTCTTTCGTTCTAGATCCTTCGTTGTCACTGGTTGTGATGTGGCTTCCTTCGCCTTGAGGTAGCAGATGTACTGTTTTGCTGTTTCTTGTTGTATCGGCTCGTTTGAGGCCTGATTTTGACAGGGCTGCTCAGGGACTGAGTCGTCGTGGTCCTAGTGGAGTTGGCTGTTACTCCAATCTATCCGTGGGTTGTTCGTTTGTAGCTAGGGTAATCCTAGCACTATGTTATACGTTCCTATGTCGGCAATGTCGAACTGGATTCTTTCTTTCCGATCTAGGTAACTCATCTTGAGGGGCGCAGTCTTATTGTAGATGGTACCTCCTTTGTACTTGAATTCTTCTCCTTCTGCCGTGTGTAAGGGGTATGGTCGTTCTTTTCCTCCCTATCGTATCTCTAGCCTATTGACGGCTTGGGGGGCGATGAAGTTTGCTTCGGCTCCGCTGTCGATTAGCGCGAGCGTTGTTCGTCTGTTGATAGTAACTTCGAGTTCTAGGTTCTTCTTGTGTCCTTGTGACATCTGGTAGATGGATCTTTTCCCTGTTGCCTGTTGTGATCTGTCGTCGGTAGGCGAGTCTAGTTTTTTGACTGCTCTGATCGTCCTGGGTAGGTGATTCGTTTTCCTTCCCGTACTGCCTTAGTGAGGCTGTTCTCACGGATTCTGACTTGCGGGGGTCTTGGTCCGTTCTTTGCGATTCTCTATGCGCGAGCTTTGTCTTGGTAGTAGACTTAGCATTCGTCGCGCTGGCATTCGTCCTATTTCATACTGTCGTCGTGTTGGCATCTCATAGGGAACTGTGAGCTTGGTTGAAAGGTAGCGATCCTTCCGTCGAAAGCTGTCATGGTCCATCTAACCATGATATGCGTAGTGTAGACACTCTTAATAGGTTTGTCGTTAAGTCTTCTGGGGTAGAATCAGTAGTCGTGCTTATCTCCTATATGTTCCTTGCACTTATCGTGGAAGCACTAGGGCCAGAAGAGGGTTTAGTGTTATCAATAGTTGCTTCGTAGAGCAGGATGATCTTCCGTATATAGCTGGGGGGTGTAGTCTTAGTCCTGTTGGTCTGCTGAGGTCCTATAGAAGTATTACTGCTGCTTATCCTGAAACATATCGATTTCTTAGTACCTTAAGAGGTGCTCGATCCTCTTTTCTTGATCGTCAGAGTCCTCTTTAGAGCTAGAGTCGTCCACACTAGGGGTGAATCTATAGGTGATCTGAGCATGTTGACGAGCAACGTCGCGAGGTTCGTCTGAATCATAAGGTGAACTTTCACCTTCTCTGAAGGTCCAACTGCTGGTCATAGTGAGCAGTTGTTGTTCTGTTAGGGGGTTGTGTTGATGTTCTGGTTCTTCGTCTAATTCTTCTCCGATCGGTCCCTGGGGGGGTCTTCCTTAGGTTTGTTCCTCAAGTTCTTGGTTGATCTGTTCGATCCTGGCGGGGTTTCTGCGTGCGTGCTTTCTTTGTTCCATATGGGAGAGCATGGCTCCCAGTTGTCTTTCCTATAACGGGTTGTGAGGTTCCTGCTGGATTCGTTCTAGGTATAGGCCTTCGGCTTTTTGAAGACGTGCAAGCTTCTGCTTGTTGTCTTTTTCCAGTTCTTAGTTGTGTATGATGGATGAGGTGCTGGCGGGTTCAAACCGTTGGACTCGTAGCATCTCGTTAAGTTGTTCAGCTGGTTTTCGGGTGATCTTGCTGTTGCTGTGGTGCATCATTGCTAGGGTTTTCAGGCGAGTTCCCAGGGTGGTCATATTGTATCCAGTTCGTCTGGGGTTGCTGTCCCTTAGGTAGTGTCCTGACATTTCTTTGTCTTCGAGGTGAACTTGGCAGTTATTGTCGTAACATCCAGTCTAGGACTGGGATGCGTGTGGTGCCTTTGCGATTATGTTGACCTGTCGGGGTCGCTCGGCTACTAGCTTCCAGGGGAGCTTCTTAGGCTGCTTGCAGTCCTTAGCGATATGTCCTTGTTTGTTGCAGTTGTAGCACTTGGGGTTCCAGGGTTTCTTGTTGTTAGGTTTGGTCATTATACTGAGGTCCATAGGTCCGCTGTGTTATCCGTAAGCAGTACTCTGGCGGGTGTTGTTCCAGTTGTTGCGAGGTCTGTTGTCGTTCCTCTGATTGTTGAATTTGTGCTGTGGTTGCTATTGGTATTTGCGTCCAGAGTTAGCTCCCTGTCGTCTTTCGCCTTTTTCTTTTCTTCGTTCGAAGAGTCGATTGTCGATCTTGATGGCCATACTGGCGTACTGGAGGAAATCTTCAGGTTCGTCTAGCTTAACTATTTCGTCCTTAACGTCGTCCTTAAGTCCTTAGTAGAACATGAAGATCTTGGTTTCCTCGGTGAGGTCTAGTTGAACACTAAGTTGTCTGAAGGTGGCGGCATATTCCTTAGCCGACTTAGTCTGTTGCAGCTGTGCGAGGTTGCGTTCAGTTTGGCGTTTCTCGTCCGGGTCCTGGAAGAGGGATCGCAGGGCGTCCTCGAATCCTTGAAAGCTGCTGTAGATGTCGCGCGTTTCCGTAGAGCATTCGTCCAGGGTTTCGCACTTGAGGAATTCTTCCTGGATGGGTTCAAACCACTTAAGGGCTCGTCCACGAAGATAAGTGGCTGCGTGGATGACTTTTTCCGTTTGATTGGCGAAATCGTTATGGTGGAAGTTGTGGTAGGTCCTGATCTGGATCAGGTAAGACTTGAGGTGTCCGGGGGTACTATTATAGGTGATTAGGGCGCTGAGCTTGAGCTTCTGTCGTCCTCCAATAGGGGTGGTGACAATGTTGGCGGCAGCCTGGAGGGTGTTGAGTTCTTCCTGGAGTTCTTGAACTTTCTTGAGATTAGCGTCTCCCTTGATATCTTTTTCCAGTTTTTTGAAGGCTGCAGCAGCGTTCTGAAGCTGCGCGTCGAGGTTTTCCACGACTTGCTTGCTTTCATTAACGAAAGCCTGCATCTCCTTGGTCTCGGATTCCTGTTTCTGGATGATGCGTCGGAGCTTTTCGTATCCTTCTTTGGTGAAGGAACCTTCTCCATCCGAGTCGTACTTGAGGTCCGGCATGTCGTAATCCTCAACGTTGGCGAGTTCCTATGCCAGGCTCTGAGGCTGGTTGCGCGAGGAAGAGGAAGATCCTGGGGTAGGAGACTTGGCAGAAGCGCGAGAGGACATGCTTGTCGTTTTACTGTTAGTAGGCGTTAATGGTCAACTTACTGAACAGGAGCAATCAAAGTGTTACGGTCAGCTATCCGACAGTAGGGTCTGCTAACAGAAGCTGGGGATTAACACATAGTAACAGTACACTAGGGTTGTGGTCTGGGTCGTAGGTCGTAGGCTGGTAGTAGATCGGTCTTCAGAGGCTAAGGTGATCAGTCTTAGACTCAACAAGTAATTCGCAGTGAAGGTAAGCTGAGAGTATCCTGAGGATGAATACTAAGTTGATTGCTGAAGAGCTATGGGAGTCTGACCTTGAGCCAGGCTCAGGTCATACTATATATAAGTCCTGAACAGTACTCCTGTCCCTGTTACCGTTCTTGGTTTTGACGGGTTCCGTTCATGCTAAGTACGGCCTCCGTATTCTTGGCATACGGACCTAACTTCTTATCTTATCATCACATGACTTATACTATAGTTCTTCCGTACCGAGTGAGTCCTGTTGTTCCCGTGATCCTGCAGTACAAATGTCTTGTCCTAGCCGCCCGATACCTAAGTGGGTCGGTCAACTGTTACCCTTGCATAACGGGTCGTAACAGTTATTAATAGAAGGTAAGAGGATTAGTTTAGCTTTTACAGTTAACATTAATTAAACTTCATAATATAAAGCTAATAGCTTTATTCTATTTTGTATATAATAAGATGTTAATTATATAAGAGATATTAATCTCTATATATTTAGTCTTTTCTATGCTGCTTCTTATTTTCTAGCTTATTATAATAATAAATATAAATAGTTTTTCTTACTTATCATAATAAATCCTACTCCTATATTCAAGGATATCTTTATTCTTTTATAATTAGACTTATTAATAAAGTAGAATTTATTTTACTTTATTTATATGATAGCTATGTTATAATTATTAACTTAATATAGTTAGAATAAAATTAAAGTAAGCTATTCTATTAGAATAGCTAACTCTATATTCTAATATTTTATATATTAAAAGGCTATATAAATACAACAACCTATTTTATTTAACTGTATGAATTAAATTTATTACCTTTATATTCCTCATATTATTATTTAAATTAGTTTTATTTATATTATGCTATTATTACTATATAGTTTTTAGGCTAATAAGAAAACTATAGTTCAAGTTAGATAAGTAAAAAAGGATTTCGCTATAACTAAAAGAATTGAAATATAATTATTTATTATAGTTTTTAAATTAGCTTATAACTATAATAGAGATAGATGAAACTATATATATAAATAAAATATCGAAGAATATAATAATATTAATTACATTTATTAACTATTTATCTCTTATTATAATTATTAAGAAACATCCTTCTTATTATATCTAAAACTTAAATTTTCTATATATTAAATATTAAAGATCTTTATAAATATAAAATATCTTATATTGTCACAGGCTAGAGCCCGGCCGAGATCTCCGGCTTTGCCGGAGCAGCTACCGAGACCCAGCTCCGCCGGGTCCACTATTCTGCCGTGGCACACCGCCTAGCCCCAGTGTGCTTCACCGCCGCTAGGCGCCTATCCCTGTAAAGTCCCTTCTTCCTTCTTCAGCTTAGAATAGTCAATCGACGGCACCTCTACGTTGAACAAGCCTAGGGGCCAGCCCCTTACATATTCTAAGCTTAACAAAAGAAGACGCTATACGAAACCTCACGAGAGCGATACAACCGATTCGCTGAGGGTAGCGTAACGAGAAGACGCTATACGAAACCTCACGAGAGCGACACGACGATTTGCTGAGGGTAGCGTAACGAAAAGACGCTTACGAAACCTCACGAGAGCGATACAACCGATTCGCTAGAGGGTAGCGCAACAAGAAGACGCTATATAAAAACCTCACAAGTGCGACACGATAGATTCGCCAGAGGGTAGTGCAAACGATGCGATAACTGCAGAGATTAACCGCAGGGTTAACCAAGCGGTTAATATAAGCATACGTCCTCTTTAGGACCAGATAGTCCAGCAGTCGACCTAGATAACGCAGCTCTTAACAGCTCTAAATAGGCTTATATCACCAGATAGAGCAACCCCTACGCCGCTCGTAAGTAGCATACCGACCCTATCTACAGCTGATATGACTATATAGGCTCTAAGTGACGGTATAGTGAAGCTAGCTGAAGGGCGAAAGAAGCCCCTACTAAATCCCCTAAAGTTCACAGGAAAGCGTAAAGACTACCTAGCATAGTCTCAGCAAATACGTAATAAGATAACCCTAGATATATAGTGTATAGGGGGTAAGGCTGAGGTCTGGTATTATATCAACTCACGCCTTGATGTTAACCCTCAGCAAGTTATTGCTACCTTTTATGCTGCTGGTGGCCCTGAGGGTAAATAAGACCCCTCTGAGTTTATGAGGTACTTAGACTATATATATAAGGACCTAAGTGCTACCTCTTATGCAGCTGCTATGCTACAAACGATCTGGCAATAGGACGATCAGTCTCTCGCCTCTTTTCTCCCCCGATTCGAGAGAATACTGTCAGAAGCTGGAGGAGCAAGTTAGGCAGACCAGGCGAAGATAACCCTCCTCGAGGGAGTACTTAGTATGCAGCTCCAGCAAGCTCTCATTACTGTCAACCTCCCTATTGATGACTACCATAGATAGCTTATGCGTATATAAGACGTAGCTGCAAGGCTAGAGAGACTTCCAGCTATAACGCATAGGAACAGCTCATACCGCCCCAGAGCCCCCAAAGCAAGCAGGCACTGCGACGACGATAGTGATATGGTTATGACGGGCGTAAGCTGCGCAAGGAACAAGAAGAGAGCCATAGAACCGCAGCGCCACAGACGCTACTCCTCCTCATCTAAGTCTGAGGGTAGTGAGCAACCATATAAGGACAGTCGCTAATATTACAACTGTAATAAGATAGGCCATATCGCTATATAGTGCCTTAAGCTAAAGCGTTCAGGACTAAAGAAGGTTAAGAAGGTTAAGAAAGCTAAGAAGCTAGAGGAGAGCAGCAATAATAGTGCTACAGATAAGTTGAGAAGTTCTGAGGCTGGAGAGAGCTTGGGAAAAGAGTAACTCTAACGCAAAGTCGGGCGTTAGAGGCAAAGTCTAGTGATATCACAGAATAGAAGCAGTTGAAGCATCGCATAAGCAGGAAGTCAGCAGTGATCACTACCCACATATATAGGGGCACTTAGGCGGACGCCCTAACGTCCCACACCCACTTCTGGGCACCCCCCACATTTGGGCACCCCATTTTTGATGCCCTCACCTTTATACACATCAACTTCAACCAATATTTATATGTATTATGATGCGACGACGATGCAACTTTCGCTATCACTAGGGTTTTCTGACTCGCTGGATTCATCTGTGCTACTTTCAAGTTCGCCCGCCTCGATTTGAGCCCTCCGAATAGCCTCAATATCGGCAAACTTCGAATTTGGGCTCATTTTGACCTTCTTCCGTTTCCTGGCCCTACTGGCATCAACCTCTGCCTGCAGTGCCTCAATCTTTCGCTGGGCTACTGCTAATTGGTATGCCTTCTCATCAAAGCCCTTCTGAACCTTCCGGAAAAGCAGGCGCTGCGTATGCTCATCGTTATCTAGCTTGCTGAACAGGCTGAACTGATCCTGAAGCTCATCCCTCTTCTTGGGGGTTGACCAAAGGACTGCTGATGTATCTGCCGCCCATTTTTCGCTTGCTTTGCCATCAGAGAGCCCTTTGCAGACCTGACCAGCTGGTTTGGCAGGGGTTGATGTGTTCTCAAGCAGCAGAGGGCTCATGAGGGGTCTAGCCATACTGACAGGCCACAAACCAGTCTATTTCCAGCCACTGATGATGTTCTTGCTTGTCAGGGCTGCCTTACGCGCCTTGCCATAGCATATAACGAAGTTTCTCTTGCCCATAACTGTACCAGCATCCCATTCAGCCAGTAATCCAAGCTCCTTCTTGTATGCTGCCTTGAGGGGCCCAAAAACCGACTGATCAAGTGGCTGAAGGACGTGTGACGTGTGTGCTGGCAAGAACAGCAAGTGTATCTTGTTCCTGAAGCATGTATACATAAAAGCAGTAGTCTCATGGCTTCTATGACCATCCAAGATCAATAATCTGACCTCTGAGGGGTCCCCTGGCTGGGTTGAAGGGATGAAGACCTCTGTTAACCACTTAACAGCTGTAGAGTCTGAAGTCCACCTGTTTTCTGTAGCTGTGAACTTCCAGGATTCGTATGGCGTCAGATCTAGAGGAAACCACTGCTGCTGGACATTCTTGCCTTATATATAACAAGTGGAGGCAGTGCCTTGCTAGTTGCAGAGATACACTCGATCAGAGATGTCCAAGCATGCGATCCAGGCTGTTTCTTGCGGATAGAACGAGTTTCTGATGATCCAAGAACAAGCCTATTTGATCCTCTGCCTTCTAGAATACCAGTCTCATCCATATGTTACGACCCGTTATGTATGGATAACAGTTGACCGACCCACTTGGGCATCGGGCGGCTAGGATAAGACATTTATACTGGAGGATCATGGGAACAACAGGGACTCACTTGGAACGGAAAAACTATGGTACAGGTCACGTGACGATAAGAAGGACCGACGAGAGATAAGCGGTCCTGACCTAGGACCGACATAAAGAAAGCGGTCCACACCTAGGGACCGCTCGGAAGATATTAGTCCTCAGTTTAAAGAAACTACCCTAGACTTATATATAGTATGACCCTGAGCCTAGCTTATGGTCAGACTTCTATAGCTCTTCAGCAATCAACTTAGTATTCATCCTCACAGATACTCTCAGCTTACCTTCACTGCAAATCATTATTAAGTCTAAGACTGATCACCTTAGCCTCTGAAGAACTGATCTACTACAGCCTGCGAACTACAACCTACGACCACAACCTAGTGTACTATTAGAATATATTAGTCCCCAGCTTCTGTTAGCAGACCCTACTGTTAGATAGCTGACCATAACACTTTGATTGCTCCTGTTCAGTAAGTTAACTATTAATTCCTACTAACAGTAATAAATGATAATATCTTCCCACGCCTCTGTTAAGTCGCCTACCCTAGGATCCTCGTCCACTTCAGGAGGACGAGCCACCTAAAACCTAGCCTAGGAACTAGGAGACCAGAAGATAAAGGATGACTCAGACAGCGAGGATGACACCAAAGAACTTAAGCGCCAGCTTAACAAGACTAACAGCAACTTCAAGGCAATACGCGAAATATTCAACCAGAACGCTGCAGCCCTTAGCGAACTCTAGGAACAAGCCCGCAAGAACCAGGATCTAGAGAAAGAAGTCGCCACCCTCTAAGCTGCCGCTAACGTCATATCCGCCCCAGTCGAAGGATAAGAACGCCTCAAGCTTAACACGCCCTCCACTTTCGATAGAACCCTAGGATAACTCAAAGGACACCTAGTATAGGTTCAGACCTACTAGGCCTTCTATATAAACACCTTCCAGAACGACACTAAACGTATTATACACGCAGCCACTTTCCTTTGAGGATAAGCCCTTGCCTGGTTTGAACCCCTCTAATAGGAATAGCTTGACAACCCTATTAAGAAGTATAGCGAGGAAGTAAAAAGCATCTTCTTCAGCTTCACAGGCTATGTTAAGGCCTTAGAATCTCTCTTTCTCAACCCTAATAAACAAAGACAGGCTGAGCGAGACCTATCCTACCTACAACAAACTAAGTCAGCTACACTCTATGTTGCAGAGTTCAGACGATTAGCCGCAAGACTTTATATAACTGACAAAAGCAAAGTCTTTACCTTCTACTAAGGACTTAAGGATGATATTAAGGATGAAATAGCTAAACTAGAAACACCTCCTAGTTTCCTCGCCTATGTTGAACATGCTATTAAGGTTGACAACCGCCTCTATAAACAACAAAAGGAATAAGGAGAGAAATAACAAACCCTGAATACCAGACGTAAGTACTAGTGGTAACCCCAGCAGAAATTCAACAGCCAGCAGAACGACAACAGACCCTGCAACAACTGGAATAACACCTGCTAGAGCACTGCTTATAGATAACAGAGCAGACCTATAGATCTCAGCATAATGACCAAACCTAACAACAAGAAGCCTTAGAACCCTAAGTGCTACAACTGCAACAAGCAAGGCTATATCGCTAAAGATTGCAGACAGCCTAAGAAGCTTCCCTAGAGACCAGTGGCAGAGCGATCCTAATGAGTCAATATAATCGCAAAAGCCCTATATGCATCCTAATTATGGACCAGATGTTATAACGATTACTACTGAATTCACCTCAAAGACAAAGAAATATTAGGACACTACCTAAGGGACAGCAACCCCAGACGGTCTGGATATAAAATAACCATCCTAGACACTTGCCCTAGGACCCTAGCAATAATGCATTCCAGCAATAGCAAAGTTGCTAGAAAACCAGTTGAACAACTTAATGAGATGCTGCAAATTCAGCGATTAGAACTAATCACCCCCTGTATAACTAGCCAGCAACTCCACCACAAAGAACAATAAATCCAGAAGGAAATAGAGCTAATCCAGCAAGAAGACAACAGATAAATATAACTATATTAATAAGCAGAATCTGAAGAAGAACCAGAATATCAATACAACCCTTTAATAGAATAACAACTCCTCAGCATGACCAGTAACTAGACTTTTAGGAAGAACAAAAGCTCACCCTATAACTCAGATAAACCTTATAATATTGCCTGATAACACACTTAGACAGAGATCGCCTATAGAATCACCCTTAGTGTGGACGACTCTAGCTCTGAAGAAGAACCTAACGACCAGGAAGGAAGAACCAAGCAACTTCTGAGATACTAAGAAATCGATATGCTTTAAGATAAGCAATAACGCCACTTCTATAGCACCTCAGCAGCCTAATGAGACTGAGGCTACACCCCTCAGCTATATATAGAGGGCCATCCCACGCTGAGAAGCAACCACCAGCTTCACTAAACCCTCTTCTGGCCCTAGTGTTTTCACAACAAATATAAGGAATATATAGGAGAAAAGCATAACTACTAGTTCTACCCCAGAAGATATAACGACAAACCTATCTATAAGATCTACTCAACCTCTATTATGATTAGATAGACTATAGTACTATTTGAAGACAGCCTTACAGTCTTCAGACCTAGCCTATGATTTCCCATAAGATGTCAACATAATAACAACATAAAATAAGATGAATGCCAGTAAGATGAGTGCTAAGTATATTACTAAGAAAAGGCATACGCCTAGAGAATTATAAAGAATAGACCTAGACCTCTATAGGTTAGGATCTGCGAAAACAGCCTCGCAAAAGCATGATGAGAAGGAAAGCAAATCACCTACCTAGGATAACTAGAGCAGATAAAAAACTAGACTTACCTACTGACGACAGATCATAACAGGCAATAAGGCAAAGATCTATCTACTAGATGTTATAAGGATATAAGAACAATATAGAACTTAAAGTCACTATCAACAAATAAATAACACTTATGCTAATTGACAGCAGAGCTGAAGCAAACTTTATTACCCCCCAAGCTATTAATAGGCTAGAAGTACGATAGGGAGGAAAAGAACAACCATACTAGTTACACACAGCAGAAGGAGAAGAATTTAAGTATAAAGGAGGTACTATCTATAATAAGACTGCACCTCTTAAGATAAGCTACCTAAATCGAAAAGAAAGAATCTAGTTTGATATTGCCGATCTAGGAATATATAATATAGTGCTAGGACTACCCTAGCTATAAATAAGCAACCCACAGATAGATTAGAGCAAAGGCTAACTCTATTAGGACCATAATAATTCAGTCCCTGAGCAGCCCTGTCAGAATCAGGCCTCAAATAAATCAATATGATAAGGAACAGCAAAATGATACCTCTGTTACCTTAAGGCAAAAGAAGCCTTATTATAACCACTAATAACGACAGATCTTAAACAAAAGAACGATCTACTTCTGTCTATCCTAGAAGAATACAGAGTTTACAAGAAGCTTTTTGCAGCCGAATTAGAAACAGGACTACCTGAACACACTAGTTTTAATCACAAAATACCCCTCAAAGAAGGAAAAGAAATATGATTTAATAAAATCTACAGACTTAACCAGATAGAGATAGAAGCCCTAGATAAATATCTTAACGAAAATCTTAAGAAGGGATATATCAGACCTTTAACATCACTAGCAGGGAGTCTAATCCTATTTATACCTAAGAAAAACAGAAAGTTATAACTATATATTAATTACTGCATACTTAATAAGATAACGATCAAGAACTGCTATCCACTACTGCTTATCAACAAAATGAGACGACTCCTCCACAGAGCCAACTAGTTTACAGCCCTCAACCTCAAAGGAGCCTATAACCTGATCAGAATAAAGCAAGGAGAAGAATAGAAGACTGCTTTCAGAACCCAAAAAGGATATTTCGAGTACCTCGTTATGCCCTTCAGCCTCACTAACGCCTCTGCAATATTCCAAAATATAATCAACTAAGTCTTATGCAAATATGTTAACATCTGCGTAGTAGTCTATCTCAATAACATCCTCATCTTCTCATCAACACTTGAGAAATATAAAAAAGACGTACACTATATCTTATAAGCCCTCTAAGAAGCTAAGCTATTAGTTAAACCTGAGAAAAGTAAATTCCACACATAAAAGGTAGAATACCTCAGATTCACTATCACCCCTAGAAAAGTCTATATATCAGAAAACAAAGTTAAAGCTATCAAGGAATAGCTAGTACCTAACAACCTCAAGGAAGTCTAAGAATTCCTAGGCTTTATCAACTTCTACTATAAATTTATTAAAGACTATAGCAAGATTAACGCAGCTCTTATAAGCCTCAGCTGCAAAGACACGCCCTTTATATAGGAAGAACCACAACAAACAGCATTCCAGAAGATTAAGGACCTTATCGCCAGCAAACCTATCTTAATTATTCCAGACCTAACAAAACAGTTTGAAGTAGAGCCTAACGCATCTAACTATGCGATAGGAGCATAACTGTCTTAATAAGATTCAGAAGGATGACTATATCTATATGCCTTCTTTTCTCGCAAACTCCACAGACCTGAAATCAACTATCAGATTCATAATAAGGAACTCATAGCAATTATCGAAGCCTTTAAGGAATAGAGACCTAAGCTTTTAGGAACTATCTATGAAGTACTTATATATTCAGACCATAAGAACCTTTCACACTTCACAACTTCAAAAGTGTTGAATAAACAACAGATTAGTGTTACGGTCAGCTATCCGACAGTAGGGTCTGCTAACAGAAGCTGGGGATTAATACGTTCTAACAGTACGCTAGGTCATGGTCGTAGGTCGTAGTTTGTAGGCTGTAGTAGATCGGTTCTTCAGAGGCTAAGGTGATCAGTCTTAGACTTAATAAGTGATTCGCAGTGAAGGTAAGCTGAGAGTATCCGTGAGGATGAATACTAAGTTGATTGCTGAAGAGCTATGGAAGTCTGACCATAAGCCAGGCTCAGGGCCATACTATATATAAGTTCCGAATAGTGTTCTTGGTTTATCCCAGAGTGATCACCTAAGTGCGTAGGTGATCGCAATCAGTTGGCAAGACTAACTGATCACTGAGCGTTCCCTTCTGTACTCCACTAATCGTTTTCTTATCTTATCGTCACGTGACTTATACTATAGTTCTTCCGTTCTAAGTGAGTCCCTGTTGTTCCTGTGATCCTGCGGTACAAATTGACCTGTTCTAGCCGCCCGATGCCTGAGTGGGTCGTTCAACTGTTATCCTTGTTTACAGGTCGTAACAATATATAGTCACTAAGGAATCATAAAAACCTAGAAATAACTATGATAATAATATAGAGAAAAGGTTACCAGAAAATAAGTGGCAAAAGCAATTAAGGATTATAAGGTCTGCCTCAAAAGCAAACCTGCTTAATATCAACCTTATAGTATGCTATAACCCTTGCCTATACTGCAAACCGCCTAGCAGTCTATACCCCTCAACTTTATCGTCAAATTACTAAAGTCTTAAGAACCCCTTATAGGAGTACACTTTAATAGCGTTCTTATTATTATGGACTAACTTATAAAGTATGCTTACTTCATCCTATATAAGGAATTAAATAATGCTGAAGAATATGCCTACATATTTCTCAAATATATTATCGCTAATCACAGAACACCTAAGGAAATTATATCAGATAGAGATAAGATCTTCACTTCTAAATTCTAGAAGTTAATCACATCATAACTCAGCATCAAGCAAGTAATATCCACTGCGTCTCACCTATAAACCGACAGACAAACAGAACGAATTAACTAAATCCTCAAAATATATCTCCACGCCTATATCAACTATAACTAAGATAATTAGGTTATATTGCTACTAATAGCCTAATTCGCCTATAACAGCGCAGTAGGAGAAAGTACTAAGGAATCCCCCTTCTATCTCAACTATGGATTTGAACCAACCGCCTATAGAAACATATAACCAGGCTTAGCTGCAGTTAAAGCTGTTGCCTCAGTACGACAAATTAAGGATATCTAAGATAACATATATAAAGAACTTAAATTTAGACGATAATTAATAGCATGATTCAGTAATTAACAAAGGATTCAGGGACTAACCTTAAAAGAGGGAGATAACGCCTATCTTATATAGCGAAACATTAAGACAAAGCGACCAAACGACAAACTTAACTATAAAAATCTCAGACCTTTCAAAATTTCACAAGTAATCTCACTAGTTAACTATAAACTCAGACTCCTAGAAACTATAAAGTGTCACCTAGTATTCTATATCTCACTCCTTAAACCAGCACTATATAGATCACAGATAAATAATATTATTATTATAGAAGATAACAAACCAGAGTATAAAGTTAAACAAATTATTAACTATCTTAAGGAACCAGAAGAATATTAATACCTTATTAATTAGAAAGGATATAGATATAAAGACAATATATTAGAACCAGCTAAAAATATCACTAAAGCAGCAGAAGAACTTATAATCTACTGGCAACAATATTAATGTTACGACCCGTTATGTATGGATAACAGTTGACCGACCCACTTAGGCATCGGGCGGCTAGGATAAGACATTTGTACTGCAGGATCACGGGAACAACAGGGACTCACTCGGAGACGGAAGAACTATAGTATAGGTCACGTGACGATAAGAAGGACCGACGGGAGATAAGCGGTCCTGATCTAGGACCGACGTGAAGAAAGCGGTCCACACCTGGGGACCGCTCAGAAGATATCGGTCCTCAGTTTAAAGAAACTACTTAGACTTGTATATAGTATGACCCTGAGCCTGGCTTATGGTCAAACTTCTATAGCTCTTCAGCAATCAACTTAGTACTCATCCTCACGGATACTCTCAGCTTACCTTTACTGCGAATCACTTATTAAGTCTAAGACTGATCACCTTGGCCTCTGAAAGAACTGATCTACTACAGCCTACAAACTACGACCTACGACCACAACCTAGTATACTGTTAGAACGTATTAATCCCCAGCTTCTGTTAGCAGACCCTACTGTCAGATAGCTGACTGTAACACTTTGGTTGCTCCTGTTCAGTAAGTTGACTATTAATTCCTACTAATAGTAACGAATGATAATGTCTTCCTGCGCCTCTGTTAAGTCGCCTACCCTGGGATCCTCGTCCACCTCAGGAGGACGAGCCACCTAAAACCTAGCCTAGGAACTAGGAGACCAGAAGATGAAGGACGACTCAGATAGCGAGGACGACACTGAAGAACTTAAGCGCCAGCTTAATAAGACTAACAGCAACTTCAAGGCAATGCGCGAAATATTCAACCAGAACGCTGCAGCCCTTAGCGAACTCCAGGAACAAGCCTGCAAGAACCAGGATCTAGAGAAAGAAGTCGCCACCCTCTAAGCTGCCGCTAACGTTATATCCGCCCCAGTCGAAGGATGAGAACGCCTCAAGCTCAACACGCCTTCCACTTTCGATAGGACCCCAGGACAACTTAAAGGACACCTGGTATAAGTTCAAACCTACCAGGCCTTCTATATAAACACCTTCTAGAACAACACCAAATACGTTATATATGCAGCCACCTTCCTTCAGGGATAAGCCCTTGCCTGGTTCGAACCCCTTTAACAGGAATAGCTTGATAACCCTGTTGAAAAATACAGCTAAGAAGTTAAGGACATCTTCTTCAGCTTCACAGGCTATATTAAGGCCCTAGAATCTCTCTTCCTTAACCCTGATGAACGAAGACAGGCTGAGCGAGACCTGTCCCACCTACGACAAACCAAGTCAGCTACACTCTACGCCGCAGAGTTTAGGCGATTAGCTGCAAGACTCTATATGACCGACGAAAGCAAAGTTTTTGCCTTTTATCAAGGACTTAAGGATGAGGTCAAAGACGAAATAGCTAAACTAGAGACACCTCCTAGCTTCCTCGCCTACGTCGAACATGCTATTAAGGTTGATAACCGCCTCTATAAACGACGAAAGGAATGAGGAGAGAAACGATAAAACCTAAATTTAGGACGTAAGTACTAATAGCAGCCTTAACAAAAGTTTAACAGCCAGCGGAACGACAACAGACCCTGCAACAACTAGAATAACACCCGCTAGAGCACCACCTATAGATAACACAGCAGACCTATAGATCTCAGCATGATGACCAAACCTAATAATAAAAAATCTTAGAACCCTAAGTGCTATAACTGCAATAAGCAAGGCTATATTGCTAAAGACTGCAGACAGCCTAAGAAGCTCCCCTGGAGACCAGTAGCAGAACGACCTCAATAAGTCAACATAATTGCAAAAGCCCTATATGCATCCTAATTATAGACCAGATGCTACGACAACAACTGCTAAATTCACCTCGAAGACAAAGAAATATCAGGACACTACCTAAGGGATAGCAACCCTGGACGGTCTGGTTATAATATAACCACCCCAGACACTTACCCTAGGACCCTGGCAATAATGCATTCCAGCAACAGCAAAGTGGCTAGAAAACCAGTTGAACAACTTAACGAGATGCTACGAATTCAGCGACTAAAACTAATCACCCCCTGCATAACTAGCCAGCAGCTCCATAATAAAGAACAACAAATCAAGAAGGAAATAGAGTTAATCCAGCAAGAAGATGACAGATAAGCATAACTATATCAATAATAAGAATCAGAAGAAGAACTAGAACACCAATATAATCCTCTGATAGAACAACAACTCCTCAGTATGACTAACAACTGGACTTTCGGAGAAGGAGAAAGCTCTTCCTATAACTCAGATGAACCTTGCGACGTTGCCCGACAACACACTCAGACAGAAACCGCCTATAGGTTCACCCCCAGTGTGGACGACTCTAGCTCTGAAGAGGAACCTGAAGACCAGGAAGGAAGGATCAAGCAACTTCTGAGATACCAAAAAATCGACATACTTCAAGATAAGCAATAACGCCACTTCTATAGCACCTCAGCAGCCTAATAAGACTAAGGCTACACCCCTCAGCTACACACGGAAGATTATCCTACGCTGAGAAGCAACCACCAGCTTCACTAAACCCTCTTCTGGCCCCAGTGCTTCCACGACAAATATAAGGAACATATAGGAGAAAAACATAACTACCAGTTCTACCCCAGAAGACATAACGACGAACCTATCTATAAGATCTACTCAACCTCCATTATGATCAGATAGACTATAGTACTATTTGAAGATAACCTTGCAGTCTTTAGACCTAGTCCTCAGTTCCCTATAAGATGTCAACATAACGACAGCATAAAATAGGACGAATGCTAATAAGACGAATGCTAAGTTTACTACCAAAAAAAGGCATAAGCCTGGAGAATCGCAAAGAACGGACCTAGACCCCCACAGATCAGGATCTGCGAAAACAGCCTCGCAAAAGCATAACGAGAGGAAAAGCAAATCACCTACCTAGGATAACCAGAGCAGTTAAAAAACTAGACTTACCTACTGACGACAGATCACAACAGGTAATAAATATAAGATCTATTCACTAAATATCACAAGGATATAAGGGTAATATCGAACTCAAAGTTACTATTAATCAGCAGATAACACTCGTACTGATCGACAGCAGAGCCGAAGCAAACTTCATTGCCCCCCAAGCCATCAATAGGCTAGAAATACGATGGGGAGGAAAAGAACGACCATATCAGTTACACACGGCAGAAGGAGAAGAATTCAAGTACGAAGGAGGTACTATCTATAATGAGACTGCACCCCTCGAGATGAGCTACCTGAATCGAAAAGAAAGAATCTAATTTGATATTGCCGATCTAGGAACATACAATATAGTGCTAGGACTACCCTGGCTACAAACAAGCAACCCACAGATAGATTAGAGCAAAGGCTAACTCCATTGGGACCATGATGATTCAGTCCCTAAGCAGCCCTGTCAGAATCAGGCCTCAAATAAATCAATACGACAAGGAACAGCAAAACGATACCTCTGTTACCTCAAGGCAAAAGAAGCCATATCACAACCACTGATAATAATAAATCTCAAACAGAAGAACGATCTACTTCTGTCTATCCCAGAAGAATATAAAGTGTATAAGAAACTCTTTGCAGCCGAATTAGAAACCAGACTGCCCGAACACACCAGTTTCAACCACGAAATACCCCTCAAAAAAGGGAAGGAACCACGCTTCAACAAAATCTACAGACTCAACCAGACAGAGATAGAAGCCCTAGACAAGTACCTTAAAGAAAACCTTAAGAAGGGATATATCAGACCCTTAACGTCACCAGCAGGAAGCCTAATCCTGTTTATACCTAAAAAGAACGGAAAACTATAATTATGCGTCGACTACTGCATGCTTAACGAAATAACAATCAAAAACCGCTACCCACTACCGCTTATCAACAAGATGAGACGACTCCTCTATAGAGCCAACTGGTTCACAGCCCTCAACCTTAAAGGAGCCTATAACCTGATCAGGATGAAGCAAGGAGAAGAATGGAAAACCGCTTTCAGAACCCGAAAGGGACATTTCGAGTACCTCATCATGCCCTTCGGCCTCACTAACGCCCCTGCAACATTCCAAAATATGATCAACTAAGTCTTACGCAAATATGTCGACATCTGCATAGTAGTCTATCTCAACGACATCCTCATCTTCTCATCAACACTTGAGAAACATAAGGAAGACGTACACCACGTCTTACAAGCCCTCTAAGAAGCTAAGCTATTAGTTGAACCTGAGAAAAGCAAATTCCACACACAGAGGGTGGAATACCTCAGATTCACTATCACCCCTAGAAAAGTCTGTATATCAGAAAACAAAGTCAAAGCTATCAAGGAATGGCTGGTACCTAACAACCTCAAGGAAGTCTAAGGATTTCTAGGTTTCGTTAACTTCTACTGCAAATTTATCAAAGACTATGGTAAGATCAACGCAGCTCTTATAAGCCTCAGCTGCAAAGATACACCCTTTATATGGGAAGAAACATAACAAACAGCATTCCAGAAGATCAAGGACCTTATCGCCAGCGAACCTATCTTGAGCATTCCAGATCCAACAAAACAGTTTGAAGTAGAACCTGATGCATCTGACTATGCGATAGGAGCATAATTATCTCAATAAGATTCAGAAGGACGACTACACCTATATGCCTTCTTTTCTCATAAGCTCTACAGACCTGAACTCAACTATCAGGTTCACAATAAGGAACTTATGGCAATCATCAAAGCTTTTAAGGAATAGAGACCTAAGCTCTTAGGAACCACATACGAAGTACTTATATATTCAGACCATAAGAACCTTTCACACTTCACAACTTCAAAAGTGTTGAATAAACGACAGATTAGATGGTCAGAATTCCTATCAGAATTCAACTTCCAAATCATCCACCGCAAAGGATCAGATAATAGCAGAGCTGACGCTCTTAGCTGACGACCAGACTATAACGTTCTAGTACCTAAAGAAACCCAGGTGATTCTCAAAGGAAATAACGATAGAGACCTAGTGCTAGCAACCAAACTCTTAATAATAGCCGGACGATCTAGTACTAGCCCGCCTAGCGAACTAGACGACAAAGCAATTATGGAGTTTCACGCTCGCCCTGCATATAGTCACTAAGGAATCACAAAAACCTAGAAACAACTACAATAACAATATAGAGAAAAAGTCACTAGAGAACAAGTGGCAAAAGCAATTAAGGATTGTGAGGTTTGCCTCAAAAGCAAACCCGCTCGACATCAACCTTATGGTATGCTACAACCCTTGCCTGTGCTGCAAACCGCCTAGCAATCCATATCCCTCGACTTCATCGTCAAATTACCAAAGTCTTAAGAACCCCTTATGGGAACACACTTTGACAGCGTTCTTATTATTATAGACCGACTCACGAAGTACGCCTACTTCATCCCATACAAAGAAGCAAGTAACGCTGAAGAATATGCCTACATATTTCTTAAATATATTATCGCCAACCACAGAACGCCTAGAGAGATTATATCAGACAGAGATAAGATCTTCACTTCTAAATTCTAGAAGTTAATCACATCACAACTTAGCATCAAATAATTAATATCTACTGCATTCCACCTGCAGACCGACAGACAAACAGAACAAATCAACTAAATCCTCGAAACATATCTCCACGCCTACGTTAACTACAACTAAGACAATTAGGTTGTATTGCTACTAATAGCCTAGTTCGCCTATAACAGCGCAATAGGAGAAAGTACCAAGGAATCCCCCTTCTACCTCAACTATGGATTCGAACCAACTGCCTATGGAGAACCCTAAACAGGCCCAGCTGCAGTAAAAGCTGTCGCCTCAATACGCTAAATTAAGGATATCCAGGAAAACGCACGCAAAGAACTTAAATTCATACGACAAAGAATAACAAAATTCAGCAACAAACAAAGGATTAAGGGACTAACCTTAAAAGAGGGAGATAGCGCCTATCTCATACGGCGAAACATCAAAACAAAGCGACCAAACGACAAACTTAACTATAAAAAACTCAGACCTTTCAAAATTTCACGAGTAATCTCACCAGTCAACTACAAACTAGGACTCCTAGAAACCATGAAGTGTCACCCAGTATTCTATGTCTCACTCCTCAAACCAGCACCACGTGGATCACAGACAAACAATATTATTATCATCAAAGATAACGAACCAGAGTATGAAGTTGAACGGATTATTAACCACCTCAAAGAACCAGAAGGATATTAATACCTCGTCAAATAGAAAGGATATAGACATAAAGATAATATATAGGAACCAGCCAAAAACATCACTAACGCAGCAGAAGAACTCACGATCTACTAGCAATAACACTAAGAACGAAAAGTCACACTAGCACCTGTTATACTAGCCCAAAAGAACGGTGGATATAAGCAGATCAAGCACCTATATCGCTTCACCAGACCACCTACTGAAACCAATCGACCGCGACAAGGAAAACCATTTATTCGCCTAGGAACACCAGAAATAAACTAAGACGACACCAAAGCACCACCAGCATCAGACACCAAAAGGCCTAGATCGACAAAGTCTAGACCAAAGCCAAACTCTTGCCACTCTGGATCGTTAGACACCCCAGCAGCCTGAAGATCGTTCACAACCTACTTCTCATGAGCATCTAACGCTGGAAGCACACTATCCTCCTCGTCGATTTCCTGCATTCCCCGCTCAAAAGCCTCAGTCTGACGCTCTCTCACCAACTTCCTCGTCTTACGAATACGACTTAAGCAGCTAGCAGCCTCTGCTATTTAAGTCTGCAAACAAGTAAACTCCTGATGAAGTGTAAGCAGTTCCTCACCAGCCTTCTCTTCTTTTTCATCCCACTCCTTTTGTTGCTTATTCAACTTTTGCACTATAACACAGTTAGTTATCACTCAGATAAATTGGGATTAGGCGTCACTATATAAGTTGAAGCCACCAGAACGCCATCATAAGGCTTCTTCGCCTTAATGCACGTATGACACCTAGACGATTTCTCACTAAAACGGCAAGGAACCTTTGCTTGAAAACAACAGGTATAAGGCATATCGCTAGCTAAAGAACGAGACTCAACATATTTAATCAAAGCTTCGCGCTCACGATCCTTAAGCGTAGTGACGACTAATTTCTTTTTCGATTTTTAGACGTAGCCTGACATAGTGTCAGCATCATAAGTAAATCAGGAAGCATAATTAACAGATCCCCAACCTAGGACTAACGACCTACTTATGTTAGGTCTTGAGGATAAGACCTTTAGAGGGGGGACCTGATATTACAACCTATTATATATAGATAACAGTTAACCAACCCACTTAGGCATCAGGCGGCTAGGATAAGACATTTATACTGCAGGATTATAGGAACAACAGGGACTCACTCAGAGACAGAAGAACTATAGTATAGGTCACGTGACGATAAGAAGGACCAACGGGAGATAAGCAGTCCTGATCTAGGACCGACGTGAAGAAAGCGGTCCACACCTGGGGACCGCTCAGAAGATATCAGTCCTCAGTTTAAAGAAACTACTTAGACTTATATATAGTATAACCCTGAGCCTAGCTCATGGTCAAACTTCTATAGCTCTTCAGCAATCAACTTAGTACTCATCCTCACAGATACTCTCAGCTTACCTTCACTGCGAATCACTTGTTGAGTCTAAGACTGATCACCTTGGCCTCTGAAAGAACCGATCTACTACAGCCTACGAACTACGACCTACAACCACGACCCAGTATACTGTTAGAACGTATTAATCCCCAGCTTCTGTTAGCAGACCCTACTGTCGGATAGCTGACCGTAACACCATATTGTATCGATTAGAGGCCTTGATGGCTATGATCTCAGGTATGGCGAGGTGCTTAAACCATTGCCTGATTACATTAGTTGAAGCTCCATTGATACGCTGGGAATCGATTGCTCTGCTTCTTTGGACCCTTACAGATGGGTTTCTCTTAATAAAAGACTGCACCCAGTTCTTTCCAAGAGGCTGGGAGTCTCCATGGACCTGTAGGATGCGTTCAGCAAAGTCCTTGAGTTGTTGATGGGTTGGAGGCAGGCCTAGGGCAGCCTGAATTCGAACCCATTCAGCCAGGTGGCTTTCCTGGGTTGGAGAAAGCCTTTGCAGATCAGAAAAGGCAATATCTCTTGCCTGGGTGCCATGGATTCGAGATTGGAGAGTTGTTCTTGGAACACCATACTGTAATGAAGCTTTTCGTAGGCTAGCACCAGCTGCGATAGCCTCAAGTGCCCGAGAAATTTCATCTTCTGCATACTGACGCATTCGGTAGTTATTATGCTTCACAGAAAGAATGGTGATGATTGAGTGAAAATTGGTAAATCTATTCAAGTTTGAAAATGGCGGTGAGTATTTTCGATGAGGCATTTTAGGGTGGCCGAAATGTGGGGGTGGCCGAGAAGTGGGTGTGGGACGTTAATGGCGGAGAAGGCGACAGTGGAAATGGAATGATGAGACAGAGTGTTCAGAATCTTCACGCCCGCGAAGACCTGAAAGCCAATCAGGAGGATGTTGAGGCATCAACTTTCGTATCCAATGCGACTCTTGCCGAACGCATACTACCTAAAGTCGCGGAAGTCCTTGATCTTTGGGCATTTCATGATGAGTTTGTACACGATGCAGCAGACAAATGTCAGCCATGATAGCATTATCAGGATTCAATTATAACTCGCGATCGACACTCACATTGAGTTGATCCAGACAGCTCAGAACCGAGAGGGACCATGATTGCGCCATGATGGCAAGACAGACTTGATCACCAGCGAGAAGCAAGGCAGTCTTCTGCCAGTTCATTGTCCTCCGCTTGGTCTCGTGGCCATGGTCTTCCTGCACCAAAGCCCGATGGGGCTGGCGGCATCGCACTCGGGCACGTCGTCTTCAAAGTCGGAGACGGCACCAGAAACAACGACCTTTCCTTCGACGGAGTCTATCGTGAATGGGGGTAGAATTTGAGTTGGATTGGGATGAATTCATCTTTTCTCAAGCGTCAACTTACACTTGTTGAACAAGAAGATTAGATCTCAGGCGAGTGCGACTATGATAAGTGCAGTGGCCCCTCATGTGGTATCTCGTGTATATTCGGAGCTCGTTCTACCCTAGATAGAACCACGCTACGTAATCAGACAGAATGGCGTGCGTGTATGAATCTCCAGCAGGGTGTGGTTCTGGGACAGTGTGACGGCAGGCGAGGTTGTCCATGTTTGAAAACAAGTAAGAATTGGAATGACTTACGTGGGCTTTGCTCTTTACAGCTAAGCATGATTTGCATGGAGTATGATCACGACTGGTCACTATTTGAGCCCCCTGGTTGGAAGCCCCCTGCGGATTTGACGATGCCGGAAAGTATAGAAATACGGGCGAGACAACCAGTGACCTATTTATAGTGTTCACGGCCATCACGCAGGCGGAAGCCGCCTGACAGGCTCGATCAGATCCGAGTTCGCCACAAGGAGCAACCTACAAGTTTAGCTGGACTGGGGCTTCTACTTCTCAAGGTTGATTGACGCGACAAACATGGTATCTAGAGAGTTGTAGGAGGTCTATAGGTGCTCACCACGTGTCTTGGCTGATTGATGGGGTGGGGCGTGTTATCCTGTCTCTCTGGCCTTGTGCAGGATCGCGGCGTGTCAGGTCGTGGGCGCAGAAGCCAGAAGCAGGAAGATGCAGTAGATCATGCAAGTCATTTGGCAATACGCTGCCTTAGCTGTCTGGTATCAGACAAGTCGACTGAAGAAGATACAAATGCGCTTCGGAGTTCGGTCCGGCGTGACATTTTAACCAGACTCCCAATAAAAAAGTTGATCTATTTGAGGTCGTTGATGCTGAAGACGCAAACATTTAGCAAAAGATTCTCCTCTTGTATGTATGTCCGGTAGGAACATTGTGAACTAGATCGCCTGAGTCAGGACTCAGAGAATGCAGCGCGAGTCTGGTTGCGTGGTCTCACGAGTCTCTTGTCCCCTTCGCGTCCACCACCTCCTCTATTGACACCAAGCTTAATGACCCGAGAAAGGTCCAAGTGGATGCATCCGTCTGTGATATGTGTCATGTTGAGGAAGTTTCGTGCCCACCCAGCAGGGGAAAAAGCGGTAAAAGCACCTCGGTCAGTGCCTAGTCCAGTAGCTTCGCAGTATACGTACCCAAGGGTCTGGAATTGATATGTGTCATAAATCAGCGATCTGAGTTGTGGAGCGACTGAAGGCATCGAGACTTCCATCGATTTTCAGCGCAATGGTCACAGCTCCGAGGTAGCCCGGTGAAGCTGGGAGTTCGAGGAAGACATGAGAGAGAACTGGCTTGCTATCACGCGAGGTCATTTAACTAACCATCAACCCAATGGTTGACATTGCCGATGTGGAAGTTGATGCTGTCCATACAGACTGTGCGTCGGAACCCGCGCACGATCTCTTCTGCGTGGGTCGAGAACTTCGAAAAGACATCCATAGTATGTATTACAGCAGGCCTCAGGTCTCCCAATACCCTGGGCTCTTCCTCAGCGCGTTGTATGCTCATGTTCGCGGCGGGCAATGCACTCAGAAGGAGATTGGGGTCTGCCCCATAAGTCGGTGTGACCAGTCGTCTGCTCAGGCAAACGTGTTCTTCCAGCGCCACCTCGTGCAAGCTGCACTCGGTTACATTTCGTCCTTATCCAATCATACTTCTGGCACAGGACAGCACCACAGTATTTCCTAGATGTTTCATTTATCTATAAGGCCCCTGGTCAGCCACTGAACGCCATGCGAACGTGGACCGAGCCGGACGTAACAGCGAAGCCGCATCTCCCCAAGTATTGTCGTCCAGACTGATTTTCCACCCTGATTCTTCTTTCATCGCCCCTAGAAAAGCTCGCAATCTGCTCTATATGCTACGGAGAGGAAGAGACGGCGTCTGGGAAGTACGTGCCGCGTTCCCACCAGTGTGTGCTGGGTTCTGGGCATACGTAGGGTCAACAACGCCTCGACATCATGACCCATCGCATCGCAGGCTGCACCAACTCACTGCACCGAAAATGCATCGTCCAACATGCTCACATGCCAAAATGTAGGCAGTCCCTGCTGTTGGAAAGAATGAACGAGTCATAGTGTTCTGGCCCTGATTTGCGCGGGCTGCGGTCCGTCGTGACGAAGAGATCCAGCTCGAGTTTCACGTTTGTGACTCAGTATCCCGACTCAGCGTGGTTCTTATAAGAAGTTCCGATCGCCTTATACGTCGCAGATGATCAACTGAGATGTCTTGCATGTCTCAGTTGGGGCCTCTTCGACCAATCTATGTCATTCCATCCTCAAATGTTCGGTCATCTCCATTGGCTATTAACTTTGCCAGAACAGAGTGGCTTGGGGCCGGAGGCGTCTACGTGCCACCGCCGCCCGAGAGCTCCAAAGATGAACTGTCTAAGATACAGGCTGTCTACCTTCCGAATGAGTTTCTGAAGGACGACGATCGGCTTCTGGTGCGTCTAGTGCATAATCAAACCAAAGCTCGTCACCATGCGATACCCGCGCAATTTGTCCGAGGTTATTCAGCAGGGTTATTCAGCGGGGCTTAGCAGATTTACCCTCTTCTCTGCGAGATCTGGTGCCGCCTATCGAGTCCGTCTTTGATTTCGGCGGTCATACTGAACAGCGACAAGGCTGGATGCTTTTGTAGACAGTATACCTCTGTGCGCAATCCACAATCATCGGGTATGAACCTCGCTATCGAGCGACCGTGTTGAATGCGTCTGTTGACTCCATATTGTACGAATTTCGAGAACGCGAGCGTCGGATTTTGGGAACCTGATGACGTTGACCACACTTGTGTCGCTGGACTCGGGATGGAGCTTTTGGCCGATTCAGCCATTTCAGTGTCGTAATACTGGAAAGCTTTGCAATTTCAGAATTTAAGGCGATCCGCCTTGCCTAGAGAATGGGAGTCACCGTCAGGGAGGCTTCGAAGAATTTGAAGCCTCAAGCGAGTCCCATGAATGACCATGAAACAGTAGACAGCTGGGCCTACGTTGTAACTGGTTTGAGTGCTGATGCTGTCCATCAAGCGTTCGATGCAATCTACGCCCATGAAAGTGTCCTGGCGCCGAACCGAATATTCATCAGTGCCCCCTTTTCTTTTTTTAACACGGTATGACCATCTAATGCCCTCCCCATTGACTGAACGATCTCTTGCACAAGGACTATTTCCGTAACGGTCGTCTGGTAGCGCTGCTTGCCTTCGGTGAACTATGATACGAGAAACAAAAATATAACGATTTGCACATCAAAATCGTCACATGGACAGAGTCTGAAGATGCGTTTCGAACGCCTCCGAGAACTCTTCTATCCAGCACAGACATTGAGCTTTCTTGAGAAGCAAAGAATAGTTACAGCTTCTTCAGCAGGATTCTTGAAGAGATTCTCCCGTGCTCGATCAAGTGTATTCTGGTCATCCGGGGCATCCTTTGACATGCGAAGCCTGTGGGCGCCTCAGAATGTCAGGTACTGATGATCAGATTCTCTTGAACCGTCAATAACCTGGTCCTCGCCATTCCCGGCCAAAGAAACAAGTCTACCAGACTGTAAGGCTGTGACGAATGAAATAATCTCATGGATCAATGAGCTTGTTGGCTGCCAGGCACGTCAGAAAGGAAGCGGACAGTCGAAGCTTGCCGTCGTTGGTATGGCAGGTCTCTTGCCAGGACCGCCACAGACGCTGAGAGGTTCTGGGATCTGCTGGTGAAAGAATTGTTGTTCATCGTCACATTCCTGAGGATATGTCTGACGCTGATATTCACGTCGACCCATCTAATGAACACATCAATAAGAATCTGAACCCTTGGGGATGCTTTGCGTGTGGCCGCTAGGCAATGAAGTTGAGCCCACCATGGCAGGCTAACAGAAGTCCTCATAGGTAAACAAGCCCGGCCTTCTCGACGCCGAGTTATTCCAAATACCGCCTCGAGAAGCTCAACAGACTGGCCCAATACAGCATCAAGCTCTGGCCACGGCATGGGAGGCTCTCAAGAGGGTTGGATACGTGGCAGATCGTAAGCCTTCGTCCGACTGGAGCTGAGCCGAGACGTTTTACGAGCAGAGGATCGATGACTATTGTGAGGTGAATAGTAATTAAATGGTGCGTTTTCCCCTCCCTTGCCGAGCTTGGAGTTCTTGCGGGACGCGTTAGTCTGACGAGCAGAAGTTTTCATGTCGCGACGAGAGGCCGAACGAATGTGAAAGAATGTGACAAGCCTCGGGAAGCGCTGCGTTGGCAATGGGGTTCATTTGACTCGCAATGATTGGCTCATACGTGGGTGCTAACTAAACCTCTTCTGTTTGTAGATCTCGACCTACACTTTCAACAGCGGCTGTTGAGCGTTGTGGGCCTGGACGTATTGATTATTTCTTGGAACTATCCGGCCCCAACTTCAGTATTGACACAGCATGCTCATCGTCTGTTGCAACTTTGCAAGCAATTCTTGCCTTGTCTCCATGAATTTGGGGGTTATGGCTACAGATATGGCCAAAGCCTCTGAGCTGTAGCAGTTAGGGTTTTAATAATTTGAGACGTCCATTACAATGAATAGCAAGTACGTGGACATAATTTCGAACAGGTTGCGTGATCTTCTTTATGGAATAATAATATTGATGTTGTTTCCGTGAGAGACCCAAATATCCCGAGCAACTAGGACGCATTTGAAGGCCTTTCCAGCGGCCAATCTTTAACAAACCTCCAAATGCGTACAAGATTTGACATAATGAAGCTGACGGCTACTAACATGCCGGTTGAATTGGAAGCATCTTTGTGAAACGAATCGAGGATGTGGAAGCTGATAATGACAGCATCCCTGGAGTGGCCGTCGATGCTGGTACAAACCAATTGGCCGGTGCTGTGTCCATCAATCCCCCTGGTGCCGGCGCGCAGGCCGAGTTCACAACGCAGATAATGCGCCCAGCGGGTGTCAATCCTCAAGATGTGGAATTCGTCGAGATTCATGAGAGCGGAACACAGATGTAGAGCGAATTTTATGCATGGCTGACGTATTTGTCCCAGTTGCAAAGCGTCGAAACACACGACAGCTATTCCACATACGCTCAGTGAAAGCGGACGGCGACAGTGAACGATTTCTCGGCGTCTGACGACGATTCATTCATTGTGATCGAAGAAGGCTCACCTCTTGCGGCTCTGACCACTGATACTAGTGCTTCACATGCTATCACGATCTTGACTAAAAGCAACATCTCACTCAAGGGCAATCCCCAGAGATAACCGGAGTATTTGGAAAAGACTCCAGATGTCGCTTGTTCATCCGTCAGCTATACAACTACAGGCTGACGACATCGTTATAATTACCACAACGCAGTGGCTGGCTCCGAGAACTGATCGAGCACCAATTGAAATCACCTCTGTCCTCTGCGGACTTGCTAGGTACTGCTAATCACTGGGCGTGCTGCCGGATGTGGTAGTGGACCACAGCTTGGGTGAGCTTGATGCCTTGCATATTGCCGAGGTGCCTTCAGCCGCCGACACCATTTTCCTGATTGGCAAAAGAGGGACGATGCTTGAAGAAAAGTGCAAAATCAGCAGTTATAAATTGCTGGCTTTCCGCTTGTCCATAAGTATGTCCGAGCGCAAGTCGAAAGCGCGAGCGAGCTTTGAAGTGGCTTGTCTCAACTGTGGCATGGAAGGACACAGTGTTGGTGACACAAGCGCTGATGTGAGAAAAGTGGGATCTATCTTGGGCGACGCCGGCTGCAAATGCTTGAACTTGGACGTTGCTTTGGCCCACTTTGAAAAGGCTGCCGAAGGAGGAGCTTTCTTCCAGCCATCCGCCGTCCCAGTCATGCCACGTATGCTGGGCGACGCGTTTTGGACAAAAAGACAATGCTCGCAACGGGCGTGACAAGAGCGACGGATGAGAGTGTCAGGTTTCAGGCCTCTGTTAATATGGCATTCAATATCGGGACCATTGACGAGAATATCGCCTATATCAAAATTAGACCGCGCATCTTGTCATGACTTTCCTTTGTTCTGTCCATTCTTCTCGGATTCGTCACGAGTGTGCCTTCGATGCGGCGTGAAAAAGATTAAAAGCTGGCGGACGCTGAGTCACAATATGGCGACGTTGCATCGCGCAGGTGTCGGGATAGACTTCAATGGCTTCCATCAGCCCTTCGAACAATCGGTGAGACTTCGAGATCTGCCGCTGTACGCATGGTCTGACAAGAAGCATGGCCGAGAGCGACAAACGATAAGGCGTGAATATCAATGCCTATAACACAGCTACAAAGCTAGCTTACCTGCTCGTCCCGCTCAAGATCGTCTATCTATCCGAGAAAGGTGGACTGTATGATAAGGAGATGGGGATGCTGCTCAAAGCCATCAACTTGGATGAAGAGTATGACGAGCACATGAATACGCCATAGGTAATCTATAGAACGCGCAGCAACTGACGAGACATCAAGCCGTTGTCGGACGACCGCGCGTGCAGCTCCCGGTTGACAATTATCCACGCGGAACGTATCATTCAGCCGTTCCGGAGCCGGTGCGCTCATCCAACGAGGCAAAAATCTGTCACAAGCGTCGTCTCTGCCGGGAGACGCTCGTGCGAGACTGAGAGAGCCTCGACTCGGCTAATGTGTTCGATCGCTACCTCGAGACCCTGGACTCTGAACCATTCAGGGCGTATTAAGATGGAATGAGAACTTGGAAGCCCTCGCCATAGTCCTGCTCCCGAACGATAGGACGCCATCCTTAGGTCATCTAGCCAGCTTGAGTCGCTCCGTGTGGCTTTCCAATAATGCGAACAGCATCCTACAGAATTTGAAGTGCGACCTCCAGAAGCTCTCGCGGATGGCGAGGGAAGAAGACGACAACCTCGCCTTGTTCTGTGAGAAGGCTGATGGCTCCATCATCCGCAGAGGCGAGGTGTCTTTCCGGTACAGCATTGAAAGCCTGGAGGAGTTCCGCTAGCATATTTCTAAGTTTGTCCAACACGGCCGATATATGTTCGGCGACATCAATTTGAAATTTGAAGTCACAATTGCACCAAACAGCGACTGCTGGAGGGCAATCCGATCCTGGCCAGTAAGAGACAGCCTCAATTGCAACAGACCAGCTCATTGACCACGAGCACCTTCCCTAAGAAGCGTGCGCATCTGAGAGCTTTCGAGCAGAAATGCGCCTATGAGAAGGATTATCCGCCGACGTGGCTTCAATCGGTGTGTGTGGCTGCAACAGTCAAGCCCTGCTCAACCTGCTGAACTCCCCTACAATATGGACCTATGCCATGCGCCTTCGCATGAACTGCTACCTGGCAAGAAGCTCGCTGGATACAAGAAGGAGATCACCTATAAGAACCATAGCCGCGACGACACCCGCAAAAAGGCTGAGCGAGAGGAAATCGACTGCTAGGTTTTGGCGCTGCCTAACGGAACTTTCAGCCATACACCGACGCCTATTGATGAGTAATACGTCTAGCAATGAAGAAGACGTCATCCCCGACCTCTCGACGGACGATCGCTTTAATTCGGACACATAGTCTGCCTGTTCTCGTCCAACGCAGCAACGTCATCAGCGCCACCTGCACTAGTAATCCCGGCTGCTACGTGACCGCCGTCCAGCTCGGAATCGCGTGTTTGGTGTAACATCTCGGCCCACCGCCTGTACATCCGACGGTGTTGGGCGTGTTGGACTACTCAGACTCGGGAAACAAGTTATTGCCACAGAACGACTTCGCCAACTTGACGGACAGATTCCCCATTCGTTCATAGACACTCTCCTTGAGCGCCGGATCTCAGCCTAACTCCGTACTAATGTCGCATTCATCCCCCACGTCGCCGTCTGCTTCGCCGGCATTCACCACACCATTCCTCTGTCCGTAGCCTCCGCTGTATCCTCACGCAACGCTCTCCAGCTCTACTAGGACCGCTACAATAAGGAGAGAAGCATCAAGGTCTTCGGCGGAAGCCCCCTCGTCAAGAAGATTGCCAGCAAACACGGTGTCGAGAACGGCAGGTTCTCAGTCCACTTGAGCACCAAGCGCGCTGTCGTCAACGTCACCAGCAACAATCTGCCGAAGAGCCCCTGCCCAGTGATGCCAGAACACGGATATTGCGTTGCTTGTACCAAGTACGAGGGAATTCAATTAAAATAAGCTTTCAGTTAAACTAAACATATCAGATGCAAGGAGAGCGCTCTTGGGAGCGGAGAGATGCCTGTGATGGCCTTGTCTGCGTGGTATCATCCCAGTCTTTCCTCTCCCCGTTGTCGGAGAGCAAAACCTGGGGTCCTCCACAAGTCACAATGGTTTCTGTGTATTAATTGCTTCATAAGACGAGAAAAGGTCCCAGCACCTCCAGAGATTCTAGATGGGTTCTTAATGCATGTCTCCTTTGAAAGGGCAGAGGAGATCGATCTGTGAGGACTAATAATGTATTTGGAGAAGACTTACTGTCTTACTCGACGCGCGTCTTTTGTCAAGATTTGGTCCCTCGTATTCAAAGCCACCGCAATCGTACGAGGTATGTCGTGAACACGATTGGAGGGTCATGAAATCGACCGCACAGTGTGTATCGAACAGTTGCTTGGGACAGATTCGGGTGTTTTGACACAAGAGTGACGGGAGTATGTCTCCTGTTCCTGACTCTTGCATGGCCCCTAGACCCTTCCCGACGACTAAAGAAAATGATCGAGTCCCTCTAGCCCCATTTTCAGTGAAAGAAACCTTCCGGCACGGCAGACGGGAGAAGGAAGTCGATTCTGTGGGATTATGTCAAATTCTGCACAATATGTAAGAGAATGTTGCGCGCATCCTTCCACAGCCCCGCGGCTCCAAAACTTTAAATGGCTTCGTCCCGGTTCTGGTTGCGCGGGACCTGGGTACTGGTGACTATCCGCTTGATGCGGTTGACCTCGGAGCCATCGGGTCCGATAACATGGCGGCGCCTGGGCGGCTTAACCAAGGCGTCCGGCCCCACATGTCACGCCTCGGTGCCGAAATCTCCCCCCGCCGAGATACAACTCCATATTTGCGACATCGGAACGTCTCGCCACAAAGAATGGCCACATCTGGGTTGAATATTTGGAGACGTTGTATTCAGCTTCTTGATCTATATGATATTCCACATTGGCGACTCTGCGCGCTCCAATTAATCAAATGCCTCTGCTAGACGTCTCCCCAAAGTATCTCTCCGGATAGCAATATCGAAGACTGAATGCACCCGATCTATTGCTGCTGTTAGGCTATTCAGGCCATCGTTACCATAGGATTTTGACCGACACTGTACGCTTATCGTTCCATACATCACCATGCTCTCTTAAGGCATTGGCCGTCTTGTGGCCCCTGAACTGCCTGACTGCGTATTGGAGAATGAACAGCTGCACTCTTGCAAAGATGAAGTGGATTTGCGCCTGCTCCCGAGCCTCCTTTACGCACTGTCCGTTTCCTTGAAATCGGTCCCAATCGTCGTTGATGCTATGGCCAGCGTTCTTGATGATCTCAATGTTCCTATGTCGCCTCTGGTCCAGCGCCGGCAACGCAGCCATGTCGCCCGCCGGGCCCATGTCTGCGACGATGGCCAAGAGATCGTCCAATTCATTCTTCACGAGTGTCCATTTCCAGCTGGTCTCGAGAAGTCTGGTGGCCTCAGTTGCGACACTCAGTGCTGACTTGGGAGACGTGCGGTAGACCATGTGGACAGAGTCGATCAAACTAGCCAAGACCGACTTTTGGATGGCGTCAATTTCAGACGCAGCAATTCGACGCAAGTCGGTGGTAAATTTAGGAGACGTAATAAACTCAGAGATGCTGGCGGAGAGAAGCTGGTGAAAGCTGCGGTTCCGCCGGTAGCAGTTCTGGAATTGCCGGAGCTTGTCGGCGGGAGTCGCCGTAAGAGGGCGTCTGATGGCCGAAATCTCCTCACCGAAATCTCCTCAGGATGCAGCGGTCCGGCCCATGTGACCATTATGGCGTTCATGAGACATTTCCTTTCTAACGTTCCATCGATGGCATCCGGAACGGCTTGCCCGGTGGCAAGGCACTCAGCAAACCGTATGGCGTAGACCCCATCATCCCACCCGTTTTGTTGCTCGGCACACTGTGAACCTTGGAGTCAGCAATCCGACATAAAAGATTGAGGCTTCAACGAAGGGACGACATATCACAGGCCTTTCCAAGTTTACAACCATAGCCCGGTTGCCATGCGCCCATCTCACAAAGTCGGTTACTGTCGCACAGCAGCTGGCAAACTTCCCTTTAGGGTCTGGCATCGAGTTATACTCTCGAAGAAGCCGACCAGCGCTTGTCCACACGTAAAGTAGCCAATGGAGTTCGTGATTGACAAAAATCAAGACCCGGTTTTGAGACATTGTATTTTGAATTTTCGCCCTAAACCTGGGTGTGCGGGTTTTGCTGGCGGTCGTGAGACTGTCAATAATGCCTACCTTATCTGACTCCAGGCGATGTGCCATCGCGTTGATGGTAAAGTCGTTTAGAAAATGCTCGGGTTCCAAGCGGCCCATGCTGTCCAGGATCTCGTTGAGCCTAATAATGATTGTCGGAGGTCTCTGGGTGAGGGGTGTGGGTTTGGGACTGTGGAACCCTGAGCACTGTAGTCTTCTTGGCGGCGGTGTGGGGATGTCTTCGCTGTTGGATGCCTCCAAAATTTCTGTCACGCTGAGGGACCTTTTTCTCTCAGGAAAACTACCCCGGGTGACGAGTAGATTGCTTCCATTCTCGCAGGTTGACGGAAACTCTTTGATTGTTGGTAGCTTGGTCGGTTCTTGGGGTGACAATATTTCTATTTGGTCTGTCCTGCTCGAATGCCATGGTATCAGGTGGTTATCCAACACATTAGTGTACTTCTCCGAGCCACTTTCGATCTGCACAATGTCGTCGTCTTCGCTTGAGTCTTGATTTGCAATGTAGAAATTCCCATCGTCGTGGTTTGGTGACGCATCAACGTGTCCTGATGTAACTTCAGGATCGTACCCGTGAAACGTCGAGCCCACCAGAGCATTGCGCAGCGGAGGAAAAGGTCGTATTTCATAGCCAGTATCAGCAAAAAGGGACGTCTCCCATGTCTGTTTGTGCGTCTTCGCGGTCGGTGCGACTCGCGTCTTGGCCTTCGACATCTTTCTGGTACTCTCCACGCGCCCGTTCTGGGGATTCAGAGGTACGTTGGTGCGGTCTCGTAGCATTCTCAGAAACGTGGACACCTTCCCCCTGAATATCGTTACCTCTGTCAGAGTTGCTTGGGGACGCCATTGATCGTGGTCGAATAGTTGATGATTCTCGTACGTGTCTGCGACCCCGCGCGTGTTTTGGGAGCTCTGAGTCGTTCACCGAATCTGGAGTATCAGGAGCAGGTCCATGGCTGAGAAGGAGCATGCGAAAATGAAAATGCGTACAGGCCTGTATGACTTATTGAGAAAGGAATTCTGGTGTTCGTCTGCGGGCTCTCCTCTCGTTCAAAGCCGACCGACAAACCGAACGAAGATGTCATTCACGTGAGTCTTGGAATCGCACGACAGAGGCTGCGCAGAGCGTCGCAACAGGTGCGCGAACCAACAACAGTGATACCGAACAAAAAGGCAATAACGCCGAGTGAATTGCTTAGATAGGCTAGGGTGGACTTCCAGCGTCTGAGGATGTCGTCTGATAGGGATGCGTTGCCGTCGATGTAACAATCGTCGGTGGCCCAGACCAAGACCTTGGGGTGGACGTGGGTCAAAGCCCAGTTTTGAAAGCCAAAAGTGGGTGATTCGGTCTTGTTGGTGTTATTGACTTGGTCGTGTTTGGCCACAAATTCGACCTCAAGCCGGCGCCACAGGGAGGGGATAGTGCCGTTTGTGGCAGGGTCGATTAGACCGTTCAAGGCCTCAAGTGTGTCAAGGAACGGCATATCACCAAGGCAGGTCAATAGAGAGAACATAATAAGGAAGACGGCAGGGTAACCCAAGAGAGCGATGCGCGAGGGGCTGCGAGGATAAGGGTCGTGGCGATTGGAAACGAAGAGTAAGGATGGGAGATGGAAGTTTCAGTTGCCTCCACTGCCTCTGAATCGACCCAGATTTCGGCCGAACCATCACGAATCACCCAACTGCCTTGCCTTGGGCGGTGCACCGTCGTCTACAGGAAAGAACAAGACCTTGCGGTGCCTCCTTTGCTTCCAGAGTGAGTGCTGGAAATGTCACATGAAGTGGTTTGGCTGAAGCCACAAAAGTAGACCGAACCTTTCCCCACACCGTGAATATCGGATGGTTTCTTCCTGACAGCATCCAGCCAGTCAGCGGAAAGTCAGAGGCTAGAAAAGGAAGAAGAAGAACGCCGCCCAACTGCGGACCCATCCGAGTACCGCCTTTTCCGATCGCAATCCGCATGGCTTGCAATATTGAGTCGCTTACCATGGTATCATCCATTTCCATTTCATCAGGACGTGACAAAGCCTTCCACTGGCCGATTTCTTGGACAGATTGTGTTCTACTTTGAATACACCCGTGAACGCCCCGATGGTGCCGGACGCCTTTCAGATCTGCTTTCCGGCAATACACATCGGCAACACTGCCGCGTACTTCGGCGTAGCGAACAGTTCTGCATCGTATATGTGCATGGTGGCACAGTAGACGATACATTAATTTTGATCTCCTCTCCGTGAAGCCCGTCTGATTTCTCCCATCCCATGCTGAGTGCATAGTTGAGATTTCCACGACCCTTCCTGCTGAGTCTTCTTGTTGATGATGGTCGACGTGCATATCCAAGAAGATACCTCCGAATGGCAACGCAGTATATACTCCCCTAGGGCACAAATAATCCGGGGCAGAAGAGTCTACAGAATCCGCCATGACTACATTGAATACATCAATCATTCTTTGATAAACGAGAATGAGTTGGCGAGCATCATGGCTGCGTGCAGGCACAGAACCAGCCGAAAAGACTGCAGCGCGGTCTTTTCTATGCTGAACACGGCAAGAGCTGCTGCATCTGCGATGAGACAGCAGGCACTTGGGGTGCAGGCGCGAGCTGCACACTTTGCGTGGGTTACATGAATCTGGAACCGAGACGTTCGATCCATGCTTCTAGATGACCACAAGGGCTGATATTGCAGCTCGCCTTTCGCTGAGTACTGTGTCTCTGGAGCAATCCTTGACGGGAGAGGCTTTGAACTTGATAGACCTTGGACTGGGTGGCTGGTGTTCTGGTGTGCATGGGGCGAAGATACTGCGGGGGAGGGACGAGCTGACAAACGAGCTCGCGCCAGAGTCCGGAATGGCGTTGGTTGCTGACATCACTTCACAAGCTTCTTTCTTATTGTCGCTTCGAATGCGCAAACGTGCCCGGTGGTCTGCGCTATCCGCCTCCACAACGTCGGTCCGCTGGGAGCTTGCCAACAAATCAACACGGAAAGGCCTACAGCACAGTATATCTTCATTTTGTGCTTCTTCCCTTGGTCATAGGCCTCTGGCTTCAACGCCTCTAGCTGTTAGGTATCTTCGCCGCAAGCCAGCAAAAATATATGCACCTCCACCAGTCCACCGCTTTGGATGGATGCGCTTTCTTCTCCTCGCGGATGCCCGCAGAGCTGCTGCTTCAAAATTCCCGCTGAAAGCCTCGAGAAAGTTTGAAATGCCACGAAGGTACTGCCAGTAAAAGTAACATGGCTCAGTATACCAGAAGATACAGAGATTCACAGCTTAAAAATGCTGTACACAGATATGTTGAGGACCTTTTAACGCGTCCGGATCGTCTGAAACGCATTAACGTGATTTATTCGTTAGATTGAGGGACTGGGATGTCGAGAAAGGCCAAAATCACGCATAAGCACCAGATTTGATAGGGTCCGAGGTTCTTGGGAAGATAACCAAGCGTCTCGGGGGAGCACTGCTTCAGATAGACAATTCCAAGTTAGTTTAATCTCTCCGTAAGCGCAGGATGTTGTACCTTGAAAAGTATTTGCACTTCGATGATTTTGGGGCGTTTGAAGTTCCTCTATTCGAATTACTGGTGGAAGTTCCATTCAAACGACAGATAGCGCATCTTTTGAGATGTATGCAAGCCGATATCTGCCAACAACTGGCCTGGCCGTCGTGATCTTTGCAGATGTTGAAATTGGATGACTATGCGGATAGCACACGGAACTGCGATAGCTAACCCGCAGTGAACGGGATCCTTATGTGGAACCACTGCTCTGCTCTTTGGGTGCCAGCAGGTTGGGTATGACCACCTCTGGACACTGCTCCAACTTAGAGGTGAGAAAAGAACTTGCGATTGGAAATTACAGGCACTCTCTCGCTCCCATGCTGCTGATAAACGCTCTAAGAATTAATATATACAAGTTTATTCACACAGAGATAGCTGGAAAGGTTTCTCTCTGCATGTATGTCGTGACGCAGAAAACCGGATTAACGCACACATAAATAAGAAATCGCATCAAGTACACTACTGTTTGTTCTAAATACAGGCGTAGATCGACCTGAAACACTATAATATATCAATGAAGACAGCCTGAAATGACCATAGATCATGTGCCTAATCCTAGAATCCACGTCTGAACTGTGTGCACCTATCCAGCCCAGTGTGTTCAAAGTGCTTGTACCTAGCCATTTGTTAGCACATGAACAGTCCATTCTAGCTACTATCAAAGGGGATTTCTGGCGGATTGCTCATCTCGGACTGGAATACTGTGAGTGGTCATAGTGAAAGGTGTATTCCCAGCAGTGAGCCCAGACTACGCCCGGTGACCACAGGGTCCCGGCCGAATCATATGACCAAGTGCCAAGTCATGTTTTGATAGAAGCTGGAGCGGATGACTGGCAATCTGTGACCCGGACAATGGTATGACGATCTCCGGGGATGAGATTGGATAAGGATACTGCGACTTGAAAATAGTATCAGCTCCCTGTAATTGTAGCAAGGAACAAAGCAACAGAAATAAAACAAACGTGATGGTGTGAGAGGGAAGAACCCTGATACTGTATTAGGGAGTAGTTGATCCTTTCCTTCGCCCTCATCTCTGTTTCTTTATTGTTCTTCTTCTTCTTCTCTGTGATTGAGTCGGCGCAGAGGCCGCCACCAAAATATCAAGTGGTGGGAACGCGTAAAGTAAATTTGGGCAGGGTGTAAAGCGTCCCAGGCGAAACTGAAGTATTATAGGTGGTGATAGTCGAATTAGGGGGTATCGTCGCGCATGGCTTCTTCATCCAGCATCTCATCGGCCCAGATGCCGACTGTGCGGAGGGCTTGGACGGCGGTGCGGACACTCTCAACCCATAGCCTGAATCCCTGTGGTGCTGGCATATCCTCAGCCAGGCGGACGATCTCACGCCATCGTTCAAGCTCGTCGCGCAACACCGGGCGGGCCTCAGATGGAATGGCCAGGGGGGCCTGCGGCGGAGTCTGGAAGTCTGTGGGAGAGCTCGACGCATTGGACTGGGCTGGGTGGCGTCGTGAAGGGGTCTGGGGAGGGGGGGTGTCCGCTAGGGGCGTGAAATTGGGGATGGAGGGCCTGCGGGCATCCTGCTGAGGGGATGGGATGTCGAGCTCATCGCCGAGAGACAAGCTTGGTGCAGCCTCCGGGGCGTCGCGGCCGGTCTCGGGGTCCTCCTCCTCGTCCTCTGAGGCTTGGTCGTGGCGGGGGCGCTTGGGTGCCGGCAGGAGGCTGGGGGAGGTCTGCCTCTTGCGGCCTCGCTGGTGGGAGAGGGAGCTGTCGTCAGGGGAGGGCGGGGGAGCAAGCCAGGCCGGTCCTTGCTGCTCTTCTTCTTCTTCTTCGCCGGGGCCGTCTTCTTGGGCTTGGGCCTGGACTTGGACTTGGGCTTCGGCGGCTGGGACTTGGGCTTGGGGGGCGCGAGGGGCGAAGCCGGCTGGTGGTGCTGGTGTGGGAGTGTTGGAGCTCGAAAGAGGTCGAGGGCGGAGTCCTATAAAAGTAAGTAATTGATTAGTATAGTGTCTTGAAACCAATGCAATGCTGTTAAGGATTGGAGGTGTTTTGCGCTATCAGTCAGGCAATATTGTGAGTAAATGTAGGATCAGGTACTTACGGTCAGCAGCTTTAGTGACGTCGGCAGGGGTTGGTGATGGCGGAGTCGTTGCATCCTGATGGCGCTCGAGCATCTCTTGCTGAATGGCTTGAAAGAGAACTGCAGGTTGGATGCGAATGGCGGCGTCACTGCGCGGGTTGAGGAGGCTGTTGAGCAGGCGCAGGGATGGGGTGCTGGTCAGGACTTGAGGGCCGAGCTCAAACATAACATCGTCCTCAGTAAAGGATCCCACGTTGCCTTTCAGAGCATTATACCGCCGTGTAACTTCAGCGCCGACATTATCCCGCATTCTAGTCCTCTGGGCTTGGAAAACCACAAAGAGAGCAAAAGCCAACTCGTCATGTCGAAGCTGGGCTCGGAGGAATGCGACGAAATCGCGAGGATCGTCGATTGAAGTTGCTGTGGGGGGAAGCCATCCTGGTTGCTGGGACTGGGCGACATGTATCCGCCAGGCATGGGCATAGTGGTTCCTGTGAAGCGTCGTCCATAGCCCGGGAATGCCATCCGGTCCGATCTGTTGCGCTGCGTGGATATCATGGGCCATTCGAATCTGGGTCAGATAGTAGGACACATCGGCGTTCGCCTCAATCTTGCGTCGCATAGCAGGGGCCATAATGAGAGAGGATTCGGAGAGAAGCGAAACGAAAGTCGAGTAATCAAACAACCAAAAAAGCCAAAAAAGCGAAAACGAGCGACGGCGGAGCAAATGCGATGGCGATGTCGAGGGCAGGGTCCGGCGTCACGATGGTCACAGTTCAGAGCATCGGGCAAAACAAAACATGGCACCAGAGCAACGGACGCAGTGATTTGCAATCAATTGAGGTAGGATGGCTGTTGCTGTGCCTAGCAGAATTGCCGCGGCATTGATATGTCAGTCGCTCAGGTGTGCAGTCTGCAAATCCTCCACTGTCATTGAGGAAGGAAATGGTGTGGGTGAAGACGATATAGCGTGGTAGGCAGGCAGGAAGTTGGGTGTTACTTGGGGCCATGTGCTGGACGAGATTAAAGCCCCGTGGTTGGTAGCTACCTTACCTTATTTACCTCGCGAGAGTAGGCGCCAGAATGATTGCGACGGTGCCGAAGTGAGGCGAGGTAGGAAAGGTGCACTTGGGAGGAAAGTACCTAAACCTACCTCACCTTGAGGTACCTTAGGAAAGGTGAGGTAAGGTGCAGTCGGCGGGAGTTGTCATCGCCGGTCAAGACCCACCTCCTCCGGCCGCGGTCCCGGTCTCGGCCCGCTCAGTGTTTCCGCTGGGCGTCAGCAGTCCCCACCTGCTGTTTCTGTCTTCCACGTCAACCAACACCTTCCTCTCACCCAAGGAGGTAAGACAGCCTCCTTCCACCTCCATGTCACCATGATCGTACCTTACCTGAATGGCGTAAGGTAAGTTCTTCCATGTCACATCACTCTGCGGACCTCCCAATATCTCTGTCTCGCCCGCTCCCCTCCCTCTCTTCTCTTTCTTATTCGCTTCCACCTTCTTATCACAGTTTGCCGTCTGTGGACACACCCTTCTACCACGTCAACCTCGACAATTTCTGCCGTTAATCATCTCTGGGGTAATTGATCTCGACACCTACCTGTGACCTTGGGACGCACCCTCTCGAGCGTTCCCCCGCAGTTCGATCGCAAGTCATCAACAACCAATCACAAGACCGAACGAACGAGCTTGATCGACTTGACGCCAGCACGATGGATTCAGGTAGACAAGCCCTTCCCGACACCACAATTGAGCGCGACGCAGGCGACACTGACCTTCTGTACTCCTCTCGTAGCAGCTCCAGGACCAGTCTCACCGACTTCGCCGGCTTTGCTCCCTAGTGCGCGTCCGGCAGACCCTGTGACCGACATCCGCAGCCTTTTGCCCGAGCTGAAGGCTCTCCTCAATTCAGCAACCAACGCCAACGACGATACGATTCTCGAGATTTGGCTCCAGCTTTGTCGGACAATGGCCTTCCTCGGACCCTCCACCGACCGCTTTCCCCAGAATGCGATCGGGGTTACCCTGCGGACCGTAGCCAACGCTGCCGAGTCGGTCGTCGTCATTGCCCACCTTTCCGACGACAAATCACCTCACGACTGCGCCCAAAGAAAAACAGAGACAACGCAAGAAAATCCACAACAGCCGAGCGCCAAATGAAATCGCGACGTCGGCTTGGGACAGACCGTGTTCGGGTACAAGGAAGACAGGAGAGAATGAGACGCTCACGTAGAAGTGCCAATCAGAGACAACTTGGTGCATCATACTTGGCGACAACTTGGGTGATAATCATCGTTCCGTGGAGGCACTGTGGAAGAACTACTGGGCAGGCCTTGGCCGCGGTATGTAGTCACAAGGCTTTTTCTCGAAAGGGTACACGGGAAAAAAAAAAAAAAAAGAGTTCGTCCACCACTGCCCACTGCCCACTGCCCAAACCCACTGTCCAAAATGGTCCTCAACTTTGCATCCGACAACAGCGTAGGTATCGCCTCCTCCTAACCACGACGCCTTGGAAGCACCGGCGCTAACATCGTGTCAGACATGGCAGGTTGTCGCCTATAAAGATGTCTTTGCCATTGAGGCAATGCTTGCTGCATGTCCCATTCAAACTTCAAACGAAATGGGTCAGCCCCGACATCCGCCGGCAGCTTCGCTGACGTACTTCCAGTAGCGTGCCGTAATATGTCCTTTTGCCATTCTACGCAGGCTGTAAGTCCGCAATCTTCGTCCTCGCGGCTCCTTTCATCGTTTACCCCTTGCGAAAATCATCCCATCTTCGCAGTCGTTTGTTGAACATGCCGCTGGGGTGAACTTGTGAAATCAGAGATTCCTGCAACGATAGAAGGACATCTCCGTAGCTGTCTGGTTTTGTGTACACATCACCGATTTAGTCCGAGGGGCAGAGCAGGCGCCGTCTATCATTTGATGGTAATATTCGACCTCGTATGTCGTCCTGTCAGACTCGGCGTCAAGCAGAGGGGCCAGGGCTTCCGCTCGTTCAGAACTTCCAGGTTGAACCCGGGGAGTAAGAGCCGTCACTCGCGATACTTGACGTACGCGCGTGTGCAGTTCTTCAAGGTTGATCGGGCATGAGCAGATGGTAGGGGTCTGGAAAAGATCTCTCTGCCTATTCCTGTTGCGCCTTACACTTGGTAATGGGTTATCAAGTTGAAGGCGGCTTACTTTGACCTCTCAGCAAGGCATTTGTGCTCAGCTATGGATAATCATGGATAACGTTTTCCATCCATCTGCTGAAAGATTATACCCAATGTCAGGACCATGATGCCTCTTTACGATAAAAGCGACTTCGTCAACCGCCATAGTGCATTGCGCATCGACAGAAGTGGTCGCTTTCATTGCCTCTGTAGATAGCGCGCGAGCGTCGACGATGGTGGAAACGTATTGAGAAAGTCATCAATCATACATTCAAATGCATTGAGATGACACAACTATGATGTGGAAGTAAAGCCAATTGAGACCTCCCCATGCTCACAGAGTGCCACGGCACGTCATAAAGTTCGAGCAAATGATAAAGGGCCATGAACCGTTTAATATGTGCGAGATAAGGATGCCACTGGGCATCGCATTGCTCATCGCCACTGAGATGATACTGGATGAGCTGTCCTATCCAGTTCTCGACTGTAACTACTTCTTTGAGGGCTACTGTGTGATCAACAGAGAATCCGGGCGAACGAGGCCTACTTAGAGTGTGTCCAATCAGCATATCGGAAGGCAAAACGCACCTGGCAAGTCTCAGCTGCTTTGATTAGCCTTGCGTTGCTCAAATTGGTGAAGGAAACCTGTGGCTTTGAACTGAATGAAACCTTCATGTGATTCGCTCCATAAAGAACATATGTATATTTGCTCATTTCTTTCTGCACGACTGCCAATGACCTAGAGCAACAGAAGCCATTGAGCAAAAAAGGGGGAAAAGCACAGGAAAAACACCGCTCTCCACCCAGGCTACTTGAACCGGAATATGGTCGTGGCGAGCAGCAGACGACTGAGCCACTAGTTGACCAAGGCGCCTCGGTCATTGACGCTCGACTCCCCGCCGTACCTCTGAGTCACATTTGGTGATGTTCCACCAACGGACAAACGGCTTGTTTTTGATTATGGCTGGAATTGCGATCCACGTCATAGTGATCGAACACGATGTTTCGAACGTCCACTTCAGCTCACGTTTGACCAAGATCACTGCCTCCTCATGAAATACCTGACATCTCTGGTAGACATTGAGGTCACGTAAGATGGAGACGGAGAGGGCGCGCGAAAGCATATTCAACGTACCACTGTGGGCCATCACATTCCCGACAGAATGAAAAGAATCGTCGATACCGTAACCGGCATTGTGGCCTTCAGATTGCCGCCCCTTTTCACAAAATAGAGTGCCCGAAATACATTCATGTTGCTGAGATGTTCAAAGAACGCACAGTAACTGCCGAGGAACTTCTCAGCTGCCTCAGCATGATTTTCCGGAAACTCGACTCATTGCAGGAATCCACACGCCAAACACCGGAGAGATCTGCCGAAGGACAAGCCTTAGCGAAGGTGATGACAAGACTGTGGTCCATTTATTGAGTATGACTTCGGGGGACGAGCATGCCATGAAGACTCCTACGGCTAAAGCCATTCAACACTGCGACTATGTTGGAGAGGTCTGGCATCGGAAGTTGCATACCATGAGAATTCTGGAATTGGGTTTCACGCCACATCCACAGCCACATTTTGAGTATGTGCCGCTCGTCTTTTTGAGCAAACTTCAGGAAAATGGTGCTATGAAGCCTTCCCAGTTACTCGTCAATGTCTAGTAGCTTTGGCGTATCTGCATGGGACAGAGACTCTCACGGCACGTCGGGACGTTACACCAACGAATAATGTGGCATGACACCGACTCCCCGCGGCATCTGCGTCAAGCTGGGTGGTTTCGGCATATTGAAGGAGAGCTCTGAGGTGATAGCTATGTGTGGAACCCGGGTTTGTGTTGCGCTAGAAGTGTTTCCCCCGTCCTGGCACAGCTACAGTCGTGGACTGGATACGCCGGCTGTCGATATATGGTCCCTCTGATTTGTTGCATCCAACCTGATTTGTGGCCTTCCGCGAAGTACAGACCAGGACCGAAGTTACGGCCTTGCCTGGTGCGAAAAGGTTGACGCAGGACTACGGGAGGTGAAGCAGAAGATACCTACCAATTAGTGTCGACTCCTGTCGCGCAACATAGGGATTATGGCACCGGATTCACAGTTCTCTGTCGATGGGTGTCTTGACATGATCTCAAACTCTTTCGATGAAGATCCAAAACAGATTCGTACCTTGATGAGAACGAATGGGAGACGATTGAGTATGTACAGAAACATGGCGCTGAGAGCTCTACGACTGTCGCAGCAACTGTAGACTACACCACATTCCAAGAAGGACATGCAATGATCTATCTGGAGAAAGAAAGGGGGTGGGTCGATTGAACACTCATGTGTCTGAAATCTTCTGGTCTTTGACTAAGGCATGGAAGAGAGTTGGGCAACCGAAATTCTGGCGAATTTCGCGGAAGAAGAACAGACAGGGTCCCCAGGCTTACATAATCTCAAGAGGTGAGGATTTCAAACTTCCATATGACGGTCCGGAAGAGCATCTGGATTTCGAAATGATGACCGCAAAAGGATGTATTAACAACAATGAGATGAGATAAGCCGCCTTACTGCTTGAGGTTCTCGGGCAGGAATAATCCAGAGACAAATATTGAAGGTGTGAAATTTCTGATTTGTGTGTCGTGTCGTAGACAGAGCAATCGCCAAATGTTGAGTGTCTTTACTTCTTCTCGTAGCAAGTTTGCTGCAACGGCATTACCTGTGAACCAAAACGTCTGATATCAACGATTGCGCGCTGGGCCATTGGAGCCATGGGAGACAGTAAGTGCATTCATTACCGACAGTCCTCATATACGCTCCCTCTCATGACACCAACGACACCATTCGCGATGGTGGGTATTGGGTGCAGCCGAGACAAAAGCCCCTAGCCCATGGACGCACAGTACCTGGCACGAAGGAGAGTGGAAGGTTGGTCGACTGCGCCTCTGGTAAGCGTCTCTTACGAAGGTCACGTAGATTATCCTTCACAAGCTTCATGTTGTATACTCGCGCCTGAAGCGCGTGACCGAGCGACTGCCTATGCGACTCCCAGAGGTCACAAGGAGTGAGTCAGTGCCACTGCAACACACCCAGTCATCAGGGTCAGGAGAAAGTCATATAAGTGGTGGTTTATTCCGTAAGGTAGGTAGGGGACACCAGGGGAGCAGCCCGGCGGGGAAACCGCAACTTGATGAACGTACCGATTTAAGCATGCTGCAGCAACGATGATGGCATGATGCTTCAGTAACTGTAAAGTATGGCCAGATAAGAGCAACCTTTCTTCGCCTCTCCGCATCCTGTTACTATCAGCTGTTATCTTACCTTTCTATATTCACTTGAAATCTTGATTGCAAATAGCGAACACATATCGCAGGATATAGGCAGCTATCTGATGACTGCAGATCAATGCGAAGCTGTGATCACATGACCCATAGCTTCAGCATAGAGCGATCTCTCCCATCCCATGCTGTCCCTCATAAAACCCTCCTTTAGAGTTGCACGGCATTCAACAAGATGTGCCCGCAGGCGATAGATTGCTGTACGAAAGTGTGAAGAAAGCCAGATGGAGGAAGGAGCGCTCCGACTACACCATCTGAAACGACAAGTAATCAGCTATATCATATTTCATCCCGTACGTTTCAAAGAACGTTGCCCTTTACTTCGGGTTAATGAAGCTCAGTGGGAGTCAAGGGGTGCATGTTTGTTCCCAACACCGATGCTCAAGATTCTGTGCAAACAGCTATGGCCTGGGCGGATGCTTTCGATCCCATTCTCGCGGTTTACTCAATACGTCAGCACTCTGGAGACTCATGAAAGGCGTGCTAAAACCGTCAAATCACACCAGAACAGGACTAGTTCCCATAATGAGAATTAATTCCGCCATTGCGTTAACGTCTCATAACTCTGGTTTGAGTAAGATGCGACAGCCCTGCAGTAAACCATTTCAAAAGATCAGGTTAGAAGCGATTAACCCATAGCGCTTTCATACGGGGTACAGTGAAGTCGATCGGTCACTAAATGGTCAGGTTACCAATTCGCTGACGAGTAAAGTGTCAATAAGGCTCTGCACCGATTCATTAGTCGACGCAACAAGACTGTGCAATATGAATAGTCAGTTGCGTGGAGGCTGTTCTGAGAGGGCTTCATTGTTTCAATATACAACGCATCAAGAGACTGTCGATGGGCTTCAACATGACCCGGTTTTGAACGAAATTTTGTGGTTCGTGAATTGATTCAACGCCATATAGATGCAATGGTGTCACAACTCAATACACGAGTGCGGAGGCAATTGAACATACTATTCTTACTGCGATAGCGCGAAACTCTCGTCAGCTTCATACCACACCTGGCGGCTGACATGTTGGATCATCCGGATCTAGACGAATGGGATGTGTATGTGAGAGCTTCATCTCCCTGTACAGCTGCCATCATTTTCGCGAAACGCCGGCCCTTATCTTGAACACGTGCAAGTGTATGAACCACATTTATTATTTCCGCAATGGCTTAGTTCCAATATCAGAGTTTGCATTCAAGCCCTGAAGGCTTGCTCTTTGCGCGCAGTCTCAACATCCAGTTATCATTAAACGCGCCACTACAAAATAATCGCCAGGAAGCAAAGGAAAGCGAAGTCTGCTGATTTCGGCTTGCCCGTGAGCTGGCAGTAAGGCATCAAAGACCCGTCAGTTCAGAGTCAGGCATCGAAGACGTGGACCACTCCCATCGTAGACAGGAGGTTGGACGACTGGCAAGCATACGTAAAATATAAGTTTCAGACCCTTCTCCCTGTGTTCTGCAGTGGCAAAAGCCTCGAGAACAAGCATCTTTTGTAACTTTCATGACAATTCTCTGCCTGCTTCCCGAGATGTATCAATCAGTCAGTGAACCTGAGTCCAGTTGGCCCTCGCACTCTCAGCCTCCGGCGTTCTCAAATACCAACACCCTACATCGGTCTCGGGTTACTCGGGCACAAGCTCCGACCGGGTCGCTACGGCATCAGTAATTTCACCTTCATTCCAAGTTTGATCCCGTCCATCACACCAGAAAACCACAGTTGGCCCAGGCATATCTGTTTAAATTACCCTTTCAGATCTCTCTCCGATTCGGGTCTTGCTCTCTTGGGGAGTCCTCTCCGACCTCCCATCACGACCTCCCGATACTGAAACTCACTGCCGAGTCCCGCATCCCTGTCTCTAAAGCTAGTCTGGAGCCCGAATATATTGCAACAGCGAGGGTCCTCTTTGGCCACACTTATGCCCGTCCTGAAGCTAAAATCAGCATAGCAGGCCCTAGTGCTTATATAACATTTCACAAACATTTCACACTGGTGATGTTGGATGACGGCTGTTGTAAAAGGAAGTCTTGACAGCCGACGCCGCGGGTGTGCATTATTCTGTGATCAGAAGAAGCCGGCAGAGAGCTTCAGAAACCTGAGTTTCGCGCTTCGAGAGCAAGCCTGCATGCTTGATAGCATGCCAAACTCTTTGATGAGCACTCCTCGTCCAGTATGAAAGCCAGATTTGCCATGGCGAGCATTGCGAAGCCTCTTTGTTGGTTCAGCTAGTGACAAAACTGAGCCCAATAGATCGTCCAGCTCTGCATGCCAAGCAACTTTCGTCCGAAACCATACGTGTATGAGGTTCTTCACAAACTGTGAACACCCCTTTGAACAGTTGGCAATAGATGACACTATGCAAACTATTACCAGCTTCATCCTGCTTTTGTCAACTCCTGTTCTCACTCAGGGTGCAGTGGCCTATAAGATGAAAGCAGGAAGGCAATAAGCCAGAAGTCGGGACAACTAGTAAGTAACTCGATGGAGGGACGACACGCTGGGCCCGCATTGCCCTTCTTATGTTTTGTGACGCCCTCCAATATTTCCCCGCGAGAGTCATACGGCAGTCAAAAAGGTGCGCCTCCAGGCGGCAAACTGCGAAGAAGAAAAGTTAGAAGGGAAGAAGGACGTCATTTCATCATCGCCACTCGTTGCCTCTTGCAAGACTTCGAAATTCCCATTCGCGATCCTTGAGAGGAAGTTCTGAGGCGTTTGCTGATGATGGGTCCCAGATCTCAGAAGACTGGAAGAGGAATATGGTCTTACTTTGCCCAAAGTTCAAGAATCAAAAGTAAGCCCTGGATACTGCGTGGGGATCCATGCACAGCATGATCATAATCATAGAGCTCTCACATAATCCCCTGACGGCCCCGTGGCCGTGGGTAACACGTTCAATTATTGCGACCACAATGCATAATTATGAGATGGTTGAAAGTTACGTCTCAGACAACGGTGTGCACGGAGATGGGGACTTGGTGTCAGGGTTAGACCAGAATTGGCCAGTCACGCGAAGCTGCTGGCAACAAAGACGTTGTGCAGAGATTCATCTTTTGAATCGCTCTAGAAGGCAAAAGTTGGGTTGGAGATGTCATCGTGGCACACTCAATATCTAAAGCCAAACCGTCTCACTCTATGTCAGAATTCATGAGGTCTAGGCAACGGTCATTTGGTTCTCTGGTGCAACAATATTGCCCTTGTTCATATTCATAAATGCGGGTGCGTCTGATGTCTATTTCCTAAGCTCTCGCGTCGTCTGCTTGCTTCTGCTTCCAAAGTCTGTGTCCACAGAGATAGGTATTCTGAAAATGGTGGCAATAGGAATGTGATGTCTGGGTAGAGTGACCTCTGCAGTTCCCCGGGCCCTTGCTGTGCCGGGCTCAAATGCCCCTTGCTTCATCCGAGAAGACTGTGTCAATGGAACCTCAAGAGCACTGCCTTGGAGTTTTCATTTGCCTCTACCCCAGTACCGTGGCTCATTCCCTCTGGGCTCCTTTCTTAGCTTGCCTGAGGTATGCAGCTGTATGGAGATCTGTAGCCGGTCTGCAGACTTTCGTGCGGTTTGCGACGAGAGGCCGACTTTGAAGGCTCAGGGATGAGTACTCAGCGAAAATCATCGTTGGAGGGGTTCTATTGGAGGAGTTGCAGAAGGAATGCATCGTGGAGGCTTCGGAGTTGCCAAGACAGAGCCGTCCCAAGCGACACGTTGAGATGCACCGACGAGATGCAAGACGGTTTCCAGAAAGATCTAGGCCACGTGCTGAGTGTCAGCAAACAATGAACAGGAAACTTGAAGGAAATATTGATGCATTGTCCGACGACGATCAGCATTCAGAGATGCGTCGAGCGTCGCAAGCGCTTCTGAAATTGGCTGACATGGTGTGCAATCCATAAATAAATGCTTTGTGCGTAGTGTTTGTTGACGCTGTAATTCACAATGCTGGACAGCCTAGACCGTCGGGATCTCAGTAGTTAGTTTTGTAGACAATTAGGCCAGTCATAAAAGTATCCACTGGACGTCTACAGGGAAACAGCTTTTCCCAGACCATGAACCCGCTGCCTCATTGATCACGTTGATGACCAGAACAACGGGCAACGCCGACTTTGTGATACACACGCTGGGAAACGGAAAGTTCTCGAGGTAGCATTGGCGCTGACTTGTGAGGGAGGACGTTTTGCTGTCTGGCCATTTCAACAGGGCGGAGAGAAGTAGGACTGGAAGAAGAGAGGCAGGGTTCACCGAAGATCGAGATCAAGGCTGCAAGGGTAGTATCCCGTCGAGGGACAAGTCCCTGCTTCTGCGGAGCATTCCTTCGAATCACGTTCTCTGTCACCAACAGACTGTTGCAATGGGAAATGAGTTGGTCACAGCCCGCAGCCTCAGTCTTCTCTAAAAGCCTCCAGGCCTCTAATGTATGGAGGTCAGCGAGACTTCGTGAGACTTGAGGTTTGTGACTTTCCCTCCATCACAGTTGCCAGATCTGATAGACAGCTTCTTCCGCCTTTGAGAAAGCTCACTACGTCACCATCGCTCCGTCTTCAGCTTCCATCACGTCCAAGGCATTCCAAATCCACATATCAATCTTCTCACACTGCCATTCACATTCCCTTCTCATTACTGATTCAGGTTCAGACGGTAGCGTGAATCAAGGCCCCAAATTCATCAACGATCAACTCTGCCGTTTTACAATCACTGCATGTGTACTGCCAGCTCTGTGACTATATGGACACTGTGATCGGCAACCCCGAGGCTTGTGAATCTACATGAATTAGCGCGTCATCTCTATCGTTACCTCATGAAGACCCAATCATCGCAGACCCAGCACGAAGGCATATACGGTCTGTGTTGCAGACTTCAGACCCATGACAACCCTGAACGCATTTTCATAACACCCACAAGACCACGCCGTCAGCACCACCCGAGTTGGAAGCCACAGTTCAGGCGCGCACTCTACCTAGAGATGGTTTTGACCATCACTTTGAGCACCACCTTTGCAACTGAGCCTGGTCTTAATCGCAACAGCCGAGACCTCTTGCCCCCAGCTGTCCCGGTGTCCGCGCTCAATCGTATTCTCTCCTACACCGACCCCGACATCCATTTGCGCACCATCACGTCCATCATCCAAGTCACCATTTAGTTCGTTCATATCAAGACGATGCCCGCACTGTCCATCACAAGGCAGTTTGCTAGGCCCCTTTTGTTTTCCCCGACGGCAGCGGGTCATCTTGAGGAAGAGGGATGGTCAAGGTCGATTGAGACGACAACGAGGGGCTATACTGAGTTTCAAGCCATTTTCTCCACGAGGTGAGGTGAAGGAGGCGGCTTCTACCCATGAAAGTTGGCAAGCTCTAACAATTAGGCTCCCGCAACACTCAAGTCGGCAGAGGAATTCAAACTGGACAATCTTGTATCTGCATTGATGTCAAAAACGCCCCAGACCGCTGAAAAAGGCCACGTGGTGAAGACAGCGATATCATATGCCCAGCACTGCTTTAAGATGCCAGTCACTATGCGTCGTGGAATGTTCCCATGTGGACAAATGCCGGGAAAGGTTTGGATATACATGTGCCATCTCCATGTGCCGCAGGTGTACCATTTCAATCCCCCTGAGCTGCTTGAATGAAACGGGACGACTGCCAACGATGGCAAACTATCGCCTCAGCATACTATCCAAGTTGGATATTCAGACTGCCCCTTCACACAGTCATGAAGGATCAGTTGCTAGCCATGCGAGCGGCCGCAAGTGAAGGTCACGAGCCCCTGGAGCTGCTCAACCCGGTTCTAAGTGCAGAGCATGATGACGCTTGTTTGGGGAAACTATCTTGCAGACAATTCGATCATTGACTACCTACTAAATTAACCCAGCAAAATTCTAGACGTCATCTCCGCCCGTATCAGATGCCACGCCACGTAAAGGACACCCGGGCTCCGCGAGTAATTCCTCCTCCCTTTACTCGCCCTGTCATCATCAACACATACTTATGAATGCAGCTGGCTGAAAAGTACCGCCGTGAATCCTGATTCCGGCCTCCTGCTCAGGCCATAAAATCACAGACGGAGAATCATCTATGCCTATGCAACGGGAGTTGTTTACCTCGAATGCAACACCACATCCACAGAGGCCGCCTCATCGCAGACGACCAAGCCGCCAACATTACGTCAGTTATATCTATATTCTAGACTAAGAGGCGCCCAGCCGACTCAGCCAGAACGACGCTAACTCAACGCATAGAAGTACCGTTCGCTCATGATACACTGCACGGATATAAAGAAGGTTCAGATCGAAGCGGACCGAGCTAACAACGGGCTCAAAGGCCAAATCAGTGGCATTATGGACAAAAGAGGATCAACTATTTGGAGACCCAGGACGTGGCCTTGAAGGCACTGCAAGAACGGTTTCGCAAATCATGGCATCCATGAGAGGTCTCAAATATTACTGAGGCCTGTCAATAAGCTGCCCGGCAATTTTCAAAAGCCATCGAAGGACAAGCAGGGGATGAAGCGCAAGGGATATTGACATTTTTACTCCATTCACAGTAGTCCTTTATTTTTTACCATATTTAATGGCAAGTGGTGGGATGAGCCGTGCGGCAACTACCCTCCTTCATGCTATGTGCTGATTTCAAATATGTCCCTCTATGGCTCGTTTGGATTACTTTATTTACTGGCACAAATCAGTGGTGCTCACATGTTTGAAGGTAACCAAATAAGCCTCAACGCAGGCCTTCGCTTGCTAATATATGACCAACAGCACATTTGAGCGCAGAGCGAGGGATTGACTGGCGCTGTAAGTCGCCTACGAGTCTCGGCTTCATAGAGAGCAGTAATTCCTGTTCGAGGTCATTTAGGAAGATACCAGTTCGTCATCTAGGGTGCTGGGGACCATCAACCTGGACAAACCCGAGCAATCATGTGATACATGCCATGCAACGGCTGCCACAGCAGCAAGCATGTTAGTGCGACTTTTTGGGAGCTGAATGGTACCGTTGATGTTGAGTTGGGCCGTTTGTCGTTTCCAGCAGCGAGATTTTATCGTCTGTTCTATGCGTAACACAGAATGATGGTGACGGTTGCGACGTGGTAAAAGACTTCAATCGAATAGTGGTTTTCATCATATATTTCATCGTCGACAATGATGGCTGTGATGCATAGGTCGCAGCAACCATAACAAGTTCGTGTTAGTAACTATCACGGGGAAGTATTATGGAATGCAGAGACTGGAACGTTAAGATGGGGAGCTCGGCACCCACGAACCGGAAAGTAGGTGGGATACTGCATGTCATTTGACGAGTTGGGATACGTGAAGAGCTAGAATATGGTGTCGATAACAGTAAGCGATGCAGCGTTAGAGGGCGATGGCCATTTAGATCCACCCCAAGGACCAAGACATGGTGGAATGGGGCGTTATTCAGAGTGTTTGAAGGCGAATTCGTATACACCAAAACTGAGGATCGCGAGAACTCGAATTACCTAGAGCACCCGGGCATTGTTCCTATTGTTGCAGTGGCCTCATGGCGACATGGTTCTGGGATGATGCGACTTGCGCGGTCGCATTTTGTAGGCGATCACATGGCAAGGACTGTTCCCAAGTGACGACGGGGAAACCGAGTATCGCCTCGAGGTTGGCATTCGGAACGCCTGGGATGGTCTGAAAGGAGGGGATTACTCTGAATTGAAGGCGTGCGGTACGGCGGCTGTAGATAGTATGTCGTCATTGAATGGGGATGACGAGCATTCGAGGATGGACTTTGTTGAATGATCAACAGGTGAGCGACGTGTGTAGGTTAGAGTGCTGTCCGGGGAAACACTTAAGTTGGGAACATTGTTGAGGAGCACTGCTCAATACTCCCGAACGGACATGGTCAGGAGTTCTTCTGGCAGATGATAGCAGGCAATCTAGTGTTCTAAGTAGTTACCTTGTGTGCAGCAATGGGCTGACCAAGCTGCTGCTAATCGAAACATGGCACGCAGCGCCATTGCGGCAGGATGCCAGATGCTGTGGATGCTGAGAAAAGCAAAGCAGACACCGATACCTTGGTGTTCTCGGAGTCCTTCCCGTTGTTGATTCCGCCAACAAAGAATGGGCAAACGAACCTGCATTTGACTTGATTGAAGTTGAGGAAGAAGGCTGGAAGACTGATGACGCTGGACTGGCTCTTTCTTTGTTTGGCGCGTATGGCTCCTTTGGAGAGAGACCGAATTTGGTTTGGATGCTCCTTCTGTTAGCATTGAAGAGCACTGAGAGATCTAGAAGGATCTCGTAAAAGATGAGTTGCTTGGGGTCGTCAGACTTTGTGGAGGGAAGACGGTGGAAGGTGGCAAAGAGGGTATCGTGAAGGCTGACCTTGAGATCCTGCCAAATGTGACGGTCGTCGCCGTTTAGATCCTTCCACCATCATGCCAGTGGAAGCTGGCGTCCCTCCTCCCCCCGGCCGGTGGGGAGCGCCCGCCCTCCACATGATCCCAGCGTCCGTTGGGATGACGTTACCGGAAGGAAGCCAGCCCGCATGTCCCATTCCGTATCGTCTTATGTGACGTATCCATATGATGACAAACCGTCATAAGGAGCGTAGTGCCGACAACAAGAGTGTTGAATCCATGTGTGAGAAACTGCTGGCCGCCGCCGCGGCTACCGGACGACCCATGCTGAGTCGGAAGACAGCGCCCCACCCCGCCGCCGCCTGCACGGCCTGGCGGGCGACCGGGTGCTCCACTTGCTGCGGCACGTTCAGTGTTGCGCTGCTGGTACCGGCCAAGGACCGCAAGCTAACTGATGCTGAGGTGCCCATAGCCTACCTGCTTTGGACCGGCAACCCAAATCAGAAGGAAGCCAACGTGGCTGAAGATGCAAGGAACACCATGGCTTTCTCCTACGTGACACGAAAGGGCGACGAGGTGGCCTGGTTCAAGATCGACTGGAAAACAGGTCGTATCAAGCTGGGGTTTTTACCTTTTGGTGAGGGCGCTTCATGCCTGAGTGGAAAAAACGGTTCTGGGTGATATCGCTGCTTGATTGCGGGCATCTTTGTGTGTCACGTTCGCCAGAGGTCACTGTCTCGTATGTTTTGCTCTCTGACGCGCTCTCGACTGCCCTCATGGAAGGAGCGAGGACAGTCATGATACTTTGAGTTGACGCCAACGGAGTGCCACTCGACAAGCATACGGGCGACGCGATAGACATTACGGGCTCCTTCGCCACGACTGTGTTTGCGGTGGTCTTCGATTCGCCGGTCGGTTGCCTTTGTCCCAGTCCTGGGTTCAGGCGATACAAAATGGGATTGAACGGGTTGAGAGACTTGTTGTTGCTGTCCCCGCTGGGATTTTCATCGTCGCCAAGGTTGCTATCGCTGAGGAATTGCCGCTACTGCGTCACCTCAATGAGAACGAGGGTGCCAGCGAGGAGAAGAACAGCGAGGGGAGAAAAAGGACGACAACAGTGAAAACAGCGACGGCGACTACGATTAGGGCGATGAGAAGGAGAGGATAAAGCAGGCTTCGTGGTGACCTGCTCGACGTGGAAAGTTGAGCGTACTGGAAAAGCCACGAGTCACCTTGTGGCATCATACGCCACACTCAAAGGGTTAATGTGGGTCGTTGTACATCTCAGAGGGTATAATGACCCACTTTTCTAGCTGGGTGTTAGGTCAACCGAAAGCAAGCTCCGACACGTCGCTTTTTTGCGCTGTTAAGTTTTCGACCACTGGCTGATTTCACCTCCTGCCGATCCTACTCAGGTGGTGAATAGGGGCAGGTGCGATGGCGAGACGTGCAACGGAAATGAAGGCAAGGTTGGAAGCCCACCTGCCCTGTGTTAGATGCAAGGAAATTAACGTCCCTCCTCTAGCGGCAGCAAATGCACACAGTCATCCATACAAGTGACGTTCCGCCGACGGAGCTTTTTGCAGAAGGAGACTGGCCTAAGGGGACAGGGATGCAGGACAACGATGCAGCGACAATTGTTGATGGAGGCAGTGTGCACATGGATAGATGGTGTTGTGGTGGTTCTTAGTGTTTATAGCAGGAGTGCTTCTGCAGCCTTTTGTCAATCGCGCCTTGAAGCAACAGGGGAGGTCAGACACGACGCGACGCGTCCCAGGCTAGCGCGTAGACACGTGATCGGATCTACTTCCAGTTAATATGGGTCAAAGTACTCCCCGGTTGGTACAATGACCCATATTAATTCCTGTCGACTTCACAGTGTTTTTGACCTCGAAGAACAAGAGTGTACCGCGAGACACTGAGTTTTCTGTTTTCTATGTAGCTCCACATAACCGCCCGGTTTCTTGTAACTCAAAAACTCTCACTGCCTTCCTTACCAAAAGCTCCCACTCCACGAGCCGCGCGCTGCTCCGCCTCAATGCGGTGTTCGCCTTCTGCAAGCTGCAGTGGGAGCTTTTTTGGAAAGAGTAGGTGGAGTCCCTTGACGAAGAGGTGCCTGGGAGACAAACACCCTGGTCCTTCCCATCTTTCTTTTGACCACAAGCCTGGTCCCCACCGAGGCACACCAAGACACGCCGAAATCACGACAAGCGGACTGCCGACTGCGCCCACATTCGAGATACGCTATCGCCACGACCTTGGATACTGGCACGATCGTTGTTGGCGACCACGAGCGCCCTTGGCGTTGGTGAGACGCAGGGTGGCTTTTGGGGTGGGCAAGGGGGACGCGAAGTCCACCCTGCGCCCAGGGGTATCTGACAGCTATGCCCAGTGACAGCTATGTGGGTGGGTAATCTTGTTCCTCCCCACTGTCTATGGATGAATGTCGTTTCTGAATGCTCACATGAAGCTCGGACGCTCGGATCTACTCAGGTGGCGAATCAGCTCCACCAGTTCTCCCGGTTCAGAGGTAAGTATCGCAGAGACATTCATTATAGTCGTGTGGTTCATCCACTCAACAAACCGCAATCAAATGGCGGAGAACAAATCCTTACGAGGAGCCAGTAAAGTTAAATCTACGTGAGGAACCAAACGCTTTGAGGAATGATCCGCCCTCGGTCCTTGAGGCAATTCGTAGGACCACATCCCCTCCATTTTCTGGTTTCCATAACAAGACGCTTCCGTGTTAGATGACAAGATACTCACGCTTGTGGAATTTGACATGACACCGGAAACATAACCTAGCGTACTCGCATCTTTTCAGAAACAAGTCCACGAAGACCGGCCAAATCCCCGGCGGTCCGGAGGTCTGCACCAAATGTCATGGTTCATAGAGACTTGCAGCATTTGATTCGTGAACATGCGAGAGGGGGAAAGGGGTAAGGACATCATCTACCAATCTCGGAAAGACTGGCATTACCCAAACGAGCGGGCTGTCTGTCCTTCATACAAAGTCGAAATTGACGTTGGGAGACTGGAGTTTGCCTATGGTCCCATTGATCATATGGACTTTGCAGGACTTCTGTCTTCACTCCTCCCTTTCCTTCACTCCTCCCTTCTTTTTTTTTTATGAGTTGGATTGAGTCGAACTCTGTCATCTTGTGCAGAACGCACACCCTCATCTACATGTACCCACAGAACGCCAGTCACACTCCTTCCCTCTCTCTCTGTTCTTCATTGAGACAACCATCAAAAGATGCAGAACGGGTGCATACATGCTCACTCGAAGGAAAGACAAGTAAAGTATATCGCATGGTTTCCCATGCGGACCGAGGAAAGCGTACCAGGTCCAGAAGTGTGGTTAGGATAGCAGCAAGCCAAGAATTGCCCTGATTGGTTAATTGACTTGGTTGGAAACTGGAGAATGTGTGTGTGAATTTCATCCCGACACATGATTTTGGGCGTATTGCAAATCCTCCCTAACCAGAAGTTTTCCGTATTGTATTGCGCCTCTTGCGCGTGCTTCACAGTGTGCCGCTGTCTTCCGGTATCAAGGTTTTCCGTGCACATAGTCCTCTGGCTACCGTGTCTGGGTCTCCTGCATTCGTTGAGGCGTTGTTTTTTTGGTGTGTCTAGAGGCAATGCCACAAGTCTGGAGTCTCGGTGATCGAGTAGATTTGGTCCGTTAATCTAGGCAGGGCTTGACGCAGGCGTGGTCTAGCAAACGGTACGCGCGTATTCGACACGGTAGACTGGTAGTGACCACCATAACGAGGCTCCACGGCTTATCAGCCATTTTCGCCTGTGCAGGATGTTTGAGCAGCAATGGGTTAGTGACCAGTTCTTCATTAGGAGGGTCGTTTTGGTTTTCAGAAAGGAGGATGTAGCCCCGCTGCGTGAAAGACTTTGTACATTCCTTCCCCATAGAATAAATCTCTTTGTCGGTTGCCACTGTGCTGACTTGAGAAGCCCTGCAGCAGAAATGCAACACGGTGGAAACGCCGTCGCGGAACCATTGAGTTTTCCGGCCACTACGCAGGTGATTTGCCAGAAGGAGGGGACCACAAACTACCCATCAAGTGTGAAATTTTCCATGCCACGTGGATATCTCTGCTTGTCTCAACATCACGCCGTTCAACTGATGGCGACCGAGTTATGTGCTCGCCTCGCAACCGCATTGACGGCGTCGACTACGACACTACAGAACTCGGACTTGCTAGAACAAAAACTGGTGCTGGGCATGGACGTTTCTCTGTGAGCCATCCTGGCCCTCACATATTTCCGCGTTTGAGCCATACAGGAACCAAAAAGGTGCGTCCACAGGCGGCGAAATGTGGACAAAAGGGTTAGAAGGGAAGAAAGAAGAATATCAACTGGTCACTGGTCGGCCCTGTATGCGCATCAACCATTCTCGTGTTGGGACTTGAAGCGCGACGCGACAGGCAACACCATAGTCGTTGGCTATGTACTTAGTATAGATACTGACATCATGGACTGATGCGTCGAAGAGTCATGACGAGGGGGTGAGCAAGCAGGTGGGGGTCGATTCATGCTGCTGCCAGTGAAGACGGACAGCATTGCGAGCGGTGATAGCCAGACGCGACGAAGGAAGCGGCCGCTGAGATGGAAAGTTTTGAAGTTGTGGTCGAAGTAGCAGTACTTGCGGACGAGTGTGTGGGTCAGGCGAAGGCATCTTCGCCAACGCGAGACATTTTTCAATTGTTCCAATAAACGTCCATGTAGTCGATGTCTCTTCTCACCTGAACTTGGCTATCTGCACAATGTGCATGGCATACTCCCCAGCATGCGTCTTTCGAACGGTCGACAACATTCGTCCCAGGGACTGAGGATTTAGCCCCCTCTGCGTATCGCTGTACCACTCCTGGACCATTGCCACGCCTGATCCAAGCGACTGCATGGTATTGAAGGTCAATTCGGACGTGCGATCTCCGTGGCTTTTCAAATCGAGAAAGAACGGGAGGAGTGCGGTTTTACTGTGTAATCGCCCGGCCATACGGCGTAACAGTCACCCGGTAGTCGGGTTGATTACATGTTCGCCTTTTCGACTTGTTAGTTGCATGCGAACTCCATGTTTAGTTAGGAACCCACTTAGTTCGTCTGGGATCGGCAGTTATAAAAGCACAAGGTTTGTTAAGTCCCAAGAGCTCCATATGGACGAAAGCGATTGCGAAGACGGCCTATCACTTTTGTATCACACTTCCTTTTCTTTTCCAATCTTTCCGCACTCGCTGATACTTACACACGTCTTCCCAACAAATCCTCCTTCATACACATGCAGGCCAGTCTGCTCCCCCAAGGGTACAAGACCCACAAAGTGAGGGCGCACACCGGTTTCATTGCAGCCGAGAGATTGACAAGTTGATCCAGGAAGGGAAGGATGACCTGGATCTCTTTCTCGATCTTGATCATCAGACCGCCAACCCACTCTGTCCACAAATCGCATGTGTGGAATGACACCTCTTTGTTACGACCCGTTATGTATGGATAACAGTTGACCGACCCACTTGGGCATCGGGCGGCTAGGATAAGACATTTGTACTGCAGGATCACGGGAACAACAGGGACTCACTCGGAACGGAAAAACTATGGTACAGGTCACGTGACGATAAGAAGGACCGACGAGAGATAAGCGGTCCTGACCTAGGACCGACATGAAGAAAGCGGTCCACACCCGGGGACCGCTCAGAAGACATCGGTCCTCAGTTTAAAGAAACTACCCTAGACTTATATATAGTATGACCCTGAGCCTGGCTCATGGTCAAACTTCCATAGCTCTTCAGCAATCAACTTAGTATTCATCCTCACGGATACTCTCAGCTTACCTTCACTGCGAATCACTTATTGAGTCTAAGACTGATCACCTTGGCCTCTGAAGAACCCGATCTACTACAGCCTACGAACTACGACCTACGACCACGACCCAGTGTACTGTTAGAACGTATCAATCCCCAGCTTCTGTTAGCAGACCCTACTGTCGGATAGCTGACCGTAACACTCTTCGCTAGACAGGCTATGCAGCTCGTCATCACCAAGTCGCTTAAACAGCTTGAAGCGATGTTCGAGGTGAGGGGCAGTCTAATAAAAGTAGTTGAGCTTGCCCTTCTCGAACGTGCTTGTGTAAGACCGGCGTAGGCGTTGGAGGATTGGGCTGCGGCTTGGGGCCCCAGCCTCATAGTTGTTAGAAACGGGACAGGGAGCAAAGTGAAGAGAAAGCAAGGAAGAGAAGAAAGAAACGTAGCAAGACTCACCTCCGAAGCAAGGAGCACATGTGTTATTTCGGTGAGCAATGAGACGACGAGGCTTGAGAGTACTAGGTTCATAGTGATAATGGTCTTGCTTGGAAAGAAGACTGTGCGGTCGACCTACTGATAGGACGTGGGAGCTTTCACTAAGCTTTCGCACCTCTGGGGTAGCGACTAGCGTATGTAGGTGTTAGCAAAGCAAGGACCAGGTGACGTTTTTCTTCTAGTACACTATTGGGAAAACGTGGTCCATGCTGTAGATATCTAAGATTATGCAGTACGCGAAAGCCAACGATATAAGATGCATCTGATCGTGGAGTGGACAGCTGAGGTGTATGGTAAGTAGGTGAAGAAACCGCATTAGGTGCGTTTATTTAGCGATCTGTTCCGACGACCTTCGCAGCCCAAGGAGAAGCTTTAAATCAGCGGTACGCTCCGACATGTTCGGATGAGGCTGGCCCTCGAATGTCCTCTCGTTGGAACAGTCACGGGTGTTGATCAGCATCTTACTGACGTTTTTCATGAGACAAGCCTTGAGATCTTTGCTCAGCTGGTAGCATGACGCCTGCAAACGGTCGGTCAATGTAGCGGGCCTGCCACCCTTGACGACTCATATGTTCGTCTCACTGAGAGCGAGAACGATGTATACTGAGCCGACCTCGTGCTTATGGGACGGCGTGGGGCCTAAATTTGGGTTCAGTGACTAAAGCTTGGAGAAGCTGGAAAAGGATGGACCTGTCCTTTCTGCATTCATCAAAGAACCGCGAAGCCTTTCTAGCTGTCGCCTCATAATCCGCTCATTTCTATGGAAACAGTAGGGTTCGTTTGTCGCCTACCATATACTACGAACACCTTTGTTTTCCTTCTGGATTTTCTCATGCTTTTGCGTTACAGGTTACCGCCCGCGAGCATGGCTCCTCAACTGCTGGATGACTCTGACAATGAAGAAGTCTGGCGTGGATTCGTGCAATAACCAAGAAATGCGTCCTGCTTCCTGCGGTTTGAAACCCGCCTCTTACATGTATTTCTTTCCCGTAGGTATTTAGGCGTGACGAAAGCACGAGATCAATGATTTGAGGATGAAGATGGAGGCAGCGAAGCGACTTAAATTGGATCAGGAGGTTTGAACCAGCATGAAATCTGCTCAACACAAGAGAGCTGCAGTGCACACGACAGCAGTGACCGTTTACGGCCCTGTTACCTAGTGATACTGGTCCTTTGGCCGATATATTGATAAGCGGGGCATCGCCCACTGAAGCCAGCGTCAATTCAACATTCCAAATTCGGCTTTATGTGGATGAGTGCAAAAATATAACCACCAACTCTGCAGGTAACACGGGACTTTCCAAGGCAAAGTACTCTTTTTCACTTATGCACACCTCAATACATACGTCTCATACCCTCACTTACGCCGTCAGTCTCAGCTTAAACTTTCTTACTCATATTTCTCAATGTGGAGGAGGTTTTAAGCCCACTTAGTAGGGGTTTTCACAATAACATAAAAGCAGTAAAAACACCTCAGTCAGTAGTAGCTTCACAGCTCACATACCCAGGGGTGTAGAATATCTACCCAGGCCGACCCCGACTGCAGCCGCCAAGCAAAAGCTTCTAGGCCAGACAAACATACCATTATGGCTTCCAGCCTCATGTTGACGATATCTTCGTTGCTAGCAAGGCTGACGGTCTCACATCATCTTCTCCAGTTAGCTAGCAGTCTTAAAAAGTCAAGACACCTACGCAAGCTGTGACAAGATGTCTGGCTCTTCGGAAGCCTCAAGAATGTTACGAAGCTAGCGATATGCAACGCAGTTCTTTCTGACGCTATGTCAAGAATATATACGCATCGCACATCAATGCCAGCCCCACCACAAATATGGGCAGCGCTGAAAGCAACAAACTTAGGTTGTTGCAGCAAATATGCCACTTATGTTGCACCCAAGCTCTGAGCAGGTCACGAAAATTGAGATAGTGAAGCCTTTTGCTGCTGAGGCCTCCTACGTTAAAGAATAGACTCCTTCTAAAATAAACGATAATGATGATAATTATGACTATTATCATCTAGACCCGTGATTCGCCATTACAATCATCATAGACGGAACCAACGTGAAGTCCCATGTCTTCTTCTTGAGTATCTCTAGCCCTTTGTGTCTGCTTGCTGATAGGCAAACGCACGTCGAATTGCAGCTCCTCAAGCTTCGTAATTTCCGCTTGGATAACGTACAATCTGTTGAAAAAGCATTCAAATATGGACATACGCTCTGGAGAGGTGCTAACTTGCATCTAAATGAGTTGCTGCTCCAGTTCAGCGGCTTTAGATGTGCTGATAATGACAGGTATGTCGCCACTGGCGGATCCAAGCATGTCGCTGGCTTTAATGGGCAGAACCTGCCTGGGAGACTTTCTTGACATTACCTACTCAACCTCATCAGCCCGGAAACTCGTGGCATTCCTCGTAGCCTTTGCTCTCGACTTGCTTATACAGGAAGTCGTTATTAGTGTGGTTGCCCGTGTAGAGTTCCTTCTTTCCTTCTAACTTTTCTTCTTCGCAATTTGCCACCTAGAGGCGCACCTTATGAACTGCCGTATAACTCTAACAGGGAAACATGTGGAGGGAGCGTAAACTCTATAGCTAATCCATGTATGACTAAAGGGAACATGAGGACCCTTCTTTTCCGCCCGTGTAGAATTACATGATGCCTAATGCGACCACAACGACTTCCCTCTCGCCTAATTTTTCTTGGCATCCACTGTTAGTGTAATACGTGGGAGACTACCAAAATTCCTTAACAGCTGAAAACCCTTCACCTCTCGCCTCCAGCGCCCTCCCGCGATGGCCTCGCAGCCTCCGGCGGGCTCTGGACCTTTGCCGGCCTCCTCGGCCGGCCCTGATCGAGGCTCCAGAGCCCCTCTGGAGCCGTCCCCAACCTCAAGGGCTAAACGCCGCCGCGGTACCGAGGCCCAGCTATCCCAGCCCAGCCTCGCGGGAAGCCAGCCTGACGCCTCTACGACAACCCCCTTAACGGCTAAGGGGCCCTCAACCGTGAATAGGATAGCTGCTGGAGCTATCCTTACAGCCCTTAACGAAGAGGCTAAGCACTATGAAGCCCGAAAGGATGTCTTTATGGCTATCGCCCAGTCTGTGGATAACGTGGTCTCTTGCTTTGAGGGACCTAGGAAGCAGATCGCGAAGGAGGCTACAACCTATGTGATCCAAGCCTTGAAGAGGATTATGTGGAATAAGTCTGCAGCCCCGAACCTAAGCTGGAACTGGGCTGACGTGGCGGCCTCAGCTGCAACTGCAGCTGCAGCCCCAGCCCCGGCCCCAGCCTGCACCTGGAACCCAATCCAGCCCTAGGCCCAGACTTAGACTCTAACCCAGCCACAGGAGGACCTCCGGGTCTTTGCCCGCATCCCTGAGGAGGGTTTAACGGCTGCTAGGAAGCACGCCCCTTTTGCCCTTCGTCGGAAAGTCTGCCAGGCCCTTAGCCTCCAGCTGGCAGATATCCCACATATCTACCACATTACAACTGGCTACTCGCTGGGACCTCTGAATAAGCAGGTCCAGCAAGCCCTCCTCACAAACAAGCAGAAACTTGCTGATAGTCTGGGAGCTTATAAGGTTGAGTCCCCTACTAAGTGGTTTACTTATGTCGTCCCACGCTGCCCTGCTAAGATGTGGACTCTTGAAGGCGATGCCCTTGACCCAGCTGCTCTGGTTGAAGACGAGGTCCTCGCCCAAACAGGGCTTAAGCCCACCCAGGCCCAACAGTCCCACCTAGGTGTAAACCCTATTACAAACGAGGTCTCCTGGATTATCTCCTTCTCTATGGAGGTGCCGCCCTTTAGACTTTTTAACCAAAGCAGCCGGTCTCAGCTTATTCGGAAGAAAAAGACCCTCATCAGACATAACCCTAGCTGCCAGGGATACTATTCGAACTGATACTGTAACCGACAGCCGCTCTGTGGCAACTGCAGCAGGCCCTCAGGCTCCCATAAGACCTGGCCCTGCACAGCTAGACCGAAGTGCGCTAACTGCGCCAGCCCCTTCCAAGCTAACCACAAGGACTGCCCAGCAAGGCCCCTGGTGGTGAACAGCTCCCCTACCCTTCCAGGTCGGAAGGAACTCTCCCGGATCCGAAAGGCTGGACAGAAGGCCTACGAGGCCCTCTATCAGAGCAGCCAGGCAGGTAGCCAAGCCACCTGCAACCAGCAGCCTAGCAGCAGCCTGACAAGCCCTCAGCCTGGCTCGAAGCGACCACGCGCCCCTACCCCTACCTAGGACTCAATTATTGTAGCGGACGTTAGCGATACAGCAAGCTCTAGCAGTATGGATGAGGATGAGAATGAGGCTGAAGCAGAAGTCTCTGATAACAACCCTATCCTACCACCACTACCCACCCAGCATATCCCAGCTGCCTCAAGCAGCAGGGCCCAGTAGGTAGCTCAGAAGCCTGACTATAACGTTATTAATGCCTACACCCACCTCAACCTCAACTCAGAGCAGTAGGCTCAGAACGGCTACCCTATAGGTACTATGGGTCGCCCAGTATAACGTGGGGAAGATAAGCCCAGCTCATACAGCTTTCCTAGAGCTCTGCTGGGCAGATCAGATCGATATAGTACTAATCCAGGAGCCCTGGATAGGCTATAGAGATAAGCTGCAAATCAACACACACCCAGGCTATAACTCTTATGTGCCAGTTGACTTCTGGAACAGCAGAGACATAAGGCCTAGGGTTATGACCTATATACAGAAGAGTCTAAGGCTATAAATATAGCAACAAAGACTAACCTAATCAAGGGACATCCTATAGATTAAGGCTGGCGATGTTACTATTATGAATATCTACAGGCCACCAGGTGAACCTGCAAACCATATAACAACAAACATCCTCCTAAACTATCGACCGCCAGAAAGAGCCCTTATTGCTGGGGATCTTAATGCCCGCCACTCTTCTTGGGAACCTGGCTCTCTAAGCTGGAATCAAGGGGATGATATCGCAGAATAGGCTGAAGGGGGTAATCTTAAGTTTATTAGGGAAGTTGGGGCCTCTACCTATACTCACGGGCATACACTCAACCTTACCTTCTCAAATATCCCCTTCGCAGAGGCCTATATCAGCCCACACCTATATCTGGGGGCTGACCACCAGGCTATTACAACTATTATCCTACTAGGCAAGATCTAGGAGCAGAGACGCCAGACTGGTCACCTCTCAGTCCCAGACTCAGCCCTCCTTCGACTTGCTGATTTGGTAAAGATGGGGATCCCAGCCCTACCCACCTTAGGGGATACACCTACTCCAGCAGAAATAGATACCCTAGCTACCTAACTAGTCAGCCTCCTCTCTACAGCTACTCAGGCTGTAGGAAAGAGACGGACTAACCAGGGCAGGGGAGCCCCCTGGTGGACAGAGGTGTGTTCAGAGGCCTATTATGCAGCTATTAAGGCTAGATAACGATAAGCCCAGGAACCTAGGCTTGTCTTACCGCCGCCTATCCTTGAGGAGCAGAAGGCCTTTCTGACCACAGTTAGGAAGGCAAAACGTGCCTACTGGGCTACTAAGATTAAGGAGGCTGGGTCTAACCAGAACCTATATCAGATACTAAGCTGGCGTAAGTCTGGTCTAGCTGTAAGGGCCCCGCCTCTTATAGTAGATGGACAGGTAATCAACAACTCCTATGATAAAGCCCAAGCCTTACGGAAGGCCCTACTAGAGAGATTTGACGCTACAGACGACTTCCATAGGAACCTATTTGCTATTCCTATAGTTCTAAGGCGTCTAATACCCTGGCAGCAGATAGTTAATATTGAGGAAGTACGCCAGGCAACTCTCACAAAGGCTACAACCCCTGGGATTAATGGGATTACTACAAAGTTACTACAATCCATTTGGGGCCTGATAGGTGTTCCTATACAGCAGCTCTTTCAGGCCTGCGTTCAGATAGGCTACTTCCCTAGGACCTTCCGCAAAGCAGAGGTAGTTATGATCCAGAAGCTGGGAAAATCAGACTTCTCAAAGGTGGGATCTTAGCGTCTAATAGCCCTCTTATCCTGCTTAGGCAAGGGCTTAGAGCGGCTGATAGCAAAGAGGATGGCATACCTTACTATTTTGGAAGGGGTTGCCAGCCCACAGCAGGTTGGGGCATTACCAGGGAGGGCTGCAGTCGACCTGACAACCTGCCTAGCCCATGAGATCGAGAGAGCTCTAGACTTAGGACTCACTGCCACCCTGGCAACAATGGATGTTAAGGGGGCGTTTGATTCCATGCTGCGAAACCGACTTATCCTTAGGCTACGACAGCAGGGCTGGCCTAGTAGTCTGATTAGGCTGATCTTCACCTTCACGTTGAGTCGCACAGCTCGAGTTAGGCTCGAGGACACTACTACAGAGGACTTTCCCCTATCCTGTGGGCTGCCACAAGGCTCCCCGCTATCCCCTATACTCTTTCTGCTGTATATAGCAGACATCCTAGCTGACGATCAGAAGCTACGGTTTGGCTATGCGGATGATATAGGCCTGCTGGCTACTAGCCCTTCCCTGGAGGGAAACACTGCAGCCCTTGGCCAGGAGATAACTCGGATCCTCAACTGGGGCACTGATAATAAGGTTGCGTTCGACCCAGCTAAGTGTGAAGCAATCCACTTTAGCAGGAAACATAACCAGACAAGAGATCTACCAGACATATAAGCAAGAGACCTAACTATTAAGGCCTCAACTAAGCCTATACGTTAGCTAGGGGTCTGGTTCGACAAAAGACTTACCTTCTAGCACCACGTCGATATAAAGGTAGCAGCAGCAAGGAAGGCAGCCTAGTTCCTACAGCACCTGTCAAACACCAAAGGGGGGCTCCCAGCTGCTGCTGCCCGCCAAGCTGTTATTGCCTGTGTCCTCCCAACAGCCCTGTATAGAGCTGAGACCTGGTATGCAGGTTTAAGTAGACCAGCCAGGAACAGTAGCACTACTACCGCTAGCAGCAGTGCTACCAACCAGGTAGCTACTATCAGTACAGGACAGAAGGGCCTGGTTAAGAGTGTTAGAAAGGTTATCACAGCAGCAGCAAGGGCTATCCTGCCTGTCTGGAGGACCACCCCAACCAGCAGCCTTCTCTGAGATGCTGGCCTGCCTACAGCAAAAGTAGCTCTTGAGGCAGCACGCTTATGCTTTGCCACGCGCCTACAGAAGGTTGACCAACAGCACCCCTTAGTCCCTAGGCTTTCACAGCTAGGACGGCAGCAAACAAGGTTACAAAGAACAGCAGCCCTCCTACCGAAATGCTCAAGGCCGTTGCTCCTACAGCCACAGCATCTCTCGGGATCATAAGACCCTACAGCTAGCCAGAGCAAGGAGAAGGCAGCTAAAGCGTTTCAGGACTATGTTAAGACTATGCCAGATAACCACACAATTATCTACTCAGACGGCTCTAAAGCCCCTGATAGGGCTACAGGGTTCAGCTTTGTCATCTACCGCGGCAATAAACGGATAGCCCAAGGGTGTGGCCGTCTCAGCATTGCAGAAGTATTCGATGGCGAGGCAGAGGGGGCGAGGGCAGGGCTCCAAAGGGCCCTCCTTACCTCCCAAGGCCAGCCTATACACATCTGTATTGATAACACCAGCGTCATCCAGGGGATACGCAGCAACATCCCAGACTCCTCACAAGCTGCCTTCTTAGAGATTCAGGCAGCAGCCAGGATACACAACATACAAACCTATTGGTCTCCAGGGCACCAAGGTATCAGAGGAAACGAGGAAGCAGATAACCTAGCTAAGGAGGGCACAACCCTGCCAGTCCCTAGGGGCCTACTGCCGACCCTATCAGGGATTAGGCGGCTTGCTAAAGAACGTAAACAACGCCAGCATAGGAAATGGTGGAAGCGAGAGGCAACCCCCCGGTATACCCAGCTAGGGCTTAAGGCCACCCTTGGCTGCCCTCCTGAATTAGCCCTACCAAGAGCTATCCTTCATCATCTCCTAGCAGCTCGATCAGGCCACGGGGACTTTGAACAGTATCATCAACGCTTTAACCACACAGAAGCACTACTCACCTGCTCCTGCGGAGAAGCTAAGGAGGTGGACCACCTGGTCTACTGCCGAAAGACGCTAGTGAGGAGGCAACGGTGGCCCACCCTTCACCCTTATAGTCGACGGGAGCCTCTAGGACCTATGGGTTCTCTAGAGCGTTACTTTAAGGGGCTAATCATCGACTCAGAAGGCTTCCAGGCTTTCATCAGCGTGACAGACTTCTTCCAGAAGATCTGCCCGCGGTACTGAGAGATAGGCTGTAGCCTACTCTCTAAGCAACAAACTACCACTACTAGGTAATAAGGTTATTACAACGGAACTAGGGCACCAGTGGGAACTAGGGAAGGATAGAACACATAGTAGCCTACGGGCAAGACTTGGAGGACGCTAAGAAGCGGCATGTGCTTAGAGTATACAGCTAGAATCTGCGGCCCTCCACGCCATATACCCTTCGGGAGGTCTGCCGCAAGGGCGTCTGCGCCCTTGCCGCCACGGCGTTAAATACCAAACAAACAAACAACTAATGCGACCACAATCTCAACCAACGAAAAATAACGCCTATGTCGTGACTCGTCGGTACGCGCTGTATATATTCACGAAAGCCCGCGGTACGATGGCGTGCATTGTCAATTACCCCAGCGCAGCCTGCGACAACTAACTTATACACATATCCCAGATAGGAACCCTTATCTGCGCGACTACTAACCCCCTACCGAACACATAACAAGATGGGTGATTAACCTTCTCTGGTTAGCAGACAGGGAAGACAAGGCTGTAGGTAGGTGCACTCATACACTTCTCTCCAGGAACTTCAATGTCAACTCCGCAGTTCCCAGACCGGGACGGTCTCGTAGGTCCGATATATGCTTAGGTCCTAACCATAGGCCATCCATGGATGCATTCAGCCGATGTGTACGTCATACCACACACCAGAGATTGTTGACATTTACCACGATCTCCCTCGCCGCTTAGGGCCACTCGCCAAGGTTCACATAGCAACGGTCATGAGCCCACTTCTTCAAGCGTTATTTTAGAATACGTATCATTCTCTCGACGAAGCCCACAGTCCACGGACTGTACACCGGAGCATCCAAGGCCTGTTCGCGAGTAAAGAATCATATGGTATTTGGACTCTTAAAGTACTCAGCGTTGTCGCCCAGCAGCTCATCGGGAAAACCTCCAGCAGAGACCAGCTCGTTCCAAATGTCAATTACCACCACCCCCATTGCCTTGCCAAGTCGGAAGCAACTGAAGTAAACGCCTGAAGTAAACGCCCACCAAAAAGAAATGCATCTCTCCGTCCCAGCCACCAGGATAGATAAGTCCCAGGAAGTTTGTCCTCACAATGTTACGAAGTCCCAGGGCCTGGGATACTGAAGCCAAGGTCTGGATTGGCCGATAGGCGGACACAAGCATAAAAGATGGCTACATATTGACATAGTCTTTCGCATCACAATATCTCGTCAGCCACTACATGATTAGCCAGTGCAAGTTCGAGGCCACTGTAGAGTGTTCATAGTAGTCATAACCCTGTTCAGCATGCTGAGCACCTCCTCTCTGGTCACGCAATTTGTAAATTCCCATTCGTCTCTCCGGAGCAGATTCCTATCAAACGGTCTGTAGTGAATTGCCTTGCAGTCGGTTCGTCCTAGTCTGCATACGGTCCAGCTACGCTCACGCCTGTCCTTCAGACGGTACTCCTGTCAATAGAAGAACAGACATCAGAGTGGGCTTTCTTTGTTTCGGGGGCTACAAGCATGCCGGCACCCTCAGCTGCTGTCAGTTATCGTCAACAGTAACGTGGAATGCTCCAACCATCAACACAGGACCCTCAAGTGCATCCCCAGCCAGGCCCCTCAATCGCAACATCATATCTAGCTGCACACAGACCAATAATCGCTATTCCTCCTCGACGGATACCGGGAATATGCACCCCAGCCCGAGATACCAGGAGCCAACAAACCCACTGCCCCTGTTATAGGACAGAGTCGCTCAGCAGACTCCACCTCATCAGATGAATAACGCGGTTGCTTGAGCCCAAAGTGCTCTGTGCCTAGCTTAGGATAGATTGAATGACTGGCCGAGTCCATCGACCAGACATCTTTCAGGCTAAACGCACACAGATGCTTCAATATGTAAGCAAGACGTCTCAGCCTCATTTTCTGCCCGTATGTCTCGCATGCGTCACCGATGCCAATCCTACTCGCAGCAACCCACGCATAAACAGCATCCTAAGGGGCGTCACCCCCTTCTTATTTCACTAGGCGTCTCTCAATTTGACGGCCCATCATTCTGCCATACGTCAGTAGCTCCCACGCCGTCTTAGTTATAACCAGCTGCAGTTAGTGGTAGCCGTCATCCACAAACTGCTTTCTCGAGGTAGGCATAATCGACAGAACAAAAGTGGTCCTGCTTTTCTCGGGCATAAGTGCCCTCAATGCCAAAACTGTATAATCCTAACCATCCAAAGCTGGATTCACCCGACCATCCCAACTCCAAGTAAACAATGATGCAGGTGAGGGTCATAAAACAGGTGAGAATATTCGAGACAAGGCACACCTTAATCTTACATCTTCATACCTCCTCACGCCCAGAAAATAATAACAGCTGTTTCATAATCGCCACATTCTGTAGCTTCAAGGTCATCCCAACAAAGCCATCTCCAACCTCTTTCTCGCCGTTGAAGGCGTCATGGTCCAAACACGCTCAGGCGACCGTAGACTGTGGTCTGATTCAATGCCGTCGCTGTTAAACTGATGTAAGGACATACAAACACTCTTGTCAAAACAAACGCCTTTAACCAAAAGGAGTAGGCTGGGGTTATCATCGCCATTGAGGAATCCTCCATTCCCCCCTCCACACACACACAGAGGTAGGCGTTTGGGGAAGCAGTTATCTTATGGTCAAGGGCATACTCCGTTATATATTCACCATTTCATTCAGACTCATAACGATTCAATGTTGTCTTCCTAAATCCAGTCCTCCGTGGCCGAGGTTAACATTATCAGCGCAACTTCAACCCAATCTGGCACTGAAATTGGATTCTGAGAGCAGGCCGTGATCAGACACGATAGCACTTAAAATCCCCACATCTTCAGCACCGCCCGAGCTCCACAGATGCCATCAATAGTCAGCGTGTTGTAGTAGTAGCTCACCACCGCCTTATGAAGCTTCAACTAACACTTACTCATCAAGAGGTCATACCCCTCGTTGTTTCCCATGATCCAGGCCCCTACCATCGAAACGGGGCCCAATACCACAAGCGGGAAGATAACACAATTAGTCACAATAGCGTTGCTGTCGTCCGCCATCATCAACGTCAGTAGTACACATTTGTCACCATAGGCTTTAGTAACAGATATGCCACTATCGCTAGACTGATTAAATCAATCAAGAAGCCACAGTCGACCAGGCAATCCGGGATGATTTCAGTGCCTTCAATAAGACCCGATTCGACGAGTCCAGTCGAGTTCAGGGCCCTTTCTACCGCCGTCAGTATCATGTTCATGAATTCTAGGCGTCTCACAGACTGCTTCGGGGCCGACATTCACCCACGGCTACCAATGGGCACCAATCACAGCATTACGCCCATCTGACTTCTCAAGTAAGGGATCTAATTGAACAACCCTGCTCATGTCATCATCACCGTTCGGTCATGCAATAAGTCCTTGGTCACAAAACGGTCATCAGGGCGTTCTGCCATGACTCAAGTCGATACAGTGTCGGTCTTCTTCCGGGAGCGAGCTCTCATTCGCACCATCAAACTGATTCTGCATTATGATTCTCACTCGGGAGGAGGCCGTCTTTGGCTATTTTCTACTGATCCATCTTAAACTTGTTGGGGTGGAGCGATTCAATGTGCTCGCATGCATGCCCAGTTAAAGGACCATGTCCTCCATCATTCTCAACCAAATCAATCACTGCAGATTTATCAGGAGTCTCCGGACTGTTGGACTTCAGGGTATGAGTATGGAGTACGGCGCGGGGTCATTTTGGTACCGTAAACAATCATAGCGGCTAAGCGCACCTCAAATTGGTCAACATTTGTGCAGTCTCCGGTACTTCAGACCAATTCAACCATGATTCATTTTCGGTGCTGATCATGCATGCAGCCGATGTTGCAGTACACTCGAACATTCCGCATTGGAGACCGCCGGTCTCATCTCAGGCTGTCTGCGACACTAAATCTGTCTGGGATTCCCTTTCCCTCTTTCGACAGGTATTTGATCTCGTCCTGCACTGCCCACGGCTGAAATGATTGGACACATGTACGCAGGGCATGACCAACATCTCCACAATTACAGTAAGTCACACTCCTCGACCATGACGAACTGCTGCTAGTTGTCACCACCAGAGTGCGTTCTCCAGTTACCCCCGCCTTGTGATGATCTACATTGACCATTTCCCGCATTAGGCTTACAACAGTTCTCCCTCTGCCAGCCGTCGTTGATCGTCGTCGACTGCTATTGAGCATCATTCGAATCTCCCTGCTCAGTTCCTACGCGCTCAACCACAAAGGCATGTTGTCACGTCCAAAGATCACAGTCGCCAAGATCAGCACGTCATGTACAGTATCATACCCAGCATCAGACTAGCACAGTCCATTGTCGCCCACAAGGTCCTTGAATACCAGTCCGTCAGTCACCCTGACTTGAAGGGGTGTCTACTCGGTGTCCATCGTCAGTGGGTGAGTCATAAAACGATTCAGGAATTCTTCTCCCAACGCCTCATCGCATTGGTTGGCAAGTTCGTCTCCCCTCTTTACGTATTTAGCAATGATCTCGCTAGCCCGGCGAGTGGATATTTTGACACAAGGTCCCAAACCAGAGGCGGCAATGTTGTGCTTCAATTTGAAGCATTCTTTGAAAAATACCGTGGCTCAATTGGCGACCATCCTGGCTTCATGGCTTTATACGAGAAGACGATGACTCCTCTTCTCGATACGTTATGGCCAGGTGGTCAGGCTATTGCCTTCTCTGTTTCACAACAATTTGTCTCCCAGAACTATTGGAAGAATTGCAACTGCCACTCCACCTGTTCTCTTTGGTTTCGCATCCTCGTATGCCTACAAGAGTATGAGTAGGAGTCTGGCATTGCAGAGAATCAAGTTAGCTATCCTTCTGGGAGTACCTCAGACATTAACCCCCGCGGACCCCACAGAGCAATGGGACGATCGCATTCGGCTGTACAGTGCCGAATTAAACCTTGATCGCGCTTTTGGGGTGTCGAATTCGCAGCTTAGAGTCCCGAGAATGTGAGAAAATACCACGAAGGGGCTTGTAATAAGAAGCAACGGATCTTGGAAAGCTTTCTTGGTCAGGAAAATCATTTTTTGTCCCTCACATCAGCCAGTGTACCAATTAAAAGGTGTCGGATTTAACAATCCGTATCCTTTTATAAACTCTTCCATATCTGCCTGCATGGGCGAGATTTTCCCATTTCCCGTGCAGGGGGGAATTCGTAGGTTCTCAAATTTGAGTTCAATTTCTCGACTCGGCCATGCAGCCAACGGGCAAAGGGTACCCTGTCCGTCTCGAACTGTCACTCCAGATATAGTGTTATGCCCAAGTTCCTGCAAAGCTACCCAGCTAATATGGTCCCGCCTCTGCAACTTATGATGGCTTGGAAATCAGCTGTGCCAGGTGTTAAATATGCCAAGTTCAACCAGGAAATGCTTCATCCCATGTCATCGCCGGAATTGATCAGCACAATTCGTAAAGCAGCCTGTTTGTCATCTTACTTTTTCTTCGCTGCGAGGCCCAGGCATTGAAGAGGCTTTTTCAGCTGGCTAATGAGTGACAAACGGAAGAAGGAAAATATACTTGGCACCTGTGTCCCACTTTCTACCACCACGGCATGCAAAAGATGCGCAACATCGTAGACTTCATCCTTTTGACTGCTTACTATACTACTTCAGCATATCACAGCAGTACGTTAATTCTCAACAATAATGTTCCCTTCTTATTGCAGACGTGCAAAACACGCAAACTTTGTGTGGCATATGCACTTTCCCTATGAGATCTCCTAAATGATCAGTATAGCATCGTCGCCTGCGCATGCCGCAGTGTCACTTGTGAACATTTCAATGTGATATATGACGGATTACGAAACACAAAACTAATTCAAATTGCTGAATCCTGATGATTTTGGCTCGGATAACGATGAAAACTTCAACATGATCAAATGCCGTCGGCTTCCGATGCAACCGGTTGCAATTGCACAATTGCACCTTTGGCGTCAACTCCGCCTTCGCCTGTTGAATTCGTATGAGCCAGACTGATCTTATCTAGACGCATTAGCTCCACACGCGCAGAAGCATAGGTTGGCCGTTGGCATTCAGGGCAAAGGGAGTGGCCTTTCCAAGTTTGCCAAAGTTGAGCAAGACAGAAACTTGCCATCGCGTCCACGTTGTTCGTCGAAACATTAATCCACCACGATAGATAAAGATCTACACTATCGTATCATTGTTCACCCTGAGTTCAGCTCTCTGGCCAACCTTGAAATTGTTGAATGGCGAAGGGTCATCGCGCACAATCGCAGGCTTTCTGCTGCGAGCAACGTTTCTGACATGGACTGTGGGAATGCAGCTGGGCGCCATGACGGGAGAATCGTGGGGTCTGGTTCGGGAGATGTCTCTTTTGTGGCGTTGCTGCTGCAGTGATGCAGGGTGTTTCAGTAGTCTTTGTCGAGGGGTGAGTTGTGTGGATGGGTATGTATGGGGTGGCTCTTCATACACTTTGAAATGGCCTCCAACAACCCCATTCACAACGCTGCCTCCGTATGGAGATCCCTGGCCGACTTCCAAAGAAGGCAGCCAGAACCTGGCCAGTATCGTAGCCCAAGCGGTGGCCGCCGTCGTCGCGCCGCACAACGCATTCTTACCAACGGCAACAGTCTGCGGCGGCAAAGCCTGCATCGCACCCGACTCGAAAGACTGGTATGACTCACTCATCCTGAATTTTGCGCGGCCGCCGATATATGCGCACACTGCTCTCGCAAACTTAGAACTTGGAAGATTTTGCAACCGAGGCCGCGCAGACCAGGGAGGAAATTGCATCCGAGTCGGCGCACAATCCCGCCCTGATACATGCCCTCCAGCTCATCAAGACCGTCACGTTTTCCGGCGGTGGTCGGCACAGCAAGAGTATTCGATCTTTGTGCGAGCTGCTCCTGGAGATTTCTCCAGATCACAGAAAAAGCTTTTAAGGATGAAAGTCAGGCCAAATAGAAGAGTAAAACCACATTTACGTCCTCGTTGCTCTAAAAAGTTTCAGTGGCAGTCGGCAATACCCATAGAAACAAGGAGATGATCAGTGGCAGCTCGCACGCAATATTGTAGCGTGCCACAAATCGCAGCGCAATTGCCTCATGGGCACACAAGCCCCAGAAAACGTGCTTCTCATCGCCACCCTCTTCAAGCTCCTCCTGCTTGTGGAAGGACATGTCCAGCACGTCGCGTGAGTGCCTTTTATCGATCGCCTGCAATGGTGACAGAGGTGCAGGGCTGACCGCGGGCGGCGGCACCGGTAGAAGCACTAATAAAACTCATGCTGTGTGGCCTGTGGGATTCATGTCCTCTGATTGCCACGGATAACATGCCTCATACGCACTAGAAGTCTCGGGAAATTTATCTCACTGTTTCGGGACTAATTCATGGGTTTTAAGCTTTTCACATTGCGATCGAAATTGTCATTAAGATGCGAGTAGCAAAAGAGGAGATTCGATGTGATTAAAATCGGTGATTGAAACCTTGAGGAGACTTACCATACCTTACGAGACTCACAGTGAGAGAATGTATAAACTCTGAATCATAGTCTCAGCATATTGCGCATGTTGAAGGATTGCATCTCAGCTTTCCAAAGGATTTGGGATAGTTGAGTAACCTCAAGCCGAGTTGAGCGAGCCTGTTCTCCATTTTAAGATATTGAGTAATACTTGATGATCAGGGGATGGTAATTGAGTGGTTGTATAACTGAGGCAGTCAAAGATAGTTGAGCAGATCTGACCTGAGGATGGCTTGGGTGGGCTGCATTCAATATTTGACTGCGAACCCTGAGGGTGTTCAGCAGCAGTCTTAGCAAATGGGGTTTCGCTGGAAGATTCTTCGCCGACACAAACACCCGGGTAGGTTTGAGATAGTTGACTGAGGGAAACATGTCCATAGCTCTCCGCAAACTTTACTCGATCTCGGCGCCTTGAACCTCAGGACGCGTAAGCCTATGCCTATAGCAAACTCAGTTTCGAGCGCCTCTATCGTTATCAGTAGCGATGAGAAAGGCTAGCCACACGGTCTTAAGGATTTCGCTTGTGGACGGCATTGCCAGTTTTCGCCTCTTCTGTTGAGTTTGGGGTTTCTTGTCTTCCAGATGCAGTGCCGTCGCTTTCGCGGAATTGTTTGATGTGATAGTGCCCGTCTATATTGGGAAGAATTGCCAATCATCTGGCGTCTCAAAGGCGAAGCACGGCTCAATTCTTTCGTTGAGTCTCTGAACACTGTATCAGATCCCACGCAAGAAAGTTTTGAGTGCCCACTAAGAGGCATCCCACCGCGGCATGGCATCCGTTGATTGTGCGAGACGGAATGTCGGGATTCTAGTACGCCAGGTGATCGCGCAATTTATCAGCGCCCACTTGGACGATCGTGTCATTGCAGTACTTCTGGAACAATGTGGAGCGTGTGTGGGAATAGCGACGGCCTCCAGATGTAGTAGTTGACAACACTCAACGTTGTCGGACAGGCTAGTTTGGGGGAAATGATCAACATCAAAGTCAGAGTGTTATGGCGACTGATGGATAGCTTAGTATATCCTGGCGAAATACATTGGCACAAATACCCGATGCTCCTTGATTTCGGCCGCTTATGTCGTAGGCTGGACTTGCCTGTGAGTGCGAGTTGAGCTAGGTGGAACAGAAGACTCCATAAGTCTGTAGATCTGCATCCGTTGCAGTCAAGAGTGTGCATCTTCAAACTCCGCCGTCGCGGCATGAACATCTGGTCCAAGGTTTTACTCAACCATGTTGGGTGGGAGTCATCCCGGCGATGTCGCGAGATTTGCGTCAACCAGGCGGAGGATATGGGAATAGGCTGCCGCGGTAACGGAACATGGTAGTCTCGGAAAAGTCCGCAGTGTCTATTTCCGCGATTATGTCTAATGTTCATCGTTGACGCGCTCCAAGCGCATGAATGCGAGGTCGAGTTGCATGGGCTGGATCGCTTTCCTAATCATCTCAGCCGCTAGCCTGGTTTTCACCATTCCAAATACCTACAAGGATACTTGCACATGCCCGTTTGTGTTCCTTTCTGCGATATCGCGACTCATTTCCGCCATTCAGCGGCAAACTTTCCAACAGAACGGCATCCTTCTTTGCTCGCTTACAACAAGTCAAACAATGATGCTGCAAAATCTCGCCAGGTTGCCCTTGGCCGAATCTGTGTCCGATGGGAGTGATCAGTGCTATCAGGCGGGTGTGTCACTGAGATCGAGCGTAGAAAGAAGCCCAAAAAGATAAAGAGAAGAAGAAAAGATCAGCATGAGGGGACCTTATTACTGCGAGGATAGCTCCCATCCCATCCCGTCAAGAAATAACCTCCCGTTCCGTCCCAAGCAGCCTGGTTTGAATCGGCTCCCGTGGCGAGGCCAAAGATGGATGGTATTTTCGGGCTAAGGCAAGAAGGGGGATAACCTGCGACGGGACTTATGTCGATTTAGGCCCCCTGAGCAATGTCATGTGTCCCGCACGAAGGGTCCCCACGGCCGCAATTGCACTAGAGACTGCCGCTCAGCATATCCGTTCCTTCAGACCGCGAAAATCAATTCAGGAAAGGAAATGACGAGACGTAATTTTGAAGGATGGAAGTATCCCCATCTCCCACACCATCGCTCCAGCATTGACTAATTAGTTCGGTCGTCGTCCTCTTCCTGGTCGTCCCTACCATGCCGCCGTTTGCGTATTGACGTACCTTGTCGAACTCCTTCGCCTCTGGCTGAGAAACTCTCAAAACGGACCTAATCGGGCTTCGAAACCGGGGCCTCTCGCAGGTGTTATTAGTCACCAACTCAAAGCAATGTGATAGGCTATCTTACATCTTGTTGGCTCGGCGGCAGCGGGTCTTTGGCTTCGATGCTGGAAGTGATTGCAGGCATTAGAGCTTGCAGCCGAGTCAAAACTCCGCCAGCCAAGCCGACCGAGCAGATTTTGATCGAATTCGCGTTTCGAATCCCTGAAGCACAAGCCTAACTTATGAGATGCCTGCTCGCCAGCCGCCTGGATGTGTGATGAACGCATTTTGCGACGGAGTCTTGGCAAGAGAGGGACGTAAAAGCTGTCGCTAGTAGTCTGCATGTAGAGTGGGAGTGTGAAGACCATTGGCTTTCCAAGAACTGGCCAGGATGCAGCTCCCTCTATTTGCTCCTACATCATCTCATCGGTGACTGCGGTGTGGCGTCCGGTATTCTGCTCTTTCTGGAAACCCAGAGACAAGACATTTCCCTCGGGGAGTTACTTACCCCTGCTCCCGTGCGTGCTCTCAATGGCAGACTTAAAAGCACTCTTCTACACCAACCCGACTCCTTCTCGTCCTTCTTCTCCCTTTCAACCTCACATCTTATCTTGGTCTGCGAGGATTCACTTCCGTCCAAAGTCTCCGTATTCCAGACGGGATTGTCTCGTCTTCGCGTACACTCCATCAGCTCGGACACTTTCGGACGGAGTATGTGCTGACTCCTGAGCTGGGCATTGCTTCCACACAAGATGATATGAAGCTATCTCCGCCGTACACCCCTGAGTCGCCGTTGTACGATGTGGCAATGCCTTACTCCGATATATTCCAGCTTAAAACCCTACTCCTTGGGTCTGATAATGGTGAGGGCCTATTTCCGGCAGCAATATTCAATGCCTCTTACCTGACGAGTAGTGTCCGCAATGATGCTTCTATGATATCCTGTATGGTCTAAACTTTGAAAGATCGATCTAGGCCTCTCTGTCAACACCGGCAAATCCACGCCCTCGATAGAATAGGGAGTTTTGATTCTCTGTTGTCGTCCCCTGCCCCTTTTCTCCGCATTGATCGTTTCTATGATATTTCTAGGGCTGTCTTGTTATGAATCTCCGCAGAAGATAATAACATTAAGTGATCTGCTGCTCATTCGTGCAAACTTAAGCCTGCTCTGCCTATTGATGAGGTGTTGCAAGAGGCTTAGCCGGACGAACTGAGAAGGCAGAGGCCTGCAAATCATTAAGAGATTGATAAGAACCTTGTGAACGAGGATTGTGATGAAATCCTTGCTGAGATCAAGTAATTAGCAGTATGAATTGTAGACTGTTATATACTGGATGGACGTCATGAGATGTTGTGAGTTGTATGTTTACTGACTAGCTAGGCAATGATTATGATTGAAATCTCCAATCTATACTCTTTCTCACATGCGACACGCACGCGATCGCCACAATGCTACCCATATCACTCGAATCACCACCAAAGAGAATGAAACTGGAGAAACCTCTGCCATCTCCTACCGTGGCCTGACGTTTTCAACTCTTCTACTGAAAGTTGCTTGCGACTAGACTCTGGGCCTCAGTCGGCGGTTTCCGATCTCAAGACAAGTTGTAAAATATGCAAAAGGCGCGGTTTTCTGGGCGAGGAGCTCCCTCGTATATGGGTTATACAGATACCGAACTTCGTGCTAGCATACCACGATCGGAGCAAATTTAATGATATCAAAGTCATGGATATGTCTACGAAGATCAGTGACTAGGAAGGAGAGATAAATGGAAAGCTTTCGCAGTGTGCAGGGTTTATCAACCGCCTCATCTCTTCTGCCTGGAACAGGCTATCTGGTCAGCAGAGATGTAAACTTTAGAAGAAGCGTATTTGGGCCCATATGGCTGAGACTATGCCCTTCTTGGCCCTTGGCCCCTGCCGCCCGTGCGATCTGCTTGTTGGACCTGGTATTAATATGCCGCGTTCAGACGCAGATCCTAGTTCTCCGAGAGGACAGAAGTGATGCGTGTTCTTTCCCATCTCCTGCCTCACCGCAGAGTTGGTAATTGGGGATCATTGTGCGTCCATATCAGTATCACGTCGCACTTGTGTCAAAATTGACGTTGAATTGAACATGGGTCTCTCAGCCTTGGTCCGGACCTGGTCGGGTTGAAGAGAGTACCGCACAATGCGCTGCTACATGGCCCGCGAGCAGTCGGAGCCGAACCGGAACGGCAGCAGCTTATCTGTCTTGAACTTGGCAAGGGGCCGTCCACAGGATTTGACCAGCCAAGATGCACACATGGAATGGGAAGGCCAGGGTGATACGGGGCCTTGTATCTATTCGTCAGACACATGGCGATGGTGTCTAGCCAGTGACGAGCGAGTTTAGAAAGGACGGCCTGCTGTGGATGGAAAAGCGAGACATGGACTGCAATGAGGCAGACAGTTAAGTTTTAAAAGCAAGGCACCAGCCGGCGTCGATGTCGAGCAAACGGTCAGGCTAGGGTACGTACTGAAAGCTGACCAAAGACATGCCCCTCTTGTCCGTTTGCCGCCGCTTCTTTCAATCTCAACACCTATCTACTAACACTCCAACACACTAACAACCTCAGAATCTGTCAGCGTTTTCTTACCACGCCTTTATGCCCTGGAACTCACGCAAGGGGTCCGTAGACTCGTCAAAAGCTACCACACTACTAAGCGCTAGAGGAGGAAGGCTGTCCGGCATTTCTACTGGAGAGAATTATGGGGATCGTGCGAAATTTCGCACAGGAATGCTGCGTCTGGCTAATCAGGTGAAGCCATTTAGTGGGGCATGAACGAGCGTGCACACTGCAGTGTGGACTGTGTCCCGTGGGGTATTAGCGAGAGCGGTGCTGCGGTGCAAGTGGACTGCATAGACCACAGTGGCACTGTGTGCCCTGACCTGAGGAAGTCAGTGTCGGCACCGCACCGCCGGGAGCCAAAGTCAAGGCCGCCTGTAATCCATGGCACCGCCGTTCGGGAGGTTCACTTGGACGGATTTCTCAGTGGACCCAGCCTTGCAACTGCCGCAAGTGAAGGGGTTCAGAGAAACACTGTGCTTCCATGTGCTTGAAAATTTCGCTACAGGGGCTCCGTGCTAACTGGTAAGAAGGTATCGGAGACTAGCGACAACTCCAATACATCTCTTGAGACCCCCCTTGCCCAACCTGCTAGGCGTCACAAGGGCATAATTGACGACAATGTCTCATCCTCGTCGAGCCGAACCGCCCCCACAGGCACCAACATCCGCTAGAAAGTTTGTCGGGCGTCGTTGGACGGCTGCTAGTTTATTGTCTCTAATTGCCCTTGTGATACTGGCGGTATCCTAAGGGTGTACGTACCGTCTCTCTGATTGGCCCATCCTTATGATACCGACGGTATCGTAAGGGTAGCCAATCATCTCAGTGGCATCAGTGGACCCCCGTCGTTGCGTCGCCGCCCACGCTAATCACTAGAAGCAGACTCACTATGTCGCGCAGGGACGCGCAGGTCATTTGAAGACTTCGCGCACAAGCAATGACTACGCGCGCGATTGATTGTCACAAGCGAAGTTGTGTGGACACGTCGCGCAAGGAGGTGCAATAGCTGCGACCTCATACTTGCTAACTCGCTGCGGCGCGTCATCCAGGCTTAGGTCCTGATAATCGCTATCGACCTACTTAAAATCGAAGCCAACACCTGTGTTCTTGCCGACGAGTTCATTGCCCACCGTCTAGGTCTCATTCCTCCATATCCAAAGGATGTCCACAGCTTTTTTTCTCCTGCGAGCGTACGGCGGTAACTGCAATGTCAAACTTGCCCTAACGCACGCTGCAACTCTGATGATGAAAGTTAGATTCATCCCACACCGGCGTCCCGTCCGGCAGGGTAGCTCCACTCAGGCTACGGTGCACTCAGACCAGACAGGACGCCGGTGACGGGAGCGGACTCGTCCGGCTGGCCTCGCGCAATGCCGATTGCCAGCGAAGTGTTCACTGCCTGCTGAAGTGGCAACACCCGGCCAGGACGGTTGGTGCACTGAGTTTGGGTTGCTGTCCCGCGCTATAAGAAACGCACCGCCATCCATGCTCGTCGGGAAAAATGCACGTTAAGCAGGATATTTCTCCCGATCGGATTTTGCGTTCTGTTACAATCCATCCGATGACTTCCGTCGATACTATTGAACGCGGATACCGTGAATCTCAGTTGCGCAGGTGATCGGTCAAGACCGTGGCTGCTAGGTGTATAGCTACTCAGTGCGTTGCTTCTCTCACTGAATGGATGGCCCAGCCACTAGAGCTCTCTAATTGGCCAAGCCTTATGATAACAACGGTATCCTAACGATAACGCTGGTATCCTAAGGCTGGCCAATCGCGTTATGTGGCTGGCCGTGTGCCCTTTCCTTCTTCTTTCCTCTTTCCCTCGCCGTTTCCCATGGCAGGCGCAGGACGGAAGGGAGATGTACAGGCCCGTGGATGGACGTGGATGGCAGGAAGACACGGCAATCGGAAGTAGACCTCCTCCACTCCTTCCCGTCACATTTCTCTATCACATTTGACGGGAAATGTCTCTCCGCCACTGCTGCTCGTGATCTCAACCTTCAACCCATCACCATCTTTTTCTGCCCTCGCGTGCAACGTGCCATTACATCACTCTTTCTATTCCGAACGTTCCACGTTCATCGTCTATCCATGCGGGCCCGTTCGACTATCACCCTCACCGCTATCACGCTTGACTTTCAGAATGGCTCCCGAGGGGACGGTGCTCCGAACTCTGCGACCTCGACCTCGACCACCACCACCACGACAGACAATCCCATCGATTGGCTCTGGATCGCCAGAATCCTCGAAAGACAGCGCCGATATCGCCACAGATGATGACGCCAGGGCGAGCTTGAACGCCGCAGAGGAGCCCAGTCCAAATTTACCATACCACAGAGTTTCCGCTGAGGTGACCGACACAGACCCCAGGCCCGGTCGTAAGACGTCCAAGTTTGTCAACGAACAGCTGGCAGCAATAACAACACCTGACCGCACTCTAGTTGCCGAGAAGACTATCGCGAACCTTCCTTTGATAAAAAGGGCGACTCGCGCTGTTGCCCGCAGCAGGCCCGAGAGTGCGGCCCCGACCCAGAACTTGGGAAAGGCCCGCCGCTACGAGGAGACCCTAGATGCCGCCTGGGGTGGCAGAGCCTGGCTGCCGCCGCCATTGTTCAGCCGCATCCGCCCCGGAAAAGTCGGTCGGGCTGATCACAAGCTATCAATCAATTCACTCAGTTACATGGCCACTCTGGCCCGTCTTTGCCGCGAAGCCGACATCGATGTGCGCACGTGGTACGACGAGGGCGGACTCCTCCGCGAGGCCGCCGTGCTTTGCCATGGTCAGCCAATTCGGTGGACGAAAGCAGTCTCGAAACGCGCTGTGCAACTTCTCCGCGAGCGGGGTGGGGCGATCTCTTCCGCTTCTCAAGATCAAAATCGCCAGTCTACGGCTAACGACGAGGTCGCTCGGCATGCAGCAGCAGCAGCAGCAGCAGACCACAGCAGCGACGACGAGAGTCTGGGAAGCACAAGCATGAATTTAGCGACAACTCGGTTGCGCCAAGTCTACTCTTCTCCTTTGTACGGGCCGAACCAGGTTTCCGTGATCCATCACGAGTATATCCGCGCATCCACCGTCAGCTCGATGCAAGATCGCGACTACGACGACGATTTCAGCAACTTTGACACCGACGACGATGAGCCCCCCTTCACCAACATCAGAAACGACGGGGACAGCGTAGAAGCCGTCGTGGATGTCGCTGATGCTGTCCAAGACAACGATGCCGAGTCAGCGGCAGAAGCCAACCACGTCGTCAGCGACTCCCTCGTCGGAAATCCATCGGAGGAAGCTAACATCCCAATACTAGAAAATCTGCCCATCGCATTCAAGACTCTCCCAAAAGCAGTCAATCAACTGAGTAATAGGGATCGGTTGACTGACGACAGCATATAAGTGCTCTAACTCCTCCTACTAAATTCAATGGTCGTGGAACTGAGAATCCTTGTTGTTAACCCTCTCTACTTGCAACCTGCAGGTAGACTTCCCGCACGTCTACCGTCAACTCTCCAGAACAGACGCAAAGACCGAATCGTGACTATGGTTCACCAAAGACGCTTGCAGCACTGGATTCTCCTCGACATTTGCTTCGCCGACCGTTACGTCCGCAGCTACGACTCCATCTCGTCGTCAGGCGCCTCGCCAGATGTCAAAGAGGCGGCTGTTCCCTGGCTGTCGCTACACGTCCTAGGACCTGACTTTTCCTTTTCGACACCAGTGAGTGCTTGTCGTTTGTTATCGGTTTTCGCAGCTAACGATGCGACAGAGATGCCCCCAACAGGATAACGATACTAGCTGCGGCGCTTTTGCTCTGCTGGGGATGCAACACCTCCTTGCGGGCAACCTCACCCTGGCGGACCTCGATGTCAAAAGTGGAAAGCACGCTCGCGAGATCCTTGTCCGAACAGCTTTAGCAAAGCCGCCGATCCACTCCAAAGTCCCTCATTGGCTTGTACAAGTCAGCAACAGTCTCCCGCCTCCGCAGACACAATCGCCCGCCACAGTGCCTCGCCCTCCCCAACGTGACTCCGACACGTTTGCAAATCCGAATCCATGCCTGAAGTCGGTATCAAATGGATATTTAGACCGTGAATTAGATGCCGAATCTGGGGCGGCGATGACACCGACTCTGAAGATCAGTCTTCGACGCAGGCGATCCCAACACAGCGGCAGCAGAGACGAGGAAAGCAGTCCCCTCAGGAAACGCTGCAGACTCAAAGTTAACAAGAATCAGCCCGACTCAGCTAGTTTCATTCGCACTACACCATCTCTTGACCGACGCGCGAAGTTGGACGCTCTGATGAAAGAGATAGCAGCTTTGGAAGAACCATCGCCATCGGAGCAAGAGAGCGAGAAGGACATCCATAGGTTTAGAGTTGACTTGGAAGCAGCGAGGGCACGGTCGGTGGGAGCTGCAAAGGCTCTCGGGACCCTAACCAAGGCACTGCGGAATGAACGCACGTCGCAGGCGGAGTCTAAGTCAAGCTGCGAACAGATGGCGAAGTGGGCGGGAAATGTCCTATAGGCCTCCTCTCAGATAACCCAGCGAGGTGCCAAGCACAGCGACACCACTTCATGCTGAGATGCGTTGCAAAAGACCAAAGAAGCACACCAGCTCTTCGTCGAAAATTTCATATGCCGCGCAAAGATAGAGGTTAATGCAGCAAATAAAAAGGTCCGAGAGGCTGAGGATGCTGTCGCTGAGCAGCGTCAGGTGGTCGTCACGGCGGAGCAAGGTGTTATCGACGCGGAGACGCTACTTGGCAACGCCGAGTTGTCAAGCAGGAACTATCAAGACTACAAGAAGCTTCGAGGCGCGCTTGCAGCATGAAGTGAGGCGAGCGCGTTCAGTGTTAGACGTTTTTTTGTCTTGGCGCAGGAATCATCTGATAGAAGTTTGCAGCCTTTCACTTGGACGCGCAGTTTGTCAAGCGAGCGCGTTTGATGGTGGAGTTTTCCTGTTGGCGCACGAATCATTCGTTAGGAGCTCACAGCTTGCTTTCTCTTGGACGTGTAGTTTGTCGTTCGAATATCCCTATTGAAATTGCAGAATTCCAAGATTGCCACTCGTATTCTCCCAACCTTGAGGTTTTCCAAGCGTTTGTGTGAATCCGGGCTGGCCTCGGAATCTCAGACACTAATAGGATTGGTGCCAACTTTGCACCGCACCTAACCATCCACAATGCCATTGCCACAGAGGACGTCGTGTCATTGGTTTTTAATCTAGCACTTGGCTGGGTGGTGTCTGAGGTGCTGGGTTGTCGACGTGGGTGGGTAGGGTGGACTTCTGGGGAACATGCCACCTGGGCAGAATTTCTGCATCAGTGGGATGCTGATGGTGGGGCACAAATTCCCACGCGATGGGTGCACTATATATGTGGTACCTTGGTGGTCTAGTTCACTAACACCAGTGATGTGACTGGCCAGCCTTTGGATACTGATGGTATCGTAAGGGCAGGCCAACCAGTGAGACGATTCACTGCTAGGATACCGTCGGTATCAAAAGGGTAGGCCAATCAGAGGGACCGTAGTGCACTAGCGGAAAGTACCCACTGGCGGAAAAAAAGCCAAAACACCAGCACCTTGGTGGTCTGGCGAAAAAGAATCCCAGAACGCTCTAGTGACGTAGTGTTCTGGCGAAAATTTGCTGTTACCTTGGTGGTCTGGCGGAGGCCAGCACTTGATGGTTACTGTTAGGGGCACTAAGTAAGGGACATAGTGCATAGACTTCACGTCGCCTTTCGTCTTAGCGAACTTCATCACCAACGCCCATCTTTTCGTGACTTTGCTGCAGCTGCACAGAGAAAGCCTGAGGATCATTCCAAGCCCGATCCTTCATGCGAAAGCAGCGTCCAAGTCCAGTCGGTCTTCCTAAGGTCCACTTCGGATCGCCTCTTGGAAGCTTCACAGGCCGGAAAAGGTGGGCTGCTGTTGGACGCATGTGCACCCTAGAATGCTTCCCTTCCCATGTTCAACTTCTTCGAATTGGGACCTGCCCTGGGCCCTGCTTCTCCTGCCCAATATCGCTTGTGATCCCCGCAAGCCACTGCTCTCCTTCCCGATGTCGCTTACGATTTCTGCATGTGACTGCTCAACATGGTGTTCGTGACTGCTCTACACCATGTTCACATCTGCCAGCGGAAGGCAGCGACATAGCGTACCTGCCCCTTCAACCTGGGTATCTGCTGGTGCTGCGAACCACGTCTACCTTTCCATCCTCCCATCCATCCCCCCATCCATCTCCCATCCATCCAGCCTGATTTCCATCCATTCTTGTTCCACCAACTCCATGTCGCCGCCTACTGGCACACCCTTTTGACTGCCGCATAACCCTGACGGGGAAACATGTGAGGGCCAGGATGGCTCGCAGAGAAACCTCTATGGTCAATCTTTGGGGTATTTGAAGGGGGCGCTGCCTTTTCCTCGCAGGGTCCAGCCGCAGCCTGCCTCGCACATTATTAAACGCCTACTTTGGCACTCAGGCTTTGATTACCGCTGACCTGGTCCCCAAGTCCATCTTCGTCATCAGCGAAGACCGCGTACACGACATTTTCCGCGCAGGATCCATGCAGCCGCAATCCCAGGGCTCCCAATCTCAACCTCGTCACCTCAAACGACTGCTTCGTCGCTCTGATTACTGCTGACCTGGTCCCCAAGTCGAACTTCATCTTCAGCGAAGACAGTACGCTTGCGGGGGGCAGCTCCCTCTCCCACACCACCATTATTCGGCAGCAAATTTCAGCTTTAGCTTTCAATTTCCCATGCAACAGGTGCCATGAAAAAACTCCCAATAGGTACGTAGTTGCAGCATAGATGCCACTGCCTCTTCTTCGTCTAACAACCAAATACAGGCCACACGGCTACCTTATACCAAGGCGACAAACCACTCACGTTTAGCAGCGAGAGCAAGCCTTAAAGAGCATAGGACGTATCTTTCAGACCTAGCTCTATTTGATTCAACGGCAGCAACTTCAGATACAACCGCAGGTGACGGGCCCTGTTCCAGAACAACCATCAGATATATCTTTCAGACCTAATAATGTTCGACTTAAAGACGGCACATTAGACCTAGCCGCGGGTGATGGGCTGCATTTGGCGGCGAGAACGAGCATTAGGCGTATCTTTCAGACCTGATCATTTTCGAATTGGGACCGCACACGCGCACAGCCGAAGGTGACGGGTCCCGGTCCGAAAGGACGAGCAAGGCTTACCGCTGTTCTCCACGAAGTATTCAACACACGACACCATCTCTTGGGTCGTTGACCCTGAACTTCCCGCGTCGCATGGTCGGCGTGGGGGGAGATGTCATCACGCCCAGTCAACAAGGTGCGCCTCCAGGCGGCAAACTGCGAAGAAAAATTTAGAAGGGAAGAAGAATACCCCACCCGCCCTACTGCAAACACTACCCAAATTTGCAAGCCGCCATCGTTGTGAAGAAGGAGGCGGCGCCTGAGGTCTCCAAGCTGGCTCGTCGTGCCTCATCGGCTCAGCCAGCTCAGCAGAAGCTGTCAATCTCCGCCGAGCGGTTGGAGGCCCTGGTAGAGAAGAAGGTTAGATTGCCTGTCTTCACGGAAGCATCAGATCTTGCTGGCAAGGCCAGCCGGATGAACAAGTGGGCTGGGCATGGCTGGGTGGGTGAAATTACCAGATTACCAGATTACCATATGGTAATCGGTGACTAAGCACCGGTCGGCAACATTGACGGCGCCCAGATGGATAGCAGCGTCTGGGAATCCGCTCGGTATCCCCCATGTTCACCCGTCTGGACGCACCGTGTAACAAGCACGCGCAATACGTCGGCGCATTTGGGAACGGATTCTATCAGGAAAAGGCAAGGGAGGGGAGGGAATAGAAGTAGAGACTAGCTCGCATGGCGGGTTTTCGCGCATGCTTTTGGCCAAGCAGACGGAGTAATAAATAGCGTGGAACAATCATTGACTTTTCAAATGTGCTCGTCCCTGTGATTGCTGCTTCACTTCATTCGTTCTTTGCATTGTCATCGAGTTTTGCTACCGGGGGGCAGGGCCCCCCTATGACTTCATTAGTAGTGCCCTCAATACTTCGGTCTGATGATAGATGACGACGACAACAATAGTGACGACAACGATATTGATGACAGCGAGAGGGGCGAAAACGACGACAGGGACGACGATAACGACAGGGACGACGATAACGACAGGGACGACGATAACGACAGGGACGACGATAACGACAGGGACGACGATAACGACAGGGACGACGATAACGACAGGGGCGACGACAACAAGCAGATAAGAAATTCTGTCGCCTTAGTATAGGAAATCAAGGGGATCTTGGTAGGATTTACGGGGTACATGCGTGTAGCAGACACTGCCCGGGTAGCAAGTATCCTGTCATCAGCCCTTGGTCGTCCAAATTGCTCTCATCAATCTTCTCTGGAGGACTCTTGGCCAATCCTGACCAGACAGCGAGTCGACGCGTTGGCGTAGCCCGCTGGTCGAAATGGTCTGTCAGGGTTTGGGGCCTTCACCGTCTGGCCGGTCGCACTACGAGCCTTGTGGAGAGGGATGCCATGGTTTGAATTTCTTCACGGTTGTCGGTCCCATACTAAACGTGCCGATATTGCACGCTCCGCTTGGAGGCGGAATGTTCTTCGTGTTCAAGTAATTTCAATACCCAGCCCAGTCTCCATGAACCTTTCCATGGGGGTTGAAGTCACTGGTGAATGGAAATGATTTTAATGTCTTGGTCAGTTTTCTGTGTCCAGATGCAGATGCAATGAGAGGTGGAGGCGGAGGGATTGAAGCTGCGTGCAGTGGCTTGAAGTGGCTTGATTCCTGTAGCTGCGAGGGCCGGGCGCGCCTGGCTGCGAAGTGGGGACTCGGGCCCGGCGCCGGATTCAGTGATGCTCTTGTTGTCTCCTCTTCCTCCCCAATGGCTTCACGGCAAGACATAATGGGACTGACACCTTGATGGACTCGTGCCGACTCAGGTGTCCATGTTATCCCTCAGATTCGCAACACCCAAACCTCGTGGACTTAAAGGCCACCAACTGAGCAGTGCGAACAAGCCGGCTGCTCAGCCTGAGCAAAACACGGCGGCATTTCGGCAAATGCGTTCAGGGATCACCGCATGTCATCCAGGACGATTGAGCAGTCCAGACCTTCAGCATCGCCGTCGACCAACTCCAGCGCGGCGACATATTCATCTGCATGCGGCCCGAGACGTATCCTCCGCCAACATCGGTCTCGCCTTCTCCATCTACTTTCATTCGATGATGACCGGGGTGCACCGCAGGATACGTCGTCACCAACTGCGAATCCCGCTTTCAACTCCAGGTAATTTCAGTGACACGGGCCTAGCCATATTCACGCGCATGCCCGAGCATTCCTTTTCATCCGTCTCCGGCTTCGATCAACGTGGTTTGGGATTCGAGGTCTTGGATGAGATTGCTCAACGCAGAGCGACTGAATGCTCAAAATCAAGCGAATAGAACGCATCTTATATGTTCCCAAGTTGATGTGAAATCAGCAAAACAGTCGGAACCAGGTCATCTAGCAGCACCGGCAACGTGAAGCTCCTCGCGGGTGTAGCTGTCAGCTGGCCACAGCTCGGCCGGAGATCGTAATCCCAATAGCAACAAGTCCTGGTTGTCTCGCATGAAGACAGGAAACCGCAACTCTCCGGCTTGCGTCTCCGCCACGCTGAGGGCGAATAATAACAATCCAGCTAAGACAGACAGCTGGGCTGAAACTACGGCTCTGAAGTGTATACATCACTCGCTTGCCATGAGAATTGGCCCGGAGCCAAGGCCATGTCAGCTGGAGAGAGACGAGTCAAGAGCGTCTACGTCAAGGACCAGGAAGAGGCCGCGCTGTCCATCTGGCTGACGGACGAGCTCTGGCTCGGGGAGAGCGACATCGTCGCCTGCCTCGCTGCCATGCTTCGCTCAGGGGATTTCTGAATGAGGCGCCTTCGATCTTGACAGCCGTGACTTGAAGCTGCGGTGCGGGTGCCGACAAAACGATTCCTAACCGAGAGAATCTTTTGCTCGACTAAGAAGAGCGGCCGCACAGAGGCAAGAGCAAGGCGGTGTGGAGAATCACAGTGAGATCAATGTCTGTTTCAAACCAGGTTCGAATTCCATGACGCCAAGTAATGCCTACGGGGGTATCATCCACATGTCCATGAACCAACAACGCCACATTGCTGCCAGAAGACCTTGGCTGCTCCAAAAACCAAAACACAAACGGAAACACCGAACCACAGCCAGAGAGTCAGGTCCGCTCGACGGCTTGAACCAGCCTGGCACCAGGACGAACTCTTCGTGACCTACCCAGACCGCGAAGAAGACGGAGACCCACCGTCATCTCCACAGTCGCTTGCTGTCTCTGAACCATCATCCTTGGGGAAAAGCTCCTCTGAAGGCGTAGCTTGGTGGGAGGCGAAGCGGAAGCGAAGCCACGAAATCACCTGCAGCCAATCGCCGTAGCCGGCTTCGGATGTGATCTTGTCGAGAGAAAGAGTGTCCCTCGTGGTGATGTACAAATTGGGACCGTCGGGACCGTCATGATCGTTTGGATCGATTCGCATCTGGAGAACTCGGAGCGTGGTGGTTGTGAACATGAGGAGGGTGGCCTACGACGTGAGGAAAGAGCAAGTCAGCACACGCTCAAACAGAAACACTGAGGAATCCAGGGAGAAAGGATCAGGACAGAAGGTAGAGAGAGTCCTGCGGAGATGACCTTACCGCGATGGGTGTATTGAGAGGCTTGCCGCTCATTGCGTGGCAGACGAGGGTGACCAGGCAGAGAAGCTCGCTTCGTCTGTATGGAAGATGCGCAGAAAGCGGATCGCAGGAGTCGTCGAAGGCAACGCAGCCGACGGATCTGCAGCCGTTGGGGCCTTCACCTTTCGCCCGAAGCAAGGCCGTCGCCTTCCAACGCCAAGTCTGGTAATCTGGATACGCCTCTCCCTTGGCGAGCAAACGCTCCATCGGGTTATCCCAATTGAGGGGGCTTGGACGGGCGGACGAGTCTGGGGGAGGTTTTGCAGCCGGCTGGGGGGCGTCGGCAGTTGGTCGCGCCAGGAGGGTTGCCATCTCGGAGAAATGGGTGGCCCATTCGAGGGCGGTGCGGTTTGCGTCCCAAGGCAGCTTCTGGGGGGGACGCAGGGCTGGATTGCGGTCGGCAGTGCTGCGGTCGAGATAGGGAGATGGAATGGAGGATGCATCTGGTAGCCACCGTGGATGGTCGTGGTTCTTTGTCGTGTAGACTCCGAGTTTCTCTAGCATGGGGTTGGTGAAGACGGAGTCGTCGTAGCGTTGGATGGCGACGAGTGCTGCGCAGACCTTGCTAGCACAGCGGTTGCTGGCAGAGACATCAGTTGGAGTGCTGCTGCTGTCGCTGTCGCTGGCGGAAACAATGCTCATGGTGAACGGCTGTGCCTAACTGCAGGCAGGAGTCGAGGAAGATGGATGTGAAAGGGAGGGCGCAAGATTGATGCTTGGTGATTGACTGATTGTGGTGGTAGCAAGTGGTTTGTATAGGCTTTGCTTTGAGAGTGGCACAGACGCGCTTTGTTTACTTGGAACCAAAAGCACAGACCTGGCAGCATCACACCAGGTAACCAGTGTCACCTGGTCACGTGGCTAATGTTGGCACCACCTTAGTCATCTGAAGGAGGAGCACTCCAGGCACAGCAGCTGAGTCAGAGGCTCCTAGCTTATGTAACCAGGTTTCTACCGTTCGTGGCCCGTGCGCCCACCCCGATTGAGTCCAAAGTGGGATCGTGATCCCTCAAACGGTGGTGGATCAATTCAGTCCTATTCAGTCCTCAACTTCTCCGAAGCTGATCACGCTTCATGGCTCCGGTTCCTCGTGACTTGACAGCATGGAAAGCCCAGGTCATTCAGCAGGGCATCGGCAACAAGACACTCGGCGAAATTGAGCCTACATCAGGCTCCAAGATACCCCACAGCGCGTTTCTCCAACTGCGTGCTGTTTGGCTGCCCGACAAGCTCGCCTCGGAAGCGACCAAGAACCTCTATGAGACCGGCCTCATCGGAGACTTCACGGAATTGATCAATAAAGTTGTAACACACGGGTTCAGTCAAGCGGACACGTTTCATAACTTTCTCGACGACATCTGTGGCTCGAGCAACAAAACCCCAGCCTCGCAATCCGATGAATCCCTTGTGAATGCCCCTGCGATCGAGCCGAAGTTCAGTAGCTTCGTCGTACCCTTGGGTCAGTGGAAGCTGCTTAAGCCTGCTGCGCCGGAACGGGTGGTGGCAAGCACGCCGCCTCATAATGCCATCAAAAACAAAGGCGCCCTGCCGCTCGACTATGATAAACCTCCACTCTCGCCTTCATTCTCTAGAGAGCTGGACTTAGGTGTTGTAGACATCACCAGCTTACTCATGTCGCAGCAGCTCGAAACGCCCTCAAAGGTCCGCGTCAAGGAGAGCCCCGCAACGCCGCTTAATGAATCACAAGCAGACGGTGCAAGCGCCACCCCGACTCGTTCGCCTCCTGAATCCCCGGCCTTTTCTTCTGGCGGGGAGAGTGAGGCTGAGCCCATTGCGCAGGTGGCCGGTCGTCCGGAATCATCGTCAACAATATCTCTTCGGAAACCCCGCACAAAGTACGAAGTACAAACGTCCAACTTCTTCTCCAGCTTCTTCTACGCCTTCTTTCCACACTATCTTACCTTCGTGTGGACTCGGTACCTGGAAGTCGTTACCGAGGAAGCCAGTTATCGCTTTGGCGGCAAACACCCGGTTGCCTCTGGCACCGCTCCATCTCCTCCCCCAATCTTTATCGCCCGCACCGACGGGGCCTTCTACGAAGTCGGCGATGACGGTTCTCGGAACAAAAGGGGCTTCCTGCCCTTTGAGTTAAAGCCATATTGTCGGGCTGAAAAGTTGGCCGCCACATGCCGAGAGGAGACGGCTGAGATGGCTGCCATCATCTATGAGGAGTTTGTAATGGACAACCAGCAGTGAGTGCCCGGGGATGCTTTCCGTGGATGGCTGGCCGTGTGCGTTTTCACTAACAGCGAAAAAGTCCACCGTCTGACGAGCATGAAGCCCTCGACAAAACACATCATCGGTTTATGCTTTCGCTGAACCGGGATGAATTCTACATCACGGTCGCAACCTTTACTGGCCATTACATATCGTACATCAGCAGCACTTCCACGCCGTCAAATCCATCGATTCTTGAAGCGAAGCATCTCATCTCCTTCCAGCCTCATGGGCCATTCAGTCTGCTGGTCAGGAATCATATGACAATTTTTAGGGAGATTATGCTTTCCATGGCTATGAAGAAGATCAATCATCGAGGCTCAAAGGGTCAAATAGTGCTTAATGCTTTACAAAGTCGCCGTTGATGGCGTTGTCTGGTGCCCTGAAGGCTTGTGTCATTGCCGAACATTCAATACGCGCCATCGAGAAATGGTTGACTCGGTTGGCAATGAACCTGTTATCTTCTGAGAGACGTGGTAGAGTAGAAGGAAACCTGGAAGCTGGCAGGAAAATGCATACCATACTTACGAATGCACTCCATCAACGACAAGGGGATTCTTTGTGGCAGCGACGCATTTTACTCAGTGTAGATCTCAATTGCAGCTGAACTTGCAACTTTGGTGGAAGGGGCTACTGCTGACCTCGCTTAGCACTCTCACCAAGCTAGTCAATAGGTCGTCGGGTAGATCGACTCTTTGTATGCCGTAAATATCCACGAAAATGAGCTGTTTGAGGTATTTACCCTCTCCGCCCTCGTCTAACGACTTCCAGCGGCTGACTTTTGTTGCCAGGGTTCCCCCCGACTCCGGACTTTCCTACGGGCTACCTTTTCTCAGCGAAGCCTACACTACCACTCTATAAACCAACGAGAAGCCGCACACTGTTCTGAACTAGGGACTGGAGTTACCTGAAAGTATAGAGGCCTTTACGTACAGTTGAACATTTTGGACCTTCTCCCATCGAGCTCATACGAACTTGGCGGGGTCACTTTCCAAGGTTCCATGCTACATACCACATTGAAATCAATTTTTGCCTCAATGTCTGCTCTTGCTTGAAGCTTGCGTCTCTCGTTCGTGAACAGGCGATGCTAGACTTGCAAATACTTTCATACCACGTATCATATAATCCATTGCACAACTGTACATCAACCATAGAAGACGGGGAGAACGAGATAGATGCCTCCAGGTCCTGCAAACCAGGGAAGAGTGCAACATGCGGCATAGTACGATTCGTTATTATGTCTCCTCCAGTGTCCCACTCCGCTGATTCGGCGGCAGTCTTGCCTGACTAGCCGACCGTGCTTGACCTGGCAATCCGGCTTGACCCATACCATCTATCAACCAAGCCAACCAGCCGACACAACTAGCTTTCCCCCGTTCTTTCTCCTCGCGTCTTTTCTCGCCAAGCAGTCTCATCGGCGGGAATTGATCCTGTTTGATCACGCCAGCGGGAAGAATGTCCTGCTTTGGCTGGCTGTGAGGTCCAACGTTCTGAGAGAGTGCGTCAGTGAACGATCGCTTCAGACTGTGTTCGGAGGCAATGCTGTTGCGAGAACTGATACGGTAGGTGGTTGAAGATGGTGCAGGACGTTTTGCCTGTGCCTAGAGGGGGGATGACAGGTTTGTTTAGCTGCCAGAGCCGCACTGATGGAGGAGGTGCCTGGACTCATTGGTCACCTAGACACGGTGCGTGAAGGAGAGCCACGATTCACGTGTTGAATAACGGTGGCTGCTCCAGAGCCTAAATCGTTTTCGTTTGGCCGGAACGAGTCCGACAATAACCTCGGTTGATGGGAGTAATTTCCTCTCATGTCCGATGTGTGTGGGCATTTGCCCGACGCTTGGCGACTGTGGAAATGCCTGATATGGCGTAAATCTTGCGCGAAAGACATTATCCTCAGATTATGGTCAGGTTATTTACAAGATGCATGAGACTTAACCAGCCTCCCCTGCAACGAATCTTCGGACCAAACATCGCTGCTTCCAAATCATTGTGTCCAAGACAAACTCGGCAAAGCTCATCTTTACAACAGCCCGACGCTGCTAATCCCACAGCCGGCTGCTCGTTTACGCCTTGAAAAGATGCCTGCACTAATATCTGCTGCATCTAGATGCCAATACAGGCTAGTATAAGTAGTCTTAAGGCCTTCCTCAGCTTTCTGTCATGACTCTTTCACGGCGTTTGCCCGACGTATCAAAGGTCGACTTGCAACAAATACGCATAATGTCTTGGCAACAAGAACACCCCGTGCTCATGTCTGCCGGTAGAGAGTTGGAAAGCAATGACGTATCGTGATGCGGTTTTGCTGGAGCTGGAGCTTGGGTTGTAAGTCCGTGTGAATGAAAACAGCCATCTCACATCGAGGCGTTGAAGAAAACTGAATTCTTTGTGGCCCATTGGAAATCGCCAGCGTGCTGCATTTGGCGCCGAGTCGTGTGGTTGACGTGTCAAAAGCCACAGAACGGTCATGATCAAATTGAGCTGAAAGCACAGCATACTCCTCGTGCCGAAACCTGCGCTTCCATCAATTGAAATGGCGCGGGAGATATTTCTCCAAGAATTAGATGATGGTGATGAGCCGCCATGAACCCACCAAGACATTGCCTTGTTTCGAAGCCCCTCCGCTTCAGGTTGAAGCTGAACAGTTACATCAGTATACGAGTAAAGTCCGATGACTCACTGAAAACCCACGGCAATCGCATCTCCATGATGACGTTTCCTCCGCTGGCTTGCTTTCCTGCTGTTGTTTTGCCCTCCGTAAGGGGGCGTTTTGTCCACCCTGCAAGAGGGCACAAAATATGACACCTGAACTGGTTTCTCGTGGGTTTTCAAGGCTGTATGCTCGAGGTCGGCGTTTTGCTCCTCATTTCTGATACGGATCGGAATACATTTTCCTGTTGAGGAGTCCTGGCTCAACAAGTCTCCCGGAAAGCTGACAACAAACACTTGCTGGTTATGTCAACACTACGTGAATGAGAGTGAAGGTTCGCGCCCGCGAGATTGACTGCCCTTGAAAGTCTTGCGCGTCAAAAAAGACAGTCGAGAATCCCAGAAAGTCCACACACATACATTTCTCCTCCGTCAAGCTGGGTGCACGACTGAAGGAATGACAATGTTGCACACCCAAAAACGAATAAGTACCGCTGCTCAAGTGCCTCGACGGCCAGCCGACAATTGCCATCGTTCATGACAGATATTTGAAGATTTCTGGCTGGCTGTGCGGCGGGGCAGGATAGGGAATACATACAGTGAAAACGTCAAAAAGAAGACAGTGTCGACGGCGAGTCGCAGCAGCGTTGCGGACAAGGGAGACGCCCATAACAATCACAACAGAAAGCAGATCGAAGATGCTCTGGATCGTCAGAAGAATTGATACATTGCTTCGTGAGGTTGGCCTATCTAGAAGTATGCACCCAGAACCTGCAGTGGCTGTTAGTGTCTACCTCCTGTCCACCGCTTCCCGTGGGCTCCTCCTCTCTCATGTCGAATTCGACCGCGGACTCTGCTTCGACAGTCTTGATGATGGTCTTGACCTCAGCCTCTGCGTTCTTGTCCTCGCTGATGACCTTGTTGACTCCAGCTCCGGTGTGGCAGAGAGCGGGCGTGGGCTCGCCGAGTCGGCCTTCGCCCTGCACTTCCGAGGCAATCTGGTAGGTCTAGGGACAACCGTCTTGGTTAGGCTGGCTGGGCTGGGCGAGCTGCGGGGTTTCCCTCCGCCATGCCGGCGTCAATAGCAAGACGAGCCACACACTGCTATTTCTGTGGTCCATGGTGATGATGGAAAAGACTGCGGAAATGATGTTGAATATTGGATGTTGATGAGAAACACCGTAATCGGTGCTTGACAATCAGGATGGCAACTATCGTTGGTGGCGGACAGCAGCAAACCATGCTGGTCCTTTCGGAACGAGGCACTCGAGAAGAGGTTGTGTCCAATGGGCCGTCTTCAAGTCGAACATGATTGGGTCCAAGAGGTGGGTTTGGTTCGTGTTTTCGCCGTCAGACGCAAGCAGTTTGTCGCCTTGGTACAAGGTAGCCGTGTGGCCTGTGGTTGTGTTATTCGACATGTTCGAAATAGAGGAGGGCCAATTGCAGCGACGTACCCATACGCACACCGGATAGAAATCGTATCTGGAGATGCCGTTAAGAATGCCGGATAGTTTGTATTTGGTGATAAGGATAGGGCGATTTGTGTTGGCGTTGTTGAAGTCTTGTACGGAAAAGAAGTTGGCGGCGTTGGTGCAGAATTGACGTTGGATGATGGCGACGACATGGGAGATGGGAGACGGGGGGACAAGGAATAGCGGGAGACAGACAAGGCAGGTGGGGTTCATGCACCCGGATGAAGTTGACATGGAAGCAGCAACGGCAGGGAACCAAGGTCGGACGGGGCAGGCTCGCCGTCGCTGCCTGCCACTGATCTATGTAAACACACCGTCAAGCACAAGAGGGACCCACGTACGTGCCTTCCATTACATAACCCACCCGCCGGGCAGATGATCTGCCTGCGCGGGGTGGCTGCCTTCCAGCAGAGTACCACTATACCTACCTCTGCAGTTGCTGGCTTGATCCCACGAGTCGGTCCAGTCTGCGGCGGTTTTCTTTGCTGGGAAAAGCCGTTAGGGCAATGCGGCAAGGCATGGTTGCGTGGAGGAGAACAAAAGGCGACCTCGAAGGATCTTCAGAGATGGACGACACTACCTTGAGAGGCGGGTCTTGAGGCACGAGGGCAGCATTCCCATGGGAAATTTCACACAAGCCCCATAAATGGGATCGAGTGGTCTCCAATCATTGGCCGAGTCGTCGGCGCGTGCCTTGCCTTACACCGACCTGCTGAACGGAAGTGAGTACCTTCCTTACCTTGGGTCAGGAAGGTAGAGGACGGGACACCGGTTGGTCACCTTCCCCACCATCAAGGTTCTCAATTGGGAGAAAGACCAACAGGAAGGCACCCAAAAGCGCGGGCTCTTTCCACATGGTGCCTGTACCTTTGTCGCCTCCCAATTCTCGCGGTCGGCTTCCCTCTCGTTCACCATGCGACCTCCCCACCTCTTCCTTTCTGGTGTTCAGACTTCCAACACCCTGGTTGTTGCCAGACCTCCAATGTCGACCGAATCCTTGTCACGGTCACTTTGGCCACAACCAAAGCCAACCAACACAACCTTCCTTGCGATCTCACCACGCAAGCGTCTCTTTCCCTTTCTCCTTCCCCACACAAGTCCCACTCCACCATGATCTGATGGCAGCCCGGATTTGCCTGAAGTGTGGGACTACGGACAAGAAATCTGATGAAGGCAGAAGACAGCCCAAAACAATGATTGACTGCGACGAGAAGGGGAGTGTATGCGAAAACTGCATCCACCGCCGTCGAGGAATGGCCAGCAGTGCGGTGATCTGCACCAAGGATGATGGCTTGCGAAGCCTCAAAGATCAATTGCCTCGTTGCCACGATGGCCTGTCTCCTGATGATGATCCATCTCTCGATCGCGAGTACACGTCCACTCCATCCAGACCACAACGGATGTTCTTCTGCCCGCGAGATCGCTCGGAATTGTGCTTAGAGGCCTTCTTCTCCACCGAAACTCTTGGGGTCTACCCTCCACCTCGGCTTCGATCTCCGGGCCGACCTCCTCCTCTATCGTGATATCGATGTCCACACAATACATTCATCATGCTGCGGGCAACGCCTGGTGTTTGAAACAATTAGCTTATGCTTGCCGCTGGTTTGGAGCTGGACTCGGATGCGGCTGGCCAAAACACACATCGGTCAGCTTTTGGCCTCGCGTGACGCATCAGCAAGACATTTCACAAGCGTTTCAATCGACCATGTCTGCAACCATCCAACCGTCTAACCGTCAGTACTGGCATTGGGGAGTCGGTAGCAGCGATGAGAGCGTCCGTAATGGTCTGCCCAGAGGTCAATTTGTCCCGATGTTGAGATGTCATTTTGCAATACTCAGGTCCTCTCATGGGGGTCTACCGACTCGTCTTGACCTTTGAAAAGTACCAACTTGCGTGCTGGGCGATGCATCCGGGTGCTTCGTCCACATAGATCCAGGTACGGACGCTTGAGAGTCTGCACCACGACAAAGGCAGACATCGAATTATGACCCGGGCTCGTCCCAACGACAGAGGCTGCCCTGTACAAATCAAAACATGAGCCTTGCCATTGGTCCGCATACAATGGCTCAGGTGTTGCCGAGGACGAGACAATATCTCAGGGCTCTACGCATGGAGCTGCACGCCTGTGAGATCTGAGGAGGCCTACCCCGGGGTGTTGTGGCTGACTTACAACACGGTGGACGAGGTTGCGAAATGTGGTGGCTGGGGAGAACAACGACGCTTGGCTCAGACCAACGTATCAAAAGCAGACGCCTGGAGGCATATTTCTCATTACCTATGACGATATAAAAATCTCAGGCTCCCATCTCAAGCTCCCACAATATAAATCGAGCGTCATGCTGGAAACCTCAAGCGTCTCTGGGCGGACTGGCCTCTACTCGTCGTATCTGTCGTTTTTTCTCCAAGGCTGAAGTCAACAGATGTGCCATAGCGACTATATCTGGCATCATCGGTAAGTTCGGGCAAATACGTCTGTTGCCAGTGTCGCTTTCTCCTGGTCCATCGCTTCCCATGCCCTCTTCGGCCCGGGTGACTCTTGCAGTGTCAATTGAGGTGCCTTGTGATGGACAAATACGGCCGGGTTTTCTAGAGACCTTGAATTGCGCGTATTTGCCAATCTTGGAGGTTGTTTAGCAGAAGTTGGATCTCTTGGACGGGATACAACATATCCGAACGGAGGGGATGGTGCGTTTGCCGAATGGCCCGATATGCCACACGAAGACCCCGATGTTCTAACTTCTTATGCCCTAGGGCCCTTCATAAACAACGGCATGTGGCATTTCCGATGCAGAGATGATCCCTTTCACAGCGTTGTCCAGGGACAGGACAGCATCGTTCTTTACATCTCATGCTGTCTCCAATCCTGGGCGCAATCTCCTGAGCTATCGCCAAAACCTCCACGTTGTCGCCTTGGTGTCTTTTCTCACGCAAATCCGAATATTGAAGCCCCAAGACGTGTGGTCACACATCCTCTGATTGGCCGCGCGGTGGACACACACACCCTGGCCATTATCACCTCGTGCAGATTGCAAATAATTCTCCTCACAGCAGTCTCTTTTCACATCATAGACAGTCATATCCCAGAGAAGACCTCGGCACATCAGAGGCGGGGGCGTGCCGGATTAAGCCACCAAGCTTGCGTTCATATGGAAGCGGGTGGGCGGAACAGAGACCAGATGAGTCAATATATAGACTCTCTGACAGACCGGCTGGGTTTGAAATACATAGTAAAAGGTAAAGACTGTGCTCTAATCGATTTCAAGATTCGTCTCTCTGGCTACAGCCATTGCCTTTCAGCCTCGATGTGTGGGAGCATTGACAGAGTAAGGTGTTTCCTTGCCTTCTTCCTGTCCACTCAATTGATCAAGCCTCAAGCCTGAGTCGCCATTCACTGGCTCCTTGCATCTGTTGCATCTGTTGAGGGTCTCTGTGAAAGCTGATTGTCGATCAGTCCGTCCAAAGAGAAGTAAATGAGGGCTCACGTCGGAGCGATGTCACCTTTGAGCTTGCGCCTCCTTTTGTCCCGAACCCACCTGATCGTCGACGCGTTTCGTCCACATCATTGCTAATCTTGCTCACTGCACCCGTCTTGCAGCCTCTCTTCTGTTAGCTCCCCTCAGTGTTGTAACGCGTTCCATATGCTGATTCTTTTGGTGCATATATTGCTTCCTCCGGCTGCCCACAATGTTGTCTCCGTGCCCTGTTTCCTTTGCTCTGTGATGTCATCGCCGAACGAAAAATTGTCGTCGGGGTATGAGTATCTGGGCTTGGTTTAGAGCTCTCTGGTCTCACCAGAGGCTTGGAGGAGTGAGGGAGCACCCCAATGTGTGAACAAAATACTGGAACTATCCTCGTTGAAGTCCTCCCAGAGATCGCCAGAGGTTGTAACAGCGTGAGACATAGCCGGGCGCGGAACATCCTCAATGATTTAGCTCCGAGAACCCTTGACTAGGATTGGATAACCGCGGTGAAGAAATGCTTCTGATGAGAAAGAGAGCCAAGGAGACGAGTTTTCCGGATCAATGTAATCCACATACCGCGTGGCAAGTGAGGATCCCTGGAACCTTTGGCTTTTGCATGATAAAAGGCTCGATTCAACGGGGAGTTACGGCCATTCCCAGCCTAGAGATTACAAACCTTCCTGAAAATTTGTCAGAATTTCTGCTTTGTCGTTCTTCGACACAAGTCCTTTTGATGTAGTCTGGATACATCGAACCAAACACAAGTCCTCCTTGACATGTCAGATTTGGTAATCCAATGCAAAAAGCAGCCTTCCAGCATTGAAATGGCAGGCCGCGACGCAACAGAAGGCAACGTCATAGGCGCTGGTCATATAGACAGACCTACTTAGCGAGGATCACCAGGTTAGTTTAGAAGATGAGATATTTGCGGACTGAGAATGCAGAGAAAAGTTGGTTCTTCGAGGGGACGAGGAAGTGTGTTGCAATGTCGGAGACAAACGCAGCAAAAGCGGATTAAACCGATCAGGGAGACCGATCTTTGACCCCGAGAAAGTTGGCGACCGTAAGGCTCTTGCGAGCATACCTGGAAATATCGAAAGATAAATTGACCGACGTGACATGGTAGAATGCTGTACATACAACATTCTTGATTCATGTAAATGTCAAAAACAACACTATATGCCAATCTAAGCCGTAGCTCACGATGCCTCAACTAGCTTTCTTCCGACATTGAGTTTCTGTTTGTCTTCTGCGCATAGCGGCGGCTCTTCATATACACAGCGCTGGTCACCTTTGAATGAAACTGACACAGTCTAATCTTGGAAGGGGTTACTGGTGCAAAAGACCTGCTTCGAGGGCGGGAGACAGCGGGAGCCTGCATGGGCAAATGGTCCCAAGCAGCAAATTGCAGCGACGGTGTGAACTGAGCAGATGAACCACTCCATTCTGTCAGCATCTTTCAGCTGTGGTATTCCAGGCTTGCTCGGCCAGCCTGTTGCGCTTATGGGGGATATGGTCCTTGATAATGACTGATGGGTGACAGGGACTGACGGAGAATCGCGCTACTTTGGATGATTCCGGGAGAAGGAATGCACTTGTGATGAGCTGTGTGGAAGTGCGCTTTTGTGAAGGCGGCTGCGCCTATTTCTAGCACTGGAAGACCACCATCCAGGAGACATCTGAGGGAGAGGAGGCAAATCCGGAGTGACTGCTGAATAACCCATCCACTGTACTGTAAATGGACAGACAGGACCGGCGTTAAGAACGAGATCTTCCAGCGTAACAATATCTGGCCGGCGATGCCCCTGACGACTGACCGTCTGCCTATCAGAAGGGCAGAACAGTATGAGTGGAGAAAGATAGTACGATTTGTAGTATGTTTAAGGATCAGTCACACGACAAGTGTCATCTGTTCCGCGGAATGAATCATAAGGAACGGCAGATATTCCTGTGGAGGGGTGAGCGTCTATCCTTCAGAGCTGATGTATTTCCCGCTTCAGGTTTTAAGTGTAGCGATTCATGAAGATTGAAGATAGTGCTCTCAGTCCATCTTCTCCCCATCTCTCTACTCCAATTCTTTGAATTCCGCTCCCTTTTAATCCCCAGCGTCAGCCTCTGGTAGAACCAGACAAAGATCTGACCCGTCCTGCAAGCTCATGGCAAGAAAGATCAACTTACGCCTCGATCCGAATAGCTTTGAATGCATATCTTTTGAACAATTCCCCCAAATTTGATGCTATTGCTCTTCCTATGTTGAATACCCACGCAGGCTTTGGTACTCTGTCTGGTAATATTTGACACGGCGAGTTCACCCTCACAAGCTGTCGCCACCTTTCTCTTATTGTGAGCGATGCTGTGTTGGTGATGCAGACTGACAAGTTGAGCCCGGTCTTCGTGGGCATAACACGGATGTGAGTCGGTGCATTGCTCGAAATTAGAATATCGGAACTTCGATAATCGAGGGTGTAAAAGACCCGGGGCATTGGTGTTTTATCGTAGCGGAGCTGGAAAGGTTGCTCATAAGGAGAAGTCAGCTTGGTTACACCATTGACAGATCAGCATGGGGTGCTGAAATACCTATTTTAGTAGAAGGAATCGAAGCAGGGAAGCAAAACATCTTACGGTGATGCGATAATCAAGCCCACGCCGACATTAAGGAATATGTAGGCTGCCCGACTGCGTCGCAAAAGGAATGCAGAGACGAGGCAATTTGGATGCTTCAGCGAGAATGATCTAACTGGGAACAGGAGGCTAGGAATTGTCGCGGGATTGACGTGGTTCGGACATTTGAGAAGACACAAAAGCTTTCCAAAAGAAAAGGGTGTATGATACCGTCGATATGTTTATCTATTTAATGTACAACAACAATAATAGTAGTGACGGTGAAGACAATGCAACAGAGCCGCAAGCAGAAACAGTGCAGAAGCGAGAGATCTGGAATTACGTATGGCAAGCCATGGTGGGATGCAAACGTGTCGTGGTCCAAGTACAACATATTACTTTCGTGCGTAGAGTAGGTGGCGAATTGCGACAAATGTGAGGCTGGGTATCACTATTGGCGATAAGAACAACATTGTTGCCAACATGACCAACATTCTGACCTAAAACCAGCACCAGATTTGTCACACCGACAGCTTCTCAACAGACAATGGACTTCTTCCGGAAGAGCTCATGCTTGAGGGTCCCTGAGTGAAGTCGCCACTTCGAGCATGAGTATCTGTTGGGTTCAGGATGATGTCCAACGAATGTCGCCGGAGGCGGCCGCGGAGTCATGCATGTTGTCTCTTTCTGCTTCTCGTAAGCGTCAGACAATGCCTGGCCGGTCGTCGATAATGCCTTCCAAGCAGGCACGTTATGAATCTAGGCTCATCTTCACCTTTATTGTACCTAGCGATGACGAAGATGTGAACATCAATTTTCCTGTCAGAGTCATACGGCATTGAGAAGGTGCGCCCACAGGCAGCAGATTATAAAAGAAACGTTAGAAGGGAAGAAGGACATCCACCTGCATCATACTTAGGACATACATCAGAGTCCGCATCAAGCATTCGAGACCAACCTACTAATATTATTTGGACGCCTAACCTATTCGAGTCTTCAGGGGATTTCCAAGGTCGCACATTCTCGTTGGGGTTGGACCTGTTGGTCAAGTTAGACTTTGCTGGACGGAAATGCTATAAATGAAATCGCTCCAAGGCGCGCTTTCGGCTCATCGAGTTATGCGACGATCGAAGTCCTAGCGGAGTACGGATGCGGAGATGAATGTGCCCATTGCCGCGGGAAACATGCTGTTTTATGAACATTTCCGCAGACATACTTGCTTTTCTGCCGCCGTTTGATCACTTGAAATTCGTTGTCATGGAAATTGAAGATGGGGTAAGTCAAAATGTAGTTAAAGTCGAACACGATCCATCATTTGATCCGTCTGGGATCAGATCCCAACTGCTAACAAACAAGACATGCCAACCTTCTCAGAAGCTACAATTCAAACAGCCACATGCATCCTCCCAAAACACAAACCAACAACACCCAAGAAAGCCAGTTAATCACACCTGAATGACCACATAAACCCATACTTGCTCAATCAAACCAAAGTAGCTTTTCCCCCTGAAACTCCTCTTGAGCTCGCTTCTCCCGCAGATCTTTGATTCTCTCATGCTCGGTGACGTCAATCCACTTCGCGACCCTCTCCATGTTTTCCAGATGCCCCTGCATCAGACTGTTTCGAGTGCTATCATCGAGCTTTTCGAAGTCGACGCTGACGCATCGACTGATGACTGGGCCTGCGGGCCGCCACTCGTGTGCGATGAGGATGTTGGGAGCTGACGCACTCTGCTGGACAGGAGCCGAGGGAACTGTTGAAGAAGGGATGGCTGAAGACGTGCGGAGGATCCCTGGCGAAATGGACTTGTTGTTTCTTCGTCTTCGGTTTGATGCAGCCTTCCTGGTTTTGATGGGGATGAAGGGATCAAAGGGTCTTCTGCTGATCGGTCGCATCGGTCGCTTGGGGGGGTCCGGTGAGCGTTTACGGGTCGTACGAGGGACCCAGGATGGATCTGCTTCATCGGATGACACGGATATGGCGTAAATTCTGTCATAGTTCACGCTCATGTCGCTAGCGCTGTCATCATGGTCGTAGGGGTCGGAGGGTTCGGAAGGGTCGCAGTGGCCGGTTCGGGGCTCGTCTGTGATGGAACACTTGCTGGATGGGTGGAACTCGGTGATGCCGGGTAGGGAGAGCGGATCGGGGGACTCGTCGCGGGATGTGAAGCTCTCGAGGAGGCTGATAGGGACGGTCTTGATTGGGCTTGACTTCTTCATCGCTTGGGAGGAAGACTGAACGTTGCTAGTATGGGATGCTCTGCACAGGCGTGGCGATCGTGATTACTTACCATGTTGGAGATACTTGGATAAAAAGACAGAACTTCAAACAAAAGGCGGACGTTAGACTTGGTGGCGCGAAGAAGGCGTAAGGGAAGTTGCGGCTGAGATAATGTGAAGTAAGTGTGAAGTAAGTGTGAAGTAAGTGTGGTGAGAATGGTGATGATGGAAGAAACCCTACGTGAGTTTGTGCGTGTCTGTGGAAAAGATCGCGGAGGCAACTTGCGAAGACGCGCGAACGCGACGCGTGGATAATCGAGCATTCGAGGAAGGAACGAGAAATGAACTGTTCGGGGAAGGAACGACCAAGCGAACACATAATTGCGGTTCGTTGAATCCCATTCTCTGGAGGTAAAAAGACAATATGTGACTTAAATCTCAGGCTTCCTCTCTTATCAACCCACAGCACCCCGTTCTAACAGCTGGAGAGCTTTCATTCAGAAACCCAATGTGAAGCTCCTATGTTGAGTCCCGACGTACCTAGCACCAGATCGTTGGATGGCAAATGATGGTCTCATGACTCTGGTGTTCTTTGATGCCGCTGACCCACTATTTTGGTCTGAACAACCGCCCCCCAACTTCAACTTCAGCTGGTTACATGTTTACACCTCAATTTTGCTCCAAGCCGGGAAAATCCCTAGACTTCGCGCTCTTGCTCTCTTTTATGCCGCAGCAGCCTCCTGCGTCTTGTTTTCTTAGGTGGTCATATTACTCATGTCAGAGCCGGCCACATAGGAACGCAGTTATCCTATGTTGATTGCGGCTGAACCTTTATAAGAAAACGCCTGGCTGCCTGGGAGCCGTATGGTCGAGCTCACCACCTCATTAGCACGGACACTACTTTGCTGATTTGCCTGGTTCTGGCAATCGCCTCAACATTCACAGGGCCCCGCTTGTCCTGAGATGGTGTCAAAGACGATGAGATATGAACGTAGGATTACAAACCTGGGTAAATAAGGTAAGGCTGCTTGGCTAAACCCCTCTGCATTCGGTTACATAATCTCGTGGTAGCGAGAGGACAGGCTGATCTATCAAGGTGATTTTATGCTACCGGACTACTAGGTTGTCAGATTGTTGTTAGGTAATAGTAGTCGGGGCGTCCAGCAGTTTTCATGGAGCTACTTTCCGCTTTCTCGAGACATGGAGGGACCTCTCCGTGTGTGCGACAAAAACTCCATCAACTGTTACCAGCCGCTGCAGTGCACCGAGCGTTGACACTGTACACCGCTCTCAGGACACTTGGCGCAAGAGGTGCGAGGTCTTAGAGAATAGAGCTGACTTTGTGGCTCACGCCTTGTGTTGAGAAGTTTCTGGTATTGTGGTCTCGTCGAGTGTGTTTCATTGCATCCCAGCACGCTCTTGGCTGGTTTTAGAAAAGACCATTTTGCTGCGCGGCATCAAACATGGCCATCGGATGGCTTCCGAGCCTGCAGAAGCTTATTTGAAAGCAGCACTGCCCTGTCTTATATGCATCAGAATCTTCCTCTGAGTCTGCTGTGACGGGAAGAGAGTGCTTCAAGGTATGCGGTAGGGACGTTATCAATAGGACAGTCCCGGAAATATTACTGATTTGGAGAAGGCGATGAGAGAAGTAAGGCGGCCGAGTTTGGAACGTTCGGACTTGGAAAGGCTCCATCTGAAAGAATCATGGCGGCGATAGATGGCTGGAATGATCCAGCAGGTAGATCGGAGGAAAGTGTTGGACCAGTCTGTTCCATATATGAGCATCTAAAAGATTTGGAGCAGGCAGCATGAGAACTTCCTGGCGGCTATGAGGCATGAAAAGGGGCCACAAACTCATAGTAGACAACAACGCAATCAAAAGGCATGGTCAGTCATCAGACCGTCAGGTCTGTCGTATGATGAGGGTTTTCGCTAGATGACTGCGACAAAACGCAGAGTGAAGGGCACGGTTGCACTCAACGTAATTCAAGGGGCTTGGGTTGTCTGCAGCCCAGTAGAGCCTGAGCCTTGGAAAGGAAACGAATACTTTGTAGTTTTGGCCCAAGTCCAGACTGATGCCGTTCCTGATGAAGGTCCCAAGAGGCATTCCATATTGACTCGGATGGCAAATGCTACGTTCAGAGGCTCATCAGGGGCAAAGGAGGGTCATCAAGAAGCGGGCAACAGCTTCCGTGATATGTTCAATGCACGCATGCCACAATGGCAGCGTCATTCACAACGAGCCGTGACCTACGACCGGAGTTTGCTCCGCTGCCAAAAGGCTTCAGCAAAGACGCCTTCCCTTGCTTGTGTCATGGGAGAACACTGATTTTCCATGATGAGATATTTGTGCTGAGTATCGGTGGAGGAGACAAGCACAGTGTTCTCAAGGGTGGGCTTCGTACTCCGTTCTCGAAGAAAACTGGATGTCAACGGCAATAGCCGGAAGCATGATCTTAGTCTGACTTGCATGAGACTTGCATGAGACTCGTGGGAAACTAGCTGTCAGACGCGGAGCGAGGTGCTCTTTTAATGACGTCTCACCCTGCATCGCTGCGGATCAGATTGCGCGTATTCCTCGGCTAGACTTATAAACCGAACTGACGCGGAGGCTTGGCAGTTGGAATTGAAAGTAACGTCCCACACCCACTTCTCGGCCACCCCCACATTTCGGCCACCCTAAAATGCCTCATCGAAAATACTCACCGCCATTTTCAAACTTGAATAGATTTACCAATTTTCACTCAATCATCACCATTCTTTCTGTGAAGCATAATAACTACCGAATGCGTCAGTATACAGAAGATGAAATTTCTCAGGCACTTGAGGCTATCGCAGCTGGTGCTAGCCTACGAAAAGCTTCATTACAGTATGGTGTTCCAAGAACAACTCTCCAATCTCGAATCCATGGCACCCAGGCAAGAGATATTGCCTTTTCTGATCTGCAAAGGCTTTCTCCAACCCAGGAAAGCCACCTGGCTGAATGGGTTCGAATTCAGGCTGCCCTAGGCCTGCCTCCAACCCATCAACAACTCAAGGACTTTGCTGAACGCATCCTACAGGTCCATGGAGACTCCCAGCCTCTTGGAAAGAACTGGGTGCAGTCTTGTATTAAGAGAAACCCATCTGTAAGGGTCCAAAGAAGCAGAGCAATCGATTCCCAGCGTATCAATAGAGCTTCAACTAATGTAATCAGGCAATGGTTTAAGCACCTCGCCATACCTGAGATCATAGCTATCAAGGCCTCTAATCGATATAATATGGATGAGACTGGTATTCTAGAAGGCAGAGGATCAAATGGGCTTGTTCTTGGATCATCAGAAACTCGTTCTATCCGCAAGAAACAGCCTGGATCGCGTGCTTGGACATCTCTGATCGAGTGTATCTCTGCAACTGGCAAGGCACTGCCTCCACTTGTTATATATAAGGGCAAGAATGTCCAGCAGCAGTGGTTTCCTCTAGATCTGACGCCATACGAATCCTGGAAGTTCACAGCTACAGAAAACGGGTGGACTTCAGACTCTACAGCTGTTAAGTGGTTAACAGAGGTCTTCATCCCTTCAACGCAGCCAGGGGACCCCTCAGAGGTCAGATTATTGATCTTGGATGGTCATAGAAGCCATGAGACTACTGCTTTTATGTATATATGCTTCAGGAACAAGATACACTTGCTGTTCTTGCCAGCAGACACGTCACACGTCCTTCAGCCACTTGATCAGTCGGTTTTTAGGCCCCTCAAGGCAGCATACAAGAAGGAGCTTGGATTACTAGCTGAATGGGATGCTGGTACAGTTGTGGGCAAGAGAAATTTCGTTGTATGCTATGGTAAGGCGCGTAAGGCAGCCCTGACAAGCAAGAACATCATCAGTGGCTGGAAATGGACTGGTTTGTGGCTTGTCAGTATGGCTAGACCCCTCATGAGCCCTCTGCTGCTTGAGAACACATCAACCCCTGCTAAACCAGCTGGTCAGGTCTGCAAAGGGCTCTCTGATGGTAAAACAAGCGAAAAGTGGGCGGTAGATACATCAGCAGTCCCTTGGTCAACCCCTCAGAAGAGGGATGAGCTTCAGGATCAGTTCAGCCTATTCAGCAAGCTGGATAACGATGAGCATACGCAGCGCCTGCTTTTTCGGAAGGTTCAGAAGGGCTTTGATGAGAAGGCATACCAACTGGCAGTAGCCCAACGAAAGATTGAGGCACTACAGGCAGAGGTTGATGCCAGTAGGGCCAGGAAACGGAAGAAGGTTAAGATGAGCCCAAATTCGAAGTTTGCCGATATTGAGGCTATTCGGAGGGCTCAAATCGAGGCGGGCGAACTTGAAAGTAGCACAGATGAATCCAGCGAGTCAGAAAACCCTAGTGACAGCGAAAGTTGCATCGTCGTGGCATCATAATACATATAAATTTTAGTTGAAGTTGATGTGTATAAATGTGAGGGCATCAAAAGTGAGTGGCCGAAATGTGGGGGTGGCCGAGAAGTGGGTGTGGGACGTTATCAACAGAGATGTTGTATCGATGGGCTGCAATCGACTGTTGATGGAGACTTATCGAGGGGCAGCTAGAATGCGTGAACCGATACATGTGTGCTGGAGGGTTCAATGAAGGGGTGCTGGCTAATGTACCCATCCGGTCTTGCTCCATCATTCCGGTTTGCGAAAACCTGGTGCAGGTAAGGCAATGTCGACAAGAAGCAAGGAGTGGACATGACGAGACGACCTGATTTGAGGTCCTCACCACTACGTAACATGATCTAAAGGTTTCTATCAAGATGCATCACGATACGGCTATTGAAATACTGTGAGAGGACAACACCTTGATGACCCTCTGAGCCTAAAAGGAACCGCTGGAGGCTCGGACGATGAGCTCCGCAGCGTTGTTGCGCACGAGCATCTCATCCGGGGCGGAGATCTCTTCAAGGACAGGATGACGATAAATCAGTTTGTCAACCGGCCCAGCAGAGGTATCTTAGAATAGCTGATGGACTTCATGGTGGTGCTAATTTCTTCGAAAAGTCTCGGGCGAGATTCGGAAGATTTGAGCGGCAGATGAGAGATCGAAAATCAAAAGCTCAGGGTTCAAATCTTTAAAGACGAAAAGCACGTGCTGCAAGAGGATGCGGAGCGGAAGTGTCGGCGCGTGTTGCGAACAAAGGGGGATCTGAGTCTGCTCTGTCCTGGCTGTGGCTGTCATAGATTGCGCACCATGACTGAGATGGCAGAAACCCCATAATTACTGAAGACATACACCAGGGGCCTAATGTTGAGAAGACACGGTGTTGTTCCTCGATTGCGAACACAGCCTCGACTAACATAGCTGGAACATGAGAACTTCTGACAGTTTGCTGTGGCGTAAGCTGGTTCTCTGACGCCCCGGACATCATTCCCCTCGAAATGCTCGGTGTGGCCAGTGGTTTGGGATAGAAGAGATGTTGGCGGGGTGCGAAGGTATGGAAAAGAACGACGCTTTCGGGAAGGGCGCGACGATTTGGCTGATAGCGGGAGTTCTCGGCAGGCTGAAAAGAGGATATGTGGATGATGTGAGAAGGTCGTTGGATATCTGTTATAGCTGATGGGGCGAGGTGAGATTCTGGCCCCGACTCGGTCTTGTCTGCCGTGGGAGAAGTCAAACCCTTCGCCATTCGCCGCGGCCCAACATCGCATCATGTGGTCGATGATTCCTGCTGTGTGTGGCACCCATGTTAGCCTGGATGGTGAAAAAGCCGAGCGTCGAGTATGAGAGTAAGCAGTAATGATAGGCTGAGTGACGGCATATTCGCTGCGGCGGATGGGGATTCGCGATATAGGAATGAGAAATGGAGACTTACAAACAGGCGGGGCAGTGAAGCTTTACAAGAGAGGCTTCTGAAATCCATAGCCGAAGATATTGGACGCAGCCCCAGCAGAGTAGCCGTATTCTTGTCCCCTGACGTTTGGCAAAAGAAATGCCCGCCTCGATGATGGCGACGGCAACACGGTCGAATGCGCCTGGATGGGGATAGAACGCAGGATCTATCCGCTGGCGAAGTCTCAAGCATTCTTCGCAGGCAGGTGTGATCATTTGTCACAGCACTTGTCCGTGTATCAGAGAAATTCAGGTCGAATCTGTGCCAGCGCCAGCCAATTTGCAGACCCAGGGGCGCAATCTCTGTGAGTCACAGTGCTCTCATCCTCTCATATCGCCGCTCCGCTCAGCCAGGTCTGTCTTGTCGGTTGAAAACTCTTTCACGACATCATTCAGACGCCACATTCGCTCCGGTTCGCCACCTCCTCTCGAGGGTGGTCCTCGGCAGCCATCATGCAAGACTCTGCATTTTGGAACTCATCTTGTCCAACGTGTGGATCCATTCCGCAACCCATGATCCACAGCCGAGACTGTCACTTTGTTAGAAAGTATTCCAACAGGAGAACCCATTCAGATGATTCTAGTAAGATTGGCATAGGTGCTGTTTGGCTTATGCTATGGTAGATGTCATAAAAAAGCGGTTTATCGGAGCCCTTTCGGATAAGAAGGCGAGTTGGCGGTACAGAAAACGCATTGAAGTGTGGCCAAACTCCTTCAGCCCAGCGAAGAAAGGCAACAAATAGCCGAGAGACCCTCTGGCTGTAGTTGGCAGACCCGCGGCTGCAAACGGCTTCGCGGAAAATGACAAGACTGCGACCGGGATGGTAGTGAACATTTCATTCGCCCGGAACACAGAACGCTGAGCATCGAATCGGTGACCGAAAATGGTCTCCAAGGCCCCGACGAAGGTGTACATGCCGATTCCAGAATAAGGTGGATGGAGGCGATGTGCCGGCTCCCTCCAAAGCCTTGAAACCCCGGTCGAGGAGCTCTGGCGCAGTCAGGAGAGAATGCGGGGCCATTCAATGAACCGTAGGTTACCACATCCTGGATAAGGGTATCTCAGGGGCCAGGGCGCAGTGGTCTGGGTGGACCTTGATTCTCGCACGTATCTTAGGGATCATGAAACCTGCTGTCCAACAGCAAAAGGTGGAACAGGCTGAGGATGCAAATACATGCCGCGTGGTGACAGGTTGCGGGGCTGTGACAAGGCTGGCAACGGTCTTCATATCTCAGGGGGTCAGCAAAAAGCCGTGGTGAGTGATCTGAAGAAAGCAGCGACAAAGCAGGAGTATGTTGTGTCTGTGGATGAAGCGGTCTTTGTTAAATTAGTTGCGAAAGGAGCAGATGGATCTGTGGCTCTCTTGGTACAGAGAGCGACAACTCTTCGAGCGTGAGTTCTTCTTCTTCGGACTATGAACAGCTGGGTCATCTGTGGATTCCCGTCTGTTCCGGGCGGCGGCCATGAAGCTTTAATGGAGGTTGCGGTAGTCACGACAATGATCATAGATCGTTTCTCCCGGCGTGGTTCGACGGGCTGTTTTTGAGATCATTGCTGCTTCCGACAGCAGTTGGTCAGCTCAGGAACCGACTCACTGACTGATTCGTCAGTCGTTCCATGGAGCAGGAAATCGCGAGGACAATTGTTTCGAGAGAGGTTCGGATGCCTGTGCGAGAGGGGACAGAACAGACTAGCATATCCTTCATAGTTGTTCATTCACAAGCAAAATGATTTTTTTGGTGGTTTCTTGATGCAGCGGCATAGTGCAGGCGATCTTGTGTGTCATATTGGTGGCCAGGGTCCTTGTGCCCGAATAACTGGACTGGGAGGATTTGTTTTGCTTCCAATCCAGATGTTGAAGGAGTAATGGGTTGTGGTAGTGTGAAGAGGGAGAACCCTGCAAGGTGATTCGCGCTCTCTTCATTTACCCCTATAGGTGGCCATAGAGATTTCTCTGTGAGCCATTCTGGCCCTTGAATATTTCCCCGTGAGAGTCATATAGCAGTTAACAAGGTGCGCCTCTAGGCGGCAAACTGCGAAGAAGAAAACTTAGAAGGGAAGAAACTGGATTGGGTGAATGTGATTGGAAGATAGCATAACAGGCCTCGCAAGCTCGGGCCGACGCCCATGGCCCTGCTCGGGATGGGCAGATGATTGCAATCGCGGCGGGTCAAGCGCTCCACCGAGTATCTGCGCCGCCAAGTTGACTGGGACCCTCCCTTTCTTGGCCGACACTGAGGTTGACGTCTACCTTTGCTGCATGCTGCTCTAGGAGTTGTGTTCTTGCGACAAACTTCCAAGAGAAGTCGAGAGACTCGAGTTCACATCATAGAAGCAGCCATATGCAGTGTCTCGCAAGTGGCTGGAGACCAATCTCGCCCGATGACGACCACAGTGCAACGAAGACGAAGGGTATCCGCTGAGTGTCTGTGGGGCGATCAAACTTGAAATGAACCGTGGGGTCGACGAGAGCACAACAGCGAAGGATCATGATGATGGACAAGAGGAACAGATGACTCGAGCCTGCAGCTTTTCAATACTTCATATGGCCGTCGTGGTGGTACAGTGAAACTATCGATCTCTTGCGAATATTAGGGCTTTTCTCCCCGGTGCGATGGATGTGGCCTCCAACTTGTGGTAGCCTCATAGGAGATCGCAAGCACGCGTCTGAGCACATCGGCTGCGGCGATAAATGCTTAGGGCAACCCTGCTTTCGGTCTTCTTAAGCATGGTCTCTGTGTGAGTTCTGGAGACGGCTAGCCCTCATCCGAGCTTCGGGCCGAGGGAGAACACGGAGGTGATGGCAGGGCCTACTGTTTTCCCCGTGGACGATAAGAGAGGGAGCTGGAATGGCCATGATGGTTCCGATAGTAACGAAGTAATGCTACCTAGAGAGGATCATGTCACCAAGTTGACTGAGGGCCTAAGCCTCAACTCAACTGGCATTATCCAGCGGGAGAACCCGAGTCAAGACTTGAAACATGAAGCAAGTATTAAGGACAGAACAATCAGTCTCAACTGATGGTTAGAATCCGCCGACGGGCGTCTCTAGTGAATTCAAGCTCACGCGGACGAACAAACCAGCCAGAGATCCAGACATTACCCACCAGCAGGGCCGATGCTCTTCTTAGGCTTCAAAGGGAAACTCGCTGATGTGCACCGAAATCCCCCAGCAGCCCTGTCTCTGACCAGCTGTGTCTCAAGCATCCTTGTTCAAAGCTCATCTGGTGGACTGGGACCAGAGGTTGGCAGCGCGAGTTTGGGTCCCGGTTTGGAAACTCAACGGAAGGAATGGTGAATACCGGGCGTAGCTTGATGAATTTCACAGCAAATGCACCATGAATGAAACTAAAGTCGGGCTGTATTAGGGCTAGCTGTGTATGGAAGCTATTGTAAGATGAGTCTTCTTGACGCTCAGAAGACACAGCTTTGTGGAGGGCGGCGGCGGTGAGGTTCGCAATTCCCTTGGCTTGGTTATTGCATTTCAGTGTAGCTGGAGTTTGACTGATGAGTGGTGCTCTTTTTCTTCTTTGAGACCATGATACCTTGGTGTGGGAGGAGGGGGGGTGGGGAGGCAAGAGGCAAGAGGCAAGAGGCAAAGGTAGAGAAGGCCTCTGGGGAGGCCCAGTTGATATCAAGACAGCGGGAGGTACCTTCGAGCTGGGGACAACAAGAGAGTGTGACTCCAAGGCTTTTGCAGGCATTGGGACGCGAGATTGCCCACACTGCCGAGCCGAGATTGATCATCTAGACTCTATCCGAGAGTATGCGATAGACTGATGCTACGCGACAATGGCAGAAGCCAAGAGATCGGCGACCGATTGGGTGTAGAGGTGGCTTGGATCGTCGAGGCCGTGGAGCGGACGATCTGCAATCCCTGGAGGCAGTCGCAGGTCTCGGTCTTACTAGTCACGACCGCGGATGTTGAGAACCTGGGTGACAAGCTCGGCTCCATTGGTGTAGTGACTCTTGGCCTGGCATGCGCCGCACACAAAGAGAAGAAAGTGGCGATGGGTCTGCTGCAAATGCAACAAAGCTTCGGACGCAGCCAAGTCGATGACATCGGCGCCACCAGTCTGGCCTCCTCATCATTCCGCCTATTGTCCTGGCATAATCTGCCAAGCGAAAAACTGCCTTTCCATTTCCATCGTCGAAACACCTTCAAAGAGTTCCATTCTTTCTGTTCTTCTCGAGAGAACACATTCATAGTTCGTAAACAGCGGCGCATCCGCCTTGGCTCGGGATACGCAATTGGGCGACGACGACGTTCGGGCTCGGGCAGAAGTAATCGATCGACTTGGCGGGCTGAGGTACTACTGTCTCAGGCCGTCGGTCCCTGCTTGTGGACCTCGAAGAAGGGCGTATGAGTCAATGGACTAAGGTACGAAATGGAACCAAGGTGGTAAAAGGTCTGGAGCATTTCGCCGTCATCTTGTCGACGTGGTGCCTCTGATAACCGCGAAGGTTTAAACTACTCTGGTCCGCACTTGAAGACTCCACTGACGCACAAGCGTGGTTCAACGTTGGAGTCCTCAGCCAATTCGTGCAGTTGCTCGCAGAGATTCGGCAAGAAGGCAGCGACGTACGCAATGTGTTGGACAGCTGCCCCAGACTCTCCAAGATTGGGAAGCATGCCGTTGGTCCCAATACAAGATGTATCATGACACAAGACCGGCGACACAGAAAAGGGTTGCAAAATGGGGCAGGGAGGTGGCGTGTTGCTCGGTAGTGGAGCAGGGGAGTTGCGATACCGGTTTGTCTGCTTGTGGGAGAGGCGGCAAGCTCGCGAGGAGGCAGGAGCCAGGCGCCGACAGCTGTGCGAGAAAGTAGCTTCATCTTCGAGGGACCGAAAGCTAGAGAAGCAACAGTCGAGCAAGAGGTTCTGCTGTGAAAAGGCGGAGGCGAGGGCGCTGATGGAAGTCCGAGGCATTGTTGCTGCGGCCAATTTTGGTTGGGTTATTTGGGATTGCAAAACCTCATGATGTCACCGTGGGCCGGTGCGATGGCAACACATGGCAGAGTTCCAAGCGATGTCGGAAATCAAATTCAACTTCAACCCGTTCGTCGGGCTTGCTTGTCTCCGGGGTCTATCGGCATCAAAGTACGGGCGCAGAAGTCAGGAAGCTGCCTAATCATGGAAGGCGGGTTGTCCAACTCTACCTGGTCATGCGGGCTGCGCTTGCGGGAAACAAGCCGCCCCGCACTCAATTCCTTGTGTGTGAAGTTAAAGGTAACAGAGGAGCAACCTGTGGGTCATTGGAAGACGATGCGGCAGATGGAGCGTCTGCCGGTGTGAGTTATTGGAGCGGGAGGTTTTGGAAGGCATGGACGTGGAGTTGCTTGTGGAAGCGTGTGGGAAGGGACTTTCTTTTGCCGCGCTTGAAAGATCCCGCTTCAGTGGCAGCTTTGGAGGAAGAGCTCCTGGGTAGGCATGGGAGCTTCACATTAGGGAAGGAGTGAGCTTTGGGAAAGAGTGGGAACTTGTAGGATCCTTTTTGTGGGTCTGGCTTCACATTCAGATCAAATCCCCTGGACTTTCCGTGTTCTCAGCGAACTACGTACCTCGCAGGGGATGGCTGAGTTGAGTGGGAGCTTTCTGGGAAGGAGCTTTTGGGGTGGAGTGGGCTGCTGCCATTGCGCCGGCGCAGTCTTATGGGGAAATGCAAACACAAACACTATACCCACTAGAAAGGGGACGAATCTCTGGAAGGTCGGTTTTCTGGGAGGACGATTTTCTAGGAGGTCGATTTTTTGGGAGGTCGATTTCCTGGAGGAGGGGCAGCCTCTTCTGTCTTATGGGTTAGATGTGGGGCAAGATAGGTACGTATCTCACAAGTTCAGAGGGGCGCCACTGCCACAGCGGGTCGGTGCACTGATTGCCTCAAGAGTCCAGTGGGTACTTTTTGATTACGTCAGATGTCCCCAGCACCATCGGCGCCACGCCTCGGAAGGGCCGCCAAGGTTAATCAGTCTCCGGCGCAGACACCTGGCCCCTGCCATGGGCTTTCCTCCCGATCGCCTTCTCTCGACAACCTGACATCAGCCCCCATCAAGCCAGCTGTACGACCGTGCGCACTTCTGGGGCAAATCACATTGAGCGGGGCCACTTTACGAGGCAAGTTGCAAGTCGAAGGAGATGCACTCAAAGGTGGGAGGGGACTTTTGGGGGGAATGTAGTGTCTGAGTCCGAAAGCTCCCACGGCAGGCCGGCCGGATGCACCAGTAGTGAGTTTGGAGTGGTGAACACGCCAGCATCCTGGAGAAAGGCCAATAATGGCATCGGTCGCCTTGCGGACTTGGGCATTCTGCTGGCTGGCACCAATGGCACCAACCGCGTAGGATGACGAACCTCAGGTCCGGTACTGATTTTCCTGCGGTGCATCAGCACTCGTGTTGCTGTGGGCGAATGCTGAGGATGCACCGCAATTAAGAAGTACTCTGGCAACACTGTGAAGTCTGGTCAGTAAACTGGGCTGTTGTTGTTGTACGAAAGTTCGTACCTTCCCAGACAATAAAGCGGGCCAGCGTACCTACCACACACTCAGACACGCGGAAGGCACCTACCCAAATTGGACACGGCGCTCCCACTTACTGGCTGACTGGTTAGCCCTCCACCCTACAGCACGCACGACTGCCGATCAACTCAATTGCGACGCCTCGCTTCTCATCAGTTCTCAACCACCAAGGCCTGAATTGCGACGAGGCACCTCCTTCACAACCAGTTTCACCCTCCTTCCGAGGCAAAGAAGCACCATCCCCCGCACGATTCCACTACCGAACTCAACAATCCAGCCAAACATCCGCCATGTCGAAAGCTGCCTCCAACGACAACCAGCACTGCCATTCAGGCCTGGGGTGCCCCATCACCAACATCAGCGACCACCGCTGCACCTCGCCCATGTCCGCCATCGAACTCCTCGTGCACTAGGGCTGCCACGCCGGAGGAACGACTTGGGCCAGGGAGAAGAAATTGTGGGACAGCCGCGACCACAAGGAGGCTGTCTTGGCATACTGGTCGCCGGACGGAGTCAACACGCGATCCGAGAAGCTTGGCCTGGACCCCGTCAAAGGTCCTTTTGTTCTCGAATGCATCATCAGCAAGATGGCCTGGAGTCGAGACTACGATACCGATGAGGAGGAGGAGCAAGAGCCCGATCGTCGCTCGACCGAGGACAGCGATGTCAACGACGGCGGCGTTGCAGACGGCGAGGACCTCGACCTAGACAGCGATGATAATTCACACGGGGACGAAGAGGATACCGACAGCAGTGATAAAGAGGATGAGTACTTGGTGGAGTACGTCGGGTACAGTCCCATTTGGCTGCCTGCTCACCAGGTGTGCCCCGATGCAATCAAGAATTGGAAGGGAGCCAGGGTTCCCGCTGGCGGTCTTCGGCCGCTGCCAGGCACAGGAAACATGGCATGACTCCCATGACAAGACGGTTTGGCAAACCAGTCGGATTGTTTGAACAGTTGGGATGTGATTTCAGCCAGGGTGGGGATTTGACGGCGCAGAGGATCAGACGGAGGTGGCACAGATGACGGGCCTCAAATGGGATTGATGTCACGACAAAGACGTTGCAAGTAGTGTTCCATGGCTTCAAATACATACATGCTGGCAGCAGCAATGTCTGGCAGTCAAATTCAATCGATTTACAGACTGTACGATGCCTTCCATGGTCACCGAGATGTGACGTGGGATGAAATGGCAGGGAACATGCATGGATACCTATTTCATTGCTAGGTGAATGGAACGGGAATGGGTGCGTCGCCTGACTGGCCACAGGACAACAGAATTCCCCTCCTCGACCTCAGTGGGAACTCTTCCAATGTGACACTTGAGTGTCCCCACCAGTGACGTGACACTTCCTTAGAGGAAGACAGATTTGACTTGGGCGCATTAATTTTGGAAGGATCAGAGCAGGCAGGCACTTCGTGGGTACGCATCGCATCGTCTGAATAGCCACGTCCGAAAATCTATGAGCTGCCGACCAGTCACACACCGTTGGTGCACTTCGGTCGATGCAACCCCAAAGTACTGAGATAGCCGGCACAAGCTTCTGGTGCTGGAATTTCCGAACCAAAGCCCCACGTCTCAGTTGAGTGACTAATTATACTAACCAACGCAGGCTGTGTCTGAACCAGTGCGCTTCAGCTGGAGCTTGCATCGCGCGAAATACGCCGCGAATCGTCATCCAGCACGTCACAGCTAGACTATCTGAAGAGCTGGTGATCTTTATTCCACGCTCAACTTCATTACTCTCCGCAACATGCGGAGGACAGCGGCCTCGTTGAGCCAGGCAGCTGCAGTCCCGGTGTGTGTGGTCTCCAGGATGAGCCCCACCGAAACAAATGTGCCGATGAACGACAGGAGAATCAGAAATTTCGTCTGTGCCTTCCTTCAGAAGGCACCGTAGGGGCTGCGGGGCTGTGCGGGAAGGGCCTGCCGTTGCAACGTTGGTGCAGTGTGCCGTCTAAGTAGGCACGAAATGTGAATGGAAGTCACCGATGTGACTGCCAGCTCCAGAAGGACCTTCCATGCCCTCTTGGCTCGGACATCACATTTTTTGGTGGGCGGAATGTGAGGCTTGTCCAACCTGCCAATCTTGCTAATCGCCGATTTTACCACCTGCCGACTTTTTCACTTGTTGATTTCACTACCTGTCAATTCTCACGCTTGGCAGACCTCTGCCGCGCCTGCGTACTTCTGCCACACCTGTCGACTTCTGAGACCTGCAGACCTCTGAGGCCTCCAGACTCCTGCCGGGCACAGCCTCTACTATCTGCGACTACCCCCTCCAGTTCCTGCCCCTAACTGCATCGTGACCTGCCTCATGGCGCACCAGCTCTCGTGCCTGCAGAATCTGTTCTTGCGCGTCCATCAGGGAGGCACCGAGCTCGACAACTCAACCCGACCGCTGGCATCTGTCTCCCCAAAACAACCACCCATCTTCCCAACGACATTCGATCCATGGTCACCACATCGTAACTGTTCCCATCTTCCGGTATTATGCATACTCCCTCCATCACTCCAAATCGGACGCAACTAACATTCGCTAGTTTTCAGGGGTTTTTCTCTTTATCGACTACCTCCCGCCGGGCCGAACCGATGCACGCTCCCCACCGGGATTGAGAAGAAAGGCTGAGGGAGCAGCGACCTATATGTTCACATGGTCAAGAGAAGGTGCAGTGACTACCGAGCTCCTCTGCAAGGAGTTGAGCAGATACACGGGCTCCCCCGCAAGGGTTGAGCAAAGACACAAAGGCTGAGGGAGCAGCGACCAATATGTTGATAAGGCTTCTGGGGGAACAAGCTCCTTACCTGAGATTGAGCACGATACCGCGACCGAGATTCCTCCGGGCCGAGCGAAAGGTTCAGCTCCCGACCCCGATCGCCGCCGATCCACCAACATTTGCACTCGTGGCAGCGACCGAGCTAATGGCATTCCTTCTCAACCGTCAAGGGAAGGCTGTCGGACTGGCGGCCGACTCTTGACGCTGTACTGCATGGTCTCAAAATTGCAGTCAAAGACACCACAGTTGCGTGGATGACATGGAGACCGCCTACTCCATACTATCTCTATCACGGGAGGCGGAGAGCATCTCATGCCGCGTCGAGCGCTGTCCCTAGAGCAACATCATCCACGGCGTGGTGTTGAGCATCTCAAGTGCACAGAGTGACCCTGACAAGGATGATGGACGGACCAGTGTCCTGAACTCGCCACTTTGTAGTCCAAGATGATCGAGTTGCTTCCATTCCAAGTGTCCATCAATTCACATGTCGTCCTTTTCGCCCGGTGTGGTCGTTTTTTGCCGGCTTTGTTATCGTTTCTCTTCCCCACCTCACCTGCATTCGAGGGCAAGCGCTCCTAACAAACAGAATTCGTTGGGTGATCTACGCCTGCTGCAACATCACTGGTTCGCACTGCCCTCCATACACAGCCAGAGAGTTGACAGATGGATGCCCACGTGGTGCGTTCTACAAGTAGAGATCGCCAGATCATCGTTGTAAGGGTGCGCAGCCCCTACCCGTCTATCTCTGGAGCGTTGGAGCGCTGCTCCTGAAGCTCCAAAGGTCAATGGTCCTTCAACCCTCGCAATTCCCCGCTGCCGTGCGCATACATAACAATTGCCGGGAAGATTATCGCAAAGTTGCGGAGCCGTCGATCAGCTCAGACCGCTCACTTCCGGACTTCTTGCAACTCGGCTCCAACCGCAGCTCGTCGGCGCAGCGCATGCGCATACGCAATGAGTCAAATGACTCAACTCTGGCGTTTTTGCTTCCACGAGCCGTAGCGAGCCCCATCCCCCGTCCCCCGCCATGCATCACACGTTTCAGATAATCTTGGTCTACAATCAAACGGCGTCGGCTCATCCTCATGTTGCCATGATATCAGACTACCCATCATGCCTTCTGCAATTCTTGCGCTCGCAACAGAGCTGTTTTCGGGCATTGACGCGCTCCGCATGTTATTTGGGAAGACTATCAAGCATGATTCAAAATTGATGTGTGAACCCATCGTCTGTGTATTCGTCCCCATGCCATCGCTGTAGCGACACCTTGCTCTCCTTCCTTCGTCTGGGAGTAGGCGCATGGTCCTCATCAACGGGGTCTTGCATCTCACTTCGCCTTATCTACACAATCCACGTACTTTTATCAGGTCTCAGTCGCCTCTACTCCATTTTCAGTTTCTCTCTGTTGCTCCCTGTCTTGCGTGGGGCTGTCTTTTGGCGCCGTCTTTTCCTTCTCTCAAGGTCACACTCATTCTTGATGGTTTCGTCTGATCACCAAGAGGATCTCCCACACCATGTTCCGTCTTACATCCAGACGTGATTATCTTCCACCTAGCTTTGCGAACGAGCGTTTCAGCCATCGAAATGCGGCGACGTATGCGTTCCATGCGTACTGTCCACGCTAATCCTCGACGAGGACACGGTTTGCAGACACGTCAATGTGTTCAATAGCGGCGAGAGGTGTCTCCAGTGTTGGATCCCTGGCCATATGGGTAGCCCCCTTGGCTGATACTGAATGCGAAAGTCGGGAAAGCCGCCATCAAACGCTGCAGAGGCATGTTTGAAAAAGCCATTTGGAGTTTTAAATACATATTTACTAGTGCTAGTGCCATTGTCGATGGTGGTGCCAGTGCTGTTGGTGCTGAATCTAAAATATTGTCCCTTGGCTCTGCATTCTTGGCATCCGTATGTCAGCTCCCAATACCCATCGCTCATGATTCTGCCTTTCCAACGGCCTCCCGAGCTTCCTCACAGTTTGATGTAAGCTTTGGTTCATCTTTTGGCGGCCAAGTTTGGACTGTCGCCAAACGTAATCTCCCTCGTCAGTGGAAGTCAAGAGCCCTGAGTTTGAACAGCGCGCCGTGAGGCACAAATCCGGAGAGATGAAAATCCAACTAAGAGTCACTAATCAGTTGATTCTTGATAATGAATAGCGCCTTCGTCAATGTTTCGAAAGGAGCACTGAAGATCTTATGGCGGCATCAAAGATGCGCACCATGTCACCTCTAAGCCACTGCCCCGTCCCTAGAAACGATGATTGGGGTGATGTCTGAGGGTGAGCTCGAAGTATCCTCAATATTAATCTTTGTTGACACAAGATGGTTCTCATTCAGGATTCCACAGCCATACACTGATTCCTTCGTGTCTGTCTACCTCGGGAGACGACATCTGAAATGGCAATCTCCTTGGCTATGGTGGGTCTTGTCCACATGTTCGACGACTCCGAAACTTGGCCTAGCCTAGACTACTTCTGTCTGGTAATCCAAATGAGTAGCAAGTAGAAGCAACAAGGGGGGACTGACGCCCTGCGTGTACGTGCGTTGTCTGGTCCGTGGCTCGGGGGGCGGGTGTAGGGTGTTGACTCAAAGGCACTTGGTCAACTACCATCTCGAAAAAAACTCCGCGCCAGATTGCTGAACCTCAACATCATTTGATCAAAGCATACCAAGGTCACTTGGGTGAAAGTCTATACACACGCCTTCCCAACTCCATGGCCAAAGGTGGAAAGCTTGGGAACCATGATTCAACGGCAGGTCAAAATTGGGAATAGTGCGTCTCCAAATGGACGGCAGCCGTAGAAGCAGCAGGCCGTCCGCGAGTGCAGAGTAGACGGCGGTGGCTCTCGAGGAGAAGGGCAGCGGACACGCGAAGTACGGTACGAGGATTGCAGAGAGAATGTGAGCTGCAGCAAGCGTATACAAATACCTGCTTCAGGGTATAGCAAGACAAAGGTCTGCAGGGTTGTTGGCGTTGGCGTCGGTGTCGGCGTTGGGAATCATGATTCAACGGACCATTTCAGGGGTGGACATTCAAGCTACCAGCTCTTGCGTGCGTGAGAGAGTGTCTCATCCGAAACGCTTTGAGAATCTGGGCGAGTGCCCCGGAGAGTCAACTAATAGAGCTTCTATCTCGATGCTCTGTCTCTACTTCGCTTGACGCCTAGTCGGTCGGAAAACAGTCCGATACCAGTTGTTGAACGCTCTCAGTCTGCCCATCTCCTCCGAATATTACTGATGGTGACTATTTCTCCGTGTATTCTTGAGCATGCGACGGTGAATGCGGAGTCTTCACCTCTCGGATACTTCTCAACGCGCAAGCTGAGTGATTCCTTACTCCGCTTGGCCATCTATGATGTCTGTGGTAACACCTAAGGGCTAAGATTCATCTGGACACCTGCCTCTAGGTTCTCACCGCCGGCATCCTATCATCGGCTAGTCCCTTGATCGTTCGCTCCGTATAGATTTGTTGCCTGTCTCTGAGCATCGCGCATCTTTTCTGCTTGGTTTCCAGTCCAAGCAGCCCTCAACTTCTTGTTATTCACATTCACCCACATTCACCCACATTCACCCACATTCACCCACATTCACCCACATTCACCCACATTCATCCACATTCCAATGCTCCCCATGCTATCCAGACGGCCGTCCCCGGCATCCCGCCACGCCTCCTGCACCTCCGTCATATCACCACCACACCCAAGAGACCCGAGATATTTATGCTACGGGTTGACTTCATTGATGAGCGCGAGCTTTCTACTATTGTTCACGTGTTTGTGTGGCCAGATTCTTGTCGACTTTGGTCTTGAGGAAGTTCAATTTGCTTTTGTGCTCGGACGTGTGCCGTCAATGCTGCCTGTACGCCCTGATGTTAGAGTCCTTTTGCGACCCCCTTTGGACCACGCCCACCAGATCTTTGAGGAGCGAGACGGAGAGGCAGGCGATCATTTGGTTTCCGGTGGCCGGCTTGCCTGTTCGGCATCTCAGGCATGACGTGCGCCTGTGGGACGTCGAAACTAATCTTTCTGTCTTTGTTTGAGATTTGCCAAAGGAGTTCTCCGTGGAAACTGATTGTTTTTGTTCTACCACTAACATACTTCCTGCTCTTTGCATTAGGGAGGCGGCGGTCGCATAACATGTGCCATTTAAGCCGTCATTTGTCTTGGGATCTTGGTTGTCCTGGCCATATGAAAGACAAGTCCAGAAGACAATTCCCAGATATTTAAAGACACAATCATCATCAGTTTCGCTCCTATAGAATCCACTCGCAGCACGACATCTTCCATCCGAATGCTTGGCCGCCATTTTCCCCGCCGAACTCTAGCTATAATTAAACGAGACACCTCATCCGAGTTGGATTATTCTCAAATGCGTGGCCAACTTCGAAATTTACTTCTAAGACCATGGCCCGCGGCACCCCCGCTGAAGTACCCCGGCCAGACGGAGCCCCTCATCCACAAGGCGGCACTTACGACATTTCTACGAACCTCTGTGCGATTTGCCGGGCTGAGGTGTGCTGAGGACTCAGGGGGGCTGAAATGCGGCGCGTGCGGTTCAAGCTTGACGAACGAGAAAGGTTCTTGGAAGGTTACCGCATGGCCCGTGTAGAGATTATTGAGGGAGTGGAAGGCGAAGCAGATGTAATCTTCCTTTTGTTGGAAGACTTCTGCGTATGTTGAGATAGTGTGAGCCGAGTAGAGGATCTGAGGACAAGAAGTTAGAAATGAGATGTATCGCCAGAGTAGTTTCTGCGATGGTACAGGTCTTCTTGTTGATGTGTACGACGTTGTCGCGTTGATCTGCACTGGAACGTCGTCTGTGCATATGTTCAGTTGTCGAGGTCATTTCGTGCGGACTGGCAATAATATACCCAGGGACTTTTGAATTGATCATTTGTGGAAGCGGTCGTGAAGGGCCTTCTTTTTGGGCCAAGTTTCAACACACTCTATGCCTGGTTCGACTGCGTATTTTTGCCCTTGCGGAGTTAAGTATCGTGGCGAATCAGTGCACCTTTGACCTGTTATCGACGCAAACCAGCAACGAAACCTCAATCTAAATGCTGACAGCACATCGGTATGGATGATTTCTTCCCGGGGCCTGAATGCCATGTATTCCCCCAACATAGATCTGGAGAACACAAGCATTGAGAGTTTGTACTTCGCACAACTTTCTTTCATCTCAAGCAAACTAGCTTATAATGCAATTAGACGTACAGGATGCTGATTCCTGAGCCGACAAAGATCCGGTGGCCTGGAGAAGGATATGGTATGAGATCCACCTGAATCATAACATAATCAAGGCCCACAGCGCTTTCGTCAATTACATGTGCCAGAGAGCCACGGACGAGGAGACTGCCAATACGACCGGGCTTCAGGGGTGAGCTCTCGCATGTTTCGGTGCCGGGATACTCGACAAGGCCCAAAAGTCTGCATGCGGCTCGATGTGCTTGTCAAGATGATTGGGAATGCCTGGGAGTGGGCGCCAAAGGAGGTCAGAGAGAATGTGCGTGACATGAGAACATCCTTTTTGCAACCCGTGCGTAAGTCAGTGGAACAAGGGGGCTGAAAGTCAACTCGGTCATGCCGCTCAAGAGCAACATGATGTCAAAGGGATAAGATAAGAACGTCAGCAGGATAGAGATGGGGGTCCTGAGCGGCGGTTCTCGGACAAACGACGTGTCACCTTCATGTATGGATTCCCTGGATGCGAAAGGGCCTTGGCCACCCCGCGTCAGGGGAGTGATTATTACGTTTCTGTTGTTTATCAGTTTCATTGGTGTCTTTGTACCTATTCAGTCCACGGAAAAGTTTTGAGAAAGCAAGGAAAGAAACAGACCGGTGTTGGCGGCGGTGGTGGTGGCGGTGGTGTTCATGGTACTGTGTTGGTTATGCTGTTGTTTCAGTCGAGTACTCGGCGTATTCCGATTCAAGAGCACACATGAAATGTTTTCTTGCACTTCATCTAAGCAAAGTCCGGCTCTGTGAAGCCTCAAGTGGACACAAAATCCCACGAGTCAGAAGCGCACCCGTTCACTCTAATACGGCCGACATCAACTCATCCCTCATTACCAGGCGCCAAGCATGAAACCATGTATGGGCTGGCTTCAAACAGGTTCGCGACTTTGCCAAAGTTCCATCCATAACAGGGATGAACCCCGGATCTTCTGAGACCGCCGCAGACGGCGACCGCCTGCAGTCGCTTGAGTCAAGTTTTCGCGACGACTTCACGCTCGATCACCCCTGATTTGTCTTTGCTCACTTTTAATACAAAGCCATCGAATACTTCAAGATTGCTAGTGTATATGACTCCCACAGGTTGCGCGCCATCATGTACTCGACGCCGCCGCGTTGGATCCAGTGGCGCCATTGAGTAGGAATGAAGAGTCCGTGGTTTTGACCCTTCCAGAAGGTTTTGGCTCATCATGCGATTCGACAATTATCTTTGCAATGATGTCGGGTTCTCTCGGGTTGGCAACGATTGCATTGTGGTTTCTTCCACGTTATTACCCATCACGAGAACCATCACCGCCCTTTGCTTTTCACTACAACGTCTCAAGGACGAATATTTCCCTCGGAATGTACCGCAAAACCCTCTACATCGAGCTGCCTCTCCGCATCTTGCCAGTCCCAGAAGTTCTCTCCCAGGCCAAGGATGAGCAGTACCTTAGACTCTACGAGACCTTGGCCCTTGCCGAGTCCTTCTGCCAGTACAAGGCCCGCATCCGGCGCCTTTCGAAATGCTAAAGCGATGAGAAGTTTGAAGTTGTGCAATCATCTCTCATCTGATACTCCATGATCATGAATTTCCACTGGCGTTCCGTTGGCGGCGAGATGCTCCAAGACTGGCACAGCATGAAGACCCGCTCTCTGTAGTGTACTCCCCCGCGTCATCGACCCCGTTCCGGGTAATCGGGGGGTAGCTTTGGTATACAAGACTCTAGAGGATTCGACCCACCTCCGGTCGTGCAAGCTCTGCGAGTGGGATCAGCACGGGATTCGCAGATGGCACTTTGCTCTTAAAGAGGCCTTTCGCGCACTGCTGCTGCCAGCGTACATTACCTACCTGACGGGGGACGATATCGACAGGGCAAGGGAATCATCTTCCCGAATGATATCATCGGCAATCTCGGCGACCTGCCGAAACGATTCGTGATCCCGAATGGAACGATAAAGACAGTTACCAAGACTTCGACCGGCACCCGATCGAGTCAAGCTCGAAATCGCCAAACACGCCCTCGGGACCAAGAACACTAGTACCTCCATCGCCTGACATACTCCAAATGATGGTGGGCTTCATGCAACTTGCCACCTTGCTCCAGACACATGGACTTGCTCCAGGACTCCAGCAGTTGCTATTCGGAATCCTTATTCCCTTCGAAGTTTCTTCGCAGTTTCCTGCTTGGAGTCGCACCTTTTTGACTGCCGTATGACTCTGACGGGGAAACATGTGAGGGGCAAATTGCATCCGGAAAGCCGGGTCTCGGTGCAGTTTGATGTGGTGCTGCCCACCACAATGGCTTCAGGCCCACGGCCGGCAGCCATGAGCTATCTACCGTGCATTTTGCACAGCGTGGGAATTTCCCTGGAATGATGTAAGACGTCCCATCATTCAACTCCAGCCTGGACAAGCTCGTAGCCGCCATCGATACGTGTGCCGTCAAATCGTTTCAGCACGCACTTACGCGAGCCTCGCTGGGTTCCGTTATTGCATGCATGCTCGCCATCAACTTTTGGAAGTGTCTTAGTGCCTTGAGCAAAGGGGCGAAGCCAGGGTTGTGGGTAGTAGCAGCCGTGGAGGAGGACGTCTGTCTCAAGGAGGCGGCGGGGATGATAGGACCCCAGGCGGTCGCGCTTCAGGTTAAGTGCACGGCTTACCCGATGACCGTGTTTGAAGAGGTTACGAAGCTGGCCGAAGGGATCGCTGAACTCTCTTCCATGTTCCTTATCAACGTGAGCGCCAGCAGTCTCTGAGAATGACAAGGACTTTGATGGTGAGGACATGATGCGTTACCACCCGTGGATGGGACATCCAATGAGATTTGATTGTAGCATGTCCATTTAGCAACAAGATCAAACCGAGAACATCGACGGCGGTGATTAAGTACAAAGATTCAAGCGATATAAGTTGACTCTGGGTCCATTCCGCCCGCAAGTATGATTCCTTACTCCGATTGTTCCCCGTGCAATCTTTGTATCTACCTCATCGCAAGTATCTCCTCAATACGGACGAATTAACCTGACAGATCAACCGAGACCACCGACGTCGTTGCAGACAGATCCTCGGAATGCCCGGGTTAGTCTCAACATACCGTTCCTGTATTCCCTGCAATAGCAAGCAAGCAAGTGGGACGTCTCGTCTTTGGCTTGAGAATCCGACGGTGTTAATCCCTCTGATGGAACCTTCTGGGAATTACCCACGACTGCAAAAGAACATCATCTAGGCTTTTTGGATTTTTGCGCCAAAAGTCCTCTTTGTCTTCCTTGTTTCCAAGTTGGTGGTGTCGCCCTTAGAATCATTCACTTCTCTTCTGTCAAGTCACACCCACGCAGTTGGTCATCAGAAGGTCATGATTCTCCAACCCTAGTGGGCTGTTCAAAAGATGCAGGGACAAGGGGCGAAATACTGGGTTGGACACGCAATGAGCTGCTGAAAACAAGTAGGCATTTTTCGCAACAAAGGCTAGAGGACGTTCAACTCACACCTAGCCCAGCTGATCCACCGTTTGTCCATGTTCATCGCACGGTTGATAGCGACGAAAGCTGTTGATAGCAGAAACCAAGCGGGGTCCCCAGATTGAAGCACCGACGTTGCCACAGCTCATACCATCTCGTGTGTCTCAAGTCAATCATCCATGATAAAAGTGGCAAATCTTTTGCAAATCAATCAATACCTTTTATCACCTCTGATCAGCATCTTGTCAATTGTCGAAGAGGCAGAAAGCCCTCTAGCTACCGTCCTAGGAAATTACCAGCCTGCTGACATATACTCTTTCTCGAGACTCAATAACATCGCGCCCAAGAAATGAGGGCTCATGTGAGACAAGTCCGTGTCGACCTTCATGCGAAGGGATCTCAACCTCCGGTTAACTCTCACGCTCTACATCTACCGCTCACCAGGTCGACGAACAACAACTGCTCAATTAGACGCACAAGCGAAAGAGTTTTATATCAAACTCGAAGCAGACGCAACCGAAGGGTGCAAATTCCGCGTTGATTCCTGCTGAAGGTCGTGCTGAGAGTCTTTGTTCTTCGTGCTTTCATATAGGGAAGCTTTGACCTTGGCAAAAGGGTCTTTGGTGCCATTCTAAGATTCTCTATCTTCGGCGTTGATTGTCCCGAACGGTTTTCAGAGCGGGTCTCAAATTTCACTGTCGTCTCCGCACATAATAAGCTTCGGACCGAAACGCAATCTTGAAGTGGGCTGATCGGCTCCAATAACCTGCCCTCTCCAGTAGGTGGCGTGTTGGGGTTTGATGGAACATACCCTTCGGCAATAGTGATGACACCCATTTATCTTTGCTCGCCGGTCATGTCTCATTGGTCATCTTATCTCAAGACATATGAGATCATCTTCGTCATAGACCCTGAAACAAAAAAGCTTCTTGATTATTTCGACCTCCCCGCTTGATTTTAGACAGCAAAAGCGAGCTTCAAGCAACTCAGTCACGAAAGTTGAGGTTTTAGTCTAAAAGAAGCACTGCAGCATGGTCTTAGAGCGGACCAATCAATAAATGTGAACAATTCAATACTGTTATCCTTAGACCCGACATCCCTGATCACGTCGAAAAGGCGAGTACGATCCAAAGGGTGCCAACTTTATTTGATATCAATTTCAGTGAGATGCCACAGTATGCCACTACCATCAGCGACTTAGAACCTCGTCGTCAGGAGAGCAGCGAAAACGAGCTTGAAGGGTACTGATCAGCCTACAATGTCGGTTGAACACATCTCGGTGACATCCTCCCTCGTTTCATCAGAATTTTGGATTATGTCGGCACTGTCACAGTTAATGATGCTCCAGCGCTCGAGCTGGGGATGTAATTGCAAGGGGTTTCCCAAGCTGTAATTTCCAGGCCGTGTCGCAGTGGATCTCGCCAGGCGTAGCTTTCTATTTCAACATCATGTAAATCGGACATTCAACGACTCAACTCGTGATCAATGAAAACGTGGTTACGATTATTTGTCGTGCCATCGGTGAAGCTGAAGGTCATTCTGCCCCATGTGATTGTTTTCTTTGCCAGAAAGTATGATCCCGGCCAAATGACGTCTTTTCTGGGGCTCGAACCAGACACCATTCATCCAGCACGGAGACGGGAACGCTCGGCCCAACAGGTTAGTGACTTGGTCGCTGTTGGCGTCGGACCTCAATTCATGTAGTTCATGAATCAGCCCAGTGGTGAGGCCCTTTAAGGCCGAAAGATCTACTAGAATAAGGCTTCAGTGTGGTTAGGCCGAATGGGCATCGGTTGAGTCTTCGGCGGAAGCCGAGGGTACGTCGTCGTCGTCGATTTTCGGGATGTGCAGCCATGGGTGAGGTTTGGCTCATCGAAACGTTGAGAGTGAACATGATTTTCTCTGCGTTTCCATTATTGTCCTCCTTCCGCCTACTTCGTAGGCATATGACTAGCTTTATATGAAAGAAGAAACTCTTATCTAAGATTAACAAAGGCACTCCGAGCGGAGCCGATGAGACGTCGCGTACCAAATGTGTCATGGGCCTTCCTCGTCGAGCTGCACAGGCTTCGCGAGGTCGGCTGCCCAATAATGAAGCGTGGTTCCAAACGCTGCCACTGTCAATTTGGGTAGACCAAGGCTTATTCAATTTACTTGACCGCGGCAGCTCTATCCGATGGGAGAATGCAGCGCCTTACTGGGCATGGATTGATCGACGGCTTATCGTATGGGAAGAAGCATGAGGATGAACCTAATGGGGCTGACAGAATAAGGCTTTTCATGGTCCCCGAATGAGGGCTGTGAAAATCCTAAGTTCTACGGTTGGTGATCACGAATCAGTTCATGTGAACGTCGTAATTCTGGGGGTCGAGGGGCTCTTCAGAAGATACGGGACCCTCAACGATGGTACAGTCTTGCGCTTGAGTTGACGCTTGATCGTAATAATCTGTCAACAGGCTTCAAGTCGCCAGATCAGACTTGAAGATTTGCTGATTACAGTAACCTAGGCAGTCTTCTCTCTTGCAGGATGGATGACCTGAGTGGCCAACTTGGCTACATCGGGTCCCTGCATTCGAAGCCCTGGACGATAACCGCTGGTCTCTCAAGCCGAGGAGGTGGGATCTTGGGGTCCTTGAAAAATACGCCTGATTGGCGTGAGGCCCGAAGATGACATACATCAGGCATATAAAGAGGGCCCGGAAGATGCTGAATTTTGACGCCATCTTGGTGTCATAGAAATGTGTCCCTTGAGAACCAAAATTTGCCAGCTCACCGAGCCCCCTGTGAAGCGGAGAGAGCCGAAGTGGTGCACCTTGGAGCTGAATAAGAAAGCCCACATAGCTGCCCTGCCCAGCCCCTGCTGGAGAGCCGGCTGCTGTGATGAAGGGTGTCGAGTGTTGTTTCATGACGTTTGGAAGCGATTCTCTATGTAACTGATGTAAAGGAGCACTAGTAGAGAGCACTGGCGGCTGTATTTAAGGCGTTGCGAGGAGTTTGCACAGATATAGGCATTCATGTTGATTTTGAGCGACGGCAAAGCTTCTGGCCGCTGGAGGGCTCCACGGAGAACGAGCTTGATAATGGCAAAGAACACAAATAATACGGTGTTGTCTCGCAACAAACTAGCCATCCAGGATGCAGAAGATGCAAAGGTGTCTCCAAAACCGCTCACGATCCCCTCATCTCTGTATCTATACTCATATCTTGAAGTTGGGTTTTAGGACGCGATGTCCCCCGACCGTACTCGAGGGTTCGGTGGGATGACAGGATTCATGTCATGTCTTAAGCAGCCTTTGCTGTTGAGGTGTAATGGGGTGAGAAAATCTGGGCGGAAGATGATTTCGAGGGCCTATCGACAGCTTCTGAATTTGGAAGAGTTAGGCGAACAAAGACCAGAGGTCAAGGGGGAAGGATCAATTGAGATACTGGGGGTTCTTGATGCAGTGTGGCACTGCATTGACGATGACACGCTCTTTGCGTGTTCTTCGCATAGAAACAGGGATGCGGGACCACGTCGGAACGGCAGTATGAACAACTCAATTGAACATCTGAGAAGTGGAGATGCGGGCCTACCGGGTATGCTGTCAGACGATTCGTTATTGATTCCCACAATGACCATCTCGTCGGTTGTCCTCAAGACACCTCATTTGGCCAACCCGCTATGGCTGCTTGTCGAATTGCGGATGACGAACAATCATGCTGATCAGGCGGCAGATATTTCACCGTTTCTGCTGGAATCAGCTTCCACCTTAACATCCTTTTAGATTTGCTCTTTAATCTGCGGCTAGACTCTCCAGACCTATGTGACTACTTTGCGTGCTCTGGGACTGTTGTGCCGCAGGCTGCAATGAGCGGGGCACAAGATGGATGAATATAGGGAGAACTTTGCGCCTGTCTTGGGTGCAACGGTGCAATGGTTGAGTTGTTGTCGTGTTGGGTTGAAGGGGGGAGTTATACGTCCCGGCGAATTTCAGGAGACTTGAGCAATGAACGTGAAATATCGAGTCACTTTAGTTGCAGCAGATGTTTTGTCATCGCCTAGAAGCCTTAGATACCCTCAGGCATATATGAATTAACCTGACTGGAGGAGGAGATGTGCGTCTTGTCTTAGGCACCAAAGGTTGATGCAGATCATATTCGCATGGATTACTTGTGCGCCGGTCCAGTCTCAACACCATCTGAAGGGCCCAAGATGACCACATGTCGCAGATCCAACCATGATCGGTAGTGCTCCCCCAGTCACCGCGTTTCTGATTCCTCTAGGAACATTTGTGAGACTTTGTCCGTACAGCTTCAGCGATTCTACGAACGACAACAGTCGTGCACTGGATGCACGTCAAATTTCCTTTGTCTGGTGTAGTTGCAGTCTTCTGGTCTAAGTATTCGGGCTGGGGCTTACTCCCTTGCTCCTGACGACCGACTTGGGGATTCGCGCATGGTTGTGGTGGAATTCCCTTGTTTGAACATAGCGTCAGTAAGTAAGTAGGTAGAGATGAGGGTAAACTCGGAAAGGATATTTCCCCTTCTCTCACAATTGCGTTGAGCCTGGGAGTAGGGTTGAGGTAATTGATGCTTCATGAGATCTCGACATCATGTTGGAGGGCGAATTTGGTGATGGGGTAACCCTCACGATGATTGAGGAAGCCTGCGCTGAGGAGGCTGCTGCCGTATCCTGAATTTCTGTTTATTATGCGTAAGGTATTGGTATCTTTCAGTCCGGTCGACGCTCATTCATAAAAGCTCCCACTGTAGTGGGAGGATTTCGACACCTACTGAAAACCACTCTCACTGCAAAGCTCATTAAAAAGCTCCCATTATATTGGGACACTCACTGAAAAGACGTCCTCACTCACTGAGAGTTCCCACTCACTTGAAAGCTTCCACACTCATAAGCTGCTTCCTACAGAAGCTCCCCCGTCTTCTGTCTTTCTCATCGTTCTCAAGGCCAGCCTAGTCGCAACCACAGCCGGCCAATAAGAAACCCTTCCCGCCGCAACCTCTGGGCGCGTGAGGAAGATCAGTTGATATGCGTGACTTGTGCGTTAACAAGACGGTAATCAACGATCTACCTGAGTTGCTTTCATCTCAGAGACTGCTTTCATAGTGAAAAAATAGGTAAAGGCAACGGCCATGTATGATAAACCTGCAAGACATCTATGTTATGCATGCCGTACACCATTAATGCACCTCTTGCGCATTAATCAAGACTCAGACGGTTTGGTCAGCCGAAATCGCAGTGTTTAACTGATTAGGAATGGTTTCTTAGAGTTTGACCGCGCGGTTTTATGTAGGCTCCTCGAATGCGAAGGCCAAGGCAACCAAAGGGGTCTAGTTTGGAGGCCTAGAATACAAGCAACAACTTGAGCATCTTTGTGACCGGAGCAAAATTTGAAAATACGAGAAATAGATTACTTTTCTCACGGACTAGCGCTGCATTTGGTATGGGAGTGCTCTCTTCATAGCGCTTAGCAGAGATGTGTTGATTCACCTCAACCCGCATTCATCTGCGGTCCGTCGTTGAGCAGACCCGCGCCGCTGAGATCACAAAGCTGAGTATTCGTCTTCCTGGGGTTCATCAGCCGACCCGAGCGCACTCCTCGCCCGGCAATGGCCCGGCAGATAGACGCCTATCGTCATGGGTGCGGGCGACCTGGTCTGTCAACGTCGTGGTCAGAAGCGGCCACTGCATCAAAGAACTCTCTGCAGGGTATGGAGAATAACTTGCCCCACCTTTCCACCTTCTTTTGAAGGACATCTCACTCTCAGCGGGATCAACAGCACATTCTTGAGACGGCTTGGCTCGTGCTTGCTTCGTCGGCCACGGGCTGGCCGTGATGCTCGCTTGAAGATCAACTTGGTCAACTTGTTTCCTTCATGCTAGTATGACTGCAGTGTATGGCGCGGGGAACTTCAACAGCCGTTCAAGAAGCTCGCAAATTGGCCACCGCAGCATACGCCGCGAAGACGCATCATTGACTGAGTCTCTAAGAAGATAGAGGTCAATTCTGGAAGTAAGCAGCTTCAGATTTGATTCACGCGGTCGAATCTGAAGACCCATCGAAACAGAGAGAAGAACAAAAGGAGGGGGTCGTCTATTTTCATTCCAGCTAATGAGAAGAGCATGTAAGTATGCAGGGACAAATCATGAATCCCAGCTGGATTTCACGCTGCTTAACCAAGCATATGACCTGAACCGTTTAGAAGTGCTCGAGCATGATCTAAAGTTCGTCCGTCTAACTGCAAGTTCACAGCGAAGCGTGGGCGGTTCGCGTCTCTGGACAAGAAGGACACACGCCGAGGTGCAACTTTCTTCCTAATGTGTCTGCTTTCGTCTGCTGCCACACTTTTGTACTAGATCTTACTGTTCCAGTGCCTAGTAATTGAAAACCCTCTTCAGCTTCGCTTCACCTCGCGTCAGCGCTCGCGGCTTACGGAAGCCACACGTGTAACAAGTTCATGGCTTACCCCATGACTCAGCTTTCTGCTTCCTTCCTGAGCATAGGCAATAGGTATTGTCAGGCTCGGAGGCTTTGACCGCCTATGCGCTGGTGACGACGTTGTTTGGGATCAGCATGTGTCGTGTTCGCTTTTCCGTTGCCTCGACATCCTCTGCTCCCCTGTTTACGTCGCCGCTGATTACATCACTAAAGGGATGTTTGTCGCCTTCAAATTACGATCAGGCTCTCACTACTACCATCAACAAGATTCAACGCCCACATAGTCAGCCAAAATATCTCAAAAGGCCACTGCACATCAAGAAGGACAGCTTTAGTTATCGGTGAAAGTTCGCACCGTCATCCATCAAGTATAAAGGCCACTGCAATCAACTCTTGTCATAGTCTGTACGCTTATCGAGGCGCAGTCAACAATGCAGCTGCCAGAAAGATACGTCAGCTGGGGCAAATCAAAGCAATCCCCAATTTTCCATCATAGGCTGTGCCGTCTGGCTGCGTTCAAAAGTTTGGACTTTTGCAATCAAATCATTTAGTACTTTGATACGAGTTCAATGAAATCAAATGTGCTTTTGCCAAGTTCAAATTGGCTGAGATTACGTGGTGTTTATGGTGTGCCTATTCATGTTGTTAGTCGCTTCAGGTGACTGCTTGCAAAGATAGGCGGGGAAGACCGAACGTCGGAGGCCGGAGCTTGAGGCTCATTTGTCAAGAATGTAAGTTTCCAGGGTGTTTCTGACGCCGTCAGAAAGGCCAACAACTGTGATATCCCCGGCAGCTTGGGCTCGTGGCTGGACTGTCCGCCTTGTTTCCAAAAGGCTTGAGACGTCTTCAAAGGCTTGCATTTAAGAAGATGCCTTGGATTTGAGAACTGCGGTCGAGTGCGGGGTACTCAAATAACTGCTGTCCATGTCGTTATAGTGGATACACTACGAGATGAACTCCGGCTCAACTCGATTCCCCCCCGTTGCCTGAGCATTCCCCTGCATCTTTGAGATGACATCACCCCTGGCGTTGCATTGTCTAATCTTACTTCTATTTAATATGCCCCTCTGCCATGAACCCCTGAAAAACACAACAGTTCTTGGAAATTGTCCATCATCTGCCGCCGCAACTGAGTTGGTAACTCAATCAGTCGCCGTGTGACGCATATCCGGAACCATCCTATCAACTACCTGCCAAATCCGAGCATCAGTATTGACATAAATCAACGCGCGAATGCCGTTCAATTGTCGTACCAGAGCGTAAACATGGTAAAGAATACTGCTGAGACGGCTCAGGTGCTATAACGCACCCGCAAGGCAGACGGTGCAGTGCAACGAGACCTAACGCCAAGCATTTGGTGTATCGATCAACGGCTCGGTCGTCAATAAGGGTTGTAGTCATTTAGGTAAGTGTGTCTACAGAATGAGAGACAGTCGGTCTATATGGCGGTTTCTGGTCAACTAGCAAAGTCACAGGCCAAGTCAACTCCATCTGCAGAACCAACAACACATACTATAACTGACTGTATGCTGTGGGTTTGATTCATATGGTTGTTGACTTCGATGCAGAGTGCACGACAGGGGAGGCGGCGCTTCGACTTTCGATCAAGTCAATTTGGCACCGATACAAAGCTTGTCATTTGACGTGCCGGGGTCCGAACTAACAAACAGGTACCTCAAACGAGACTCGAATCTAGCCATGGAAAATGACGACCGCAATCGATGAGTTAATATCGCCTTCAGAGAAGAAAGGCACTCAAGGACGCAGCGGACGGGATTGTCTCTGGTCAACATCGCCCGCCGGATGGCCAGTCCAAGGCAAAGCAAGGAACCCAACATTAAAAGTCAGCTTGATCCTTTTGGGAGTTTTACGAGGCCCAAGCATTTCCGTCATGTGTTGCCGGACCTCTTCCCAGAACGACATGACGTCTAGGGCTGAGGGGTTGCTTGATTGTAGCATCCGGTGAGAACCGTGGAAGTCTCGTAAGTCCTACAGGAAATCACTCTCCGCTCACCCGCAGCAGGATGCGCTGCACAGAAAGAAAGGTAACGACAAGGAAACCTCACACTAGATACTGATGAACTTCTTCTAGTCGGTCAGTCAAGAATGGCGTGACTGAGTTTCATGAATACTCAGGTTCGAGACCAGCGCATCAAACGTGAGTCTCGTTCAACCAGACAACTCAGCGGAAGCACTCCGGAACTAGTCTGTCACAGTACGCAAACAAACAAGCACAGATACCCGCACATCCTTCACTGATAATCGATGCTTTGTTTTGCACTTCATTGTCAGTCTTTAGGCCAACCGACAATGGTAGTGGTTGAGCCAGAACCAAGCAGAGTTGTCGCTGACTGTGAAATTCATCTTGCTCGGCTTCGAGCGGGAGCATGATTTGCAAGTCTTCTGGACGGAAACCCATTCAGCTTGTAGATATCATACTTGTAGAATGATAGAACGTGGTTTGACAATGCCTCGCCGTCAAGCCGCCTGGTCGTCGTTTGCGGCTGCAAATACGCAGAACTTCGGCAGCTCCTTCAGCAGGACATCGCCGGCGACGACACTGCCCTTGCTGGATATATGACGTTCATGATGAAACTGGCCTTGGAGATCGCCTGCCTGGCGTTGGGGGGCAGCGGTGGGTGTGCAAAGGCATTTAGAGTCACGGTCGGCTCCAAGAGAGATTAGCTACTATGACGGCGGACGGCGTCGGGTTTGGGGTCGATGTCAAGGCACATTGGCGGAAGGTTTGGAACTTGGACGACTCATGAGTCTGCTAGAATCAGCATCTTGATTGGGAAGTCCGCCGCAGTTCCAGACGGTGCAGGAAAGTCATGCATTCAGCTCCGTTAGTAGCCGTTTCGGCAAGGCGACTTTTGGGCTGGAGAACGTGCTGGAGGACGTTGACTCCAGCACTTCGAGAGCGGCCCGCGGCCCCGGCTGTTGGCTTCTGTTTGACTAATTATCTTCGGGAACCCGGTGCCTGAGTGCAGACTAAGGAGACAGGCAGACACTGTGACTCCCCGACGTATGTCGAGTCTAAGGACTCAGGGCATCTGTCGTCGTGCATCGCTTTCGTCCCCTCGTTCACATGACCACAGCCCAGTCAAACGCTTCTGAGCCTAGTCTCGCCGATGCTCTTGACAAGAACGAACTGCCTGTGTGTGGCAGGATCAATGCAGTGGAAGCGTCGCCATCGGCATCTGCGCCCCGGTTGCGCCCCCTATCCAAGCCACCGCCGCGATGAAGCCCAGCGGAACCGTCACTGGTATCGACGCCTGACGGCTCAACTGCACCAGACGTGCTCAGAGAGACACTTTCGAGATTCAGGGAGGGCCATGAAGACACGGAGGGTCATTACGACAAAGGGATGGCGAGATGTCGAGTCCGTTGTCGATTTTTGAGTCGGAGGGGCGTCGAGGCATAACATTGGTTCGGGCGCTGTCTTCTTGCTGCATCGGTTTTCGAAATCGAAGGGCAACATTGGCCATCGAGGCATCGGTCTTCGAGACATCGATTGTCAAGGCATCGATTCTCGAGGCATCGGTTGTCGAGCCATTGCATCGGCGTGGAGGGAGGCGGATTTTCAGGGCTCTTGGATAGATGTCAGAAAGATAATCGACATAACAGCACGAGAAAACATCCACAACGATGGCTTCAAAGCGTGGATGTAGAGGAAGATTTGAAACCACTGAGGTGGAAGAACAGGATAGAGGGAGGAACGACAGGCAAGCTGTTGCGAAAGACGTGGAACCAGCAAATTCATGGAAAGATCGACTTCCGTGTCTTCGATCTGAAGGGAAGGTAGCAGGAGTCAAAATGGAACCAGAAGGTCAGGTCTGACGTACGGTGCGGCAAGAATGCCGTCATTCGCCCAGTCTTGCGGAGGGAATGTACCTTGCTTGAGCAAATGCTCCGGCCAACTGCGAATTTTTCTGCGGGGTTCATCCATCAGGGTACTCACCAGGTAGCCGCAAGGGTCGGGATGGAAAGTTAGAGGGGAACGGCAGGCCCTTCTCCCAGTTGAGAAGCCGCCCGGGTGGTCAGGACCGTGCTGGCCAGAGATCAAATTTGCTGACCTTTCCACTGCAAATTGGTACGGGGCCATCCCACTGCACCACTCCCGCCTCCGCTCAACATCGTCATCTCGGTGCCCCGCACGGGCATGTCGAGTGGAGGCCACGGCCATCGCATCCCACGCAGGCAGATATTCTGCCCCAGCGGGATACCGCACTCAGCCCCCTAAGCACTCCACTACAGACGTTGATGCTTCAGTGACTTTTTGGACGTAGTGTCGCATGATTCCTTTCTTTGATCTAGTACTGGGGTTGGAGTGGTGGTATGCTCCCCTGCGATCAGCGGCTGCACTATTCAGGCGATCTATGCAGTCCTCCCATTTTGTGTTTGCCTCGGCAGGTTTGACTAGGGTGATGAAGAAGGGCTTGTCTTGCTTGCAGTGATCGAAAGCGATGTGGAACAGAATATTGGACTTGTCAACTGCCAACAAGGTGGAGCCATTGCGAAGGGCAAGCGAGGAGCTGGAGGGAGTTGAGACGGATGCGGTCGCGGTGGTCGCCGCCATTGAAGCCATCTCAAGGCAAGAAGGCTGCAGGTAGACTGTCTCTCAGGCAGGCGCCCACCTACCTGCCTGCCTTGGTTGTTTGCTCTGGGTACACTGTGTAGGGGACAACCGGCAGCGGGGCAAGGGAGGGGGCAGCACCGTGCGCCAAGTTTGACATGATTTTGGGCGCCTCAACTGCGATTATTAGAGCGCTTTCGAGAAAAAGACCAGGCGTCACAGCCAGGATGGACGAAAGACACGTGGAATGGCACTCAGATGGACAGTCTGCAGTATTCTACAGCAAAAGATAACGATTAGGAACAAGGAAGACGGCAAAAGCTCGGAGCCTAGTGAGTCAGCAGGACGTAATCGAGAGTGTGAGGTAGTGAAGATGGCGATCCCATCTGTTGTCCGTGGCGGGAGACAAGTGAGCAAAACTGGTCGGTCCGTAGAGCGACGTGCCTGGGCGAGAGGTGTGGCGGGGTGGGGCACAAATAAATGTGACGAAAAATCGGCACTTTTGTCAGCTTCACAGTGCAGTGTTGGTGCTTACACGGCCATCACAGTGGCACGGGCCATGGCTCGAAGCTCACATTTTGCTTACCAAAAATTGTGAGCTCTGAGCCATGCACAATTGTGATTGGCTGACTCGACTAAGGTACCCACACGACGGCAGCACCACACCCCACCGCATCGTCGACCTCGAAATAGGTACTCTGCTTCAGGTCTCTTTTACCACTTCGGCAACTTCATCCTCAGGGCACCCGGGCGCAGTCACAGCCCCAACGCTACGGCCATACATGCATGTCGGCTGTCGTCCTCAGCAATAAAGCCGCCGTGGCTGCACAGCAACGCGCGGAGGGTGAAGGTGGTCAGGAGAGCGTGTCTGCTGAGATGCCCCAAAACCATGATCATGGTGAACGCTCATCGTGGCCATCCTGCAGAGACTGTTGTTCCTCATGGCGCGTGCTTCGTTTTTTCCTCGTTTTTCTTGTCTCCACCTCCATGCTAACTGGGCACGGCGCATTCATGGAAGCACCCGTCGGATCGGTCCCCAAACCAACATAATGCAAAAGCAGAAAAGGGAGAAAGGGGCTGGGAAATAGTTGAATCAACATGCTTAATGGCAGCCATCCACAGATCCTCTCTACTCTTTCCCTCCTCCTCTGTGTGCACACCCTCCGACTGCGCGTCGACGACCATGACACGGCGACAGCCCGGGCATGGTCAACAACCATGTCAAGACTCAATACCGGGCGGCAGAGCAAAATACAGATAAAAGCCGCGGTGCTTGCAACGGCTCGACGGTAAGTGGAAAGTACTCCTTCACGGCGACCGTTGGCTTTGGTCATGCCTGCACCGCATCCGGGGATGTCCAGGCGGCTGCTGCGCGCATTTGGGGCTAGTGGCGGCGGTTGTGGCTGGTGCGCTGCACGTTGACCGCGCCCTTGTGAAGGTTCAGACTTCAGAGGTACCTAGCGGCGGGTGGAGTGCTCGCAACGGCCCGGGCCCGTCCACCCCAGTGATGTGACGTGCTGTACCCACGCCTTACCTACCTAGAGTGTCCATGCACCTTGGTGGAGCTTGCGTTGGTTTGGACCGCGGAATGTGAGGTCTGTCCACGCCTCCGCACTTCACCTCAGTGTCTTTCCCAAGTTGCATTTTGGGAGCTGGCTGAAGCTAACGCTGAAGAAGCAACGGCTTTGAATCGGGGGGCGAGAATGAGTAAACATCGGGACAACAGGATCGTCACGGGGAGGAAGGGGGAAAACTTGATCTCTGCGAAAGTCACGGGTGACCAGTGTGTTGGCGTAGCTTTGGGTGGGCAAACGTTTCCAGTGTTTTTCCCGTCCCAACGTCCGTTTTTCAGATCATTCAGTCTCTACTTGTCTTGCCACACCGCAAGTCCCGTGGACATGCCCAGCAGCTTGGATTACACAAGCCAGCCTTTGTATCAAAGTCCCGCGCAAAGAGCTCGTGCTCCTCGGTCGTGAACGGTACCATCGCAGATCATGCCACTTCCCCGCGCGAATAGAGACAAATTTGCGAGTGGAGACGAATCAATTCCAATAGTTTGCTTTGCTACCTCCCACTTCCTTCCTGATACCCGAAGTTCGACCGCGTTTTGCCTCGCATCCCTTCCAACACCGTTTCCCCGTAGCCTCTGTAATCTCAAGCCTTTGACTGCTTGTCCTCTGGCTGAATTGGGGGACAGGTGTCGCCTATCGTAAGCTTGCCCATAGCTGTCGCGATACCGTGTTCGGTAGCACGACCAGCCTGTCTGCGTCGGTTGAGTTCTGCGTCCAACTTGTCAGTCTCTGCAGCTGTGTGCTGTAAGTTGACTTACCTTGGACGGCCGTGTTGAGGTCCCGCAGTTCCAGCTCTGGTGCTTCGGCACCGTCGTATCTGGCAATCATGGCTTGTTGCAACACAGAGAGGACTTCGCTTCCTTGGAAGCTAAACTTACGTGGGTGGTCTAACAGCCTGCACAGCCTCTTCAGAGATCGTGAAGAAGTGGCGATCTGGCGGCCAAGGTGAAGGAACACGCCAGGGGCGGTGAGTTTGAGAGAACGCTGGACACGGTAGAAACGCACGAGGGCTTTCCAGTCACGTCGAACCATGGCCTGGTACTGTGGTCTGTAGACAACTCCAAGCACTCGGTCGGCGCGGTCGCCGAAAGATCGAGTGACGAACACTGGCCACGTACACTTGACTGCGCTGCCGTTGGGCGCGGGCGCATGAACAGTTCTACAGTATGCGGCGCGAAGCTCGTCCCATACGTCGAGGATGACGAAATGGTCTTGTTGATCTTGCGGAAGACTTGTCAATGCATGAAGACGGTCAACGAGGTTGGATATCTCTGGCATTGAGCAGAGTGACGGGGTCGTCGGGGTTGAATGCGCGGGAGAGGTTTGCCGAGGTGGTTCACGGTATGGGAGGTCGAGCGTCCAGGGCGCATCTTGGGACTGGCTTGCTGACATCGTGGAGTGATTGTGAAGTTGGCAAGGAAGGGGGGAAAAAGGAAACAAAGCAGAAAGGCGAAAGTGCAAAAGCTTCGAAGAGCAGAGCGGAGGGCTGTGGGTGTAGGTGCCCTCGTAGGTGCCTCCCTTGCCCGAAGGTAAGGGAGTTTGGTGTTTCCGGAGGCAGGGGCGACCAGAGGGGGAAGGAGGGAAAGAGCTGCTCAGCCCGAGGTGATTGGCCCCTCCTGTCGTTTTTCTTTTGACAGATGGAAGGCTCGACTTGCAGTGGCTCTGTGTCTTGCCATTCCCACGATTCATTCCACTGCCATTGTCTCTAGGTCCCTTCCCCGCGGGTTCAGTTTTGCCGCCATCTGGTTCTCCAGGCCACTTCCGATGTGCCGAATCAGATTCGGCCTCATGCCGGCCTCATGCAGAACCGTCACCATCGTTATATATAGATGCCTCGTGGGATGGGGTGGCGGCTCCATCAATTTTCAAGGGTCCGAAATCAAGACTCATCTGCAGCATGCATCGCCGTAGTTTGACTTGGCTTCAAGAATGAATCAACATCCACCATCCACTATGCATCCATAAAGCATTACGTCACATCATCAGCCCGCGGACGCTTGCAAAGACAGGGGATAAAGTCGAATGTGTTCTGGACGGAGAAACAGGAGAAGGCTGCACATTGGTCACGATGGTTGACGTGGCTCACGATTACATGTTAAGCATGGCAATCGATTATGGACATGGCTCACGGTGGCGGATGTGGCTCACGGTGATGGACGAGCACTGTCCACTCACTTCCATAGGAGCTTTCTGAACGCTACTCAAGCCAAGGTACGTACCCTGTCAATTCTCTGCGTCGAAATCCGTGCCAGTCACCTCTCTGGGCAAGTACCTGATTCGATTCAGATGGGTAAGGTACGAGGCAGATAGCTGAGGCAAGTGCCTGCTAGAAATGAACCACGCCTCGCCTTCCGTTGGCTCCAGGCTCAGGAGCGTCAGTCTGCCCATGGCGCAGCTAGGGGGAACAGCTTCCCTCCTACACACCACCCCACCGGCACCCACTGTTAGTGCCGCGCTGGGACCTTCACATTAACACTAACACCACCCAATCTACCCCCCACACCAGAACCCTCGCCCGCGATGGCCTCACAGCCAGCCGCGGGCCTCTCGCAGGCCCCTAGGGGCCTTTCAGCCTCTATGCATAGCCTCCCCCAGACCCCTCCTCCCCCTACCTCCTTACCTCCACGACCGAGGGGCCTCACGCCCCCCCCTATCCGGCCCTTGGGAAGGGGGCCACGATCCGCCGCCGCCGCCCTCCAGCAAGCCTGAGAGGGCCGGGCCCTCTGAGATGAGGCCCTAGACCTCCTCGCTAAAGGACTAGATGCTCTCATTAGGACAGCCCCAGCGCGACTGAAGGCTACAGCCTAGGACCTTATTGATACCTTTACCCGGTTTGCAACTACAGAAACCTCTGGACCCACCCCTGGCCCCAGCACTAGAAAAACATATGCCTAGGCAGCTGGTAGCCCCACAGCAAGCAGCCCCAGCCCCAGCCCCAGCCCTAGGTCGAACCGAACAACAGGCTGGCGGGCTATAAGCTCTATAAACCAGCCAAAACAGACCTAGGACCTCCGCCTACTAGTTCAGCTCCCTGCAGAACATATCCCTGCCTCTAGAACCCTAGCCCCCCACTCAGTTAAGATAGTAGTAACAAAGGAGCTTAACCTACAGCTGTAAGACCTAGTTGAGGTCTGTCACACTGCTACAGGCTTCTCACTCCAGCCTTAAAATAAGGAGATCTAGGCCCTACTTCTACAGAGAGCCCCTGAGATTAAAAGCTGTCTCACAGCTGAGAAGGTTGAGGTGCCTACTAAGTGGCATCAGTATATCATCTTATTCTGCCCCCTCTACTTTACTAGCCTTAACAGCAGTAGGGTTAGTATAGAATCTGAAATAGAGGAAGAGGTCTTCCTAAAGATAAAACAAAGACTCCTCTCCTGGCGCCCAACCCAGGGCAGCCCTGATCTAGCTACAGCTACACAAAGTCTGATTATCGCCCTCCCTCAAGAGGTTAAGGAAGGCTTCCGCCTGTTTGGACAGTTAGGCCCTGCCCGTCTGCTCCCCCCGAGGAAGAATATCCCCAAACGACACTCCCCTAGTTGCCAGGGCTTTCACTCAAACTGCTACTGCACCTGGAAACCCCTCTGCAAGAACTGCAGCAGACCCTTAGATACTCATGAGGCTGGGGTCTGCTTAGCTAGGGCTAAGTGTGCTAACTGTTATAGGCCCTATCCAGCAAGCTATACAGACTGCCCAGCTAGGCCTCTACTGATTAATAGAAACCTGACTATCCTAACCTGGAAGGAACGGCGAGGGATCCAGAAGGTTGGAGAGAAGGCGTTCAACAATCTCATAGCAAGCTAGGCCTGCTCCCCAGGCAGAACGCAGCAAGCTGAGGATAGGCTAAGCACACAGGGGCAACAGCCAATAACTAAGCGCCCTCAACCCCTCACGCCCACATAAGACTTAATTATTATTGCAGATACTGCTAGTGTAGCTAGGAGCAGTAACATAGATGAAGATGAGGCTGAAGACGCTGAAGCCCTCCCCCCAACTAACCACCCTATCTGCCCCCTCCTAAGCAGCAGCAGGAGCTAGAGGGTAGCATAGAAGCCTGACTATAACGTTATTAATGCCTACACACACCTCAACCTCAACTCAGAGCAGTAGGCTCAGAATAGCTACCCCACAGGTACTATAGGTCGCCTAGTGTAACGTGGGGAAGAGAAGCCTAGCTTATACAGCTCTTCTAGAGCTCTGCTGGGCAGATCAGATCGATATAGTCCTAATCCAGGAACCCTGGGTAGGCTATAGAGATAAGATGCAGATTAACACACACCTAAGCTTTAACTCCTACGTACCAGTTGACTTCTGGAACAGCAGAGACATAAGGCCTAGGGTTATAACCTACATATGCAAAGGTCTACAGCTGCAAATACAGCAATAAAGACCTACCTAATCAAGAGATATCCTATAGGTGGAAGCTGGCGACTTTACTATTATTAATATATATAGGCCGCCAGGTAAGCCTATAAACTATATAACTACTGCTCTACTAGGTTATTAACCACCAGAGAAAGTATTTATTACTAGGGATCTAAATGCCCGCCACTCCTCTTAGGAGCCTGGGACCCCTAGCTGGAACTAGGGCGACAATATTGCAGAGTGGGCTGAAGTCCACAATCTGTCGTTTATTAGAGAAGCTGGGGCCCCTACCTATACTCATAGGCATACCCTCAACCTAACCTTCTCAAATATCCCCTATGCTGAAGCCTATGTCAGCCCACACCTACACCCAGGGGCTGATCACCAAGCCACCATGTTAATTTTACCTATAGGTAAGCCCCAGGAACAGAGACATCAGACTAGCCACTTCTTTATCTCAGACTCAGCCCTGCTTCAGCTTGCCGACTTAGTAAAGGTGGGGATCCCAGCCCTACCTACCTTAGGGGATATACCTACTCCAGCAGAAATAGACACCCTAGCTACCCAACTAGTCAGCCTCCTCTCTACAGCTATTCAAGCTGTAGGCAAGAGACAGTCTAATCAGGGTAGGGGAGCCCCCTGGTGGACAGAAGAGTGCTCAGAAGCCTATCGAGCTGCTATTAAGGCTAGGCGCCAACAGGCCTAAGAACCTAGGCTGGTTATACCTCCCCCAACTCTAGAGGAGCAAAAGGTCTTCCTAACAACTGTGAGAAGGGCGAAACGCACCTACTGGACTGCTAAGATCGAAGAGGCTAAGACAGACTAAGACCTATATAAAATTATAGGCTGGCGGAAGTCTAGCCTAGCAGTCAAAGCTCCGCCTCTGATAGTGGAAGGGCAGACGATCAGCAATACCTATAATAAAGCCTAAGCCCTGCAGAAGGCTCTACTAGAGCGATTTAGTGCTACAGATAACCTACCTGGGAACCCTTTTGCTACCCTAGTGGTTATAAGTCGTATTATACCCTGGCAGAATACAGTTAGCATAGAGGAAGTACGCCAGGCTACTCTGACGAAAACTATAACCCCTGGGACTGATAGGATTACTACAAAGTTGCTATAATGCACCTGGGGATTAGTAGCTAAGCCTATATATCAGCTCTTCTAGGCCTGCGTTTAAGTAGGCTATTTTCCTAGACCCTTCTGTAATGCGGAAATTGTTATGATCCAGAAGCCAGGGAAAACAGACTTCTCTAAGACTGGGTCTTAGCGCCTAATATCTCTGTTGTCCTGCTTAGGCAAAGGCTTAGAGCGGCTGATAGCAAAGAGGATGGCCTACCTTACTATCCTAGAAGGGGTTGCCAGCCCACAACAGGTTGGAGCCCTACCAGGGAGGGCAGCAGTTGACCTGACCACCTGTCTAACCCATGAGATCGAGAGGGCTCTAGATATAGGGCTCACTGCTACGCTGGCAATAATAGACGTTAAGGGGGCGTTTGACTCCGTTCTATAAAACCGACTTATTATTAGGCTACGACAGCAGGGCTGGCCTAGTAGCCTGATCAGACTGATCTTCACCTTCACCTCTAGCTGAACAGCTCAGGTCAGGCTAGAGGATACCACTACAGAGGACTTCCCTCTATTATGTGGGCTACCGCAAGGTTCTCCGCTATCACCTATCCTCTTCCTGCTCTATATAGCTGATATCCTAGCTGATAATCAGAAGCTACAGTTTGGCTATGCAGATGATATCGGCCTAATAGCTACCAGCCCTTCGCTAGAAGAGAATGCTACAGCCCTAGGCCAGGAGATCACTAGTATCCTCAACTGGGGTACTGATAATAAGGTTGCATTCAACCCAGCTAAATGCAAAGCAATACACTTTAGCAGGAAACATAACTAGTTAAGAGACCTACTAGATATACAGGCAGGAGAACTAACTATTAAGGCCTCAACTAAGCCTATATAATAGCTAGGGGTCTGGTTTGATAAGAGACTCACCTTCTAATACCATGCGGAAATAAAGGTAGCAGCAGCAAAGAAGGTAGCCTAGTTCCTACGGCACCTTATAAACACTAAAGGGGGGCTCCCAGCAGCTGCAGTCCGGAAAGCAGCTATTGCTTGCATCCTCCTAATAGCCCTATATGGAGCAGAGACCTGGTATGCAGGCCTGACCAGGCCAGCCTTAAACAGCAGCATTAATACCAGCAGTAGCACTGCTTTACAGATAGCTACAGTTAGTACAGGACAGAAGGGCCTAGCCTGCAGAGTTAGAAAGGTTATCACAGCAGCAGCAAGGGCTATCCTACCTGTCTGGAGGACCACACCAACAAGCAGCCTCATCCGAGATGCTGGCCTACCTACAGCAGAGGTAGCCCTTGAGGCGGCGCGACTACGCTTTGCTACACGCCTACAGAAGGTTGACCAACAGCATCCCCTAGTCCTAAGACTCCTACAGCCAGGGCGACAGCAAACCAGGCTTTAAAGAACAGCTGGCCTCTTACCTAAATGCCTAAGGCTAGCACTCCTAGAGCTGCATTACCCCTCAGGGTCTTACAGCCCTATAGTCACACAGACGAAGGAAGTAGCAGCTAGGATCTTCTAGGCCTGGCTGAAGATAGTGCCAAAAGAGCATACCATTATCTACTCAGATAGCTCTAAAGCCCCTAATAGTGCTACAGGCTTTAGCTTCGTTATCTACCGCAAGAACAAACGTATAGCCCAGGGCTGCAGCCGCCTCAGCCTAGCAGAAGTATTTGATAGTGAGGCTGAAGGGGCGAGGGCAGGGCTCCAACAGGCCCTCCTTACCTCCCAAGGCCAGCCTATACATATCTGTATCGATAATACCAGTGTTATCCAAGGGATCTGAGGCATAGCCCCAAACTCCTCACAAGCTGCCTTCCTTGAGATCCAAGAGGCAGCTAGGATATACGACATATAAATCCACTGGTCCCCAGGGCATCAAGGCATTAGAGGAAACGAGGAAGCAGACAGCCTAGCTAAAGAGGGTATAACCCTGCCAGTCCCTAGGGGCCAACTGGCTACCCTATCAGGGATTAAACAGCTTGCTAAAGAGCGTATATGACGCTAATATAGGAAGTGGTGGAAGCAAGAGGCAACACCCTGTTATACCCAACTAGGGCTCAAGGCTACCCTCGCTTGCCCTCCTGAACTAGCCCTGCCACAGGCTATACTACATCATCTCCTAGCGGCTCGATCAGGCCATAGAGACTTCAAACAATACCACCAACGCTTCAACCATACAGAAGCACTGCTTACCTGCTCCTGCAGGGAGGCAAAGGAGGTAGACCATCTAGTCTACTGCCAAAAGACCCTTATGAGGAGGCTTTAGTGGCCTACCCTCCACCCTTCTAGTCCACATAAACCTATAGGTCCTATAGGATCTCTTGAGCGGTACTATAAGGGGTTAATCACTGATCCTGAAGGCTTCCAGGCCTTTCTCTCTGTGACAGACTTCTTCCAGAAGATCTGCCTGCAGTACTAGGGCCTAGGTTAAGACCTAGTCCCTAGTAACGACCCCCTCCTCGTAGAGGACCTGATAATCACAACGGAACTAGGGAACCAGCGGGAACTAGGGACGGATAGAACACATCGTAGCCTTCGGGCAAGACTTGGAGGACGTTAGGAAGAGGCGTGTACTATAGAGTATGTTGCTAGAGCCTGCGGCCCTCCACGCCATATACCCCTCGGGAGGTCGGCCGCAAGGGCGGCTGCGCCCTTTGCCGCCACGGCGTTAAATAAAACAACAACAACAACAACAACAACATCGATGAATTGCCAACAAAATGGTGGGTATAGAATTTCTTCCGCACATCCGTGAGAAGGTCAACTATGAGACTCACTGTTCTTCCTGGCATAGTTGAAGAGCCCCCAAAAATGGCAGTTTGAAGACGAATTCGACCAATCCGGATGCTCAAGTTGTGGGTGCAAATGAGTTTCCGGAGTCCTGACCACTGCCATCTCCACGTGGTTTTACAATGTACCTACATCTCCAGCAGTATGCTGTGATTCGCCTTAATCATACGATGTTGGAATGGAGAATCGACAAGAACTACTATTAAGCCTATTTCCCAATTCCAACTTGCGCAAAAACAGGAGATATTTGTGATAATATTCAGAGGTCTTTAATAGTCAGTTCCACTGAAAATTGTATTCGTTTATGGCGCAGCATTTCCAATTGACACAGCCGCTATTCAAGCCCACAATTCGGTCATCGGCAGCCTCAGTGTCACTTTGAAAGATCATCACAATAGTGCCATTACTTCGACTGAGTAGGCATTCCAGGCTGCTGAGACCATGCATCAGCTGGAGAGGGCGAAATATAGTCAGCATGTTTTCACGAGAACGAGTTCGACATTGTAGTCATAACTTTTATTCGTCCGAGACGACTGTCTGCAACTGTCCTCGTGATGTTTCCGATTACCGTGAGCCATCTGCATGATTACATGTGTCACTAAAGAAAGTGGAGTGGTCCGTTTCCAAAGTCGATGAAACGCATCGACCGAGACTTCAACCCAAATGAGTTCGTCATAAATTCTTTGGGTGACGGTCATTTTATGACGCACTTGCGTCGGCACTAGACGGGTAGAATGTCCCCGGTAGCCACGCTAATTGCAGCGCATATAACATTGAGCGGAGTGCGCAGCTAGATGACCCGTGAGCTGGATGATCATTTAGGTGCATCTGCGCCAGTTCATCCCAACGAACGGTCGCTGAAAGAGCACTAGCTGTGTGAAACCAAGTTGTCTGGAGTGTATAGACAGTCAGCTCCGCAGAAAATCTGTCTTTGCGGACTCCCATCCGGTGCTGGTCAACCTGTAACAGCACGCATGTGCGACGTACTTGTACTGTTCATCAACTGCGGGAGGCTTGGCCCAAGGAGATTAGGTGCATAAGATATCTTGAGGGCGCACGGCGCTCCTCCTGGTGCAGCCACGACGGCTCCGAAGCATGTGGGACCAGCGGCCCGGGTAAGACAAATGGCGATGCCTTTGAGTTCAGCATCTCGCGATGCGCATCTGAAAATTGTTTGAGGCATCTACAAGTTGTCTGGGCTCTTACACGCCCAGGCTGGTATTCCTGTCCATTGCGCACCCATCTACCTCCATGTGGATCTGAGGCATCCTGTCTTGGTATATGAACTCCTTTCTCTACGTTTATGAACACATACGACCATACCCATTGGAAAACTCGGGATCCCGTCCGCTCTCCCATAGATAAGCCAATGAGGGCTGGAGTAGTAGTCGGGTCGGTGACGACCGGCGAATGCCCGGTGTTGTATGTCTTTTTAACTTTTTTTGCCTCTGCCCTGGTTAGTGGTGGGTGACGACGAGAGCTTCGTTTTGCCAGCACTGAAAAATTGAGAACCATCAGCTCTCTCTATTAGTAGATGATTTCAAGGAATTCCTGGTTCTTACCCCTGCTTCAATGTTTCCTCCTATAACTTGCGCGCAGGCAATATTCCCATTTACCCAATCAAATGTAAAACAGCGTGGGTATCGTACATCCTGCAACGTATATCATGATATTCTCTGGCCACAAGGCTTTGCTTGTCTAGAACATACTACCGGGAGAATGTTTTCTCGTTAAATGAAACCCGCTCTTTCATAGCGCCTGTGGTGCGACCCTCAGCCAATATTTGCCTATTGCGATGCTTTGACTCATATGTTGCGGGTCTTGTTCAGGGAAATATTCTTAAAGCATGATCCTCTCTGCCAGATTACAGCTGCACAACTTTCCCGTGTGAGCTATAAGTCACATTTGGATCTGGAATTGGAAGAAAATCAGTGGTCTCACATTTTCCATATCCACAAATGCGTTTCCCGACGCTTACAGCGCGAATCTTAGAGTTTATCTAGCGCTTCTCCGACAGTTTTCAGTTTTTCAGGAAGTTGAAGCGCATAGCGGCGGTTTGTCATGCTTGAGCTGACCTGAGAGGCTGGCTGACAGAACGTCTCAGCATATAAAGGGTTTTGGACTCTCCATGCTTACAACTCTGAGCATGCCCAGCACTGTTCTTCAGGAAGAGGACAAACGCACGTCAAGCTCAGTCTGAACCACTGTTCGAGGGGCGCAAACGTCAGACCGAATCATGTCTTGGTGTGAACGACACGGCTGTAACCACGTATTTGTCCGTAGCCGAACTGATGACTTCAACGACATGAGCTTTCTGGTGAGAAGGTTCCTTCAGGTAGTTTTAACCAGCCGAAAGAATGCTGAAGGTGATCTTTGAACACCTTAAAGGATGAGAATGCTTACATCCAGAAGTGGCAAGATCGGACGTCCTGGACATCATGAAAGCTGACAGCTCCAATGACGAGCACACCTGCTTGCATCTTTTGCCACGACCAGTCACACATGTCTTCATTGCAAACTCTATAAATACTGAGCATGGAAAGATTCACATCTAAGTTGTGGAGCTGTGCCTGGATGCAACCGTTGCCAAGGCACGAAATTCGTGCTGGTGTGGGCAGCATCAAATGACCGCGAGCAGCGCACATGTGCCCTAAAGGTTCAGCAATCATAATCACTGAATTATCCCCAGATTCTCTCTCAACGGAGCGCTTGTGGAGGAAACGCAAGGCCAGGTCTGCAGCAATTCAACTACGTATTGGTGATTATTGCAGTCTTTTTAGTGATTTTCATTATCAGGGAAATGGAAATTTAGCTGGCGCGGCGACAATCTGGATAAGCAAGATTGAAACTTGGTTGTCACACGCCAACGCTCAGACACCAATTTAAAATCAAAGGACAGCAGCTACGGAGATTCATGGTGAAGATCTTGCTGTGTCTTTCTCGTATTTTGCAGCTTGTGCTTTTCAGGATGGAATAGACTGCTTCTTTGTTGACAGCATCACTTGTTCTCCAGCTAGTCTTGATGATTCTTGACTTCCCCATTTCCTTTGGAGCCAGCAGAGACAAAATGCATAATTTTTGCATGGAGCGCATCTTCAATGGAAAGTTTCAAAATTAGTACGCAGGCCTTTTCGGACCCGTCTTGCTGTTACATGTATGAAATTTCTCGCAGGCAGCAAACAGCAGGCGGAACAGCACCTTGAGAGACTCAGCCTGTTGTGCATGCGTCCCCTCGTCGTTTTTGCTTTCATTTCCAGCCTCGCCTTCTATTCCACCTTTCCTCATTGAAGTCGTCGTCTATGTCGCTTTCATTGCTCTCAATATATCTGAATGACTTATTGCTCTCACCTGTGACCGTATTGAGGGAACGAGACTTCGAGGACAACCGCACTGAAGGAACGGACGGCAGAATATCGGGAGCTCTATCTCTCCTGGTGTGCGCCACATGAAATCGCACAACGATCTAGTAAGATTGAAGTATTCTTCATCTTCCGCGAGAACCTTTGAAGCTATTGATCCAAGCACGTCATGAGAGCATCGTCCAGCAAGGAAAGCCAGGTGGAGAGTTGCTTGGGACGCCAATTTGTTGGGGATTTGGGCGTGCAGGCATTGGTTCTTTGCTGGTAACATTCAAAGAACCCACTCAAAGTTGTGATCGTGGAATTCGCAGTGATGTTGAGACGTCTCTGGCTGTTAGCGAATAACCTAGATGATGTGTCATTCTCACGCATGCGTCGTCCAAGTGGTGGGCAAGACGACCCATCTGGTCAGACAGCAGTATTGTTACGGTCAGCTATCCGACAGTAGGGTCTGCTAACAGAAGCTGGGGATTGATACGTTCTAACAGTATATTGGGTCGTGGTCGTAGGTCGTAGTTCGTAGGCTGTAGTAGATCGGGTCTTCAGAGGCTAAGGTGATCAGTCTTAGACTTAATAAGTGATTCGCAGTGAAGGTAAGCTGAGAGTATCTGTGAGGATAAATACTAAGTTGATTACTGAAGAGCTATAGAAGTCTGACCATAAGCTAGGCTCAGGGTTATACTATATATATTCTAAGGTAATTTCCTTATTCTGAGGACTGATGTCTTTCTGAGCGGTCCCCAGGTGTGGACCGCTTTCTCTATGTCAGTCCTAAGTCAGGACCGCTTATCTCTTGTCGGTCCTTCTTATCATCACGTGACTTATACCATAGTTCTTCCGTTCCGAGTGAGTCCCTGTTGTTCCCGTGATCCTGCAGAGTACAAATGTCCTGTCCTAGCCGCCCGACGCCTAAGTGGGGTCGGTCAACTGTTATCCATGCATAACGGGTCGTAACAGATGGTTCAGAATGGGCATGATGAGGTGTTGTGGTTATAATGAGTTGATTGGATCACAGCTATCTTCAGGAGGAAGGAAGGAGCGTCGGGCATGGCACCTTCCAGCTGGCGGCTCGCACCTACCTTACCTTACCTAGAGCGCCTCAGCCCGCAAGCAGCAATCCGAAAACTCCAGGGCAAGTGACTTGGAGTGGATAGGCAGAACTTTGGGCCAGGCCTCGTAAGCTAGCCTTGGGTTCTCGAAGGGAGAGGCCTTCTGTTACGACCTGTAAACAAGGATAACAGTTGAACGACCCACTAGGGCATCGGGCGGCTAGAATAGGACATTTGTACTGCAGGATCATAGGAACAACAGGGACTCACTCGGAACGGAAGAACTATGGTATAAGTCACGTGACAATAAGATAAGACTGAGCAGGTGGTGTGGATCACTGAGCGCTCAGCAGTAATTACTAAGCGCTCACTCACGATCACTAAGCGCTCACTGATACCTAGTTAGGAATCAGTAGCAGGATAAGAGGAACTGTTTAGAACTTATATATAGTATAACCCTGAGCCTAGCTTATGGTCAGACTTCTATAGCTCTTCAGCAATCAACTTAGTATTCATCCTCACAGATACTCTCAGCTTACCTTCACTGCGAATCACTTATTAAGTCTAAGACTGATCACCTTAGCCTCTAAAGACCTAATCTACTACAGCCTACAAACTACAACCTACAACCACAATCTAGTGTACTGTTAGAACGTATTAATCCCCAGCTTCTGTTAGCAGACCCTACTATTAGATAGCTGACTATAATATTTTGATTGCTCATTTTCAGTAAGTTAACTATTAATTCCTACTAATAGTAACAAATGATAATATCTTCCCACGCCTCTGTTAAGTCGCCTACCCTAGGATCCTCGTCCACTTCAGGAGGACGAGCCACCTAAAACCTAGCCTAGGAACTAGGAGATCAGAAGATAAAGGACGACTCAGACAGCAAGGACGACACTAAGGAACTTAAGCGCCAGCTTGATAAGACTAATAACAACTTTAAGGCAATGCGCAAAATATTCAACCAGAACGCTGCAGCCCTTAGCGAACTTCAGGAATAAGCCTGCAAGAACTAGGATCTGGAGAAAGAAGTCGCCACCTTCTAAGCTGCTGCTAACGTCATATCTGCCCTAGTCGAAGGATAAGAACGTCTCAAGCTTAATACGCCTTCCACTTTCGATAGAACCCTAGGATAACTTAAAGGACACCTGGTATAGGTTAGGACCTACCAGGCGTTCTATATAAACACCTTCCAGAACGACACCAAATGCGTTGTATATGCAGCCACTTTCCTTTGAGGATAAGCCCTTACCTAGTTTGAACCCCTCTAATAGGAATAGCTTGACAACCCTATTGAGAAGTATAGCGAGGAAGTAAAAAGCATCTTCTTCAGCTTTATAAGCTATGTTAAGGCCTTAGAATCTCTCTTCCTCAACCCTAATAAATAAAGACAGGCTGAGTGAGACCTATCCTACCTACGACAAACTAAGTCAGCTACACTTTACGCTGCAGAGTTTAGACGATTAGCTGTAAGACTCTATATCACTAACGAAAGCAAAGTCTTTGCCTTCTACTAAGGACTTAAGGATGATATTAAGGACGAAATAGCCAAACTAGAAACACCTCCTAGTTTCCTCGCCTATATCGAACATACTATTAAGGTTAACAACTGCCTCTATAAACAATAAAAGGAATAAGGAGAGAAATAATAAACCCTAAATACCAGACGTAAGTACTAGTGGCAACCTCAGCAGAAATTCAACAGCCAGCAGAATAACAACAGACCCTGCAACAACTGGAATAACACCCACCAGAGCACCACCTACAGACAACACAGCAGACCTATAGATCTCAGCATAATAACCAAACCTAACAATAAGAAGCCTTAGAACCCTAAGTGCTACAACTGCAATAAGCAAGGCTATATCGCTAGAGATTACAGACAGCCTAAGAAGCTTCCCTAGAGACCAGTAGCAGAGCGACCTCAATAAGTCAACATAATCGCAAAAGCCCTATATGCATCCTAGTCCTAGACTAGATGTTACGACGATAACTGCTGGATTCACCTTAAAGATAAAGAAATATTAGGACACTACCTAAGGGACAGCAACCCCAGACGGTCTGGATATAATATGACTATCCTAAACACTCACCCTAGGACCCTAGCAATAATATATTCCAGCAACAGCAAAATGACTAGAAAACCAGTTGAACAACTTAATGAGATGCTATGAATTCAGCGATTAGAACTAATCACCCCCTATATAACTAGCTAGCAACTCCACTACAAAAGATAACAAATCCAGAAGGAAATAGAGCTAATCTAGCAAGAAGACAACAGATAAGTATAACTATATCAATAATAAGAATCAGAAGAAGAACCAGAACACTAACATAATCCTCTGATAGAATAATAACTCCTCAGTATAACTAATAACTAGACTTTTAGAGAAGGAGAAAGCTCTCCCTACGACTTAGATAAACCTTGCAACGTTGCCTGATAATACACTCAGACAGAGATCGCCTATAGATTCACCCCTAGTGTGAACAACTCCAGCTCTGAAGAAGAACCTAACGATCAGGAAGGAAGAACTAAACAGCTCCTGAAGTACTAGGAAATCAATATGCTTTAAGACAAATAATAACGCCACTTCTATAGCATCTCAGCAAATCAATAAGACTAAGACTACCACCCTTAACTACACACAGAAGACCACCCCACGCTGAGAAGCAACCACTAACTTCACTGAACTCTCTTCTGGCCTTAGTGCTTCTATAATAAATATAAGGAATATATAGGAGAAAAGCATAACTACTAGTTCTACCCCAGAAGACATAACGACAAACCTATCCATAAGATCTACTTAACCTCTATTATGATTAGATGGACTATAGTACTATTTAAAGACAGCTTTACAGTCTTTAGACCTAGCCCTCAGTTCCCTATGAGATGTTAACATAACGACAGTATAAAATAGGATGAATACTAATAAGATGAATACTAAGTTTACTACTAAGAAAAGGCATAAGCCTAGAGAATCGCAAAGAATAGACCTAGACCTCCATAGGTTAGGATCTGCAAAAACAGCCTCGCAAAAGCATAATGAGAAGGAAAGCAAATCACCTACCTAGGACAACCAGAGCAGTTAAAAAACTAGACTCACCTACTAACGACAGATCACAACAGGCAACAAGGATAAGATTTATCTACTAGATATCATAAGGACATAAGAATAACATAGAATTTAAAGTCACTATTAACAAACAAATAACACTCATGCTGATTAACAGCAGAGCTAAAGCGAACTTCATTACCCCCTAAGCTATTAATAGGCTAGAAATATAATAGGGAGGAAAAGAACAACCATATCAGTTACACACAGCAGAAGGAGAAGAATTTAAGTATAAAGGAGGTACTATCTATAATAAGACTACGCCCCTTAAGATAAGCTACCTAAATCAAAAAGAAAGAATCTAATTTGATATTGCTGATCTAGGAATATATAACATAGTGCTAGGACTACCTTAGCTATAAATAAGCAACCTATAGATAGATTAGAGCAAAGGCTAACTCTATTAGGACTATTATAATTCAGTCCCTAAGCAGCCCTATCAGAATCAGGCCTCAAACTAATTAATACGATAAGGAATAGCAAAACAATACCTCTGCAGATTACCTTAAGGCAAAAGAAGCTATATCATAACTACTAATAATAATAGATCTTAAACAAAAGAACGATCTACTTCTGTCTATCCCAGAAGAATACAGAGTTTATAAGAAACTCTTTGCAGCTGAATTAGAAACAGGACTGCCTGAACACACTAGTTTTGATCACAAAATACCCCTCAAAGAAGGAAAAGAACCATAATTCAACAAAATCTATAGACTTAACCAGACAGAGATAGAAGCCCTAGACAAATATCTTAACAAAAATCTCAAGAAGGGATACATCAGACCTTCAACATCACTAGCAGGAAGTCTAATCCTATTTATACCTAAGAAAAACAGAAAGTTATAACTTTGCATTAATTACCGCATACTTAATAAGATAATAATTAAGAACTGCTATCCACTACTGCTTATCGACGAAATAAGACGACTCCTCTATAGAGCTAACTTGTTCACAGCCCTCAACCTTAAAGGAGCCTATAACCTGATCAGAATAAAGCAAGGAGAAGAATAGAAGACTGCTTTCAAAACCCAAAAAGGATATATTAAGTACCTTATTATGCCCTTCAGCCTCACTAACGCCCTTGCAATATTCCAAAATATGATCAACTAAGTTTTATGCAAATATATTAATATCTGCGTAGTAGTCTATCTTCATAATATCCTCATCTTCTTATTAACACTTAAGAAATATAAAGAAGATATACACCATATCTTATAAGCCCTCTAAGAAGCTAAGCTATTAGTTAAACCTAAGAAAAGCGAATTCTATATATAAAAGGTGGAATACCTCAGATTCACTATCACCCCTAGAAAAGTCTATATATTAGAAAACAAAGTTAAAGCTATTAAGGAATAGCTGGTACCTAACAACCTGAAGGAAGTCCAAGGATTCCTAGATTTTATTAACTTCTACTGCAAATTTATTAAAAACTATAGCAAGATCAACGCAGCTCTTATAAGCCTCAGCCGCAAAGACACACCCTTTATATGGACACCCTTTATATGGGAAGAACCATAACGAACAGCATTCCAGAAGATCAAGGACCTCATCGCCAGCAAACATATCTTAATTATTCTAGAACTAACAAAACAATTTGAAGTAGAACCTAACGCATCTGACTATGCGATAGGAGCATAATTATCTCAATAAGATTCAGAAGGACGACTATATCTATATGCCTTCTTTTCTCGCAAGCTCCACAGACCTGAACTCAACTATCAGATTCATAACAAGGAACTTATAGCAATCATTAAAGCCTTTAAGGAATAGAGACCTAAGCTTTCAGGAACTATCCACAAAGTACTTATATATTCAGACCATAAGAACCTTTCACACTTTATAACTTCAAAAGTGTTAAATAAACGACAGATTAGATAGTTAGAATTCCTATTAGAATTTAACTTCTAAATCATCCACTGCAAGGGATCAGATAATAGCAGAGCTGACGCTCTTAGCTGACGACCAGACTATAACGTCCTAGTACCTGAAGAAACCTAGGTGATTCTTAAAGGAAATAACAACAGAGACCTAGTGCTAGCAACCAAACTCTTAATAATAGCCAGACGATCTAATACTAGCCTGCCTAGCAAACTAGACGATAAAGCAATTATAGAGTTTCATGCTCGCCCTATATACAGTCACTAAGGAATCATAAAAACCTAGAAATAACTATGATAATAATATAGAGAAAAGGTCACCAGAGAATAAGTGGCAAAAGCAATTAAGGATTATAAGGTCTGCCTTAAAAGCAAACCTGCTTAATATCAACCTTATAGTATGCTATAACCCTTGCTTATGCTGTAAACCGCCTAGTAATCTATATCCCTTAACTTTATCGTCAAATTACTAAAGTCTTAAGAACCCCTTATAGGAGTACACTTTAACAGCATTCTTATTATTATAGACCGACTTATAAAGTATGCCTACTTCATCCTATATAAGGAATTAAGCAACACTGAAGAATATGCCTACATATTTCTCAAATATATTATCGCTAATCACAGAACACCTAAGGAAATTATATCAGACAGAGATAAGATCTTCACTTCTAAATTCTAGAAGTTAATCATATCATACCTCAGCATTAAATAATTAATATCTACTGCATTCCACCTGCAAACCGGCAGATAAACAGAATAAATCAACTAAATCCTCGAAATATATCTCCACGCCTATATTAACTACAACTAAGATAATTAGGTTATATTGCTACTAATAGCCTAATTCACCTATAACAGCGCAGTGGGAGAAAGTACTAAGGAATCCCCCTTCTATCTCAACTATAGATTTGAACCAACCGCCTATAGAAACATATAACCAGGCCTAGCTGCAGTTAAAGCTGTTGCCTTAGTATGATAAATCAAAGATATCCAAGATAACGCACAAAAAGAACTTAAATTTATATAATAATGAATAGCATAATTCAGTAATCAACAAAGGATTAAGGGACCAACCTTAAAAGAGGGAGATAGCGCCTATCTTATATAGCAAAACATTAAGACAAAGCGACCAAACAACAAACTTAACTATAAAAAACTTAGACCTTTTAAAATTTCATAAGTAATTTCACTAGTTAACTATAAACTCAGACTTCTAGAAACTATGAAGTGTCACCTAGTATTCCACGTCTTACTCCTCAAACCAGCACTCTATGGATCACAGATAAACGATATTATTATTATAAAAGACAATAAACCAGAGTATAAAGTTAAACGAATTATCAACCATGTTAAGGAACCAGAAGGATACTAATACCTCATCAAATAGAAAGGATATAGATATAAAGATAATATATAGGAACCAGCTAAAAACATCACTAAAGCAGCAGAAGAACTTATAATCTATTAGTAATAACACTAAGAATGAGAAGCCACACTAGCACCTGTTGTATTAGTCCAGAAGAATGCTGGATATAAGCAAATCAGACACCTATATTGCTTCACCAGACCACCTACTGAAGCAGATCGACTGCGATAAGGAAAACCATTTATTCGCCTAGGAACACCAGAACACAACTAAGATTCCCCTGACAGAAAATTCAGAGTACTAGGATTCTAATCACCTTAGACAGCGTCTAGGTCTACCACACTAAAACCACCTATAGACTGAACCTCTAACGTAGGTAACACCACCAGCTCCTCCTTAGTAACCTCCCAGCCCTTCTGAAACACTATTCTCTTCTGCTTACGCAAACGATCTAACTTCGCTATAGATTTATCCAGCTCAGCCTGCGCTGCATATAAAGCAGCAACTTTCTTTCTCAACACCTCCTCTTCAGCCACCTCTGCATCCTCCAGATAAGCAGCCTCATCTAATAAACAATCGACTATAATCAGTTAGTAAGGCCTATAAAGCATGATAAGTTTGAAGAATATATAAGCGTAAACAGCGTCTGCTGCTATATTATAAGACTGCCTTAGATGAGTACACTTGCTATAAACTTCACCACTAGGAAGCAACTTGCAACGCTTGCCTGAAGAACAACAGTAGGAATAAGGTATATCAATAATAAAACTAAACTCAGCAATACGCAGCGTATAATTGCAACAACGACTTCCCTCTCGCCTAATTTTTCTTGGCATCCACTGTTAGTGTAATACGTGGGAGACTACCAAAATTCCTTAACAGCTGAAAACCCTTCACCTCTCGCCTCCAGCGCCCTCCCGCGATGGCCTCGCAGCCTCCGGCGGGCTCTGGACCTTTGCCGGCCTCCTCGGCCGGCCCTGATCGAGGCTCCAGAGCCCCTCTGGAGCCGTCCCCAACCTCAAGGGCTAAACGCCGCCGCGGTACCGAGGCCCAGCTATCCCAGCCCAGCCTCGCGGGAAGCCAGCCTGACGCCTCTACGACAACCCCCTTAACGGCTAAGGGGCCCTCAACCGTGAATAGGATAGCTGCTGGAGCTATCCTTACAGCCCTTAACGAAGAGGCTAAGCACTATGAAGCCCGAAAGGATGTCTTTATGGCTATCGCCCAGTCTGTGGATAACATGGTCTCTTGCTTTGAGGGACCTAGGAAGCAGATCGCAAAGGAGGCTACAACCTATGTGATCTAAGCCTTGAAGAGGATTATGTGGAATGAGTCTGCAGCCCCGAACCCAAGCTGGAACTAGGCTGACGTGGCGGCCTCAGCTGCAACTGCAGCTGCAGCCCCAGCCCCAGCCCCAGCCCGCACCCAGAACCCAATCCAGCCCCAGGCCCAGACTCAGACTCTAACCCAGCCACAGGAGGACCTCCGGGTCTTTGCCCGCATCCCTGAGGAGGGTTTAACGGCTGCTAGGAAGCACACCCCTTTTGCCCTTCGTCGGAAAGTCTGCCAGGCCCTTAGCCTCCAGCTGGCAGATATCCCACATATCTACCACATTACAACTAGCTACTCGCTGAGACCCCTGAATAAGCAGGTCCAGCAAGCCCTCCTTACAAACAAGCAGAAACTCGCTGATAGTCTGGGAGCTTATAAGGTTAAGTCCCCTACTAAGTGGTTTACTTATGTCGTCCCACGCTGCCCTGCTAAGATGTGGACTCTTGAAGGCGATACCCTTGACCTAGCTGCTCTGGTTGAAGACGAGGTCCTCGCCCAAACAGGGCTTAAGCCCACCCAGGCCCAACAGTCCCGCCTAGGTGTAAACCCTATTACAAACGAGGTCTCCTGGATTATCTCCTTCTCTATAGAGGTGCCGCCCTTTAGACTTTTTAACCAAAGCAGCCGGTCTCAGCTTATTCGGAAGAAAAAGACCCTCATCAGACATGACCCTGGCTGCCAGGGATACTATTCGAACTGATACTGTAACCGACAGCCGCTCTGTGGCAACTGCAGCAGGCCCTCAGGCTCCCATGAGACCTGGCCCTGCACAGCTAGACCGAAGTGCGCTAACTGCGCCAGCCCCTTCCAAGCTAACCACAAGGACTGCCCAGCAAGGCCCCTGGTGGTGAACGGCTCCCCTACCCTTCCAGGTCGGAAGGAACTCTCCTGGATCCGAAAGGCTGGACAGAAGGCCTACGAGGCCCTCTATCAGAGCAGCCAGGCAGGTAGCCAAGCCACCTGCAACCAGCAGCCTAGCAGCAGCCTGACAAGCCCTCAGCCTAGCTCGAAGCGACCACGCGCCCCTACCCCTACCCAGGACTCAATTATTGTAGCGGACGTTAGCGATACAGCAAGCTCTAGCAGTATGGATGAGGATGAGAATGAGGCTGAAGCAGAAGTCTCTGATAACAACCCTATCCTACCACCACTACCCACCCAGCATATCCCAGCTGCCTCAAGCAGCAGGGCCCAGCGGGTAGCTCAGAAGCCTGACTATAACGTTGTTAATGCCTACACCCACCTCGACCTCGACTCAGAGCAGTAGGCTCAGAACGGCTACCCCACAGGTACTACAGGTCGCCCAGTGTAACGTGGGGAAGATAAGCCTAGCTCATACAGCTTTCCTAGAGCTCTGCTGGGCAGATCAGATCGATATAGTACTAATCCAGGAGCCCTGGATAGGCTATAGAGATAAGCTGCAAATCAACACACACCCAGGCTATAACTCTTATGTGCCAGTTGACTTCTGGAACAGCAGAGACATAAGGCCTAGGGTTATGACCTATATACAGAAGAGTCTAAGGCTACAAATACAGCAATAAAGACCAACCTAATCAAGGGACATCCTATGGATCAAGGCTGGCGATGTTACTATTATGAATATCTACAGGCCACCAGGTGAACCTGCAAACCATATAACAATAAACATCCTCCTAAACTATCGACCGCCAGAAAGAGCCCTTATTGCTGGGGATCTTAATGCCCGCCACTCTTCTTGGGAACCTGGCTCTCTAAGCCGGAATCAAGGGGATGATATCGCAGAATAGGCTGAAGGGGGTAATCTTGAGTTTATTGGGGAAGTTGGGGCCTCTACCCATACTCACGGGCATACACTCAACCTTACCTTCTCAAATATCCCCTTCGCAGAGGCCTATATCAGCCCACACCTACATCCAGGGGCTGACCACCAGGCTATTACAACTATTATCCTACTAGGCAAGATCCAGGAGCAGAGGCGCCAGACTGGTCACCTCTCAGTCCCAGACTCAGCCCTCCTTCGACTTGCTGATTTAGTAAAGATGGGGATCCCAGCCCTACCCACCTTAGGGGATACACCTACTCCAGCAGAAATAGATACCCTAGCTACCCAACTAGTCAGCCTCCTCTCTACAGCTACTCAGGCTGTAGGAAAGAGACGGACTAACCAGGGCAGGGGAGCCCCCTGGTGGACAGAGGTGTGTTCAGAGGCCTACTATGCAGCTATTAAGGCTAGACAACGACAAGCCTAGGAACCTAGGCTTGTCTTACCGCCGCCTATCCTTAAGGAGCAGAAGGCCTTTCTGACCACAGTTAGGAAGGCAAAACGTGCCTACTGGGCTACTAAGATTAAGGAGGCTAGGTCTAACCAGAACCTATATCAGATACTAAGCTGGCGTAAGTCTGGTCTAGCTGTAAGGGCCCCGCCTCTTATAGTAGATGGACAGGTAATCAACAACTCCTATGATAAAGCCCAAGCCTTACGGAAGGCCCTACTAGAGAGATTTGACGCTACAGACGACTTCTATGGGAACCTATTTGCTATTCCTATAGTTCTAAGGCGTCTAATACCCTGGCAGCAGATAGTCAACATTGAGGAAGTACGCCAGGCAACTCTCACAAAGGCTACAACCCCTGGGATTGATGGGATTACTACAAAGTTACTACAATCCATTTGGGGCCTGATAGGTGTTCCTATACAGCAGCTCTTTCAGGCCTGCGTTCAGATAGGCTACTTCCCTAGGACCTTCCGCAAAGCAGAGGTAGTTATGATCCAGAAGCTGGGAAAATCAGACTTCTCAAAGGTGGGATCTTGGCGTCCAATAGCCCTCTTATCCTGCTTAGGCAAGGGCTTAGAGCGGCTGATAGCAAAGAGGATGGCATACCTTACTATTTTGGAAGGGGTTGCCAGCCCACAGCAGGTTGGGGCATTACCAGGGAGGGCTGCAGTCGACCTGACAACCTGCCTAGCCCATGAGATCGAGAGAGCTCTAGACTTAGGACTCACTGCCACCCTGGCAACAATGGATGTTAAGGGAGCGTTTGATTCCATGCTGCGAAACCAACTTATCCTTAGGCTACGACAGCAGGGCTGGCCTAGTAGTCTGATTAGGCTGATCTTCACCTTCACGTTGAGTCGCACAGCTTGAGTTAGGCTCGAGGACACTACTACAGAGGACTTTCCCCTATCCTATGGGCTGCCACAAGGCTCCCCGCTATCCCCTATACTCTTTCTGCTGTATATAGCAGACATCCTAGCTGACGATCAGAAGCTACGGTTTGGCTATGCGGATGATATAGGCCTGCTGGCTACTAGCCCTTCCCTGGAGGGAAACACTGCAGCCCTTAGCCAGGAGATAACTCGGATCCTCAACTGGGGCACTGATAATAAGGTTGCGTTCGACCCAGCTAAGTGTGAAGCAATCCACTTTAGCAGGAAATATAACCAGACAAGAGATCTACCAGATATATAAGCAAGAGACCTAACTATTAAGGCCTCAACTAAGCCTATACGTTAGCTAGGGGTCTAGTTCGACAAAAGACTTACCTTCCGGCACCACGTCGATATAAAGGTAGCAGCAGCAAGGAAGGCAGCCTAGTTCCTACAGCACCTGTCAAACACCAAAGGGGGGCTCCCAGCTGCTGCTGCCCGCCAAGCTGTTATTGCCTGTGTCCTCCTAACAGCCCTGTATGGAGCTGAGACCTGGTATGCAGGTTTAAGTAGACCAGCCAGGAACAGTGGCACTACTACCGCTAGCAGCAGTGCTACCAACCAGGTAGCTACTGTCAGTACAGGACAGAAGGGCCTGGTTAAGAGTGTTGGAAAGGTTATCACAGCAGCAGCAAGGGCTATCCTGCCTGTCTGGAGGACCACCCCAACCAGCAGCCTTCTCTGAGATGCTGGCCTGCCTACAGCAAAAGTAGCTCTTGAGGCAGCACGCTTATGCTTTGCCACGCGCCTACAGAAGGTTGACCAACAGCACCCCTTAGTCCCTAGGCTTTCACAGCTAGGACGGCAGCAAACAAGGTTACAAAGAACAGCAGCCCTCCTACCGAAATGCTCAAGGCCGTTGCTCCTACAGCCACAGCATCTCTTGGGATCACAAGACCCTACAGCTAGCCAGAGCAAGGAGAAGGCAGCTAAAGCGTTTCAGGACTGTGTTAAGACTGTGCCAGATAACCACATAATTATCTACTCAGACGGCTCTAAAGCCCCTGATGGGGCTACAGGGTTCGGCTTTGTCATCTACCGCGGCAATAAACGGATAGCCCAAGGGTGTGGCCGTCTCAGCATTGCAGAAGTATTCGATGGCGAGGCAGAGGGGGCGAGGGCAGGGCTCCAAAGGGCCCTCCTTACCTCCCAAGGCCAGCCTATACACATCTGTATTGATAACACCAGCGTCATCCAGGGGATACGCGGCAACATCCCGGACTCCTCACAAGCTGCCTTCTTAGAGATTCAGGCAGCAGCCAGGATACACAACATACAAACCCATTGGTCTCCAGGGCACCAAGGTATCAGAGGAAACGAGGAAGCAGATAACCTAGCTAAGGAGGGCATAACCCTGCCAGTCCCTAGGGGCCTACTGCCGACCCTATCAGGGATTAGGCGGCTTGCTAAAGAACGTAAACAACGCCAGCATAGGAAATGGTGGAAGCGAGAGGCAACCCCCCAGTATACCCAGCTAGGGCTTAAGGCCACCCTTGGCTGCCCTCCTGAATTAGCCCTACCAAGAGCTATCCTTCATCATCTCCTAGCAGCTCGATCAGGCCACGGGGACTTTGAACAGTATCATCAACGCTTTAACCACACAGAAGCACTACTCACCTGCTCCTGCGGAGAAGCTAAGGAGGTGGACCACCTGGTCTACTGCCGAAAGACGCTAGTGAGGAGGCAACGGTGGCCCACCCTTCACCCTTATAGTCGACGGGAGCCTCTAGGACCTATGGGTTCTCTAGAGCGTTACTTTAAGGGGCTAATCATCGACTCAGAAGGCTTCCAGGCTTTCATCAGCGTGACAGACTTCTTCCAGAAGATCTGCCCGCGGTACTGAGAGATAGGCTGTAGCCTACTCTCTAAGCAACAAACTACCACTACTAGGTAATAAGGTTATTACAACGGAACTAGGGCACCAGTGGGAACTAGGGAAGGATAGAACACATAGTAGCCTACGGGCAAGACTTGGAGGACGCTAAGAAGCGGCATGTGCTTAGAGTATACAGCTAGAATCTGCGGCCCTCCACGCCATATACCCTTCGGGAGGTCTGCCGCAAGGGCGTCTGCGCCCTTGCCGCCACGGCGTTAAATACCAAACAAACAACAAACAACATAATTGCAACAACAAAGAGTAGAGGCAGAATTTGATTTTGATTTTTAAATGCAACCTAACATAATGTCAGCATTATAGATAAATCAGGAAGCATAATTAACAGAACCCTAACCTAGGACTAACAACCTACTTATGTTAGGTCTTAAGGATAAGACCTTTAGAGAGGGGACCTGATATTACAACCTGTAAACAAGGATAACAGTTAAACAACCCACTTAGGCATCAGGCGGCTAGAACAGGATATTTATACTGTAGGATCATAAGAATAACAGGGACTCACTTAGAACAGAAGAACTATAGTATAAGTTATATAACGATAAGATAAGAAAATAATCAGTAGAGTATAGGAGGGAACGCTTAGTGATCAGTTGGTCATGCCAACTGATCGCAATCACCTTACGCACTTAGGTGATCACTCTGGGATAAACAAAGAACACTGTTTAGAACTTATATATAGTATAACCCTAAGCATAGCTTATGGTCAGACTTCTATAGCTCTTCAGCAATCAACTTAGTGTTCATCCTCACAGATACTCTCAGCTTACCTTCACTGCGAATTACTTATTAAGTCTAAGACTGATCACCTTAGCCTCTGAAGACCTGATCTACTATCAGCCTACGACCTACGACCCAGACCACGACCCCAGTGTACTGTTAGAACGTATCAATCCCCAGCTTCTGTTAGCAGACCCTACTGTCGGATAGCTGACCGTAACACCTTCGCGAAGAGAGACAATAGCACATGGAAAAGTGGGTGGAAATGTCATTCACTTCACAGTGTTTTCATTTACAGTTAGATCAGCAGGACTGGACCTGAGGAGGTACAGTCCGTTGCGTTAACAGCATCCACCCCCCAATTTTCAGCCTAAAAAAGGCTAAAAAAGGGGCCTTTTACTAAAAACCACTAAATTACCCTAAACTTCGTACACTAATAACTCTATACGTACGTAATACGTATAGCTAAAAATTTAATTAATTAGTCTACTAATTAAAACCTATTTAATAATATATTTTTTATCTATATATACTATATATATATATATATATATAATTATAAAAATATAAAGTTTAAGTTAATATAAAGGGTTTTTAGAGTAAATACTATAAATACTACGTATAAGGGGTTTTCTTTTTTCTTTTTAGCGTTATATTTAGTATTTATTAATCTATACCCCCCTTAAAACTCCTTAAACTTTATACTTTTATAACTTTATATATATATAAATAAAAAATATATCATTAAGTAGCCCTTAACTAGTAAACTAATTAATTAAACTGTTAGCTATACGTATTACGTACGTATAGAGTTATAAAACTGTGAAGTTTAGGGGGTTTTAGGGGGGGTTTAGGCTAGCGGAAAATTTTCCTTCCAGGTCAAAGTTAGGGGCGGACGCTGTCAACGCAACAGACTGTGTGCGAGGACTGTGGGGACGTACTTCTCAAAGCGGCGGGGTGGAGCTCACATTGGTTTAGACTGCCAGGTTCACCACCTCATTTGCTCCGAAATTTATGACGTCGTGGTGGCCGACTGACCTGGCAGGGAATGCTGGTCTGTCACCGCTATCTTGCTGTCTGATTGGCGCTGAGAATAACGTCTGTCCAATGGGAGCCCCGTATTCGTCAGCTGCAGGTACAGTGCTGCGTGCAGTCTAGCAAGACCAACCTGACTGTCACTTGCAAATCAATAATCAAATCTCGGCCGTGTTCTCTGCTGTCAATCCATCAAGAAGGTTTACAATCTCAAACCACCAAGCTTTGCCAAATCAGCCCTCCGCCATTTCGCTGCCCAGAGAAACCAAAATGGACACAGCCTTGCCCACCAATTGTCAGCAGCATCTGCACGCTTCCGCAGAGACAGTCACGATGCCCCTTGCCGGAGACCACGCGCCGGGCGCGCAAAGTCTCCTCGGTGAGCAATGTCTATTCCCTCCGCGCATTCAGCGCTCGATACTCCATTCTCTTTTGCAACTGGACTGACGCAGGTTTGACTCCAGGTTCTCTGAAGGGTATCGAACATGATACCCAGTCCTCCGACCTTCAGCCAGCTCCGACAGTACTCATTGACCGTTGAGCCACCAGCCCACACCGAGTAGACAAGGCCAGCGGGGCTTTGGTTTACATGGGTCACGATGAACCACAATATCGGGTTGGAAAGATTTCAGCTTAGCGATTTTCTAAGGCGGCAGGTGTCGAGCTGTTCGTTAACTGGGGAGGAGAATTTGCCCACGATCCTCCAACTTGGGAGCCTGAAGACGTCCTTTGGGAGGATTGTCGCGACGTAGTTCTACGGTACTGGCCCCTCAACGGTGTGAGCCCACGAACAAGAAGCCTCGGTTTACAACGATTCGGAGAATCTTACACGATTGCCAGGATCTTGAAAACGAAGATTGTTAGAGAGGAAGCGTACTATTCGGTCGAGTGGGTTGGGTACGTGGCTACAACATGGGAACCGGTTTCTACTATGGCAATCTACCTACCGCAAGTGTCGAAGCTTAGGAAGCCGGGCAAGACAAGACTACATAATCGCCTCCCATATCGACCGCAGCCGTGACCATTCTTGTACTCGGGCAGCAAGAAAATCAAGTATGCAAAGGCTTCCTGCGTCTAGCCCAGCTCAATCATTTCGAGAGATGCTCATTGTCTCATCGCCAGTTTCCTTTCTTTGCTAGTACGAAGCTCATCGTGGCACCCCAGCATCCACGATCCACAGCCCGCGTAGCGCCGAGAGCCACCAGCAAGATCGATCGCGCAAGCTTCTCCTAGCAGACCCTAGAAATCGAAGCCAAGGTTTTCTCCGGGGCCGGAACTGCTCGAAAGTCTCGTTCCAACAACCCGGCATCAACACGAACAGCAAGTCGACCATCAGACTCTATAAGGCGGCGGGGGTTCAGAGCAGGGTGTAGAAGAGCGTATCGAAAGGTTGGGGATCGTCCAGTGCTACGCTGGTCCGCCGGGAAAGTCTGCTGACCCTGTCAGCCCACAGTCATGACAAGGTGCGCATCATACAGCCTTCACTAGAGGCAGCATGGGTATTCAAAGTGGACTTGATGAAGGGGGTTGAGAAGTAGTCTGGTCCCAGGCGTCACAGAAAGTAAGAACGTTGTTTGGGAGTGTCATAGCAACCTTGGTGGGCCGGTTGATATGTCGAGAATGACGGTGATATCATGATAGAGTGGGGTGGTCTTGGGTTGGCACCATCCCCCAAATTGGGTTCAATCTCAAGGTCGCGTGCTGGGACGTTCTGTTGAGCACGCATACAAGAGCACGATGCCATTAACGCATACCCCTCATTGGCATCACCATCTCGAACGGTACCTCGTACGACCCAAGATGGGCGCGTACATACGCGTCGAGATTAAGCCCTTATAGACATTGACAAGTACGGCGAAGCCGCGCCCGGCTGAATTCGAGCAACTGTAAACCAGCCCCTATTTGAATCACATCTAACACGTAGCAGCAGGCTGTCATGATGCCTCATTCTGTTACACCATCTGCGCATCCTTGGCTCGTGTGGAAGGCTCGGAGGGGAGGGAGTCGTCAGCAGGAGGGATTCTTCAATTTCAGATGAGAAGGGGAAGCATGGAAAGCCTGGGCCTTGGACGGATCTTCCGCAAGGGCGCGGTGCTGACGACAGCGCGTCTTGGAGGGGTGTTGGCCTTGTTCTCTGTGCGCTCAGAGAGCCAGCTGACGAAAATTTAAGAGAAACACCCTCTCGGTTGATGTGTTGACTGGAGAGCAACAGCGATATCTGTGCTGAGAAGACCTGGGTGGACATATCACGTCCAGCCGCTGGGGATCGCTTCGTTCAATGCAGGTCGAATTAAAGGGACGCGTTGGCATCTGAACGCCTGAGAAAAAGGCATCGGGAGGGTATGGAGGGCAACGTAGTCATCGGTTATAGTGCTGTGAGATCCTTGTCTCCTTGTCGGAGGTTTGCAAATTGTTGACATCCCAGCAGATGGTTGCTTTGGGAAAATGTCATCAGCACAGGCACACGCAGAGCTAAGAAGCAATAGGAAAGCATATCGCAAGCTGTCCCCTTGGGAACGCGTAGAAGTAATAAATCTGACCAAGGAAAATAGCCGACATACTCAAAACACCAGCCAGGAAAGTCAAGCACAAGAATAGATATCAAGCCCTTTAGGTGGTTGCATTCTAGCTACACAGGCAGAAATGGCGGCGGCGCGAGTGCAGAGGTGAATATCCTGATTCGAAGACAGTAGAGTCTGCAAATCAGCCAGAGCGAGTGTAGCGGGTGATATTTTAAGCCGTGTTCAAGAAATAAGCCGGACAAAGCAGCGCGATGTGCGAGCGGGATCGCGTTTCTTGGGTAGTTGTCTGCTTCAGTGTTGTTGTTGTTGTTGTTGTTGTATTTAACGCCGTGGCGGCAAGGGCGCAGCCGCCCTTGCGGCCGACCTCCCGAGGGGTATATGGCGTGGAGGGCCGCAGGCTCAAGCTATATACTCTACAGTACACGCCTCTTCCTAACGTCCTCCAAATCTTGCCCATAGGCTACTATGTGTTCTATCCGTCCCTAGTTCCCGCTGGTTCCCTGGTTCCGTTATACTCGTCAGTTCCTCTACGAGGGGGGGGTTCGTTACTAAGGCCTAGGTTCAGACCTAGGCCCTAGTACCGCGGGCAGATCTTCCGGAAGAAGTCTGTCACGCAGAGAAAGGCCTGGAAGCCTTCATGATCAGTGATTAGCCCCTTGTAGTATCGATCCAGAGATCCTATTGGTCCTATAGGCTCCTGTGGACTAGAGGGGTGGAGGGTGGGCCACTGAAGCCTCCTCGCTAAGGTCTTTCGGCAGTAGACTAGGTGGTCTGCCTCCTTTGCCTCCCCACAGGAGCAGGTAAGCAGTGCTTCTGTATGGTTAAAGCGTTGATGGTATTGTTCGAAGTCTCTATGGCCTGACCAGGCTGCTAGGAGATGATGGAGTATAGCCTGTGGCAGGGCTAGTTCAGGGGGGCAGGCAAGGGAAGCCTTAAGCCCTAGTTGGGTATAGCGGGGTGTTGCCTCTTGCTTCCACTATTTTCTATACTGGCGGCATATACGTTCTCTAGCTAGCCGTTTGATCCCTGACAGGGTGGCTAGTTGGCCCCTAGGGGCTGGCAGGGTTATGCCCTCCTTAGCTAGGCTGTCTGCTTCCTCGTTCCCTTTGATGCCTTCATGCCCTAGGGACCAATAGGTTCGTATGTCATACATCCTAGCTGCCTCTTGGATCTCAAGGAAGGCCGCTTGTGAGGAGTCTGGGACCCTGCCTCAGATCCCCTGGATAACGCTGGTATTATCGATACAGATGTGTATAGGCTGGCCCTGGGAGGTAAGGAGGGCCCGTCGGAGCCCTGCCCTCGCCCCCTCAGCCTCCCTATCAAAAACTTCTGATAAGCTGAGGCGGCTGCAGCCCTGGGCTATACGTTTGTTCTTACGGTATATAATAAAGCTAAACCCTGTAGCGCTATCAGGGGCCTTAGAGCTGTCTGAGTAGATAATAGTATGCTTATCTGGCATAGTCTTAAGCCAGGCCTGGAAGATCCTTGCTGCTACTTCCTTTGTCTGTGTGACTATAGGGTGGTGAGACCCAGGGGGGTATTGCGGCTGTAGGAGTGCTGGCCTTAGGCACCTAGGTAAGAGGCCAGCTGTTCTTTGGAGCCTGGTCTGCTGCCGCCCTGGCTGTAGAAGCCTTAGGACCAAGGGGTGTTGTTGGTCAACCTTCTGTAGGCGTGCAGCGAAGCGTAGTCGCGCTGCCTCAAGAGCCACCTCTGCTGTTGGTAGGCCAGCATCTCGGATGAGGGCACTGGTTGGTGTGGTCCTCCAGACAGGTAGGATAGCCCTTGCTGCTGCTGTAATAACTCTTCCGACTCTACAGGCTAAACCCTTCTGCCCTGTGCCGACTATACTGGTGCTGCTGTTCAGGGCTGGTCTGGTCAAGCCTGTATACCAGGTCTCAGCTCCATATAGGGCTATTGGGAGGGCGCAAGCAATAGCTGCTTTTCGAACTGCAGCTGCTGGGAGCCCCCCTTTTGTGTTTGTAAGGTGCTGTAGGAAATAGGCTACCTTCTTTGCTGCTGCTACCTTTATTCCTACATGGTGTTAGAAGGTGAGTCTCCTATCAAACCAGACCCCTAACCATCTTATAGGCTTTATTGAGGCCTTGATAGTTAGGCCTCTGGCTTGGATATCTGGTAGGTCTGTTGTCTGTTTATGTTTTCTGCTGAAGTGGATTGCCTCACACTTAGCTGGGTCAAAGGCGACTTTATTTTCTGTTCCCCTTCTGCTTCAGTGACGAAGTGGCCTACTGGGGTCCAGCATGAGGAGACATCTGGAAGACGCCGCGATGGTGGCGGCGGGAGTGCGAGGCAGCGTACTGCGGCGAACGGGGTTCCGGCCCTTGTCAAGACGCCAACGCCTCGAAGAGTTTTTAGAGGTGGCAGCGATAGGGGCGGGTGGGAGCTGTGACATTTCTCAAGGAAGGCAAGCACAGCATCGTTGTTAATACCGGCGAGGTATGCTTCGACGTTCAAGATGGAGCCACACAAAAAGGTTCTCATGTTTGTTTCTTCGGGCGATCCATAATTAGAGAAACCCAAAATCGGCAGTTGCTGAAAAGTGCATTTGCTCAAAATCGCCAGTTGCTCAAATCGTGAACTGGTCATGCACTGACCAACTAATCATTAAAAATCGGCAGGTGGAATTGAGGTAGTAGAATCAGCAGGTGGTGGAAATCAGCAAGGAGTAAATAAGAGGTTTGCGCATCCCATTCTGTGCAATCCCCTTTCGTGCAGGGGTCTCATTTCGTGCAGCGATCCCATTCCGTGCAGCAATCCCATTTCGTGCAGCGGTCCAATTCGTACAGCGGCCCCATTTTCGCGTGCTGCATAAATACCATGGCTGGTCCAGGTTTCAATGTTTGAGTGAGTAAGACGGTTTGGCAGTCGAAATCATCACCTCGTCACAAGATTTACTGTCGGCCTGAGCAAGCGCAGCCGTCCTGGGTCTTCTCCTAGCAGAACGGAAGTGGACAAACGACTGCGCGCTTGCCGAAGAGAATCGGCATTCTGCCACAGTGCCATTCCACCGCATCCCTGTCTCCACTGCGCATGCAACGCCAAGCGAGCTTGCGGCACATTGAGTAGGCAGGGGATTGAGCCATTTGGACTTTTCGCGCAACGTTGCGTGATGACGCATGACTGCACCATTTATTGATACCGCAACCACCGTGGCCTTCACTGTGATGTGAGGACAGTGCATACTTTTTAGTGAGAAATCTGCGCTCACCAAGGTGCCAAGCAAACCCCAGCCAGTCACCACCTTACCTTCGCGACATGCAGACCATCTGGTGGGTGCTGTGTGGCTTGAACCGTGGCGCGTGGCGCGCGTCGCGTAAAACCTTACTGACCTGACGTGATCGTGGTGTGGAATTCCTCTGTTCCCCACCAAACCCAACGATGAGAAGCTCCACGCCCCAGATGCTCGGAACCTTCTGTCCAGCGGGCCACTATCTTGCTAAGGTATGCTACCTGAAGCCTCAAAAACAATATTTTCTTTGCTAATAGGTTCTTAAGCAGTGCTCCTCTCATGATCCGTTGCCGTCTTCGTCCTTGAGATCGATACGCCGACACTGGACGCGTTGCTTGCCGCTAGCTCGCTCACCCAATCATCCACAAGGAGTAGCAGCCGAGGGCGGAACAACGTGCAAGATGCAGAGAGACGCAGACGGCGAGGTCGGAATTGATGGTGCAGAGTGCCTCCGGGGTCTCGCTCTCAAGGTTGTTCTCCTCGCCCGAGGTGCAGAGGACGACGTTTTTGATCATCATCTCCCTCGAGGAGACGCTGGACCAGGTGGCAGCCGGCAATACGTCTTCCGTATTTGAAGGTCTCAAGGCGAGTGTCTCTTCATGGATTTCTGGAGGAAGACTGCAAACAAGTGTTAGCAGACAGCTCGCCTCGAGGAACTTCGCACAAAAAATGTTGGTTGGCGTTTTTCCTTCGTACTTTGACCAGAGGAGTTGAGTAGGGGCGGACAAGGTGTGGGAAGTCAGGCGCTGTTTGGAGAAGGAAGTGTTGCTCAGTGGCACACACTTGAGGCTTGACATGTCTTCAGTATGAGCATCTATACATCCAGCCTTTTCTTCATCATGTCAGCTGCTTTCCCCCTCCAGTGCTTCATGTCACCAGTGGTTCATGCAGCTACGCCGTTCATGCGGGTTGGATGGGACGATGCGTGAGCCCATCGCCCATCGCTCCCAGCACGGCATCCCGCTCCTCATCCGCCGCCGCGTGCCTTTGGCCCCGTCTAGCCGCTGCTATCATCGCAGGGAGGCGATGGCGACGCGTTTTGGCACCCTTTTCCATAAGTAGTCGGTGAAGGCTGGTGACATCGTCGATGCAGGCATCGAGTGCCTGGTCAACCTGGGGTTGCTGGCGCCGGGGTCCGCCGGCTGGGTCCGCACGCCTGAAGGGTCAACCAGAAACGGAGCGGGCCCCGTACCCGAGGAGCCTCTCCCTTGCCCGCCGTGGTCCTGGTCTTGCCTGGGCCGGTCCTCGGCAAGCGGGCAGTCTCGCGCCCCTTGGACGGCGTTGGCGTTGAGGTTGGTCTGCCAGCAGCTATGAGAGCCTGCCTGTTCACTTCCTTCAACTCGTCAACACCACTCTGTCTTCTTGTCGGCGCGTGCGTGCATTTTGCCCTGCTCGACCTTCTCTGTCATCTCGTTGAGGCAATGCGTCTTGCTCGTTTGCCAAGTTGCATTGGGAGTCGAAGCCCTGTGTTGCAGACGTGGTAGGACACGGGGTGGCGCATGAGGGTGCGGGCGTAGGATGGTGCGCACGTTCTCACGTGGATTGAGGTCAATTCTGGAAGAGCTTTCTTCACCTCGTTGGGCGTGGGGGCTGCAGAGGGAGTCAGGCTCGGAATTGGCCGGGTGCTGCACAATTGTGATTTACGAAGCAAGCGGTGTGCCGGGGCGTGCCTAGACTCGGCCCAGTAGTGGTTTTGGGCTAGACAACACAGGCTTCGCATCCGCGAGGTCAAGACCGAATTCCCCATGCCAGCCTTTCGCATCTCTACCGCAACACATTATGGAGAAGCTCCTTGAGAGATGTCGTAATGCAAGACGGTCGTAAGCACACATGTGCACCAAGCGGTTCCGAAGTGGGTCCGGCCTGGTGGTTGTACGACAATGACCCACCACTCTCACCAGTATAATGCAAACAGTCATCTCGCGCGCGTGACAGAATGGACATGGACAATGAAGCACACGAGTCCGGCCGGACCAGGCGGTCATCGCGTAAGTCGTGCTGAAGGGTCGGTGTTACATCGTTCCCTCTTCCCCCAAGCGAGACGTCCCAGACGATAGCCACATTCAGCATCCTTTGTAGTAGCCAACGAACGAACAAACCCAGATGGAGGATGCAAATTTCGGGAGAGTTGGGTACGACTTCTGCAACTCAGACGCCACACCTAAAAGCCAGTCTTGCCACTCCAAGCCACGATTCCCGCGACAACACCGGCGTGGCTAGCAACAGAAGCTTGGGGCAGCTCCTCCTTCGCCACACCGGACCTCCGCTGTGGGATGCCAGAATTTGAAGAGCCCGATAGGATCGCGACAGGTTTCCATCCCAATGCTCTCTTGCAGGCTGGCATCTTTTGACTTTGACTCAGGCCCTCGCGATCTCTGTTCTCGTCTCTGTTCTTGTTCGGGGCTGATTTCGGCGAGCACGGAGAGGGAAGACGCGACCGCCTGTGGTGAGATTGAGTAGGGTATTCCCGCTGGTGTTCCTCTACTTGTGCGAACGTGGTTGGTGATCAGCCTCGTGTGTCGTACCATGGTCCAGTCCAACTGGCGATAGAAAGGCCTGACGAAGCCAAACCGAGAGGGATAGCCAACCAAGCAGAGACGCACAACGTGGGCTTGGAGTCAGACCTGCACGTGATAGTGCGGTTGATGCGTGGCATAAGCGGGTTTGAGAGAGGGTAGAGGGAGACGGCGGTAGAGTGAATGTTGCCTGACAAGAGTTCTTGTGAACTCGGACTCCTGCGCGCATCGTCCGGACGCAATCACAACGTTGCGTACTGCGCTGAGAATGAAGAGGGAGGAGGCACCAAGACTGATGGGAAGGCGGGGTGCTCCAAAGACGGTGGTGGTTCAGGCTATTGTCGCAAAAGTTGGTTGGTGCCACCGTGACGTGGACAGAGCTCACATTTCTTAGTACGGAGAATGTGAGCTCTGAACCAAGACCCACTCAACTGGATGAACTCGCAGTCCTCACGGTGCTGACAAGTGTCAGGCAGGAGGGGATGACTGCCCAGTCAGGCACATGGCGGAAAGGGACAAACTGCCTCGGAAGGTCCCGGCCTTGCTGTACTGGCAGTCAATGGCAAGTACGTGCCTACCGATGTGGCAGAAGTGCTCGTCCCAATCCCATCACCATCCATCCCTGCCAGCTCACTTACTCGTTTTCTCACCGCCATTCCCCCTCCGAAAACCGAGGCCACCATGCGTGGATCGGGCCTCCGTTCTGTGCTCCGTCACGGGCAGAGCACATCCGACCGTCACATCTGATCCAGCATTTCCCCGCTGCGCGTGCTCCTTTTCATACGGATGGGCACTGCCAGCGAATGCTTCTGCCGACGCTATTAAATCGTCATCACCAGAGCTGAGATGAGCCTTCGCGTCCACTTAACGCGTCCGTCGGCCGTCAGTGCAAGCTCTTTCGAACGAGGGAAGGGACCTTCCCCGCCCTCCCCTCCCCTTGCCCCCAGGTAGTTGCTCGCCGAAGGGGATTCAAACATCGTCGATGCGAATGGGTGCAAGAGCCATACGGGTACGATGGCTTTTGATGCAATGGCTTCCTTCCAGCGGAATTTCAGTGCGGATGTGCGAATGGATGGCACGCGCTGTGGCTATTCTGGCCATGCGGGGACCAGTAGAGGCTACTTCAGCATTTTGCTGGGGTTTTTCGCAGAAACCCGCTGAAGGAGGTCTGAAGGTGTCTTCCCACACGGTTGAGCTCTGTGATCCGAGACGGGATGCGCTTTCCCGGTGGAGGTCGAGGTCCACGCCGGCCCTGTTTTGGAAGCCGTGAAGGGTGCTGATACCTCTCCGCTGCGTCTCAGACGTGCCCGTTTGCTGAGAAGGGGCGGTCGTGGAGGTTTAGCCACGTGTGTTGATGCTCTCAGAGCGCAGCAAGGCCGATCCAATCGGGTCAGCTACCAAGCTCGACCGCCTAGATCCGAGGGCATCCTCATTGGGAACAGCACCAAGGAGAAGAATGGTGCAAAGCCGGTTGCCTGCCGGAATGATGATGCTCAGACACGCATGGCTCAGAGTTGTGTACTTGTAGTAAGCGGCAAGCCTCAACGTACTCTCATGCTCGTCATACAGATCCAAGATGCATTCGCAACGCAGTAGTAGTACGTTACGGTCAGGGAAGAACAAAAGGCTTTTGTTGGTATGGCGCATCTGCTGACATTCTTATCTGCAATATTTGCCTAGTCTACTGATGACTGAGCAGTCATTACCGCCGTGTCGTTCGCCAATTCTCTTGGATCCATCATGCTTCGAAATCCTTAAGTCCTCCACCGCAGCAAAGCCAGATCTGAGCACGTCAGCAAGCACAAGCAAGCTTTAGAGCATCGCTCAGTTCCGCCCGTCGGCGACGAATACCTTGCACGATTGAACAATCATGGCTGCTGTTGGGCGCTAGCTAGGTGGTACTCGACAGCTTTTTTGATTATTTCTTGGACGAATGGAGAGAGTGCTGACTATTGCTGCAAATATTATCCGTGTCAAAAGACGCGCTTCGGCTAGGTGCTTTGGAGGGTTGCGCAGGAATCCGCCAAAGAAGTAGATGGAAAGGCAACATGGAGTGCTCGCGGCTGATGAAGTACGACTTTTTCAAGGTGAGGCTGTCGCGTCATGTGAGGTTTGTCTAGAGTCTATCCTGATGAACATGTCCCTCCCTCAAGGCTCAGAGGCTGACAAGGCACTCATCCAACTTCGTAAGGTTCGGGAATGCGTCTTCATCATTCTACGGGAACTTCCCGGCGAAGGTAGTGCGGAGGTAGCCCCCGGTTCGCTCGATCAGACGAACGCACGGCAGTTCTATCTTGCTGGGGGAGTAGCAAACTTCGCAGACAACGCATTCGGTTGATTGGGATTCCCGAACATCAGCACCTCGCTGTTGTCCAGTTGACAGTCGAGCCGAATTCTGACCGGATGCCAAGGCTGCGATGCGTAGCCGCCATGGCAAGCCCAGACGCAAGGAGATTGGCGGTGGCGGAATGGACGCGGTCGGCAGGTATCTAGGAACGGGCAATCATTGATTAGGTGTCGCATTCAATGCGAATATTATTGCAGAAAATGTGCGAGTTGAAATGGAGGGGTTGCTTGGGCTTGGCGAAGGGAATAGCTTGGAGGTTCAATTCGTTCTAAATGTACTTGGCTTTGAGATGAGAGCCCTGAGAAAGACCGATCGAAACCTACAGTGTACATTGGCGCAGAGCATTGCTGGACGGCGAGCCGCGGCCCTTGGTCGCGGGACACTATTCAGGATCATCCGTCAGCAATCAGCGCGTGGGGACAAAAACGAGATGGATGGGGATGAGATTGGAACGTGCTCTTTGTGTCAAGTGACCAAGCAAGCATAGAGAACAAGTGCTTTGAGCTGGAATGCGACAAAACACAACTAAAGCAGCAGTAATCGTAGGAGACTGCGTCATTGAGGGCCGACTGGTTGTGACGCACGAAGTCTGTACTTACAGACAGAAACAATGCAGGCGCCATGGCAGCGACAGATGGCAGCGACTCCACTAGCAGCGACTCCACTGGCAGCGACTCCACTAGCAGGGACAGCAAGACGGCAGCGACTCCACTGGCAGGGACATTGACGGACGGCACCCATAGCATCGGCTGCCACTAGCAGCAACATAAGAGGCAGGCGGGTGTCTCTACCTGCCTCATCTTTTTCTCTTTCTTCTTGCAATCTTACCAGCGCGAACGTGCGGGCGGTATTTCCCTTTCTTCCTTCCACCTTCAGGAAGTCAAGGTTATCATGCTCCAGCTCGCGATCAGCAGCCATCTCGATCCTTTCCTGTCCGCATGCACTTTTCTTTTTTATATTAGCTCACTGACTTTTGCCAGATTTCTGCGTGAAGCTATTTCGTTTTCTTTCAGCCTTTGTCTCGAACCTTTTCTCCCTCTGTCTGGAAGATCATCTCTCGATCGTCCTCCCGCCTCGGCCTCTTTCCGGCAGCCCCCCCTTAACAAACATCACCCATGGCTTACCTGCCGCGAGATCATGGTCGGCAAGCAGCCCCAGTCGGCTGATCTGGACGCCCTCAGCAAGACTCCTGGATAATACCGCGTTCTCTCCAAATCCCCACTCTCTACGCCCTCGACACAACTTGCGTATTTCCCGTGCTTTGGCCACGGCCGAGGCAGATGAGTGCTCTGCCCGACGCATTGGCATAAGCCATCAACGTCGATGCTCGCTGGCCAGGAAAGTAGAGGGACTGTGGAAAACCTGCCACCCGAAGGTTTGGAGTTCGACGACGAGCTGAGAGGGTACACGGCACTCTACACAGCGGCGGTCTTTGGAAAGACCGTAGTGGCTGGCAAACGACTTGACGTTGGCGCTACCATCTAAGTTTATATTGGGGCTACGGATCCAACGGGCGTCACTGGTCTATCCTCCACGAAATCCTCTCCCTCGGCCAGCCCACGCCGCGCAGCAGACCCGCGGCGATATTGACGTCCGTCCTCTCGCCCGTAACGAGAGCGGATCGACCATACTCGCAATACCTTGTCGGGCAGGAGCAGCACATGCACACGATCGCAGATTTCGTTAGCGATTTCATCCACAGGTCATTGGCGTCGATGCTAGCGGCGCCTCAATTCTGCACGTCACTGCTGCATGTACCTTTACCTGCGCCGCAGACCTTCTACTGAACAGGGCTGCTGCGGACACGACTTACACCGACGGTCTGCTGCCTCTGGACCTCGTCGAGCAACATCAGCACCTCCTTGCCGCCAATCGATTGTCAGCCAAAGTTGAGCAAGGTCTATTGTTGGCTTTGTGCAACCGACCAGGCTCTCCTTGATGCCACAACGCGTAGCCCGGGATTCGGCATTGGCGATGTGTGGTCCACAGACAACGCCAACAGGACCGCTTCAGGTCTCAAACACCTCGAGACACCTTCGAGCGAGTGTCAGCAAGTTCTACACCGCTGTGTCATCTCGGGAGATGAGGCGCAAGTTCTACATTATCTGGATGGGCCTATTCACAGCCCGAGCCGAGCCTCAGCCTTCCTGTCATGCCTTTCCTTCCATCTCCTGATCTGGTCACGGGCGGCTTAGGGTGATTATCAAGCTGAAGAGTTACGACTACCACAACACTGCCCTCTGGAAGGAGTTCGTTAGGGTTTAGTGGGGAGACGACGTCCACAAAGTTGCATTCTTGCACTACCATAATCATTGGTGATTGCAGTGATGGGGACAACGCTGTGCGACGTCACCAACAGTTCCAGCGAATGACATGATGAGTGTCGCACAAGACAAGGATCTGCCCTTTGTGGGTTCAAGGTGTGTTTCTTTTTAGTTCTCTTTCTATTCTGCTTTTGTCAGTCGTCCGCTGTTTCACCAAAGTCGCTGGGTCCTTCCTTCTCGTGGGATTCTTTTTCCTTTTCAGTGCGCTCAAGGCCACCGCTCTCCTAGTATCCCCATCTCTCAAAGCCGCCACTCCCATGGAAGTTCTCCAGTGCTCCAAAAGCAAGCGCTCGCGCTACTCCCTCAAAGTCTGTGTCGACTGTAGCATAGCCAAAAGGCAACCATCATCCCGGTACTTTAGCAAGGCATCACACGAAGAGGGACGAACTTGCATCTCATTCCCGTCCGCTTTACATGCTGTCCTTGCATTTCCGCAAGAGAGCTGGTGTTTGTCTTATATCGTTCCTTGAACGTCCATTCTCCATTCTGGTTTCGGCAGTATCACTTGGCTGTGCTAAAGATTGCAAAGGTCTGCCCATGTCCGTAGGCTTTAGTTGCAACGGAGCATCCAGAGTTCTGATGACTACGATGCGAACCCCTCCCTGTGTGTTATCATCCTCGTCTTTACGGCCTAGATTATTCCAGTGAGGGACTCTCGCCCATCTCGTCACCTTCCTGACCCAGAAAAATTGTGATAGGAGTGGCTTATGGGATCACCAAACGTGATTCAAGTGGCCGACGCTGTCGGTCAACTCCAAATCTAACGTATACTACCTGCCAGTGGAGGTTTTTGCAGTCTCTTGACGGCGCAGATGGCCTACCGGGAGATTCAAGCTTCCAATCGATCGAAGGTTCGGCCGCAATCTGGGGTGAGTGTTGGCCGTAATCCAGAGACTGGCGATGTGAGCACATGCTGTGCAAACACCAGAGGTACCTCGGCAACATCATCTTCAAGGCGACTGACCATTCTCATTCCCACTCGGTCAGAATTTCAGGTCCAGCCTCAGAGCCCAAATCCTCTACGCCCCCTTTGTCGAGGCCTGCTCACTTCTCATCCTTCCCGCAACCCCGTGGCTTCGCCTCCAAGGGCTGACCTTCTATTTCCTGTCTGCTACTCATACCCTTCGCCGGCAATGACGTTGATGTCGTCGGCGTTGTTATCTTGATGCCGCTCACGCCACGGCCTGCGGACTGGTGAAGATCGCTAAGGGTCTATGTTGCTCACCTCATGTTGGAACTAACGTGATGTGATGTGACGTTGACGTTCATGTTGATGAGTGAGCGGATGCTGCGGACATTTGAGTCTGAGCGGCGTTTTGACCAGCATAAACTTGAGATGCCAGTCACCAAATATCAGGAGATAAGACCAGAGTAACTTCAGTCGCGTCAAACTCGAGAGACTATCTCGCGATCAGGTCGTTTCACAGCGTGGAATATCTACCGTAGTCATGATGAGATTTATCGTGGGTCAAAGGGGGGAGTGAAGACAGAACTTAGTTAGAGGGTGGCTCTACAGACAGCAATGTTGCATCACGACGGAAAATTGTGAATGCTGAATAGTGGCGATCTGTAAGGCTGCAGTCGTCTTGGCTGAAATTGAACAGTTGAGGTACCGGGTGGGGGAGCAGGCATGGGGTTGCAGGCGGGGGAGACTAAATATGCAGGAGGATCGACGAAATGCTGGGCTGAGCCCAGCGGATGAAGGATATGGCGTTGAAGACGGAAGGCATAGCGCAGCTTGACGAGTGCCAGCGGGGATCGGAGGTGGGAGTTGGATGCTAGACCCAAAGGAAGTTGATAATACGGCGTGTTATGAGAGTTCTGATCCGACGGTTGAGATGGGGGATGAGAAATTGCCGACTATTCATCATAATGTGGCATTGGATGTAATTCATTTGCTTGAGTGTTGAGCGAAAGAAGCACTTTGACGGTGATATCGTCGACCTTGATGCGGATTGTCTCAACTCAGGATGAATAGAGTGACCGTGAAGGGGATTTGATCGCTGACGAGAAGTCGTGTTGTGCACTACGTGTCGTCTTGGTATTCTTGGGTTGTGACATGGGGTGGGAGACTGGATATGTGTGGCTCGTGTGGGTGGCGCAGGCCATTCGATGTCGCGTGTCGCGTGTCTGTGGCAGACGCGGGTTAGTGAGGTCCGTGCTGGTAGTCAGTCAGTCAGTCAGCGGTTCGAAAGCTGTGGGAGCTAGTAACCGTTTTTCGGTTGAGGCTGTTGGGCGCCTCAATTGCCGGTGGATAGACACCGTCTTAACGGAGATGATCTATGCATCCTGCTGCCAGAAGCTCTTTCCTTGACTGCGCTGTTGGTGATGGAGACGCCACCCGACTGAACCACAACGTAGGCACTGACGGAGACACCAAACATGCACGCCCCCTTCATCATGTGCTGTGATGCAACTCCCTTGGAGATGCACTGATTTTCAAGGCAGGCTACGAGACGGGTTGGTAGAATACGAGATGCCGTCTGGCGGATTGCCTCGGCTGCGGGGAGCAAACATCGCCGTCGGCATTGTCAGGGCCATTGACGGCGGCAGCTGTGAGAAGGCTGGTTAGGTGTGGGCATCGTTGTCAGCGTTCATAGCTCAGCGCTGGGGCAGGTTGCCTGGGCCCAAGGGGTGTCGATAAAAAGCACTCACTCGATTCGATTGCCCGCACTGCACCTGTGCACCTCGGGTACCTTGAGCACTTGCGTGCGGTACCTTGAGAATTCCTCTGTCTACTTGGGCAGGAGCAGCGCCACATCTTGCAAGGTACACGGCCGATCTCGAGATACGGTACGTACCTGGCCACCCTCGCTCTGCTGTGTTTCCACCGCCCCAATTGATCAACCAATCCTCACCTCCTCAATGTCGCAGGGCATCTTGTCGACACCAACAGTACGGCTGGACCCAACAACACTCATGGACGCCTCCTCGATACCAACACACTCAGTCCTGCAGAGCCTTGCCATGTCTCAATCGACACCGTCTCCTTTGCTGCCTGTCTTCATTCCCGTCCTCCGGGGTGGCAAACAAGACGAGGCTCCAAAGCTAGTTTGAATCCACACCGCGCAGGCTGCTTTACGAGCTTCCCGCTATGCTATTTCTCTCCTTTTCCACTCTCCCGTCGCCCATGTTCTTTGCTACGTTGGATACCGGTGTTCATCATGCTGGTCCGCCACTAAGCACCCTGATTCCACCATTCACAGCCTGCGGTAATTTTACAGTCTGTGGATTACCACCTGGCAATTTCTGACGTAAGCAGCCGCCCCAGCTGTCGGTAGGTACCTACCTACCTAGGTAAGTATGGAAGGTGGGGCCACTACTTGGACCCCTACCTGCCCTGCAAGCGGTGGTGATCTGAGGTAGGCGGCGGGGTAGTGTCGCTGCCTTTTGAACAGGTGAGAAAGTCTTTCAAATGCAACCACCCGCAGCTGTGATTCCCCACAAGCGCAATGTGAGCTTGCCTGTGGCATTTTTCCTTTGCCTCTTGTTGTTCATCACCAATCAACTGACAACCATATCGCTGACAATCTGAACACAGCGCCTGTGACCAACTATCCCTCCATCGTGCTGCGTCGCATCTCGCCTTAACAAATCTCCATCTTACCATCTCGTCGCGCCGTGACGACAATACAAGATCCATGTTCCCGCACCACCATGTCGACCGCAACAAGTCAGAGCGGGTCCCAGTCCAGGTGCTGCCCGACAACAGGCTTGGACCAGTCCCAGCAGTGACAGCAGTGTCAGTCGCAACTCTAGCGCGTCCGAGTCAACAATAACTCCGCTGGCCTTCGGCCCTCGATGAAAGCTTCCCCTCGACGCCTCGACCCGAAACTCTTGAGCACCTGAAGGCCGACCTGCAAGCCCTCGTCGACGGCCCCTATCCGACGCGACTCGGCTTCCGCGTTCTACCCCAGAAGGAAGAAATCCCCTCCTTTCCTCCGCCAACTTGGCGCCGCTCGATACTCGTACGACTTCGAAATCGGTCATGCGCTCGTCGAGATGGGCGAAACTACGATGCACTCCCAGTGTTCAATGCTCCTCACCAAGCTGCTCCAACACTCCATCGACTTTGTTCGCGAGAACCTCAAGAATGATTTCGCCCGCTGACGACCACTCTTTGCTCCCATGGCCGCGGATCGAATTACCGTAGAACGAGTCGTCCCCCGACTGCACCATCTGTGGCAGAATTATTCGGCCAGCGTATTCAGAGAGGACATATTCGCGAAACGGTCTGGCGTCCAGTTTCGGGAGGAAGCAGACGATAATGCGCTCAATGATGTCTCCAAGTTTCCCCCATTCTCGCCGAGGTCGCTTTCAGCCAGCACATGGCCGACGTCGGGAAGGCCAAGTGTGACATTGACCAGACCGACAGCCTCGTTCACACCCTCATTGTCCTCGATATCACCTTCCCCGACGCCCGCAAGGCCACCTTCAGCAATTAGGTTGCTGATCCCTCGGGCAACCTGTGCTGGCCCAAGTCGTCACATCCGACGATGCAAACGTCCAAGCCGACGGTCAAGTCCATCTTTTCGGCACCATTTCCTCTCTGAGGCCTACCGGATACTAAAAGGATACACTACACGTCAACTTCCCGTCGAGAACGCTGGCCAGGACCAGAGCGAGGACCAGAAGAAAGAGCATGCGTAAGTAACCCCACAAACCTACATTATGTCTTTCGGCGGCAGCTAATGAGTGACTCCAGGCAGGTTTGCCAGGTTCCATGCGAGTATCATTGTCGATGAGGCTCGGGCGCTAGTGGACAAAGCCTACAGGCGCCACTGCAAGGCGGAGCGAGATCCCTGCGAAGGACGCCGAGCGCTCCTTCATGCCTGAGTCAAAGGAGAGATATCGTATGGGAGATGAGTAGGGGCGACCCCGCGAAGGTTCATCATCACGGTGGGCTGAGGTCGGGACGCGTACTTTCTTGGACTGGACGTGGGCTGCGTCTCCATTCAGAGGGCAGCTGGAGTTTGTACGAATGAGACCTGGGAACCACTGGTATCTTGTTTATTGCGTCATGTCGTTGGATACCTTGGGAATGGCCTTGGACGCCAGAGCAAACGGAAGCTAACGGAGCCGCAGTCCACAGACGCATGAGGAGACGCAGTTCATGCAATGACAATTGAGGCTAAGACCGTGATGTAGACAGTCAGCCTCAGTAATTGTCAAGTGGAAGCGCAAGAAGCCCTCCGGGAAGTCCATGACCATTCAGCGACCAGGCAGCCTGTGCAGAACTGGGAATAGACTGGGTCGAAGGTGGGAGAGAGGTATTGGGCATCTTGCTTGCCTTCTGCAGTGGAAGATGCGGAATGCCCGCCGAGTCATGATGGATCTCAAAGACAGTTGTCCAACAAGGACTTGCTCAAAGCTAACAAAGACTTCAGCAGCCTACAGACCGGCTTGGCTTCAATCAGACAGTTTCAAAGAGCAATATATCCAAGTGGGCACGCGACTCGCCGCGCGGCAGCCTACAACTTTTCAGCAAAGTTGAAGATTAAAGAGGACTCCTGCGGAGATACTAATATCGTTAAGGCCACCGAAAAGTTCCAGTGCCTCAGCGAGTTGGGCATCTACAAGGATGTGTGATTTCTCCAATGACGCCAAGACCCAAACAGATGCTTACATATTAAAAACCTTTGAACGGGAGATTATTGGCAGACATAGCCCGTCTGCGGGATTCAACGACATGATGGTGATAAGGACGCGTTCGAGCATGTGAGAGGAGCATTGCGTCCGACAATTAAACATCAACGACGGTAGCAAAGCTACACGGAGTCTCTCAACAAACACTAGCATACTTGAACGCTAAAGCGACAGCCTGGTCGATCGATAAGGTTCAAGAGAAATGTCGAGGACTATTCTATAGCGACCTTCTTGGGATTCTCTAGTTTGTCGCGGATATATCTACATGCTTTGCTTTCAACCTGGGGAGAGAGGTTCTGCCGGTGCACAAGTACATGCGCTCAGCGAGGCCTGAATCTATTGCGAGCGCCAACTTGGCCGACGACATGGGTGCAGGAACGGTGTTAGATGACAAGGGTTTTACCTGCAAAGCCTGATGTGGAAGTAAGGCTTGCTTCCTCGCAGCTTAGAGACATGACGGTTAAACACTGGCACCAACGTCTGCTCTTCGATCGGCACCAAAGCCTCCGGTATGGCGCTTGGCAGGGGATGCCTGTGCCCGGACTGCGACAGAGAAGGAACAGTGCCCGTGGTTGGTGTTGGTGCGAATTAATAAGAGTATGGTCAGGGTGGCGATGTTCTGAGTCCTGTGTTCCGTTCTGCCCTGAAGGGATGGTCACGAAGGCCTCCTGGTGAGGCCATTCACAGTGTTCCTCCACGTTGAGATATTAATCTTAAGAGATGGGGATCTGCAGGGTGTGTATGTATCCTTCAAAGACGTGTAGTTACGTGCGGTGTTGAGGAGATAACTATTAGGCTATTATGGCAATTGAATCTATTTTATTCTAATGCAATCATATTTCCGACTCTTGCTAACTGCAATATACTAGTCAAAGTATGCTCGAAGGCTTCTGATGCTTGCTCAGGGTTGCTTGCTCAGTCTTTGGCGATCTCGCCTGCGGGAAGAATCATAAGACCAGACCAAGCGAAGGATTCGGAAGAAACATACCTGACGCGCTCCGCCAAGGTTGCGGCCGTTCTAAGAAACCAGTTGCCGCGTGAGAATTGGATTTGTTGGAAGGACATGGATTCAGGCTGACTCGACAAAGAATGATGCATATTATGTCATTGTTGAGCACTTGGTTAACGTTTTGTGTTCCCTTTGGTGTTGGTGATACAGGGCTTCTGGCGACTTCTATGCTGAGCTCTTCGACCCTAGCAGCGAAGAGCGTGCCACTGGATGGGAGCATGCATCTCCCCAAGTGCTTGGAGGGCTTGCTACGAGCACTTTTGGACACCTTTCATTATAACTGCAGCTGATGGGAAAACTTGGGGCGAGGGACGTGTTTTGATCTTAGATGGGGAATGTGCTTCATAGCACCTGCTGCGGCCCCCTCTTGAACTTCGCAACGCCGCTGGCCTGTACTGATGCCGAAACCGACCCTGAGTCTGAGTCTGTATTCCTAGTGTCATAAAGGTGGGAAAGAATGAGGTGCCTGCTGGGATCCCTCAATATGAGGCCCTGATCAAAGTAGATGGGGGAGTTAAGACTGAGGGAGCGGGCACTAAAGCAGGCGTAAGGGAAAGCTGGAACGAAAGTTTATTAATGGCCAGGCAGACTGCTACGTACGCACTATGAGAGAAGGGACGCTAGGAAGAGAAGATTAGGTTTGGGGTTGCCTAAAGTAAATGGCGATTATTGGCACTGTTAATGCTGTTGTCGTTCGCGCTTGCTTAGCGGTGGTGTTGAATCTGTCATAGCTGCTAATTAAGACTCACTGTTGGTTTGTTCACGGCTGTCCGCTAAAGATGGCATATAGATAAGACCGGCAATAGATGGCGAGCAGCACTCTATATTGGTTGTTACTGCTGTCTGATGCTGGAAGAATTTCTGCTGATGAGAAGTAGGTCTGGGATGTTGCCCTGCAAAGCCTGCAGTCTTATGATGAATACCATGACGTGTGAGGCGGCGCTCGCATGAGGTAAGCACCCGCCAGAGGGAGAGATTGATTGCGGCTAGTAAGCGTGTTTCTGTGAGGTAGACTGACGTTAGAGGGAGCTTGCAGAGGGTCGACATAGCTACGACTGGGGAGAGAAGGCGCTGGGTGATGGGGAGGTGGCGATAGATGGAGGAGACTGCTAAAAGACTTTGTCGTGGCCTTCTTTGGCCTTCGCGAACCGCGGACTGCTTGGTTGGACGGTGCTTCCACGAATACCTCAAACGCTTCGTCCGAGTGGTTCCGGTATCTACGCCGCTGTCGCCGTCGCTGCTGCCACCCTCCTCACTAACTTACTGCTAGTAGTTCATTACTACGGTATGACGCGCCTCGGCTGCAGCTGACTTGGCGTAGGCATGGCCGGGTATGGACCACTCGCGTGGTAGAGAGCATGGCGTAGGCGTCCGGTTCGTCGCGAGTCTCGCATTAGTTGGCGTTGGAGTTGTCCCGCTCTTCTGACCAGGCATGCGTGTCTGCCTTGGGAGCTGCCGGCCGCCCTCATGAAGAAAGCCAACTGAGGTCTCGGAGGATCGGTATTTGGAGACGATTTCAACTGAGGACTGCTCTGAAATTAGCTGGTATACGAGCTGTAGCGTGTGGAAAGTTGGTATGGTTGATGAGATAGGGTGGCGCGGAAGTTTGTCATATTTGTCCTGAAGCTTGGGTATAGTCGGTCTGGGATATGAGGCTGGAGGAGCCAGGAAAACGGCTGCAGATCAGGGGATGCTTAGGAGGACTGCGGAAGAGAAGAGGCTGGGCTTGATCCATGCTGGGCATAGCTGAAGGATCTCATCTTGGGCCTTGAGGTTCTTCTCCTGGGCGCCCTGCGTTGTTTAACTTGGTTGGGGATAGATGAAAGATGTCTTTCACGCCTAATCTAGATGCAACAGAGATGAGAGATGAAGTTAGCGCGCTCTTATAACGAGCTAGTATTAATGCTACTATCTTGAGATGATAACTTGCTTATGCCTGGAAATTTGCTTGAAATATCTCTGTACCTCAGCTTAAAAATATATCGTCTTATTAAGGTATGCTAGTAGAAGGTAGTAGTATATTTAATATGCTATTAAGCTTTAAACTAAGGAATTAAGTTATATATATAAAAGTCTATATACTTTATTTTAATTATTTTAAGTAATTATAAAAAAACTATTACTACTCTTAAAATAATAATAAATAGTATTAATATAATATGTTAGCAGTCTAGTTAACCTATATAAGTAGGTATTATAGTTCACTCTATACTTTTTTTAATAGTATTAAAACTTAGTAGCAGCATTTTAACTCGTACTTAATCTTAATAAAATAAATAAATAAATAAATCTTAATGTAACTAATTATTAATATTTAGCTTAACTTATCCCTAGTTATATAGAAGAAGATAAGTAAATAGATAGTAAAATAGTAAAATATATTAATAAGAGCGTTATTTATAACGTTATAAAAGCGTTATCTATAATATAACTAAAGCTTAGTAATAGCTTAAACTTATTCTTTATATCTTCTTATATATATAGTAACTTTATATAATATTTTCCCCCTTTATTATATCTATATATAAGCTAAATAAAGTTACTTTAAATAACTTAATCTATAAAACTAAAATTAATAAAATTAAAAGTTCTAAATATAGTAACTTTCTTTATATTATTAAAAAGGTTCTACTTAAATTTACTTAAATACCTATTTAGGATAGCTAATAAGTATAATATATTAGAGTTATATAGTTTTAAAATTAATATAGAGATAGTTAAAGCTATTAATAATAATCTTAATACTTATAAATACTTTATAAGCTTTTTTAAAATAGTTAAAGTAGCTTAAGTAGTTAGTAAGTTAAGAAAAGTAAATATATTAAAAGTAAAGCTAATAATAACAAGGCTTTATATTAAGACTATATAATAAGGTAGAAGATATTGTCTAAATAATATATTAATATAAAGGCTTTAAGGTTTTTATGCTTAATAAAGTAGTATAGATATTTAAATAATAGAGGAGACTTTAATACAAGATAGATATAGATTAAATATAGTATAAAAATAGAAATAGCTAGAAGAAGATAGTTAAGGCTTATTATAATAGTTAAAGTCTTAAAAAACTAATAGAAAAGCACAAAAGCAAAGATCATATCTAAGTAGTTATATAACCTAAAAGTTATTAGTAAAAGGTAAGGAAACTAGTTTGGCTTTTATAATTAATATTACTTAAATCTTATAATATAAGGCTAGCAGCCTATATTAATATAATATAATAATAAGGTTTTAATATTTAAGAAGTAAAAGGTTATAGTAGTAGAAAAAGAGAAATACTTATTCTTTTTAATAATTTACGCTCTTTTTATTATGAAATAATAAGTTAAAAGCCTTGAATAAGAAAGGTCTAGAGGTTATAATAAGAGTTAATTTAGTATATTAACTATAGCTTGTTTCTTCTAAGTTCTTAAAAAGTAAAGATTTTATTATTAAAGTTAAAATATTAATTAACTAAGGTTTTATTAAAAACTTACTAATAACTTCACTTAATAATCCTTACAATTACTTTACTATTTAAAACCTTAATTTTTAAGATATATAAATATAATTATTTTTTAATAAAGTTCATTCTATAGTTTTTTTTATTTAATTAGAGCCAACTTTTAATTACACTTTCTATATCTAAATTATTTTATTAATACATCTATATCTTTATGCTTATATACATATAGTTTTTTTCATTATTTAATTAATTTAATTGATTTAAATTATTTATATTACTCTATAAGTTTATAAACTAAAAATAATTTTTTTACTTATTATTAAACTGTAAATAATTCTTTATATTTATTAGTTTATCATTATTTTACTATTTTATCTCTCTTTTTAAGTAATAAGTTCCTAGCTTCTAGCTGTTTACTATAATTTTTGCTTATTTAGAGCGATAAGCCTCTTAACTCTACGCCTCTTAATAATATATATAGCCTTTAGTTATATAATTATAATCTCTAACTATATCTCTCTCTTAACCTTAGCTATATTTATATACATATATATAACTTTATAATCTTTAACTTTACTTTAGTAATAATATAGTTTATAATTACTTGATTACTAACTACTAAACTATTAACTTTTCCTCTCTTTTATATATTATTTATACTAGTATTAAATATTATCACTATTACTACTTTACTATCTATTATAATAACTTCTTTAGAAGTAAGTTATTATTATTATTGTCTTCTTATTTGATTAGGTTAGCTAACGCCTTCATAAAAATAGCTATATTATTATTAGTAATGCTCTCTCTATTAGTTAGTATAAAGCATACTTACTAATATTCTTTTACTAAGCTTAAGCTTAAACTACTTCTATTTTAATATTATAAAAATTATATATTACGAAACTGTAAAAGCGTGTATGATAGAGGTAATATTATTAAGAGTAGGGGTAGTATTTAATATAATAAAAGGGGGAAACTTTTCGTTTTGTTGATTATTATGATAAAATTCCTCGTATTCAATAATAACCATTTATAACTCTAAAAACTACCAAGACCTGACTAGGTACCCCCTAAAAGGAGAATTTAAGTAAAAGTTAATATTACTAGCGCTATAAAAAAGATATAAAGCTAAAATTACTAATACTAGTGTAACTAGTAAAACTACACCTAATAATTAAACAATTATCCTTATAACTATTAATCACATATTAATATAACTAAAAGGAATAAAGTAACCATAACGTTATCTAATTAAAACAAAAAGCACACTCGTATAAATTACCTATTATAGTAATTCCTACGATTAGCCAAAACGAATAAAAACTATATATTAGGTTAGTTACCATAAAACGTATATATCAACGGAATAACAATTCCCTGAAAGTTAATAACACAGTTATTATTGACTAAAGTTAATATTAAGTTAAGATTTGAAACCAAAACAACGGAAACTAATAATCCGTAACAAACTAATAAACTATAACTATAATAATACTACGGATCTAGAATATCCGAATCGGATAAAACAAAGCCGTAATAATTAACTTTATAATAAGGTTTTTACAGTTAATTACCTATTATAGTAATTACTTAATTAAGTAATTACTAAACTAAGTAAAGGTTTGCGAGGAAAAAATGTATTATATATATGATGGATTTTTCCACTTAGAGCAGATTTTGAGGAAGCAAGCAATTCAACAGTTTTATCCATTCAACTACTACTCATTATTACTACCTACTATTCACTATCATTATTAGTATTATTTCTTTTATATTAGTAATAACTATTTATACTGGTTATAAATGGGTATTATTGAATACGAGGAATTCTACTATAATAATCAACAAAACGAAAAGTTTCCCCCTTTTATTATATCAAATACTACCCCTACTCTTAATAACATTACCTCTATTATACACGCTTTTACACGATCAAAGTGCTGGAGCCAATCTAGGCCTCTTTTGTTTATTATCTATCTGTTTTTAGACGTTGCAATAACCTAGTCGTATGGTAGATCGGTTTCAGTATACCAGGTGGAGAGGTGATATTAGCCTGCAACGATGATATATAATAGAACACTATAGCCTGACGAACTGATAGCCTGAATAACTGTAACCTATTTATAATTGTCAGGCTGCATCATTTTTATATTTAAACGCCTTTTAGCACTTATGACAACCATCCTAGATGCAATCTAGCCAATCATAAACCTAGTCTTATCAAAGTTATAGATATCAGAGTCTATAATGCTGTATTTTGCGATTATGTTCGCCATAAGATGAAACCATGCGTTTATTGCGTCTGGATCTTCATATTAGGCCCTCTTATAGTCGTACTTGCGAAAAAAGCGCGTCTGGAGCTGTGGTTGTCGCTTAATGAAGTTTGAAGCCTAGCGCTTCCCAGCTGGGGGCGCGTCGCAGTCGGCAAGCAGTTGATTAGCCATATCTTCAACACTACTAATCTGAGGAGGAAACGATTGGGAATCCAGGTTGAGAATATACTTAATAAGCTTTTCTTCTTTGAGCGTAGTTAATTTCCGCGAGTTAGGCGTGGTGTCGCGTCATGATGATCTTCCCTTTAATCGATCGTATAACGTTATAACTGGGACGGAGTAGATCCAGGCAGCCTCTCAGATACTGAGACTTAGTGTGTTTTTGATAGCTTGGACTGCTAGGACCACTTAAGCTTCTTTTTGTGTTGATGCTATTGTTATTGTGGGATTAACGTGTGGTAGAAGTAAGAAGATGCTGTGGTTGCGGTTGGGTGTTCGGCTTGCTTGTCTGTTCGGCTCGCTTATCATTTACGTTAGTAATAACGTTATATATAATAAAGCTAATTATATTAAAGCTAAATAGATTACTAAAGCTTTTATAGCTTAATAATAGCTTAGTGAACCTTTTAGTAAAGTAAACGCTATTACATAAGAGATGACTTTTTAACTAAAGAGGTTATTAAAAAAAGTTCTTATAGCTAGAAATATAAAACCTCTATATATAAAGCTGTATACTTTTTTTTTTTTCTCTTCCTCACTAACTTATAATAAATCCTTTATAATATCTACACTACATAAAGCACTTAGGTTCACTAAGTATAACCTAAATAGTATTTTTATCTCTATAAATAATATATTTTATATCTAGAATAAATTTAACTTTAGTATACTTAATAAAAAGCTTTTATTTAAAAAATAATCTAAAGAAAATCAAGAATATATTATTTTAATAGCTCTATTAATAAACCTCTTAGAAACCTCTATAAATAGTAATGGTATCTTTTTTACTAAAAAGCTTTAAATAATATTAATATAGAGTTTAATTAGATCTCTAACTATTTTAATAAATAAAACTTCTTTTTCAAAATACTTAAAAATACTAAAGAGGATATAAGCCTCACGTAGAGAAATATAGTGAGTATATTTTACGCTAAATAGAGAGAGTATTATTAATAATAGTATAGCTACTATAAAGATATTAGCTAGCCTAATTAAATAAGAAGAATAATAGATAGTAAAATAGTGATAGAGATGGTATTTAATAATAGTATAAATAATGTACAAGAAAGAAGATAAGTTAATAGTTTAGTAGTTAATAAATAAGTAATTATAAACTATATTATTACTAAAGTGAAGTTAAAAATTATAAGGTTATTAATATATATATATATAAGTATAGCTAAATGTGGAGAAGTAGTTAGAGACATAAGAGGTTATTAAGTTATAATTATATAACTGAAAGCTTTATATATTATTAAGAGGCGTAGAGTTAGAAAGTCTGTCGCTCTTAGTAGGTAAAAATCATAGTGAACAGCTAGAGGCTGTTTTTTTTCCTATTATATATTATATAGCTCTGTCTAATAAATATATTTAATATTTCTTTAAAATTACTTCTCTTTTTATAAATACCTCTTTTATGATTATTTTTAGCTAAAAGAAAGTTTTTAAGCATTTTTAAAAATAAGCTTTATTCCTTATAATATTTATTAGAAAAGCTTATATAAATAAATTCTTTTTAAAAGTATCAAGCTTGTTATAAGCTTATTTATATATTTTTAACCTCTATTACTAAAAATATTCTTTTTATTTCTTAATAGTTTATTTTAGCTATTTCTTAAGTTAATATTTCGTTTCTTAATATAATATCTCTATTACTTTTAGCTTTATAAGCTTTTACTTTAGCTTTAATATTGTTATTTTCTAAAAATCTATTTGTATATTATATTAGATTTTTAAATATTATAACCTCTCTAAATAGAATATATTAAATATTTAGAAATAGTTAGAAAAACTCTTAAAAAGTTATATCTTAACTCCTAATAAATATAATCTAATTATTGAAAATATTAAAAGATTTATAAATATTACTGAATTATTTAAAGAGGATTTTATAAAAGCTATTTAGATTTTTAATATTTTATACTAAAACATATAAAATATTTATAAAAATAATACTTTTAATAGTTAACTTATTTTAGCTTAAAAGCTATATAATTTTAATTTTATAAGAGATATTTTAGGTTTATAAATAGTTTTCTTTTAAGTTTTGTACATAATTAGAGAAATTTTATTTTATTTTATAATTTTTATAAATATATTATAATTATGTATATTATATCTATAAGATTTGGAAATAAATAAAAATATTCAAACTTTATTTATAAGAGAGTTATTATGAATCTATTTATAAATATTTTATTTATAAATATATAGGTTACTTACAACCTATTCTTTTAATATTTCTATTTTAAGTATATGTCATAGATATTAATATATTTTAAATAAATATTTATTCTTCCTCTTTTATTTATAATAAATGTAATTATTTATTAATTATTATAATAAATATTCTATATATTACTAAACTTAAATTTAATATCTTTAAATAATTTTTAGAAATCAAATTCTTTTTATTTCTATTAAACTCAAAAGTTTTATTTTAATAGTTAATATTGTAAGTATCATTTATTTAGTTACTTTTTACTAAATTAATACTCTAAATATATTAAATGTTATATAGATATTATATAATATATTTTATAATAACCAAATATGTTTAAAATAGATTTATAAAAAACTAAAATAAAAATATTACTATAAATATAATATCTATTTTTATAAGTATAATTATATAAAATATTAATTTAATTACCTCTTAAAAAGTTTTATTTTTTTATAATATAGCTTATTTGTTACTTTATTTTCAAGTTTTATTCAAAGAAATTAATAAATATGTAATATCTTATAAATTAAACTTCTAAATAACTTTTTTAATATATAAATTATAAACTAAATCTTTTTTTAAATTTTTTAATCTTTTATAACTTTTATTTTTAAATATTATTTAATATTTCTTTACTCTTCAATTTTATATTTCCTTTTAATTTTATTAATAACTTTTTAAACTTTATTTTTATTATCTTTATAAAATAAAATAAGAAGATTATTATTATAAAAAATAAGTATAAGTTTTCAATTAAAAGTTTTAAAGCAACAAATATTCTCTTTTAAACTTTTTAAACTAAATCTTTGAAAAATAAAACTAAACTTTTTATATCATAAAATAAATATATTTTAAAAACTATACAAAGTTTTATTTAGTTTAATGATATTTAATAAAGACATTTATATATTTTATAAGTCTTTTAACATTTTATGATATGTTATAAATAATTGGATCTCTTTTTTTAATATCTTTATGTTTAAAAATATATTAATAATATTATGTTAATATATTTTATAGTTGAATTATATTATAAATATTATTATAATTTAAAGCGTTTATAAGATAACAGTCATAATATAAGTACTTTTAAGGTTTCTAATTAGAGGTTTTTTTATAATACTTTAAGTTCTTATATTTATAAAATATCTATGTATATTAAATTCATAAATTAAGACTTATTTCTAAAAAAGAGGTTTTCAATATATTTTTACATGATCTAAAACCCTCTACATTTTAAAATTAATCATCTTTCTAAGCTTTTAATAAAATAATGTTAAATAATTTTTAAAGCTATTTAAATAGCTTTTTGATTTTTTTCTAAGTTTTTAAAAATAATAATAATCAGGTATAATATATCTCATTGAATTATAAAAAGAATTAAAAAAAGTTTTAAAAGTAGTTTCTCATAAATATTATATCTTAAAGGTTTATTAGATCTAATTTTTATAATTTTATAAAATATATAGTAAAATCCTTTAAATTCCTTTTATAGTTTTGTATTTCTCTAATATAAAAATTATAAAAAAGTTATTTTATTTTTACTTATTAAATATTAAGTTTTTATTTTTTATATTAAAAATATGATTAATCTTAATAATCAAAATATTTTTTAGTTTATTTCAGAGATTACGGTTTTTGAAAAAAAAAATTTTGAATATATATCTTCTTTATACATAAGTATTCTTTCTTTAGCTTAAAAAATCTTTTTTATATATCTTTAAAATTAAGCTAATTCTTTAAAAAAGTAAAGTCTTAGAAAAACTATGTATCTTTATTAATTTAAAGCTTCTTATATTTTTTAATAAAAATTCTACTTTATCAATAGATTTTAGCTTTTCTAAGATTTTATAATAATAATAGTAATATTATTTTTATAACTTTTATTATTTAAAAGTTTTAAAATTTATCTAAGAGAAATACTTTTAAATATTTAACTATGAGGTTTGAATGATTACTTAAAGATAAAAAGATTGTATTAAATACTTTTAAATATAATATTTTTATTTTCTTCATTTTATAATAACTATTATATTATAGTTCTTTTATTAATTATAAAGTTATATTTATTCAAAATACTAAAGTATATAAATATATTAAAAGCTAAAAATAATTTCTCTATTTTTTCAACTATAGCTTTGATAACTATAAGTTTTATATCTTCTTTAATATTTTTCTCTAAAAAAACTTAGTTTTATTAAACATAATATTTATAAGATAATTAGTTTTTTAAATATTAATATCTAAATCCTATAGAGATTATATATATTTAGTATATATTTCATAAAACATTTGATATAGCTATATAAAACTTTTTTAAACTTTTTTCTTTTTATCTCTTTTTCTCTTTCTCTTTAAAAGGTATATATTTTGTAACTTTAAATATATATCCCTTTTTAACAAAGTTAGGTTTTAAGATTTTTTAATATATTATAAGCTAATATCTACATATTAAAATATCTTTTAAACTATTCTTTTTTAATTTTATTAGAGGATTTTTAGTTTATTAATATATAAAAACTTATATTGTATAGAAAAATACTTATAAGTATTAATTTATTTTAAAGCTTCAATAAAAGTCTTATTCAGTTTAATATCTATATATTTTATATGATTACTTTTTTTTTTACTCTCTCTTTCTAAAAACTACTAAGTACCTCCTAAAAGGAGAATTTAAGTAAAAGTAAATATTACTAGCGCTATAAAAGAGATGAAAAGCTAAAATTACTAATACTAGTGTAACTAGTAAAACTACACCTAATAATTAAACAATTATCCTTATAACTATTAATCACATATTAATATAACTAAAAGGAATAAAGTAACCATAACGTTATCTAATTAAAACAAAAAGTGCAATCGTATAAATTACCTATCATAGTAATTCCTACGATTAGCTAAAACGAATAAAACTTATATGTTAGGTTAGTTACCATAAAAAAAATATATTAACGGAATAACAATTCCCTAAAAGCTAATAATACAGTTATTATTGACTAAAGTTAATATTAAGTTAAGATTTGAAACCAAAACAACGGAAACTAATAATCCGTAACAAACTAATAAACTATAACTACAATAATACTATGGATCTAGAATACCCGAATCGGATTAAATAAAGCCGTAATAACTAACTTTATAATAAGGTTTTTACAGTTAATTACCTATTATAGTAATTACTTAATTAAGTAATTACCTAACTAAGTAAAGGTTTGCGAGGAAAAAATGTTTTATATATACGATGGATTTTTCCACTTAGAACAGATTTTGAGGAAGCAAGCAATTCAACAGTTTTATCTATTCAACTACTACTACCTATTACTATTATTCGCTATTATTATTAGTATTATTTCTTTTATATTAGTAATAACTATTTATACTGGTTATAAATGGTTATTATTGAATACGAGGAATTCTATTATAATAATCAACAAAACGAAAAGTTTCCCCCTTTTATTATATTAAATACTGCCCCTACTCTTAATAATATTACCTCTATTATACACGCTTTTACACTCTTTTTTATTAGGTAGCTTTTTCATATACAAAAGAGAAGCTTATTATTAATATTTTATTATTTTTAAATTATAATAATAAATCTATTAATATCTTATTCTATTTCATATATAAAAAATTCTTTTTACTTAAAAGCCTAATTTTTAAACGTTTATAGTATTTAGAAAACTTTATAATAAGTTTTATTTTTCAAATAAAACTTAAAACCTTTTTCTATATATTTATCTCGAGTTATAAAAAACTATAAAGCTTCTAAATAAGCTTATAGATACTAAAGATAAATATTATTTTATATATATGCTTAAGATTATAAAAAAGTTACTCTTAAAAGGTTATTATTACTAATCAAATAGTATTTATAACTTTTAAATAGCTTATATTAAATTAGATTTATAACAAAAATAAAACAGAGTAATGAAAAATAAGTTTATATTGAAAAAAGAAAATATCATTAATATATATACATCTAAAATAAAATTCTTCCTTCTCCATAGTAGATCTTATTAATATATTTATTTTACTAAACGTTTATTCCTTTAAAAGATAATTTTTAAAATAATATTAATTCTAAATCTTTTAATATAAAAAATATTATTGAAAATAAAATCCTCTATTAATAAGCTTATAAAAAGCTTTATAGTAAACTTTTATATTTACTCTATGGATTATAAAAATTTAATTTCTTATAGTAACTTTTTCAACTCTTTTAAATAGTTTATAATTTTATAAATATCTTAAATTATTAATAATATAGTTTAAAGCTATAATATTATAAACCATAAAAAGCTATAAAAAGCTATAATTCTCTCTATTTATATTAAAATAGATCTAAATCTTTTTTTAAACCTCTTAGAAATAGTTAAATTTATATATAATAAAATAATCATAATAATAACTATATTATTAAAATATAGAACACTTTTCATTGTGTATCCTTTTATTTTTATAACATCTTTTAATTTAAGTTATCTTTTATTTATAAAGTTTTAGTAAATTAATTTCTACTTTTTTAAGAATATTTTAGTTTTAATATTATTTTAGATTTTCATAATAACTCTCAAAACTAAATAATAAGATATTTTATGAATTAATACAAATTCAATTCTTATGACAATTTTTAGGAGATTAAATATATTATAAAAATTATTTTCTGTTAATAAATTTATAATATAATCATTTTTTAGTTTCTCTAGAAGCATTCCTAAACTTTTAAAACTTTCTATCTTTAGAGTTTAATTTTTAGATTTAAATCCTCTTAAAATTAAGCCTAAAACTTATAAGTTATTAGATTTATTACTAATTATTATAAATACTTTATTAATCTTAAGTTGTTTTAATGAAAATTTAATTAGACAAATTTAATAAAGATCTTCTTGTATTCTTTTAGTTTAAAAGATAGTTTAAATAATTCCTTATAAGTAATAAATTTTAAATTGTTTATTATATTTAATTAAAAGTAATTTAAACTTTAGTAGTTTATGAAGAATATTGAACTATAAAAACTTTTTAAATATCTAAAATCTTATAAATTAATGTTTAGTAGTAATAACTAATTTATTACTTATAAAAATCTATTAAGCTAATATTTAATAAATAGCTTTATAAAAATATTAAAATAGTTCTCTCTTATAACAGTTTATATAGCTAAATTGCTTTTTATAAACTTATTTTTAAGTAGTTTAACTACTATTTAGAGAGAAAATAATTTACTACTCTTAATATTTAAAATAGTTTAGCTTATAAATCTTTATAAATATATGGATACTAAAATAGGATTTATATTATTATTTAATTTAGAAATATCTAAAATATATAACTTAAATAGAAATAAAGCTTTATATTCCAAGATAAACTTAAATAAAATATAATTCTTATTAAGTTTATTTAAAATCTAAAACTTATCCACATTTATAAACTTTTTATTAGTATTTATAAGAAATTAACTCTAAATATATCTTAAAAGCTAATTTTTAGTTTTCTAATTATTTTAAATATTAGTTTCTAAAATTGATTCTTATATACTGAATACTTTATATTTAATTTAAAAGAGAAAATCTATAAGTATAGTAAATATTAGCTTAATTACTTTAAAAAGAGGTTATAATAAATAAATAAATATATAAATAATAAAAATTTAAATAATTTTATTCTTATTAATAACTTACTATTATTAAGTTCTAATAGCTCTCTTTTATATATTCTCTTAAGCTTTATTATCTATTTATTTTATAAGATCTTTATTATAAATATCCTATTTCTCTTTATTTAGCTAAATAGTATAATTTTTAAAAAAAAGAGATATTTATTTTATTAATATTTTTAAACATAACGTACTTTACCAGTCAGCCGCGCATATCAGTCAGCCGCGCACTTTTCCTCATCTTTCCAACATCATATAAGTTTTTACAACCAGAACGTAGAAAATCAATTAGCTCTCATTGGCATCTGATTCACTAGACGATTCTATATCTTTAGAATATGTTCGCGCATTATGGCCTGTCTTGCTGCACATACTGTAACGCTGTTGAGCTGACTGAGCCTTCTTCGACAGACCCCTATCTTCACCTTCTTGAGGCGCTGGATGTTTCCCTTTGCCTTTTTCTTTTAGGATAACCTGGGATTCTGCTATACTAAGTGCTCCTCTAAGCTGGATGTGCGTCTTTTTTGCTCTCTGGCGCTTGGTAAGCGCCATATTGGCATCCTGAAGTGTGTGCATCTGATCTGTTAAAATTGTGATTAAGTGCGCTATTACCTGCGTACCCTTTGCTAGCTGGTCGACTGCTTTAATTATTAGTGTTAGAGAGCCTCTCTGATAGGCTGAGTGTAAAAGCGTGTATAATAGAGGTAATATTATTAAGAGTAGGGGTAGTATTTAATATAATAAAAGGGGGAAACTTTTCGTTTTGTTGATTATTATAATAGAATTCCTCGTATTCAATAATAACCATTTATAACCAGTATAAATAGTTATTACTAATATAAAAGAAATAATACTAATAATAATGGTGAATAGTAGGAAGTAGTAATGAGTAGTAGTTAAATGGATAAAACTGTTGAATTGCTTGCTTCCTCAAAATCTGTTCTAAGTGGAAAAATCCATCGTATATATAATACGTTTTTTCCTCGCAAACCTTTACCTAGTTAGGTAATTACTTAATTAAGTAATTACTATAATAGGTAATTAACTGTAAAAACCTTATTATAAAGTTAATTATTACGGCTTTGTTTTATCCGATTCGGATATTCTAGATCCGTAGTATTATTATAGTTATAGTTTACTAGTTTGTTACGGGTTACTAGTTTCCGTTGTTTTGGTTTCAAATCTTAACTTAATATTAACTTTAGTCAATAATAACTGTATTATTGACTTTTAGGGAATTGTTATGCCGTTAATATATACTTTTTATGGTAACTAACCTAACATATAAGTTTTATTCGTTTTAGCTAATCGTAGGAATTACTATGATAGGTAATTTATACGATTGCACTTTTTGTTTTAATTAGATAACGTTATGGTTACTTTATTCCTTTTAGTTATATTAATATGTGATTAATAGTTATAAGGATAATTGTTTAATTATTAGGTGTAGTTTTACTAGTTACACTAGTGTTAGTAATCTTAGCTTTGCATCTTTTTTATAGCGCTAGTAATATTTACGTTTACTTAAATTCTCCTTTTAGGGGGTACTTAGTAGTTTTTAGAAATACATTATTATCTATTATTTTTATTAGTAGCTATATAACATGGTTCATCAGTCAGCCGGCCAGACCAGTCAGCCGGACGTTTTTTTCCCACATACATAACAACATCTAGTATTTCTCAACCACAACGCATTAAATCAACTATTAGTTGTCGCTATCAGAATCTCCTGAGGGTTCGACATCTTTAGAACAGGTTCGCGCGTTATGCCCAGTCTCACCACACATACCACAGCGTCTCCGAGCTAGCTGGGCTCTCTTTGATGGACCCCCCTCGTCGTCCTCTTGAGGTGCTGGACGTTTCCCTTTTTGTTTCCCTTTAAGCAAAACCTGAGATTCCTCTATAATAAGTGCCCCTCTAAGCTGGACCTACGTTCTTTTAGCCCTCTAGCGTTTAGTAAGTGCTATATTTATATCCTCAAAAGTATAAAGCTGATTAATTAAAATAGTGATTAAGTGTGCTATTACCTACGCACCTTTTGATAATTACTTAACTGCAGTAATAATTAGTGTTAATAAGCTTTCTTAATAAGCAGAGATATAACTTTTAATAAAGTTAGACTATAAGATAGTTTATTATAGGTTAGAAGGCGTTTGCAACTGCTAAGGTGCAGGTGTTAAAGGGTTAGCTATAGGAGGTGTAGGCGTCTGTAAATGCATATTAAGCTTTTTGATAGTATGGTCTAGGTCCTATGGTGAAATTCCAGCGCCTTAGAAAGCAGACCTAATGTTTTCCTCATTAAAAACCTTATTATAGGCCTAGTGGAAGGCAATAAAGAACTCAGACTTAGTGATATGATTCATGGAGGCTCTGATGAATTGGTTGATTTCATCACTATATATGCGTTTTAAAGGTGAATAAAGGATAATATCTAATAGCTGTAGTAGATATAATAAATATGCAGGCATACTGATAGTTATAATATTATTCTGCTTATAGTGATTATTAAATTCAGCTGATAAATAGCTTTTATAGCTGTTGATAATAAGCATCTAATAGACGCCCTTCATTTGGTTCTTAGTGTCTTTATTGAAGTGTTTAATCTAGTTAAGACCTATCTAATTGTCCATCTATCTATTAGCAGTAGGTTTGATCACCTAGTTGCCTAGAAAACCTAATTCCATGGTCTAATTAGCAAGGTGATATACGCCCTTAATAATTACAAATAGAGGGATATACTACCCACCCAAATTGATATATTTGATGACTGTAGCCTGTTAGCACAGGTATAAGCGTATTCAGGGGCGTGGTATATGCGCCTATATAGTATAAGGTTATAGATATGGTAATGTTATGATAAAAGGTAATAATTCTGAGCATTTATGAGCATTTAATTGTATAGATAAGAATAAGGGAACAGATGTATTATGATGAGTCTGGTTGTTGTTGTTCGCAGGTTGCATCCTCTAGTAGGGAAAAGTGAGGGGAAAGATAACCTGAAACGTAACCTGCTAAACTGCTAATTACATAAGGTGATTACGTAACTATACGTATTACATAATCAATATTATAGTTATAAGTTATAATAAATCAAGTATTTTTATATAAGGTTTTATACCTTAAACTTTATTAGTTTATTTTATATAGAATATTAAAGTAAGTCTAGCGTTATTATTACTCTTATATTATTATTATTATTATCATAAAATAATGTTATATGTTAACATAGCCTATTCACGGTTGCCAGGCTGGACAGACTTTGCTTTGCTGTGTCGATTAGCGCATGTAACTGCTATTAACGTAGTGATTATGCCCATCATAAAGCCAGATTCATTAAAATTATATAGGTCCCCCTCTTAGATGCCATACTTAGCTATTATATTGCGTAATAGCGTAAACCACTTTAATACAACCTCAGGATCTTCTTAAAGAGCCCTTTGATAATCATATAGATAATTAAACTTGGTTTTCAGAGCAGGCTGTGAGTCCACAAACCGCCTGGCCTATCGCTTGCTAACAGGCTTGCTATTACGCGCTCACAGCAGGAGATTAGCTATATCTTCCATACCACTGAGGCGGAAAGAAAATCCTCTGGAATCCTATTTAATAATATATTAGAGAAGTGTTTTCTCTTTGATTAGATTAAGTTTATATCGTTAGGGTTAAGCTTATTTGCATCACAGTTAGTTATTCATTCTATCAGCTAAGGTGCTCTTTAGGATACTATAGGTCTTTGCAGCACGCGAAATGCTTAAGTTATTACCTGCAGCGCGTGTCGATCGGATCGCTTCAATCGCGAGAATGACTTTGTCTTCTTGGGTGTAGATTGGCATTATGGTTGTTGAGATTTTACGCGTCAAAGGTTTAAGTGATTTGGACGTAAGAGTGTTTAGAAAAAAACGTCCGGCTGACTGGTCTGGCCGGCTGACTGATGAACCACGTTATATATATTTTATTTTACCTATATAGCAGCTAAAACGTATTATTAGTATTTATAACAATAATTTATAATAATAATATATTATTATAATCTATAGTTAGAGATTTTAATTATAATTAACTACGAAGTATCAAAATAGATTATATTATTTATAGATCTAAAATTATAGTAATTCTATTATTTTTATATATATAAAGCAATAGTATTAAATTTATAGCTGTAGATAGATTTTTCTATAGTTAAACATATAATATAAAAAATTATATATATAGTTAAATTTTATACTATTTTTGCTATATTATTTTTTTCTATCCTTTTTTAACTAATGTATTTCTATTAATAACATATTATTTAAGATTTTAATCTAATTATTTTTGTTATTTAGCTTAATTTTATTTTATTTAATTTACAACTATAAAAATAATGTCCATAATAATTAATCATAATATTAATAAAATAAAACTAAAAAGTTTTCAAACGCTTATAAAGTTAGCTATATTTAATAATAAATAACTTTATATATGTTTATTATATTAAATAGTTTTCACTAGTATATTATAAATCTTTTATTTAATAGATTAATATAATATTTAAGTGTTAATATATTAAGATAACTTTAATTTACCTAAAATCAATACTATAGAGTTTTTAACTAGTACTACTATTACTTCTTCTAGTAATTTAGTATAAATTTCTATATAAATATCTCTTTTTAACTTTTAATAGTATAAATAAAAATTACAATGAGATATTATATTGGAGAAAGTGTTAAACTATTTTCTATAGTAAGTACTATTATATTTAAAAGATTTGATTAAATTTTCAATATTTTTAATAAGATTTTAAATAAAACTCTATTTAGTAAACTAAATATCTAATAACTTATAAATTATTTATAAGCTACTATTTACTAATTACAGTTTATATAGCTTCTTTTTAAACTTTTTATTAATATTATATTATTTATTATAAATAGATATTAACTATTTAATAAAGCTAACTATTTAATCTAAAGTGTTTTGGAGTAAGTTTAATATTATTAATAAGAATGAATAAATTAAAAATATAATACTTAGTTAATAAATATTTAGAAAGTTTAATAATAGAAAAATTAGTAACAAATATTATAAAATATTAATATATGGCTATTATGCTAATAATAATAGTATTAATAGTAATAACTATATTTATAAATTAGAATGCTAAAAATAATAATTTAATATCTCTATGTTATTATTAATATTAATTAAATTAGATTTCAACTTTCATAATAAAAGTGCAGTATTTTTTAGCTTTCTCTTTTATTATTACTATTATCCTCTAATTATTATTGATTTTAAAAAATATTTTTATTTCTCTTATTTTAGTAATTTTAATTTTTAATAAACTAATTATGAAAAATCTCACTAAATAGTTTTTTAAATGGTTTTATATTATTAACGTTAATCTATTTAGTTATAATAGCTTTTACTTATTTCTCTATATAATAGGATTTAATTTTATAATACTTCTAATTCAATATATAATACTAATGAAACTTTTTACTATCTAAATTATTTTTATATTTATAGTACTCTAAATAGAGATATATATAGAGAAGGTATCTATATATACTTATTTTTAATACTTAATATTTATAGAATTATTAAGCTTAATTAATATTTTTTGTATACTAACTAAAACGCTTATTTAACTATTTTTTTAAAGCGTTTATATATTAATTATTATCTTATTAGAGATCAATATAGTGTTATATTACTATATAAGAGTAAAATGAACTTTATCTCTTTTTCTAGTTCATTTAAGAGAGAGCATAATATTAATTTATAAAATATTTAGCTAAATAACCTCTTAAGTAGATAGATATATCTAAATAAAAATTAGGATTAATTTAGATATATTAATTACCTTTCTCTAAATAATAATAATAATAATAATAGCTTTCTTTAGATTATATAAATAAGCTGTTTCTATTTGAAGTTAAATATTACTATTTATTTCTTAATCTCTATTATTTATATTTAATATATTAATGAAAGTAGATCTATTATGTATAATACTTTTAATAGTAAGATTCAAAATAAATAAACTATTATTTTTAAGTATTAAATATAAATAACTTAGATTTATAATAAAATTAATTTATTATTACTTATATCTTTCTCTTTTTTGAACATATTAAGAAATAATGTAAATATATTATTAGTACTATAATAAGAGGTTATAAATACATCATTTATAAATTAAATAGTTTAATAAAAAGTGAAGTTAATTAAAATTAAGTTTAGTTAAAATAATAATATTAATAAAAATAAAATATTTTACAATTAGATCTTCTATAGTAAATCTTTTTTTTATTTTCTCTATATTATTATTGCTTTTTAATAAAAGAATACTTTTAAAGCCTTTTACAATAGTTAAAAAGCTACGTATATATACTTTTCTTATAATATAAATTTAAAAGTTATTAAATTATTACTTTTAGGATTAGCTTTAGTAATAATAACTTTTTAGTAGCTTTTTTAGTAGCTTCTTTAGTAGTAATAGCTTAATAACCTTTTTTCATAAGCGTAATAATTCTAATTAATAGTAAAATTGTAAAAGCGTGTATAATAGAGGTAATGTTATTAAGAGTAGGGGTAGTATTTAATATAATAAAAGGGGGAAACTTTTCGTTTTGTTGATTATTATAATAGAATTCCTCGTATTCAATAATACCCATTTATAACCAGTATAAATAGTTATTACTAATATAAAAGAAATAATACTAATAATGATAGTGAATAGTAGGTAGTAATAATAAGTAGTAGTTAAATGGATAAAACTGTTGAATTGCTTGCTTCCTCTCAAATCTGTTCTAAGTGGAAAAATCCATCGTATATATAATACATTTTTTCCTCGCAAACCTTTACTTAGTTAGGTAATTACTTAATTAGGTAATTACTATGATAGGTAATTAACTGTAAAAACCTTATTATAAAGTTAATTATTACGGCTTTGTTTTATCCGATTCGGATATTCTAGATCCGTAGTATTATTATAGTTATAGTTTATAGATTTGTTACGGATTATTAGTTTCCGTTGTTTTGGTTTCAAATCTTAACTTAATATTAACTTTAGTCAATAATAACTGTATTATTGACTTTTAGGGAATTGTTATTCCGTTGATATATACTTTTTATGGTAACTAACCTAATATATAGTTTTTATTCGTTTTGGCTAATCGTAAGAATTACTATAATAGGTAATTTATACGAGTGTGCTTTTTGTTTTAATTAGATAACGTTATGGTTACTTTATTCCTTTTAGTTATATTAATATGTGATTAATAGTTATAAGGATAATTGTTTAATTATTAGGTGTAGTTTTACTAGTTACACTAGTATTAGTAATTTTAGCTTTATATCTTTTTTATAGCGCTAGTAATATTAACTTTTACTTAAATTCTCCTTTTAGGGGGTACTTAGTTAGGCCTTAGTAGTTTTTAGACTAACGCTAACATAACACTACGCATATGCCTTCCTTGTTAATCCTTATCAATAGGGCGGCGCAAGCGCTGCTGCAATCACAGCTACAATAAAGCTGGATTAAAAGCTTAGGAGGAGGTCGCTAAATCGTCAGCAGCACAAAATTACGACTAAAGACTGTTGTAGAGGGGCTGCTAAATATTGATCTTCTAGTAGGTATTTGTGGATGTCAAAAGTCCCAGCATGAAGCTACAGGTGAGCATGACGATAGGATAAAGAAGCAGGGTCACAGGAACCAAGCCCTAAGAGAGAGCCATGCAATCATAAGCGTATTTAGATTTAAATAGCGCAGAGCAGCAGGTTGCAGCAGGATAGAAAAGAATTCTATAAGCAGCTGATAAGCTGTTGAAGGATGCGAGGATTACCAGACCTCCACTAGCACTCACTTCTTCACTTGCTGGACAGGAACTATCCTTGCGACCATGCAGCTAGGTGCTAAGATAACAACCTTTAATCCATCTAAAGCAAAACAGCAAAATGCAATATGTCGATAAAGGACCGATATAACTGTCGGTCTAGCTATATTTGATAGAGAATAGATCCTCTTATATAGTGGCCAGAATTAAGAACAGTTATGATGAGGAGTGGGATCGTTATAACTGCGCCTACATCATAGGCAGGGGATCCTTTTGTCTATAGACTATCAGCAGAAGTGATAAGTGATTAATAGAATCTCTGCAGACTGCTTTATCTTCAGAAACCTAAACCACCTCTATAAAAGGCTGATAACAACCACGACTGATGTGAGGACCTTATAGGCAAGAAACCAAGACTCTGGAAGGCTGAGAACGCAAGGCAGCTGGAATAGGTTGCGCCTACGCATAACATAAGAGTTAATAACGAGGGGATATACCTGTTCCCTAGTGAATAAAGGCAACCTGCTAACAGCAACAGCATACCTCATAGCTGCAACGTTAGATATTAGCAATCAACAGGCTCTGGGCGACAGAATAGGAGGGACTTTAACAAGGCAGACCTAGGCTAAAGGAATTATATAGGCTATAAGGGCATAATAGGACGTCCAACTTATCAGTGGTTCTATGTTAACAACTTTAAGCAGCATATATAAACAGTCCAGCTAGACTACAGCATGATATCTCCCTAACTTAAGATACCCTAGGTAGGGAAGGTAAGGCAAGGCAAGGTAGGCAGTAAACTAGTTGCTAGCCAGGCTGATAAGCTGTTAGTATTAAGCAAACTCGTTATGGCGCCACCCTTCTTGCCAACCTGCTCTGTTAACATCGCTATGTCTACTGCCAACCTCTTCCTAAATCTAATCGAACATAACGACCAGCGCTAGTCCATCTTTCGTACCTATGCCTTGCGACATTTGTTCTAGAGTTCTAAGATATATTCTTAGACGCCCATCCCCTGTAGGACAGAACCTTACCTAAACATACCTTTAACGCTGTTAGATACTCTGCTAGTACTTAGAGGGCAGGCCAAATTATGTTGTTAACAGAAGCCTCGCTCCTGAGCGTCTGTTCTAATAAGACCTCCTGCAATAAAGCCATTTCGACTTTATATATCTGCTGCTGCTGCTATCCCCTCGCTTACTGTAGACTTAGCGATAAGTTATATAGATAATATGCTGCAGTTTGAAACTGTTGCTGAGGATAGCGCTATAATCAACTTAGCTGGCATATTGTTTCTAACTATAACAGGTATATTGCCGTAGGATCCCTCCTAGTATTTATATCTATGCTAAATCGTCTTAACTAGAGTTCTATTAGATAAAAGCATTAATCTGACTAGGATCATCTGTATTAAGCCTGCGCCCTATGATCCAGTTGAGTTGCCACCTTTACGTTATGACGCCCTCAACCCTAGGTTATATTGCCCTAAGTATATCTCTATAGCGAAAGATTATCTGACTTTTAAGCACTTTGCTCCTCAGCAGTAGCTTCATAAACAAAGTTATCGTCTCAAATTAAGCTGTTCTCAATAAGATGCCTGTTTAGGATACCTAGTTCGCTTAGCAATAACATCTTTGAGATCAAGGTGAGCTATAGGGTAGAGACTAACGAGACATAGGGCAGGTTCTCGCTAGGCGCTGCTTTGCCTTAGCACTATTTGTCTGAAGTACGACAGCTGACAGCCGGCAGGCTGACCGACCTGCTGGTATACTAGCAGACGGCAACTCACGCGGCAACGTCTTTATGGCGGCAGTCGAAGAGGGAAGCTGGGAAACAACTGCTCGAGGGCGTTAGCTCCCAGATCTCTTCAGGAGGTATTATCGCAGCTTTATCGCAGTTATTGCCAGCATTATAGATAAGTATGGGGTTAGGGGTTTTATATAAGGTCGTAAGACAAGGAGCGGCATCTAACTGCACACATCATTCTTTTCAGCTAAGTTTTTTTCTTTTTGAATCCCAGCATCTCTCTGAAGTAGTCTCAATTCAGCAGCATGTTCTGCAGACTCAGTCTTCCGCAAGACGGAATCAGGGAAGTTTACTTTCCTAGCCACATAGTTTTGGGTGCGCGCAGACTTCTGAACGCAGCAATATTCAACCGTCGCTGTCCATCCAAAAGATCACGGCATTGCGCCTTGAGAGCTATCGCTGAATTCATGGAGAACCAGGAGGAAGCACATCATCCCTCACGCAGATCTCTCACGGCTGCTAGCTTTCTCCGCCGAGCTGTGGTCTTTCTTTCCACCCACAGTTGTGCCGCCTTCATAGCCGACTGCACTAGAGAGCAGGTTCTGAAGCCACGGGCGGATTGCCTGGACTGACTGCTCTGACTGTCCCCAGCCTTTGATCTCCAAGATCACAACACCAAAGGCTGGTCCGAGCCCGGGAAACGCACATCCACGAACGTCGGCGCCGGGTAAACATGAGCAGTCTGCGGTGACGCATGACCTGAACAAAGCTCCACAGGAAAGAGGTGATGAATTTGGTTGAAAGATCAAGACGGGAAGATGAACCCAGAGCCGCCGCCGCCGCAACAGAGAGGTAATGATCGATTCCAGGATGTCCAGGATAGCGATGAAGCAGGACTCGCAGGAAGCGAGAAAAGGAACCAAAGTTGACACAAGCAACATCTAGTGAAGCCCTCAACTTTTCGCGCCGAAATTAGACGGTGACGGAGAAGATGCCCGGACTTTATGCATTGTCGTAGAAGCCGGGCGTGAGTGATAACGCCGCTAAGAACAGTCAAGAGGCAGCCCTGGCCGCCGTGAGAGGAGGAAGAGCGGAGGGGCCAGATCCTTCGGGACGCGGGCCGAGCCCGATACTCGGGAGCAAAGAGCCAAAACCCCCTTATCAGCCTGGCAAACCAATGCGTAGGCTCCACGGGGATATGAAGAAGCTGAAGATGGACGTGGATCGCCAGTGGCATGTTGGAGACGGAGTAGAGACAGAGGATCCCGCACAATATTCATGACTTCATAGAAGGAGGAGCACAGCCAGACAAGGCGAGCCCGACGAGTGCGGGCATGGTGGCAAAGAACATTAAGAGCGACGAAGAGGGCTGTCGGATCTTCTCAGGCTTTGTCGTCGGTAGCAGATCGATGTCACGGGACGAAGTCTGTTATGAACCGTGTTCCAGTTGCCGGTGGCGAAGGCGCAGGTCTGTTGCAAGAAATGTCCCAGAGTTGCGGCGTCCGGCCGCAAAATGCCTTGAGCTGGCCACGGCATGCATTCCATCGAATATCTCCATGTTGATACCGCATTCTGACCTACTTTGTCCAATCTGCCTCGCTCTGGGTATCACGCCTGGCGTACATGGCTTTGCAAAGCTACTTCTCCAGCTCGATGGAATGATGGCGAATCTCGATGGGGACGCTTGCAGCACGGAGGTAGCGACGAATTCTGAAAAGACGACTAGTTTGTCAGCAATGTGGAAAGAGGGGAGAAAGCGTATCTACTCACCTGCATTGCATTTTCTTCTGAGGCTCCTGGACAGCATTGGGCCGAAGACGACGTGCCCATGACCTGGATGTAGTCGCGAGACGCGGAAAGAAGCTCGATACATCTCGGTTCCAAAGCTTCTTTGGTGTCGGGATGCGAGTAGGCGATCTCAGTAAGCAAGCGGGAGTCTCTGTCACCGGGGGCAGTTTGCCAGGCCACATCTGGACAGATACCTGGCACAGTGGGAGAAGGACGGGTATTGTCTGTCCATGGATGCTTCGCGTACAAGTTCAACCTCAGGAAGGAACGGGCGTGCTACATCTCCCGACATCTTGGACGTGGCTTGACATCCAGGCGTGAAGTTTTCCTTCTGATGGTTCGAACCGCACAACGGAAGCATCAAGGTCAAGCTCGATACGGGTTTTGTCAAGGCAGAGTCGAGTCGATGTCGGCGCGTTGGATCAATGAGGAGCGCTAGTCGCGGGCGAACTCGGCAGGAGTATTTCGACAGAAGCATTGCGGACGATGGAAGATGATTGCCAAAGCTGTATAGCAATCTCGAAGCAATCTCGGAACACTCGCACAATATTGCGTTAGGGTCGTGGTCAGGACAAGGATAGACTGTTGCCGACGACTGCTCCAGTCAGCACGCGACGAGCACAGGCATGAGGGAGACCATTTCGGCAGGAAGGGGCTGGCTGGGAGCGAAGCTGCGCACAGAAATCGGCAAACATATTGAGTGAGTGCGCAAACTGTTGGCGGACTTCGCTGTAGCAGAGATGTAATGAAGCAAAAACGTGCGTTGAAGTGAAGCGTGGCTTGACTTGACGTGGGTGCTGAAGGTTGTAGCGGCAAGTTGGCAGACGCGTAGGTACTTGACGCGTGCCTGACGCGTACCTCATACTGTAAGGTAAGAGCACCACTGAAGGACTTCCACTGAAGGAACTCGTCCACCCTTCTGGGTTCCCCACCTAAGGTACCTAGGTACCTTAAGGTAAGGTACTTCAGGTAAAAAGTTAGAAGCGCTGGCGGCACAGGCTATCACTCACAGAGGGGCCAGGGCGCCTTGCGTGGCAGGGACCTTAGGCAGCATAAGGCGCTGTAGTTTTAGCGCACCCTGAGCGCTTTGCTGGGAAAATTCCCAGCACCCGACATCCTACACACCACTGCTGAAGACAGTGACCCCACCAAGTCGTCAAGGTCTTCTTCGTCTACCTACCTGAGGTACCTTACCTCAGTTACGTTCTACCCAAGGGCATTTCCGGGAACAACATCATAGGTTCACTGCAACACCCAGCAAACAATACTTGGGAGTTTTCGGCAACCTCCAAGGTCTACACTCGCACATCACTTTGGGCTATGCTCAACCCGACTACCCAGGAGTAGTACTCCACGCTGCCTGCCTGTCTGGCCGCCATGCGTTCCCCCTAGTTCCCCAGCATGCTCGCAAATCTCGAGCTGCCAAATGAATGCCATTGGTCCAGTGTATGTCGCTTGAAGTGGCTTCCTCGCGTTGTCCCACCCATAGGCCATTCCTTGCCCTCCTTCCAATGACCTACGGATCACCAACCCATGAATCAACCCCCCCCCCCTGCTATTCCTCTGGCACTCTGTCAAACTCCACAGGTCTTCCGATTCATGATGGTTCTCACCGGCGTGGGGTAGTCTGTTCAGTTTCAGCAGCATCTCGCCGCTGGTGGTGAGCCTGGATAGCCACTCGGAAAGTCAACCTCAGGGTTCCTCTACCAAAGCATTTCACGCATCAACAGCATGTCTCGTCCTGGTGTTTGGTAATTCTAGGTCAATGATGATGTGGACCAGAATCACAAACTTGCACCTCGTTGACCAGACTCCCCTCTCACGGCCTTCAAGCAAACAAACCTCAGGGAACACCCATCTAACTAGATCCAAGATCCAAGATCCACGCCGAGACAAGCTGTCACTCAAGTCGATGGAGTTGAACAGCAAGAGCGTTGCAAGATTCCTTGGAAGCACTAGTACCATAAGTCTCCCACTAACTCGGGGGAAGCATTCACTCCAAACTCGAAGCCAGTCCAACCTAGAAGAGGAAGTTCATCCAAGCAAGCCGGACTGCGAAACGGATGCAGAGCCAACCACGTCCGCGTCCACATCTCAACCGGTCTACTCAGAAGAAACAGTGCCTGCCCATGGCGTGACTGGCCCTTGAACCAGCCATGCTTCAAATTCATCGCAGAGAAGCATCAGAAGGCAGCATCGCAGAAACTGTTGGCGAGAAGAACAAGAAGAAACAAGTTTCTTCCGCAATTCGATCCAGGTGACAGCTCCAATTTATCGCAAAGCACAAATCCGAATCCAGCACCAATACTTTCGTTCACTCTCTGAAAGTGTCAAGACTATGATTCATCTTTGCTTCTGCTGAGACTTCAAGCCCTCGATACTGCAGAAGAAGAGAAGTTGTGATGCACCCCTTTCTAGTGCGCCGCGAAAGATCTTCGAGACGGTGAAGACGGGGGTTCTGGGCTAGCACGTCCAGATATACTAACCAGCCGCCCGTTTACAGTGTTACTATGACATTTAATGCACGCAAATATTCATTGAACCATGGAGGACTGTTGGGAATGACCTTGTAAAGAAGCAGCAGCAGAAGAAGTGAGACATGGAACAGCAACATGCCCATTCCCAAGATATTTGAAGCTGCAGGCAGACTCTTAGTGAGATGACAAACGGTCAGGGGAACATCTAGCAGAAACAGCAATTTGCTCAGCATATACTGCATACGTTTAACTCTGGAGCCAGTAGATGACTAGATGGTCCATATTGGACGGATAGTTCAGGGTACTTCTGCAGCCGCCTTTTCTCCGAGGAGCCGGGGCCGCAGATGTTAGCCATCTCGCCGTGTGGTGTTATCCGATGGTGAGAAGGGGGCGATGATAGACATTACCTTAAGTTGTAGACATGCCAGAGCGGTAATAGAACACTTCTGGTTTTCATTTGTTGAGGACCATTCCATATTCTGGGTTAACTGTGCTTGCCAGTGTAACGTGAACTTGGCCAACTGATCTCCTCATTCACAGTGTTATCAGCCATAGACCCCACCTAGATGACATGTTAATACGCGTAAAAAGTCTTCAGATGAATGAGTTCAGTTCCAGTGCTCTCGGGGAGTCCTAAATCGAGTTGCAAGAAAGTGAAGTCTGGCGTTTTCGCGAGTTCGCCCCTAAGTAGTTGGCGGGCGTTTCTTCATCACGACAAGTTATCTCAGTTACTGTCCAAGGACGTTGAACAAGTGGTGAAAATAAGCTGCATGGGGTAGTTACGGTGCGCATATTCGATCGGGCGCTGTCTGCGCCACCATTATCAGCGCTGCTGGAGAGGAACTTGCGAGCACAGGAGAGCGGGGAGCAGGCATTTTGAAGGGTTGACTAAAACCAAAAACCATCTCACGGATTTGATGGCTGAATCCAGCGGACATTGTTGGCAGTAAAGAATGAGAAATAGAACAGCATCGTCTGCGAAGTGACGACGCAATCAAGCCGAGATTATTCGCGCACCTGCCGAGTTGAATATCGGAGGTTGTCGTGTCCCGCTGCATTTGGGGGGGGGGATCCGTTGCTGAGACCCCGAGTTCGCTATTCATCTGGCCACTGGGCAAGAACGGAAGAACTTTTCAACGGGAAGACACACTTATGCTGCGTTTTGGTTGATATTTGCGCGCACCGAGCTCGTGGTTTTTATAAGAAAACGCTCTCAGCTGTGGCAAAGTCTTCGGCTTCCTCCGTGGTGGTCAAGTTACATCGCAAGGCAAGTTCTAGGTGCTTTGCTCCTTCCTCCCCAGTTCTACCCCCGCCGGCTCACCCAAAAACATAACGATCAAAGTTCCCAACTACCTTACAATGAATGTATGCTACAAAATCACATCGTTGCAGAATGAATAGCTAACTGACGTGCCGTTCAGACCACTGCCAACAGCAAGCCCGCCCTCGACGGCAAGAACGAATCCCATCGGCCGGTGAGAACTCGCACCTTCGTCATCGAATCTTTGCGCACTGTCACTGAGAACTACTTCCAGCTGGCCAAAAAACAGCGCTCAGCTGTTGAGGAGCTTCTCAGCATGTATGACGAAAGTTCTGGCCGGGCTAGCGCTCAGAATTCCTACTTCCTCACCGCTCTCCTCGCTGCGAGACAGGAAGCGCACGAAAGAGCGAGAGAAATCGAAGCTCTGGCGAAGACGACCCACGAGCACGCCGAAATGATGGACAAGGTGAGACCCAATATCACTTGCGTTTTAACCTGGTTTGCATACTGATACTGAGATAGCTCGTGAAGCAGTACGAGTCTTCGTCTTGAGGGCATCTGGTACTGATTACTCGGCCATGGGTGATGCGAGGGTTTTGACATGGAAGGAAGGACGGTGGAAGCACTTACCAGATGGTCTCTGCGTGTCAGAGCTTGAGTCATCCTCAATCAAACAATACGGGGATTTCACCAACAGATTCAATTCCAGGGTCCTGTGAACCAGTCACAATACACTCAGACTTTACCGTCCGCCGCGAGTGATCGCTATGGGGAGACCTAGGCAAGCCTTTGATGGTTCCGTTGAAGTTCGCTCCGATGAATGGGAATACTGCAATGTCTGTGATCCAGGGCGAAGTATCCTTTGGACCATCACAGCCGCGTTTGGGAATGCCTATAATCCTCAGTTAAAGTTCCGTCCACTTTCAGATGAATGGGTTCTGTGATAAGAACGGTTACAAACACCAAACAGACGGTCTTGAGCTTGCTGCGGGATGTTTACCGACGGTTTCACAAACCTTTGACTCGACCATTTGGAGAGCTCAAGGTCTTTCAGATGCTTGTGAGCGGTCATATAGGCACAGTACAAGTCATCCCAAGATTGGTGTCGAGAAAGGGGGCAAATGCATAGGAGACACCAGGACCAACCACACCTGTAATGTCAGTCCAATAGACCAGACGCGCATGCTGCATGTTTTGTGATTGATGGTTGCTGTGGCCCTGATCTGGCGCACGGGACCCTCTAAAGCCAAGCCGAGGAAAGAGACAACACCCAGCCGACATGCACCACTTAGATGTCGGAGAAGTATGGGAGAGGGGTCTCGGGGCATAAAGACGATAAATACTAGGCCGGGCTAGGTTGGAGCTTAACTAAAGATAGCAACGGAACTATATTGAGGTCTATGGCGTGTGCCACAAAAAGAAGGAGAGGTTGATCGTGTTCTAGGTATGTCAAATAAGGGAGCATCATCAGGCCAGATATTGAAAAGGCCAAAGGCTTTCGCAGGGAGATTTGTGCGGAAGAACGGTGGAGTATGGGATTGAGAAAGCTTACTGGACTGTGTGCTCGAAAAGAGCATGAAGATGGCAATAGTGAATGATGAGAAGGGCTTTATAGCATGAAGTTGCTGAGAGGCGCAGGGTGAGAATGAGACCGGAGATGAACGAGCATCGAGGAGTGAAAAGCGTGAGTTGAAGATTGGAAGCAGGCAAGTAGAAAATTACAATACCCATGTGCCGTCGAGGGGTGCTGAAGGCTGAAGTGAATGAGATCAAGGTTCCGTAATGGAAAAGATACCGCCGATTCGCATTTCTTTCGCCGTCACCATTGTTCAACTATTCAATCAAGTACCCATAGCCACTGTTAAATATAAAAGCGAGGCCCTCAGTGTCTGGGAGGCGGGCTGAAGAGAGGGCTGAGAAAGTCAACACAGTAGTTGAAGAAAAGAATAAGCGACCTAAACGCTGGAACCGGCCTGGTGGTAATAAGGCATAACGCCGCAGTCTTGCGGGGGTAGGGAGAGGAAACAAAAGATGAGCCTGTAAAGAGGAATGCCACGACTTACTAATAGGGATAGCCAGAATTTCAGGGGGTAGGCGATGGCTGTGGCCATCATCAATGTACAGCATAGGGCAGACGAAGACCAATATGGAGGAGAGACAGCTTAGTGCGACTGAGAACACTGGTGGTTGATGTTCAACACATGGCTGGGGCTACTAAAAACTCCTGCATCACGCAGGGAGGCGAAGCCAGTTCGTAGGATATTTTTTCTACAATGCTCTAAACATAAAGCTAATGGTAGGAGAGGTTGAGAGCAGGAGCATTGACGGAAACAGAGTATTCAAAACCATTCTTCCCTGAAAGCTTTCAGACAATCAGAGTAAACTTACGAAAGACTACTTTTGAGACGTCTTGTCTGGACTCTGGAGGTCATAATCTCAAACAAGGGCTCAGGTGCCAAATTGTCACCTAGAGATCTGTGGAGGAGCCACATACTCGCCACAACCAGCAGTCATTGTCATCCGGCAAGAAATTCTGGTTGTAGAGACGTGGAACGGTGACAGTTATTAAGGGAATTGCTTCTTGGTGTGATATGCTCGGGTAGGTACTTCTCCCGTAAGTCGCATGCGTTTGTGAGTCAGATCAGGCAGTATAATCTCACTAAGACGTCTGGTATCTTTTCGATGCACAGCGTGTTATCGATGATCCGTGTCTTCTCTTTTCAAGAGATAATTTAGAATAGTAAGACCAGCCCAAACTTTTGACGTTGAGGTCGGCAGACATGAAATCACGCGCGATATTGCTGGGACTCAATCAGTAGGCGAGGAGAGACCAATTAAAGTCTGAGCGTGATTAAAGATATCAAGAGAGAACAGCGCACGTCGATTTAATCTTTCCATTCACGAGAAGCAGTGACGGAAAGGAGAAGTCGTCATAGCACACAGTGACGTTCATCGTCTGAGAAGAACGCCCAGAAGAAGGATCTTTATCATATGGTCTTGTTCCCAAGCCGCCCCATTTCGTCCGAAATATTCAGCGACATGATTAGAGGATATGCAAAAACACAATTTGCTTCCTATTTTGCTGATATTAGGAACGTCATAACGCAGCCCACACACTCAGCGAAACCGCACGTACATAGTTCCTAAAGCCGAGAGACGAACAATGACTTTGCTTAATCAACAGCAGGTACCTCAGAAATGGCAGGCGACTTGGCAGCCTCATGCACATCTCGGCCCGCCAGGCCAACGCTTCCCAACTCAATGATGTCAACTTCACTTCGCTCTCCTTCGAAAGCTTCGGTATCCTGCAGAGTCGTGGAATCGAGGTCTTGTACGACGCCCAAATGTCTCTTGGATCCATCGTGACCTCAACCAAGGTTGCGGCCATTGGAAAGAGGCTGGAATTGTATCCTGTTGCGGGCGTATAGTCGGACCATGCCCCAATGAACTCCTACCCTTGCACTGGGGTATAGCAACAACAGAAGAAGCCTTAGGTAAGATATTCGAATGCACAGAACCACAGGAGATAAAGACGAAAAACGAGAAGACGAAAAACGAGAAGACGAAAAACGAGAAGACGAAAAACGAGAAAAATCTGGAGAGAATGCGGCGAGTTGCACAAGCATGCAGACAAAGGCTTTTGAGTTCGATACTCTTCGCGGCGTTCAAGATTCCAAGCAGCAAGATGATGCCCTGGAGATCAACGGGGCCTTCAAGCAGTCGATCGCCAAAACCTTCCATCCTTTCCCAGCCGTGAGTACAGCGTCGAATAGAGGATATGGCATGCCAGCGAAGTCTTGGGGTGCTCGCTGATTAACATCCCATTCGTGGTGATGTAGTCATCTGCTCCGAAGGCGGCGTCGGCAGCAGACCTTCATCAGCGGGGTTTTGCAAGGCCTCAAGGCGAGTGGATTCCTTCTGGAGAGCAAATAGCATCAAGCGGCAATATCGAATGGTTGAATGATGTCTTTTCGATTGTCGCTGGCTACTTCGCAGAATGATCTCAAGTATGCCTACTCCCATACACGCAATGAAAGAAAAAATTTGTTCTCCACCCTGCCGTAGATCAGAGCCGGCCTATCCGAAGCAATAGGCAGCTCCGGAGTGCCACACAGAAGTCAAGTGCTCAAATACCGAGCCATCCTCGAAAGAAAGAAAAATCTCGCAGCGCTCGCGCTTCGTTGCGGCAGAGAGGTTGAAAGTAACGGGTGTCGTCTGTTCTGTTCCAGAACATCCTCAGCATTCGAGGCATTGTTTCTGAACAGTGAGGCTTAGAACGATGGTATTGGTTTCGAAGACGGATGGTCCAGGTATGGTAAGGAGTTGAGGACGAATGTCTGGATGATAGAGTCCTTCCTACATATATATCAGCAACGCGGAGGCCTTGTTTGGGGCAAGGATTATGGGCTTACCAAATCTGATGAGGGGGAGTATCTCAACCGGGCAGTGGCGGTGTTCTTTGAAGCTACGTGAGCCATGGTAGGCGATTCTGAAGTGCCTAAATTTTGCAACAGAACCGATTCTTGTTGACACCGTTGAATCCGAAGTTCCAGTTTGCACGTGCTCTGACCATAACGAAGGGTAGAGCATTTGAAGCGGAGCTGCGGTGTTCTTGTCGGAATTTGTGGAAGACTTTGAAGAAAACTTGTTGGTCCGCATCGCCCCTCGCAAACTGAAGATATTCGTCGGACCGTTGGACTTGTGAGTCCGTAACCGGGGCAGCTGCAGTATTCGCGCAAGTAAAAGAGAAGAAGAGTATGCAGAGAGACCGGAGAGGTTGGTTTGGAGAGAGTTGGGATTTGGGATGGACAGAAATGGGGATTGGGGGATTGAGATGGGGATGGGGCCTTAACTTGCGATGGAAAGGAGGCATGCAGTGAGCCGGGTTTCACTAGGAAGGCAGTATTAGTGGAGTTCCTACGATAAGATAGGTACGATTCTGGCGCTGTCACTTGATTGGCAGGCAGGCGAGGGATCGTGTGGCGCTACCTGCAGACTAAGAATTCAGGAAGGCAGGAATAAGAAGGTTGCTGATGTGTTCTTTCCGCAAACCCATGGCCAGGGGAGATGGCGGGAGAAGGTGACGGAAGGAGGTGTCCGTGTGCTTCCTGCCAGCGCCGAGCACACACGATGGATCCATCAGCCATCCAACACGGCGACTGGAAGAAAGCGACAAAGAAAATGGGAGAAATTGAATGAGTCAACCTCAGCTGACAGCTTTATCAACCGGCGGGCGAAGTTCGACAAATGTGTTATGTGTGGCTGGCCTGTTGCGTCCCAGCAATCGTGCACCATCGGCGTCCCGACCTTTTCGTCATATAACGTCGTTCGGCTCTTCTGCCCTCATCACAGGACACCAGCAACAACAAAAACCGCATTCTTCCAAGAACCACAACGCATATCTGACACTGGATAGCTCAAGCATTTAGATCTCGCGGCGAATTGAAGCTGACTATATATATTTAAACCATTCCTCTCACGGTTTTGCGGCTGCTAACCGTCATTTCCTTCGTGTCTTCTCAATCTGTCGTTTCTTCGCCTTTTCTGCCTTCCGAAGGCTGGGCCGCATGCGCCTCAAGCTTTCGTCAAGAGCTTTTCCATCGGTTAGACCAAAGTGTTTACGGAGACCGGCCTTGAGCCCAGCCTGTCTTCGCCGAGGTATCCTTGCAATCTCCCACTCCGGTTCTGCCATGTAATCCGCCACCACGTTGTCTTCGTCATCCAATTCCTCAACAACAACCGGATGGGTGACCACAGCCAAGCCTTCACCATCCGTGAGATTCTTTTTTGCGATACAATCTAAATAGTCTTTCCTCCCCCTTCCGGAGTGACCTTGTTTCCAGTCTTCGAAGGCTTTCTCCTTGAGGAATTTGATGTATTCGTCCAGACTTGCGATTCCCGACTCGTCGAAAGACGGCCACTTTTCATAGAAGTCGTCAAATGTGATGCTTCTGCTCCCCTGATCGTCTTCGCTCAGAAGGCCTGGGGAAGGGGTTTTGGATGCAATTCTTAGACTAGTAACGGTGTCATTGGACCCATCTGAGCCGGAACCGGAACCGGAGTCCGAGCCCGAGTCGCTAGATTCGTCCCATTCGTCGCTGGCATAGTCCACGTGCTTGATTTCGATGCTGTCTAGGTCTTGGAGGACTTTCTCCCGAACATGAAAGATCTCCTTGTCCTCAGTTGGCGTGATGCCCTTCTCTTGTATCCACTTTGAAATAGAGCCGAGGGTGTAGTCAGTGGCAGGCTCCTCGAGCGTTGCCAAGATCCCGGCGTCCTGATCCGATGCAGTGGCTTGGAAGTGTATGGTGGGCATCTTTACCTCAGTAACGTCCGGGGCATCCTGTTCGCTGTCGGGCGGAAGACTCTGAAGGAGCCGAAGAAGAGACTTTCGTAGTTCCGGCAGCTGCTCGAGTACATCGTCATCTGTCAACGGGGACGTACTACGCCGGAGCGTGAAACAGAAGTGCGCCAGCGTAATTTGCAAATCGGTGGCATTATTCTCCATGAATGCGCCGTATCCCAATTAGGAATTGAAGAAGGATGGTTTTACACCCGCAGAGCAAACGGGCGATCTGTTGTCTTTAAGCACCGGCGAAGAGCTAACTTCGACCGCAATCATTGGCTGGTCGGGGGATGGGCGCGGTGCTTTCGCATTGCTTTTGCTTCGTGATATTGTGCCGAGCCACTTGGCAGGTGGCTGGGACGACAATTGGCTAACGAGGTGCTTACCCGAGTTTCATACTTGCTTTTCCCGTCTGTGTTTGAGAGATTTGGATGGGTTGGATGCAGCTAAGGTCGTACAAGCACACGCAAACCCGGCTACCCTGGTGCCCTCACGTTGTTCGCACTTGGGGTCCGGATCCAAATGCACCAACCCCAGAGGGCCAGTCGGACGAGCCACAGGCAGATCTCCGGCACATGAACCACAACTGAGTGACAATGGGTCTGCTACATGTGAGCAGGCTGTTTTTCTCAAAGAGAGGTATACTTAGTATTGGAAATGAAGACGTTTGCCAACATCACAAATACCCCAAAACCTCAGAAGACGACCTGGAGCACGTTCTTACGGAACGCCAACGAAGGTGAGGGTGCATCTGACTAATCTCAACGTTTCTCCCTGCATTTCCTTCGCATCATCGCAAAGACCGTGACACCCAGCGACAGCCGGCGAATAAAACATCCAAGGGCTCAATTTACGCCCATCTTGACACGATCGGCCATCGCCAGCATGACGATAAGCACAAACAGAACCCGGAAACCGTCCCGCGCCTGTAGGTTCCGACTTTCCGGTACGGTCTATATCGAACTTAATGAAGAAGACTTTCTAAGGGAAGTATGAGCAACAGACACAACACCATATGATGTAGGTTGAGGGCGCCATCGAGCTGGAGTCTCCAATTGCTGGGGCATTTTGTCCTGGTAACATATCCAAGGCTGCAAATTTGGAGAGCGAACTAATATTGATACGATGGTACCCTTGCTTAGCGGATCGAGAGGCGGGATGGCAGAAATAATGGCGGCCGTGAAGAGCGGGATGGTGGGGACATGGTAACAGTGAAAAGAAGCCAGCCGATTGTTGTGATGCCTTGACCTGAAGTGCACACCCTCTGGGTATATGTACCCACGGCTTTCCCCATGATGGTCTTCTTCACTTTCAATACGAGAAGGGCCGGCGGCTGTGATTGAGGATCGCACTACTCGTGACAGCCGGGAGCTCGCGCTGCTCAAGCCTGCCGACAATGGAACCACAAAGCCTCGGCGACGCTCGATGTGGGGTTCTCAAAGGATGGGTCGCCCCGAGACAATCGCAAGACCCCTAAGACCTGCTTGATCGCAGCGGTTGCTTGTTGACACTGAAAATTGTGCGATGGAAGTAGTGTTCTGGCCCAGATGCTTGGCGAATCTGACCGCATCATTATCGGCTTGTGTTTGTCATTCGAAAGGGCGTTCTCGACCGGGTAATGCGTTTCGGGGGATTTGACGGGGCGGGGCGTTGGTTGATAAAGCGAGTGCCGGGAATGAACAGGCAAAGACCTCCGCAGGTCTGGACGTATGCAATTTGGCTGCAGGTCTCAGCGAAGACAATTAAAAAAAAAAAAAAAAACCCCTAGCACAGAGGAAGCTGGAATCAGCTGAGTGAAACAACAAAAATGGGAAGGGAGAAGATCGCGTTGACTTGGACACTCACTTGCCAGTATTCTTGTCCTCGCGACGGGATCGCCGTGAAGACCGTTCTCTTCGGAAAGGCTCCGGTGAGAAGCAGTGGCAGGCTTGGGGCCGCCGATTATGTAACGCACGTGCTGACTCGAGAGACGTACCTAGCGTTCTGGCTTTTTTTTAGCCAGAACGCTACGTCACCCTTATATAATCATGAAGTACAGTGAGCACAGGTGCCTGTCCGTGCGGACATGGAACACCCGGCTGGCACAGATCAGTTACGGTTGCCACTGAAAGGAGAGCCATAGGTGCACGCTCATACTTTTCATCAGGGACATGCTCAGACTTTCTGCGCCAATAAATATGACCGTGCCCCTGGGGCAACGCTGCACAAACACAGGCACCAGTACAGGCCCCAGCACAGATGGATAATCGCGGCTTTTCCATTTCTCACCGAATACAAATCAAACTCGAGAATTGTCTCCTTGGATGCATCCTGAACCTCCCAATCTGGAGCGGCTTTCCCACATGATTTGATCTCCCGTTGTGTCCGATAGGCGGGGGAAAGCTTGAGGTCTAGGCCATTGAATCGCACGAATGCGCCCAGGCTTTACTGCTGCGGCATCGTGCGGCAGACTCAGAGGCTTAATGTTCTGGCCGTGCAATGCAACTGATTCTCCACTGCGGCACGGGCCGGCCCGCCAACGTCATCTGTGAGGTTTGGTGCCGAGCGAGCTTCGCGCACTGGCAAGCGTCGCTGTTAGGCAGAGGATTGGGCAGCTGGCAGCTGCGATGCAGTGTGGACAATTCAATGCGTCGTATCTGCCTGCATTCGTGCTAGATCATGGTCTTGGCTTTGGATGCGCGTCATCTCCTGGTGCGTCGAACCTCAGTGGTGGAGACTTTCCCGGGAAGAATGGCAGTCGACGGCGATTTCCCCCGGCCACGTTCAGCACGAGTCGGAAGCCGTGCCAGTGGAGGTAGGTACCTCACGCACCGTACATGCCGAGGCGCTGGACCGACCGTTAGGCAGACTTGGAGGCTCCGCCCTTGCCAAGCTGAAATGCGAAGCTTCGCCTGCCTCATTGGTATCCCGGCCGTGCAAGTGGGGTGGGATCCCGCCTTCTGACTTCGACCCGACGTCAAGAAGAATGGAGGTGTGGTTTCGCCGTCATCTCTCCATCACGCATTCCAGTGTCGAAGCAGAAAGCCTCCGACTTGCAGGGTCCCGAATTGTTCGCAAAGGAGCTACCAGAATTGCGTAGATGTGAGGAAGTCTGGTCCTCGAGGTAGGGACTCGGGGAGTTTGAATGTATGATTATGTCGCTGGATCGGACGGTCACCAAATGGATACGTTGAGATGGGATCATCGCGTTGGGTGGCAGGCAGGTCACAATGACAAAGGTTTCTGCAAGCGGGTGGATTGAAATGCGCCTTGAGATGAAAGCACAGACGGGGAAAAATTTAGATTGAAAGGCACATTCAGGACGATTCGAACCAGTGACCTGTGGGAATGGACCAAAAATATGTTGAATATCCAAGAGTAACCGTTGTGGCACTATCCAAGGACGAGGGACAGATAAGAATATACCCGGGGTGGACCGCAACTGCCATATGAACGAACTCTTGCCTCTCAGTGGCTCCTGCAGCACACTCGGAAGCGGGGCTTTGGTGGGATGTGACCGTCATGCCTTCCATACTTTTGAGCCTACGTCTCCCGGGGCAAGGTCGTACTTTCTCAGGGGATGTTCGCACCTTTTAGGTTGAAAGTCTGCTGGTGCCACCACTCTTCCGTCTTCAAAGGCTAGCGTCCGAACTATGAGGTCGAGCGGGGACCAACACCCGCAAACGATGGCCAAGTCAGGACGAGGCTCTGGTCTGAGAAACGTCTTCGCGTTGACTGCATCTTGGCCCTCCCGCCTCGTGGAAAGGGAGAATTACATCACAGAGGCGTTGGACACCGAGTATGGAATGTGCATCGGCGGGGGTGTGGAATATGAGAAGACTCTGGAAGCACGATGGGCTTGGCTTCTGACTTTGGTTCCACTCATGGGTCTGTATCGCACGAGACAGGTAGCCTCAGTAGACTGCGCGCGTCAGCTGACCTTGTTCCCCTGGTCCGCCACGCCGTTTCGCGCCCATCACATTTTCAGATATCACTCCGGTCGGTATGTCTCCGCGGTCGCGCAGTTTCCTTTTTCCTGGTGCCTGGTTGGCCATGTCCCGCTATCCAACCAAGGCGAGCAGTATACTAGGAACCTGTGGGGGTCTTTTACGACATCATTAGATGGTCGTCAGTGGGGATCAACGGATGGGGAAGTCTTCGCTGGGCTTGAGATCGAGGGAAGCCTAGCGTCAAGAGATTTAAAGGGACATCGCATGAACCAGTATTTGGGGTTTGAAACCCGGGCAGGCTTGGAACTGCATACGTTAAAAATAGTGAAAAGACGGCGTGTCGGAGATTGAGGGGATGCGGGCGGAAGCAAATGCTGGTGAACTGTGCGGCAGTTCGAACGTCTTTCTTTTTTACAGAGTGCTGCACGGAATGGAAAACCCGTTTGTGGTAGGCTGCAGTGGTTTATGGGCAAGGTCATACTTTCAGGCCTGAGAAGTCTGACCTTGCCCGAGAGAAAGTGCCCTGGGCAAGGTCATACTTTTAGGCCTGAGAAGTCTGATCTTCCCCCAGAGAAAAAAGTCTGACCATGCCTCTGACTGCTGCCCTGGAGTTAGCTGACAGGACGTAAGACCAGGGTGGAGACCAGGACTGCCTAAGGTAACTCTCCTGCGACCTGACTGCTTTGGAGTTGGAGTATGCTGGTTGCCGCGACGCGCCGAGGACCCCGAGAGAATGGAGTTGCCACGAGGCTTGGGTTGAAGTTTAACACGCCCTCCTCCAGGGAGCCGAAATCAGGACTGTCATCCAGATCATCGCGATTGCATCAGGCTGTGGCATCCTGGATTCTGGCCTGCAGACGTGGAGGCGGTGCGTACCCTGCGGGGACAATCGCTGACCAAGGCCCACCGACGCTCACCGAACTCACCTCGTCGATGCACACCGAGTTGTGGCTGGCACCTTCCTCCACGTACCTACCTTACGGTAAGGCAAGGTCGGACCTTCCCCACCGACACGACAATTCCAGCTACCTTCCTCCCCTCAGGTACCTCGACAGCCGACATCGCTACCCTCGCAAATCTCCACGCACCACTCGACACCGCACAAAAGAAAGCATCACGTTCTGTTTGATCCGACGACCCGCAGTGCACTCCGCGGAGCATGCCGCGGGGACGTCACGCCTCAGACGAAGTATCGATAACCGACCTCCTCACCGATCTAGTGGCGGCAGTCAAAGCTTCGCGAGCGACTATTATGAGAGCGTTCGACGATCTGGCGACGGGCTTTCTCCGTTCCCACCGGAAACGAACCGCACGCAACGCTCAGTTTCCCCTCTGGCTAGCCGAAAGAACCGAGTCAGCCGACCTCCAAGTCATCCTTGCCGCCCGATTTGGCGAGCACTGGGAGAATCTTCCTGGTTCCGAATACGACAGGCGATATCGAGTCAAGGCTGCCGAAGATCTCGGACTGGATTCGTACCTGCATCTGTATTTATGGTTTGGCGAGGCGGCGGTTCGGTCTAGAGATTGCTGGAGAAGTATGCCACCTGGAATCAAGGCTCTAGACCTCTTTGGCGAATTCCTTGCCCAAAGACAAGCAACTGCCGCCCGTCGCAAGCCCCCATCGGCGCCATCACACCACCTCGAAGACCCTTTTCTCCCCAAAGAGATCAATCTTGCGAAGAAGCAAAGTAAGTCATGCCATCATCCTTGCTAGCTTTTTTAGCACGATTCGTCACGGATCGCGAGTCACTGATTGGCTTCTAGTCAACTTGTCTCGCCAGGCCGACGCCTCCAACGGAGAAGAGCACGACAGTGAAGGAATACGCGAAGACGAGGAGGAACCTGCCCCTGTCGGAGGAGACATACCCTTGGCTGTATCGGCCGGCAAGTCTGCGGCCGGCGGGAAGCCTGCCAGCTCTGTCCAAAAGCCTTCTGCCATTACAAGAGAGCCTGGTACCCCTGCCAAAAAGTCTGCTTCCCCTGCCAGAGGTGACATTCGACCGGTGACTGGTTCTGCCGACGAGCCTGAGGTCGACGAAGAGACTGCTGTACCGACTGGAAACCTCGCTGCCTCCGCCCGAGACCCCGATCTTTCTGCCGACGAGTCCGAGGCCGACGAAGATCCCGCTGCCTCCGTCAAAGAGCCTGTGGCCTCCACCGAAGAACCTACTGCCCCTGCCGAACGAGAGGAACTCCCCCTCGGTGCTGAAGACGACCGAGACAGAGCCGACATGGACAACATCGAAGACGAAGAGCCAGATCAAGGACGGGGCGAGAGAAGATCTGGTCCAGAAGCCGAAGAACGAAGGAATGCGACTGCAAGCCCCATGCACGACTCTCCACGAGCCCCGAGGCACACTCTGTTAGATTCAAGAGAAGCCCTCCCCCCACCCCCACTCTACGAAGATGAGAACATGTTCGGGTAAGGCGGCCAAAGCGAATCTGAGGACGACCATGCCGTTTCTGAAAGCTGGCTAGAGCCCAGGGGAAACTCTGACACCGGCGACGACTCCAACTACGTTCCAAACGAATCAGGCATCAAGTATGCATCAGCAATTACACCAACCAGCTTGTCTGAGTCGTCTCAACGGCTAACAACGGCTCCACCTACAGACGATGCTTTGCAAACAACGCAACCCATTCCCAGATACTCCAGTAACCCAGCAAAACCTAGCGCTCGAAGATCGATGGGTGGAATGGTTACCGGAATGGCCAATTGGTTATTTCCCTCTTCAGGCAACCAACCAAGGCAAGGGGATGGAGGGGATGAGTCGATGTTGAAGGAACAGGCGGAGGTGCCTTCAAGAAGGACCGATCGACCTTTTGAAGGCCTCAATCTCAACACTAGAACAGTCTCTTCCAGCCGCCGGAAGCGAAGCTCTTCCGACGCCATGCGACAACTCGAGCATACACGATATACCCTGACAAAAGCTCTGGATAGAGTTGACTGGGCTATTCACCACGAGGAACGTTTGCAGGATGTCAAGGAAGACGAGGAGGCCCAACTCACGGCAGACCACCACGCTATGATACAAACCAGGGCCGATCTACACGCGCGGATAGACAAACTCATGGATGCACCAGAGAAACAAGTGCACATATCGTCATCAGCCTAGGGGGCTGATATGGCCAAGAGCAAAATCGCAGACGGTCTGGAGAATGATTTGATCGAGTTGGGTTGTAGAAAACGGAAGGCTTGGGCCGTCCTTGCAAACACGGAGCATCGAAGAAAGGTGTTGGCCTCAGAAGCGCGGGTGTTGCATGATAGAGTCTCGGATATTCTGACAGCGACGGGCGGTTTAGAGAAACACCTCGAAGCGCTCGATGAAGAAGAACGGGTACAAGAACAGCAGAGATATGATATGGGAGACCGTGTGGATGAAGTGGAAGAGAGGGATAAGGAGGATCAGATCAGTGAGTAAGGGAGCACCCATGGGAGCAGGGTGGACGAATGAACTGGAAGGGCATTAGTAGACGGAACACAAACAGCGCGGTAGTCTGTTTTCGAGGGGGTGACTGTTATGTCTTGCCCCAAACGGGTTTTCTGAACGCCTTTAAAATGGAAGTACGAATGTTACAACTTGCATGCATCTTAAGGACCAGTGACAGTTAAAAAGCCACATCACGGATACCTTTAAAGCATCAACCGAGCCCGACAATTGGCATCATTGCACGTCGTTGTTCAAATGAGGGAAGATAAACATGACACCGTTGATATTGTCAAGCCCGGCCAAAAGGTAGCTCTTTTCTTCCCTTTTGAAGAATCAAGGCAGGAGTTGGCCGGTCTGAGGCCATGAATAGGCCTCGGGCACCCAAAGGGAATGTCACACGTCGACATGGCGTGGTCAGACTTCTGAGCCTGGGAGACCCGCCCTTGTCGCTGGAGTGGCAGTGTGCACGATGGTTTGACTCTCACCCGAGCATGTCCGCCTATTGTAACCTGGAAGAGGGGGTATGATGCTGCGCAGTGTCCGTTCTGACTTAAAGCATGTAGAACTATCGCCGGACGTCCTCAGCATAGGACCTCCCTTGATGACAAAACCCGAACCCATGTCTTTACCTCAAACTTGCGAGAGCAGTGTGGTCTGGTCGGTCTTGGAATAGAAACAAGCCTCCAGCTTGACACATGCCGTGTCTCGCGAGATGTTGTACTTGTTAAGTTGAGAGTCATACGGCAGTCAACAAGATGCCCCTCCAGGCGGCAAACTGCGAAGAAGAAAAGTAAGAAGGGAAGAAAGATGAGATCTGACTCACAGGATACGGGCGGCATTACGGGCAAGGTAAAGCACTCGTCTGCATAGAAGCAGAAACGGTATCAGAGAGATGATCGAGTGATGATCATCAAGAAGGGTTGTACGGCTTCAAAGCATGTGATCAGCGTTTATGCTGGAAGAATTCACAGTCCCAGCCACCTCAAGATGGCTATCAGCCCCAAGACCTTTCGTTGCGGGCACGACTCTCAGCTCGAGTGTCAGTCGAAGCTATGTTCATGATGTCTAAACACCAAGAGGGCTATGAAAATGACGCGAGTGTACGTTTGTGAATGGCAGGTTACTCCAAAATACTCTCTATGGCTTGGGAGAGCTCAGAGCGGGAGAAACAGGAGGTTGTTGTCCATCGTTGAATTTGGTAGTCGCTTTCTTCCACAGATTTGTGGTATATCAACTTTCCAAAAGAAAGTAAATTCCGACGACTTTCGCGGTGGCCATGCATGTATTCGGGCGTATTTATTCCGTTATATTCAGCTTGATTGTCTCTGAGAGTTTAATGGCGTCCCTGTTACTCACAGGCTTGCCGGTATCCCTGACCTTCCTAGCATCTAACCGCATCTTGAATTCGGCTTAGATTGTTGAGTGAGTATGGGTCGCTGAGAGAGGAAAGCCAAACAGGGATAAGGGCGCAGGGGCGGTGGCAGTGCCGGGATAGGCAGATGCTCGGCGCGATCTTCGGATGTTTGATGTCTGTTTGTGGGTCGTTGCGTGCTTACAGAACTGTCGTTCAGAGGCATCGGACGGATGGACATGGGCCAGGTGATTTCGAAGTCCCTCTGAGGGGAAGCTTCGACGATGGGGTGGGCAAGAGGCTACGAGGTCGGAATATGGACGCCGTAGGAACCCGGGAAGGCAGAAAAGATGGACTAGGTAACCGGGTAAGACTGAGTTACGATGGGATCTGAATATGCTTGGGGCTCTCTCCTCAGGCGATAAACTGTACTCATTCATAGAAGAGATCGGGGACATTTAAACCGCGAGTCTTTGCGCCGCAAATGGCTCTTGATTCTGTTTAAAGCATAAAATGTTGCGGGTCGTGGACGAAAGTTGGCCTAAGAGGATGAATCAATCACGGGATTCCGAAGAGCCTCCGAACTTGAAGGATGAGCATGTCGAGCTCGAGCATCGAAAAGCCTGTTTCCGAGGTGCTGAATCTCTCCATTACTCGAATGTATCCCTTTTCTCGGGGGGTAAACTCTCTAAGAGCTGAATTCGCCAATACGACGCAGAGGGGATATTCTTTCGCGCTGAGAAAAGAGGATGTCACCTAGTCAGCCGACCTGATCGCAGCAGGAGTGACTTGCAAACGGTCGGAAGCACGAAGTGCTCCAATTTATCGCCATAGACTTCTGATGAGGCTGCGAAATCACATTGTAAACACTCAATGGCGAGGATTTGGATGGCTGTTTCAAACGTCTGGTTGTACCCAACACGATGTGTTCAGTTACATCGGTGTGGTATCGATGCCGGACTGAGATCAGCGGCGATAGCAATGCGCCTAAGACGGAAGACTGGATGTCAAATGTGCAGAGACGAGCAGTCTCCCTGATTCGATTCATGTTGGAGGTAAGGCTTTGCCGGGCCTGCTTGATGGCAATGAACGTAGTGGAGAATTGGTGAGGATAGTGATAGAGCTGAAGTGGTGGAGGTAGCGGAAGTAACCGGAAGCTGATATCTGACAAACCGCGGTTCAACGAAGAGAAAATGCCGCCGTGCGTCAGTTTTCACACTTGATTGGTCTAATGAACCTGAAGACTGCATGAGCGTCAGGGGGACTCGGTGTTTGGTGGTAATGTAAGATATAAAGCCGCGGTATAAGCCTACCTTGACTGTGAACACGAAGCACCACTATGAAGAAATGTGAGGGACGAAACAATAACGCGCCATGGAGCCTTGCCTTCAAAACGGTTTGGACTGAGGGCCGAGGTATTTGGACCCTTGCCGCTTCTCACGATGCCCTCTTTCTCGCACAGCATGTGGTTTTGCCGGGTGGTACCATTGCAAAGCTTTCAAGGGGCTCGTCAGTTGACTGATCCCTCGCGGCAGTTTGAGAATACCAACGGGAACCAGGCGGACAGGTGATGATGTTGGCCACACCATACTTGGGATGGCGGGAGCAGATGATGGTGCGAAATAGCTCGCGAGATGTCCGCAACGAGTAGTATGAACGCAAAATTCAAAGGGCTTACGGAGTAGTGGCCTACCAGCCTTGTTCAATCTACTAAATGTGGATAGGATTCTACAGGTTCCGCAGCTGTAGACGTGTAGATGCCACAGACTGATTGAGGATCCGTCGTGAGATGTCGGATTTCGACAACGTCTCCATCATGGGAACTGGGAGGGCCCATCATACTCAACTATGCTCCACACCTCTTACCCCTACTGTCTAGCAGGACGTATAATAGACCTGCCTGTTTAGCTGGGGGTAATGGCTCAAGGTCTCCCAGCCGCAAGATGTGCATCGGAACCCCGCTGAGAGGGCAGAGGCCGGCAGATCAGTATGAGTATGCGTGCATCCCTGCCGTTAGATTGCATCGCTCCGGCGACTTTGGCACGATACTTGATTCCTGGCTGACAAGGCCTGCGTGGAGGATCGATCGAGACTCTGAGGCTTCTAGACAGACGCTAGTCAGATTCCCGTGTATGAAGTCCCTCACTATGTTTGTTTTTAGAACTCATGTCAATTGGCGCGCCAGAAAGATGAGGGTATCTCGGCTGTGAGTGACTTGAACTGCCACCTGCATAACTTTGAAGTCGTTTGGTCGGGGCGAGCGGATGGGTAATAAGAAATAAGAGACAGCATGTCACGCTATCTGATTTATCTGAGAGTGCATGGTTTGCTTCCTATGCAACTACTTTCCCTGTGGCTATAATTTACCTTACCGTCGTCGTTTCTATTGTCGTTGTTTTTATTGTTGTTGCCGTGCTTGCGCTTCCCTTCAGTTTACTCCACATAATAAACCATTTGCAGTATGTCTCGAGGTTGGCTTCTCGTGGAAACCTCGCGCATGAATGATGGCCAGTCCCAAATGTACGCTTTTGCGCTCGCACGATGGCCATTCTGGTGGAGTCGGCGGGTAGTTGACCACCATTCTGTCGTAAGTTTTGCGATACGTCTCAGACATTTGGGATCAGAGAGTATGCTGTTCGTTGGGCCCCTCGAGGAGCTGGCTAACGAGGGCCGTTACCTCCTTGTTGCGACGGATGGCATCGGGCTGCGGCATGGTCATACCTTTTGGCGGAAAAGGTCTGACTATGCCACTGGCCCTGGGACATGGTCATACTTTTTTGGCGGATAAGTCTGACTATGCCACTCTGGCCCCTGGGCCACGGGCTGCATTCACTCCTACTGCCACAGGGAACAGCGGGCGAAAAGCTTCGGTTCGATTGGTGAGGCGTTGGGACCCTTTCCCCAGGCAGCGCACCAACCAGCAGCGCGCAGTGACATGTCCCATTTCTCGCAGTGTGCAGCCCAGCTATCCTGCTTGTGTGGGGCCTGCCGGCCCGGGGCCGAGAACTCGCCGGCGCACTCGCCGGGTAATCCGGCTACTTCGTCATGGCTTCGTTCCAGGGTAGAGGCCCTACATAGGCACAGCTCGGCAATGGTTCGCACCTGTCGCTATCACTCGCTGGTTATATGACGTAGTGTTCTGGCTGTTTTCCCGCCAGAACACTACGTTACTGCGAGCTTTCTAGCGTCCCGCCGCTGCACTCTACTTGCAGGCTTCCCCCTCTTTTTCTGTGGCTAACTCTGGCAAGGCGTCGCACCGCTACGACCTATGGAAATGGAAACAGCAGCGCAGCAGACGCTCCAGGCGCCGAGACAGACTACCTTAGAGACAACTCCTGCATGAAAGACTCCATGTTGGTAAGACGTAGTTGTGGCTTCCCAGGCCTGAAGTCGCGGCAACCGAATGTAATCGGTTTAGACCACAGGTTAATTGGGGATGCTAATGGAATTCTAATTTGCAGGTTAAGCACGCTATATGTATCTGTGAATAAGGTAGTCTCGACACCTCCCTATCTGGGACTAACTTAGCGACGCCTTCTATTATTAGACTTGAGTGGACATTGCGAATCGACTCTTATGGTAGTCCTGTCGGAGGATTTCGCGTTTGGACCATCAAACAAAGTTATTTGTCGCCCTCTGCACCCAGGCTGAAGAGAGGTATTTGAGCTAGTGGGAGGCAGCAGAGACCTCTTTATGCATGGCTGCTACTGCTCTACTCCTAGCATAAGAAGACCTACGGCTACTAGTATTGCATTCCCTGCTTCGTCCTAGCGGCAAGAAGCTATTGAATTGGCTGGGAAAACAATAATCGCTGGTCAAACGCATTGAGCATTCTTTGTTCAGCGAGTCAAAAGAGGCCAGAAGAGGATTGGGGGGTTTTCTTCATCAGCTGGGCCGTGTTTACCCATCAGATATCTCATCGCCTCAGTCCCCCAATTTGATTCATTGAGACCAACTTTGTCGACAACTTGAAAAGATTATTCACGTCTTTGATCTTGGTCTCAAGACGCCGCCGCTGGCTTTACCCCTTGTTAAGCAACGCCAGCACAGAGACGGAGAGCTGTGCAGAGCGTCAGTGGTGTTTGCAACCGGAGAAATTGAACGTGACCGAGAACGCGCAGCTTCAAGGCCTAATTCAACAGTTTCAGAGACCATCAGGCTCCTATAGACTCTGCGCCTTCTAGGCTACATCAATACCTACGTAATATGCAACGATATGCCTAGCCAATGCTGTCAGTTTCAGACCCAGGCTCTGGATCAATCAATAATCCTCAAAACCATAGCATAGCCTTTCAAGCTCTACGTCAACTTAAAGAAGAGTGAATGCATGCTGAAAGAGCAGCGAAGCGCGAGGCTTTGACATTCCTCATCCAATACAAAGATCTAGTGAGGGTAGTACGCAACCAGCAAGAAGTTCGGCGATGCAACAGAAAACACAACCAAACCGAGAAAGGCTTTGAAATCATCGTGCTCCCGGACGCCAAAGGCTATTCCATTATTTCCAAGTGAATTCCCCTCAAATAGGACCCGCAAGTGCGTACACTAGACGACAAACCTACGTATGCTCACATGCAGCTTGACCTACACTCACTTTCCCTCCAAAGCGTCGCGGTTCTCGATCTCGCCCGCTCTTTCATACACGCGTAGACTGGCGACGCGAGCATGTTCAGAGCCCGGCTTCAATTTCTCCGTGTCTATGACAAACAGCCCAAATCGCTCCCTGCGAGACTCTGCGCTCTGCGGCCGAACACGCGCTGAAGCACATTCCTGCCGTGCCACGCCCTTCGTCATATAATTTGAGGTTCTGGGGAAGCTCTTATGAAGACACGGTCCACGACGGCTTTGAAGAAGCCTTCCCCCCCCCCCCCCCCCCCAAATTTCAAGTTGACGCGACCATGGTGAATGTCCACAGATATCTATCGACAAGCTTTTATTGTCGGGTGCTAAAGGCCTCCATCGGGCTTTGCAGTCGCTTCAAATCAAGAGCACGCATATTCTTTTCTTTCAATCGCAGCGTCCTCGCGAAAAGAAATCGGCAGATTGGCTGCAAGCAAGGCTCTCGGTTTTCACCGCCACAACATTGAGAAAGCGCTGGGCAGTCCACCAAGGTTATGCCTCCCAAGCGAGACCTCCATCAAACGACACCGAGTTGTTGTCTGGATTCCCATATCTAGCCTTTCGTATTCGGCTCCTATACCAAAAGCTTTTAGGCCAGAATTCAAGGTCAGCTTCTAGCAACTCTTCTGGTCCGGCGCTTTGATATTTGTCGGCACGTACCTCATGAACGTCAGTCATGGCCTGTTGTCGGACCCCTCAGTGTTACGGTCAGCTATCCGACAGTAGGGTCTGCTAACAGAAGCTGGGGATTGATACGTTCTAACAGTACACTGGGTCGTGGTTCGTAGGTCGTAGTTCGTAGGCTGTAGTAGATCGGTTCTTCAGAGGCCAAGGTGATCAGTCTTAGACTCAATAAGTGATTCGCAGTGAAGGTAAGCTGAGAGTATCTGTGAGGATGAATACTAAGTTGATTGCTGAAGAGCTATGGAAGTCTGACCATAAGCCAGGCTCAGGGTTATACTATATATAAGTCTTCTTATATGAGCAGTCTCGCTGTTCCTGAGCGCTGTTACCCTTGTCACTATGATGTTACGGTCAGCTATCCGACAGTAGGGTCTGCTAACAGAAGCTGGGGATTGATACGTTCTAACAGTACACTGGGTCGTGGTCGTGGGTCGTAGTTCGTAGGCTGTAGTAGATCGGTTCTTCAGAGGCCAAGGTGATCAGTCTTAGACTTAATAAGTGATTCGCAGTGAAGGTAAGCTGAGAGTATCCGTGAGGATGAATACTAAGTTGATTGCTGAAGAGCTATGGAAGTCTGACCATAAGCCAGGCTTAGGGTCATACTATATATAAGTTCTGAACAGTACCCTTTACTCTATCACTGATCCCTTACCAGGTACCAGTGAGCGCTTATTAACTGTTGGTGAGCGCTCAGTAACTTCAACTGAGCGCTCAGTGATCCACACTGCCTGCTCAGTCTTATCTTATCATCATATGACTTATATCATAGTTCTTCTGTCTCTGAGTGAGTCCCTGTTGTTCTTATGATCCTGCAGTATAAATATCCTGTCCTAGCCGCCCGACGCCTAAGTGGGTCGTTCAGCTGTTATCCTTGTTTACAGGTCGTAACATCAGGTCCCCTCTCTAAAGGTCTTATCCTCAAGACCTAACATAAGTAGGTCGTTAGTCCTAGGTTAGGGATCTGTTAATTATGCTTCCTGATTTACCTATGATGCTGACACTATGTCAGGTTGCGTTCCTGAAAATCCTGCGATTTCTACTCTTCGTCGTTATCGTTATTCCCTTAACATTGCGGAGAACAGGTTCGAAGTCATGCCTTGTCGTCGCTGTCGGTCTAAGGGGTTGCGCTGTAAAATGCTGCCTAGCTCCTTGGTTTGCAGAGAGTGTGTCGCTGTAGGTGGCACTCGTCGTTCGTGTAATGCTTCTGACGATGCGATCTATTAATATTTATATAGTTCCTGAGGCCTGTTATGTTTTGTTTATGCTAATTTATATATAGTGGAACGTTTAATAGTTAAGTCTCAGCGTTTAGACGATAAGGAGGAAGAAACTAAGGAACTATTTCAAAAGAGAATAGAGGTGCTGCAAAAGGCGCAGGCTGAAGTGAATAAGGCGCTTGCGAAACTGGATTATGTCCGCAAGGCTAAGCGAATAGTGTTCAAAAAGGGTTGCAAGGAGACTTCAGTGGTGGCTGAAGAGGAGGGGGCAGCAAGTCCTTCCCCTGTTGAGTCTTCCTTAGTTCTTAAGGTGCAGTTGGTAGGCGCTTTTGGTGCGATAGACCTGGATACTATCCTTGGCGATTAGAATCCAGGCACTCTAAACTTCTTATTAGAGGCGCCTTAGTTGATTTCTGGTGTCCTTAGGCGGATAAATGGTTTTCCTTGTTGCAGCTGATCTACTTCAGTAGGTGGTCTAGTGAAGTGGTGTGGGTGTTTGATCTGCTTATATCTACTGTTCTTTTTGGCTAGTATAACAGGTGTAGGTGTAACTTCTCATTCTTAGTGTTATTGCCAGTAGATCATAAGTTCTTCTGCTGCGTTAGTGATGTTTTTAGCTGGTTCCTATATGTTGTCTTTATGTCTGTATCCTTTCTATTTGACGAGGTATTAATACCCTTCTGGTTCTTTGAGATAGTTGATAATTCGTTCGACTTCATACTCTGGTTTGTTATCTTTGATAATAATAATATCGTTTGTCTGTGATCCATATAGTGCTGGTTTGAGGAGTGAGATATAGAATACTAGGTGACACTTCATGGTTTCTAGAAGTCCTAGTTCGTAGTTGACTAGTGAGATTACTTGTGAAATTTTGAAAGGTCTGAGTTTTTTATAGTTGAGTTTATCGTTTGGTCGCTTTGTTTTGATGTTTTGCCGTATAAGATAGGCGCTATCTCCCTCTTTTAAGGTTGGTCCCTCAATCCTTCGTTTGTTGCTGAATTTTGTCATTCTTTGTCGTATGAATTTGAGTTCTTTGCATACGTTTTCCTGGATATCCTTGATTTAGCGTATTGAGGCGACAGCTTTTACTGCAGCTAGGCCTGTTTAGGGTTCTCTATAGGCGGTTGGTTTGAATCTATAGTTAAGGTAGAAGGGGGATTCCTTAGTACTTTCTCCTACTGCGCTGTTGTAGGCAAACTAGGCTATCAGTAGCAATATAACCTAATTATCTTAGTTATAGTTGACGTAGGCGTGGAGATATGTTTTGAGGATTTGGTTGATTCGTTCTGTTTGTCCGTTAGTTTGTAGGTGGAATGCAGTGGATATTAATTATTTGATGCTGAGTTGTGATGTGATTGACTTCTAGAATTTAGAAGTGAAGATCTTATCTCTGTCTGATATAATCTCTCTGGGCGTTCTATGGTTGGCGATAATATATTTAAGAAATATATAGGCATATTCTTTAGCGTTACTTGCTTCTTTATATAGAATGAAGTAGGCGTACTTCGTGAGTTAGTCCACGATAATAAGAACGCTGTCAAAGTGTGTTCCTATAAGGGGTTCTCGAGACTTCAGTAATTTGACGATAAAGTCGAGGGATATGGATTGCTAGGCTGTTTGCAGCATAGGCAAGGGTTGTAGCATACCATAAGGTTGATAATAAGCAGGTTTGCTTTTGAGGCAAACCTCATAATCCTTAATTGCTTTTGCCACTCGTTCTCTAGTGACTTTTTCTCTATATTGTTGTTATAGTTGTTTCCAGGTTTTTGTGATTCCTTGGTGACTGTATGCAGGGCGAGCATAGAACTCCTTAATTGCTTTGTCGTCTAGTTTGCTAGGCGGGCTAGTACTAGATCGTCCGGCTATCATCAAGAGTTTAGTTGCTAGCACTAGGTCTCTGTCGTTGTTTCCTTTGAGAATCACCTGGGTTTCTTTAGGTACTAGGACGTTATAGTCTGGTCGTCAGCTAAGAGCGTCAGCTCTGCTATTATCTGATTCTTTGTGATAGATAATTCAGAAGTTAAATTCTGATAGGAATTCTAACTATCTAATCTGTTATTTATTCAACACTTTTAAAGTTGTGAAGTGTGAAAGGTTCTTATGGTCTGAATACATAAGTACTTCATATGTGGTTCCTGAGAGCTCAGGTCTCTATTCCTTAAAGGCTTCGATGATTGCCATGAGTTCCTTATTGTGAATCTGATAGTTGAGTTTAGGTCTGTGGAGCTTGCGAGAAAAGAAGGCATATAGGTGTAGTCATCCTTCTGAATCCTATTGAGATAATTATGCTCCTATCGCATAGTTAGATGCGTTAGGTTCTACTTCGAACTGTTTTGTTGGATCTGGAATGCTTAGGATAGGTTTGCTGGCGATGAGGTCCTTGATCTTCTGGAATGCTGTTTGTTATGGTTCTTCCTATATAAAGGGCGTGTCTTTGCGGCTGAGGCTTATGAGAGCTGTGTTGATTTTGCTATAGTCTTTGATAAATTTGCAGTAGAAGTTGACGAAACCTAGAAATCCTTAGACTTCCTTGAGGTTGTTAGGTACCAGCCATTCTTTGATAGCTTTGACTTTGTTCTCTGATATACAGACTTTTCTAGGGGTGATAGTGAATCTAAGGTATTCCACCCTCTGTGTGTGGAATTTGCTTTTCTCAGGTTCAACTAATAGCTTAGCTTCTTAGAGGGCTTATAAGACGTGGTGTACATCTTCCTTATATTTCTCAAGTGTTGATGAGAAGATGAGGATGTCGTTAAGATAGACTACTATACAGATGTCGACATACTTATGTAAGACTTAGTTGATTATATTTTGGAATATTGCAGGGGCGTTAGTGAGGCTGAAGGGCATGACGAGGTACTTGAAATGTCCTTTTTGGGTTCTGAAAGCGGTTTTCCATTCTTCTCCTTGCTTCATCCTGATCAGGTTATAGGCTCCTTTGAGGTCGAGGGCTGTGAACCAGTTAGCTCTGTGAAGGAGTCGTCTCATCTTATTGATAAGTGGCAGTAGGTAGCGGTTTTTGATCGTCATTTTGTTTAGCATGCGGTAGTTAACGCATAATTGTAGTTTTCCGTTCTTCTTAGGTACGAACAGGATTAGGCTTCCTGCTGGTGACGTTGAGGGTCTGATATATCCCTTCTTGAGATTTTCTTCAAGGTATTTATCTAGGGCTTCTATTTCTGTCTGGTTAAGTCTGTAGATTTTGTTGAAGCGTGGTTCCTTCCCTTTTTTGAGGGGTATTTTGTGGTTGAAACTGGTGTGTTCGGGCAGTCTGGTTTCTAATTCGGCTGCAAAGAGTTTTTTATACACTCTATATTCTTCTAGGATAGACAGAAGTAGATCGTTCTTCTGTTTGAGATCCATTATTACTAGTGGTTATGACATGGCTTTTTTTTGCCTTGAGGTAATAGAGGTATCATTTTGCTGTTCCTTGTCGTATTGATTCGTTTGAGGCCTGATTCTGACAGGGCTGCTCAGGGACTGAATCATCGTGGTCCTAATAGAGTTGGCCCTTGGTCCAATCTATCCGTGGGTTGCTTGTTCGTAGCCAGGGTAGTCCTAGCACTATGTCGTATGTTCCTAGATCGGCAATATCGAATTGGATTCTTTCTTTTCGATTCAGGTAGCTCATCTCGAGGGGCGCAGTCTCATTATAGATAGTACCTCCTTCATACTTAAATTCTTCTCCTTCTGCCGTGTGTAACTGATATGGTCGTTCTTTTCCTCCCTATCGTATTTCTAGCCTATTGATAGCTTGGGGGGCAATGAAGTTTGCTTCAGCTCCGCTGTCGATCAGCGTGAGTGTTATTTGCTGATTGATAGTAACTTTGAGTTTGATATTACCCTTATATCCTTATGATATTTAGTGAATAGATCTTATGTTTGTTGCCTGTTGTGATCTGTCGTCGGTAGGTGAGTCTAGTCTTTTGACTGCTCTGGTTGTCCTAGGTAGGTGATTTGCCTTCCCTCTCGTTATGCTTTTGCAAGGCTGTTTTTGCAGATCCTGATCTGTGGGGGTCTAGGTCTATTCTTTGTGATTCTCTAGGCTTATGCCTTTTCTTAGTAGTGAACTTAGCATTCGTCTTGTTAGCATTCATCCTATTTTATGCTGTCGTTATGTTGATATCTTATAGGGAACTGAGGACTAGGTCTGAAGACTGCAAGGTTGTCTTCAAACAGTACTATAGTCCATCTAATCATAATGGAGGTCGAGTAGATCTTATGGATAGGCTCGTCGTTATGTCTTCTGGGATAGAACTAGTAATCGTGTTTTTCTCCTATATATTCCTTGCATTTGTCGTGGAAGCACTAGGGCCAGAAGAGGGTTCAGTGAAGCTGGTGGTTGCTTCTCAGTGTGGGATGATCTTTCGTGTTGTTGTTGTTGTTGTTGTATTTAACGCCGTGGCGGCAAGGGCGCAGCCGCCCTTGCGGCCGACCTCCCGAGGGGTATATGGCGTGGAGGGCCGCAGGCTCAAGCTATATACTCTACATTACACGCCTCTTCCTAACGTCCTCCAAATCTTGCCCATAGGCTACTATGTGTTCTATCCGTCCCTAGTTCCCGCTGGTTCCCTGGTTCCGTTATACTCGTCAGTTCCTCTACGAGGAGGGGGTTCGTTACTAAGGCCTAGGTTCAGACCTGGGCCCTAGTACCGCGGGCAGATCTTCCGGAAGAAGTCTGTCACGCAGAGAAAGGCCTGGAAGCCTTCATGATCAGTGATTAGCCCCTTGTAGTATCGATCCAGAGATCCTATTGGTCCTATAGGCTCCTGTGGACTAGAAGGGTGGAGGGTCGGCCACTGAAGCCTCCTCGCTAAGGTCTTTCGGCAGTAGACTAGGTGGTCTGCCTCCTTTGCCTCCCCACAGGAGCAGGTAAGCAGTGCTTCTGTATGGTTAAAGCGTTGATAGTATTGTTCGAAGTCTCCATGGCCTGACCGGGCTGCTAGGAGATGGTGGAGTATAGCCCGTGGCAGGGCTAGTTCAGGGGGGCAGGCGAGGGAAGCCTTAAGCCCTAGTTGGGTATAGCGGGGTGTTGCCTCTTGCTTCCACCATTTTCTATACTGGCGGCATATACGTTCTCTAGCTAGCCGTTTGATCCCTGACAGGGTGGCTAGTTAGCCCCTAGGGGCTGGCAAGGTTGTGCCCTCCTTGGCTAGGCTGTCTGCTTCCTCGTTCCCTTTGATGCCTTCATGCCCTGGGGACCAATAGGTTCGTATGTCATGGATCCTAGCTGCCTCTTGGATCTCAAGGAAGGCCGCTTGTGAGGAGTCTGGGACCCTGCCTCGGATTCCCTGGATAACGCTGGTATTATCGATACAGATGTGTATAGGCTGGCCCTGGGAGGTAAGGAGGGCCCGTCGGAGCCCTGCCCTCGCCCCCTCAGCCTCCCCATCAAACACTTCTGCTAAGCTAAGGCGGCCGCAGCCCTAGGCTATACGTTTGTTCTTACGGTATATAACAAAGCTAAACCCTGTAGCGCCATCAGGGGCCTTAGATCCGTCTGAGTAGATAATAGTATGCTTATCTGGCACAGTCTTAAGCCAGGCCTGGAAGATCCTTGCTGCTACTTCCTTCGTCTGTGTGACTATAGGGTGGTGAGACCCAGGGGGGTATTGCGGCTGTAGGAGTGCTGGCCTTGGGCACTTAGGTAAGAGGCCAGCTGTTCTTTGGAGCCTGGTCTGCTGCCGCCCTGGCTGTAGAAGCCTTGGGACCAAGGGATGTTGTTGGTCAACCTTCTGTAGGCGTGCAGCGAAGCGTAGTCGCGCTGCCTCAAGAGCCACCTCTGCTGTTGGTAGGCCAGCATCTCGGATGAGGGCACTGGTTGGTGTGGTCCTCCAGACAGGTAGGATAGCCCTTGCTGCTGCTGTAATAACTCTTCCGACTCTACAGGCTAAACCCTTCTGCCCTGTGCCGACTATACTGGTGCTGCTGTTCAGGGCTGGTCTGGTCAAGCCTGTATACCAGGTCTCAGCTCCATATAGGGCTATTGGGAGGGCGCAAGCAATAGCTGCTTTTCGAACTGCAGCTGCTGGGAGCCCCCCTTTTGTGTTTGTAAGGTGCTGTAGGAAATAGGCTACCTTCTTTGCTGCTGCTACCTTTATTCCTACATGGTGTTAGAAGGAGAGTCTCCTATCAAACCAGACCCCTAACCATCTTATAGGCTTTATTGAGGCCTTAATAGTTAGGCCTCTGGCTTGGATATCTGGTAGGTCTGTTGTCTGTTTATATTTTCTGCTGAAGTGGATTGCCTCACACTTAGCTGGATCAAAGGCGACTTTATTTTCTGTTCCCCAGCTGAGGATACTAGTGATCTCCTGGCCTAGGGCTGTAGCGTTCTCTTCTAGCGAGGGGCTAGTAGCTACTAAGCCTATATCATCTGCATAGCCAAACCGCAGCTTCCGATCATCAGCTAGGATATCAGCTATATAGAGCAGGAAGAGGATAGGGGACAGTGGAGAGCCTTGCGGTAGTCCACAGGATAGAGGGAAGTCCTCTGTAGTAGTATCCTCTAGCCTGACGCAGGCTGTTCGGCTGGAGGTGAAGGTGTAGACCAGTCTGATCAGGCTGCTAGGCCAGCCCTGCTGTCGTAGCCTGACAATAAGTCGGTTTCGTAAGACGGAATCAAACGCCCCCTTGACGTCCATTGTTGCTAGCGTCGCAGTAAGCCCTGTATCTAGAGCCCTCTCAATCTCATAGGTTAGACAGGTTGTCAGGTCGACTGCAGCCCTCCCTGGTAGGGCTACAACCTGCTGTGGGCTGGCAACCCCTTCTAGGATAGTAAGGTAGGCCATCCTCTTTGCTATCAGCCGCTCTAAGCCTTTGCCTAAGCAGGACAGCAGGGATATTGGGCGCTAAGACCCAGTCTTAGAGAAATCTGTTTTCCCCGGCTTCTGGATCATGACAATTTCCGCATTGCGGAAGGGTCTAGGAAAGTAGCCTACTTGAACGCAGGCCTGGAAGAGCTGTTGTATAGGCTTGGCTACTAATCCCCAGGTGCATTATAGCAACTTTATAGTAATCCTATCAGTCCCAGGGGTTGTAGTTTTTGTCAGAGTAGCCTGGCGTACTTCCTCTATGCTAACTGTATTCTGCCAGGGTATAATACGACTTATAACCACTGGGGTAGCAAAAGGGTTCCCAGATAGGTCATCTGTAGCACTAAATCGCTCTAGTAGAGCCTTCCGCAAGGCTTAGGCTTTATCGTGGGTATTGCTGATCGTCTGCCCTTCCACTATTAGAGGCGGAGCTTTAACTGCTAGGCTAGACTTCCGCCAGCCTATAATTTTATATAGGTCTTGGTCTGTCTTAGCCTCTTCGATCTTAGCAGTCCAGTAGGTGCGTTTCGCCCTTCTCACAGTTGTTAGGAAGACTTTTTGCTCCTCTAGGATAGGGGGAGGTATGACCAGCCCAGGTTCTTAGGCCTGTTGGCGCCTAGCCTTAATAGCAGCTTGGTGGGCTACTGAGCATTCTTCTGTCCACCAGGGGGCTCCCCTACCCTGATTAGTCTGTCTCTTGCCTACAGCTTGAATAGCTGTATGGAAGAGGCTGACCAGTTAGGCAGCTAGGGTGTCCAGCTCTGCTGGGCTGGGCAGTTCCCCTAGAGTAGGTAAGGCTGTAGCCCCAGCCTTTATTAGGTCGATCAGCTGTGGTAGGGCTGACTCTGGGACTGAGAGCTGGTTAGCCTGGCGTCCCTGTTCCTGGGCCCTACTCATAGGGATAATTATTATGATGGCTTTGTGGTCAGCCCCTAGGTGTAGGTGTGGGCTGATATAAGCCTCGGTAAAGGGAATATTTGAGAGGGTTAGGTTGAGGGTATGCCTGTGGGTATAGGTAGGGGCCCCAACCTCCCCAATAAACAGAAGATTGTAGCCTTCCGCCTATTCTGCAATATCGTCTCCTCGATTCCAGCTAGGGGACCCAGGTTCCTAAGAGGAGTGGCGGGCATTAAGGTCCCCAGCGATAAGGGCTCTCTCTGGCGGTTGATAGTCTAGAAGGAGGCTGGTTGCTTGGTTTATAGGCTTATCTGGCGGCCTATATATGTTCATAATAGTGAGGTCGCCAGCTTTCACCTATAAGATATCTCTTGATTGGGTAGGTCTTTGTTGCTGTATTTGCAGCCTTAGACCTTTGCGTGTGAAGGTTATAACCCTAGGCCTTATGTCTCTGCTGTTCCAGAAGTCAACTGGTACGTAGGAGTCAAAGCCTGGGTGTGTATTAATCTGCATCTTATCTCTATAGCCTATCCAGGGTTCCTAGACCAAAACTATGTCGATCTGATCTGCCCAGCAGAGCTCTAAGAGAGCTGTATAGGCTGGGCTCCTCTTCCCCATATTACACTGGGCAACTCGTAGTACCTGTGGGGTAGCTGGCCTGAGCCTATAGCTCTGAGTCGAGGTCGAGGTGGGTGTAGGCATTAACAACGTTATAGTCAGGCTTCTGGGCTACCCTCTGGCTCCTGCTGCTGCTTAGGAGTGGATGGATAGGGCGGTTAGTTAGGGGGGGGAGGGCTTCAGAGTCTTCAGCCTCATCCTCATCCATACTGCTGCTCCTAGCTATACTAGCAGTATCTGCAATAATAATTAAGTCTTGCGTAGGTGTGAGGGGTTGAGGGCGCTTAGAAGTAGCGCTTAGCCTAGCCTCAGCTTGCTGTGTGCTGCTTCCTAGGGAGCTAGCCTGGTTTGCTAGAAGGTTGTTAGACGCCTTCTCTCCAACCTTCTGGATCCCTCGCAGTTCTTTCCAGGTTGGAATAGTAAGGTTTCTGTTAACCAGTAGGGGCCTAGCTGGGCAGTCTGCATAGCTTGCTGGGAAGGGCCCATGACAGTTAGCACACTTAGGCCTAACTAAGCAGATCCCAGCCTCATGAGTATCTAAGGGTTTGCTACAGTTCTCGCAGAGGGGTTTCTAGGTGCAGTAGCAGTTTGAGTGAAAGCCTTAGCAGCTAGGGGAGTGTCGTTTAGGGATATGCTTCCTCAGGGGGAGCAGACGAGCAGGACCTGACTGTCCAAACAGGCGGAAGCCTTCCTTAACCTATTGAGGGAGGGCGATAACCAGGCTTTGCGTAGCTGTAGCTAGATCAGGGCTATCCCAGGTTGGGCGCCAGGAAATAAGTCTTTGCTTTGTCTTTAGGAAGACCTCTTCCTCTATTTCAGATTCTATGCTAACCTTATTACTATTGAGGCTAGTAAAGTAGAGGGGGCAGAATGGGATGATATACTGATGCCACTTAGTGGGCACCTCAACCTTCTCAGCTGTAAGGCAGCTTTTGATCTCAGGGGCTCTCTGGAGAAGTAAAGCTTAGATCTCCTTGTTCTGGGGCTGAAGTGAGAAGCCTGTAGCAGTATGGCGGACCTCAACTAGGTCTTGCAGCTGTAAGTTAAGCTCTCTTGTTACCACCATCTTAACTGAGTGAGGGGCTAGGGTTCTGGAGGTAGGGATGTGTTCTGCAGGGAGCCGAACTAGTAGGCGGAGGTCCTGGGTCTGCTTAGGCTGGCGTGTGCGGCTGGTGGCCCGCCGGCCTGCTGCTGGGTTCAACCTGGGGCTGGAGCTAGGGCTGGGGCTGGGGCCGCTAGCGGTAGAGTTACTAGCTGCCTAGGCATACGTTTTTCCACTGCTGGGGCCAGGGGTGGGTCCAGAGATTTCTGCGGTTGCAAACCAGGTAAAGGTATCGATGAGGCCCTGGGCTGTAGCCTTCAGTCGTGCTGGGGCCGTCCTAATGAGGGCATCTAGGCCTCTGGCGAGGAGGTCCAGGGCCTCATCTCGGAGGGCTTGACCCTCTCGAGCCTGCTGGAGGGCGGCGGTGGCCGATCGTGGCCCCCTTCCCAAGGGCCGGGTAGGGGGGGGCGTGAGGCCCCTCGGTCGTGGAGGTAGGGAGGTAGGGGGGGGAGGGGTCTGGGGGAGACTATGCATAGAGGATGAGAGACCCCTAGGGGCCTGCGAGGGGCCCGCGGCCGGCTGTGAGGCCATCGCGGGCGAGGGTTCCGGTTGTTAGGGGGTTGATTTGGTGGTGTTAGTGTTCAGGTTGCGGACCCAGCACGGCACTAACAGTGGGTGCCGGCGGGATTGTATGTAGGAGGGAAGTGTGATCTTTCGTGTGTAGCTGAGGGGTGTAGCCTCAGTCTCATTAGGCTGCTGAGGTGCTATAGAAGTGGCGTTATTGCTTGTCTTAAAGCATGTCGATTCCTTAGTATCCCAGAAGTTGCTTGATTCTTCCTTCCTGGTCGTTAGGTTCCTCTTTGGAGCTGGAGTCGTCCACACTAGGGGTGAACCTATAGGCAATCTCTGTCTGAGTGCGTTATCAGGCAACGTCGCAAGGTTTATCTAAGTCATAGGGAGAGCTTTCTCCTTCTCTGAAAGTCTAGTTATTAGTTATACTGAGGAGTTATTATTCTATTAGAGGATTATATTAGTATTCTAGTTCTTCTTCTGATTCTTATTATTGATATAGTTATGCTTATCTGTTGTCTTCTTGCTGGATTAGCTCTATTTCCTTCTGGATTTATTATTCTTTGTAGTGGAGTTGCTAGCTAGTTATGCAGGGGGTGATTAGTTCTAGTTGCTGAATTCGTAGCATCTCATTAAGTTGTTCAACTGGTTTTCTAGCCACTTTGCTGTTGCTGGAATGCATTATTGCCAGGTTCCTAGGGTGAGTGTCTAGGAGGGTTATATTATATCCAGACCGTCCAGGGTTGCTATCCCTTAGGTAGTGTCCTGATATTTCTTTGTCTTTAAGGTGAATTTAGCAGTTATTATTATAGCATCTGGTCTATAATTAGGATGTATATAGGGCTTCTGCAATTATGTTGACTTATTGAGGTCGCTCTGCCACTAGTCTCTAGGGGAGCTTCTTAGGCTGTCTGCAGTCTTTAGCGATATAGCCTTACTTATTGCAGTTGTAGCACTTAGGGTTCTAAGGTTTTTTGTTGTTAGGTTTAGTTATCATGCTGAGATCTATAGGTCTGCTGTGTTGTCTTTAGGCAGTGCTCTGGCGGGTGTTATTCCAGTTGTTGCAGGGTCTGTTGTCATTCTGCTAGCTGTTGAACTTCTGTTGAGGCTGCTATTAGTACTTACGTCCTGAATTCAGATTTTGTTGTTTCTCTCCTCGTTCCTTTTGTTGTTTATAGAGGCGGTTGTTAACCTTAATAGTATGTTCAACATAGGCGAGGAAGCTAGGAGGTGTCTCTAGTTTAGCTATTTCGTCTTTGATATCATCCTTAAGTCCTTAGTAGAAGGCAAAAACTTTGCTTTCGTTAGTTATATAGAGTCTTACAGCTAATCGCCTAAACTCTGCGGCGTAGAGTGTAGCTGACTTAGTTTGTTATAGGTAGGATAGGTCTCGCTCAGCCTATCTTTATTTATCAGGGTTGAGGAAGAGAGATTCTAGGGCCTTAATATAGCCTATAAAGCTGAAGAAGATATCCTTAACTTCTTAGCTGTATTTTTCGACAGGGTTGTTAAGCTATTCCTATTGGAGGGGTTCAAACCAGGCAAGGGCTTGTCCCTAAAGGAAGGTGGCAGCATATATAACGCGTTTGGTGTCGTTCTGGAAGGTGTTTATATGGAAGGCCTGGTAGGTTTGAACCTATACCAGGTGTCCTTTGAGTTATCCTGGGGTTCTGTCGAAAGTGGAAGGTGTGTTAAGCTTAAGCTGTTCTCATCCTTCAACTAGGGTGGATATAACGTTAGCGGCAGCTTAGAGGGTGGCAACTTCTTTCTCCAGATCCTGGTTCTTGCGGGCTTGTTCCTGGAGTTCGCTAAGGGCTGCAGCGTTCTGGTTAAACATTTCGCATATTACCTTGAAGTTGCTGTTGGTCTTGTTAAGCTGGCGCTTAAGTCCTTTGGTGTTATCCTTGCTGTCTGAGTCGTCCTTTATCTTCTGGTCTCCTAGTTCCTAGGCTAGGTTTTAGGTGGCTCGTCCTCTGGAAGTAGACGAGGATCCTAGGGTAGGCGACTTAACAGAGGCGTAGGAAGATATTATCGTTTGTTACTGTTAGTAGGAATTAATAGTCAACTTACTGAACAGGAGCAATCAAAGTGTTACGGTCAGCTATCCGACAGTAGGGTCTGCTAATAGAAGCTGGGGATTAATACGTTCTAATAGTACACTAGGTTGTAGTTATAGGTCGTAGTTTGCAGGCTGTAGTAGATTGGTTCTTCAGAGGCTAAGGTGATCAGTCTTAGACTTAATAATGATTTGCAGTGAAGGTAAGCTGAGAGTATCTATGAGGATGAATACTAAGTTGATTGCTGAAGAGCTATAGAAGTCTGACTATAAGCCAGGCTCAGGGTCATACTATATATAAGTCTAATTCTGAACATGTTCCTTTGTACCTTAGGTCGATCTGGATCATTCCGATCCAGAATGATCGTTTGGCCCCTAAGTTGTGTTGGATCATATTGATCCAATATGATCGTTATCTTATCATCATGTGACTTGGACCATAGTTCTTCTGTTACCGAGTGAGTTCCTGTTGTTCCCATGATCCTGCAGTATAAATGTCCTGTCCTAGCCGCCCGACGCCCAAGTGGGTCGGTCAACTGTTATCCATGCATAACGGGTCGTAACATTAAGGCTATCGCAACCAATACTAGCCTACGAAAAGCTTTATTACATTATAGTGTGCCAAAGACCACTCTGCTACGTCAAATTCAAGGGGCTCAGCCACGAGATATTACCTTTTCTGATCTGCAAAAGCTTTCTACAACCCAGGAAAGCCACCTAGCTGAATAGGTTCAAATTCAGGCTGCCCTAGGCCTGCCTCCAACCCATCAACAACTCAAGGACTTTGCTGAACGCATCCTACAGGTCCATAGAGACTCCCAGCCTCTTGGAAAGAACTGGGTGCAGGCTTTTATTAAGAGAAACCTATCTATAAGGGTCTAAAGAAGCAGAGCAATCAATTCCCAGCGTATTAATAGAGCTTCAACTAATATAATCAGGCAATAGTTCAAACACCTCGCCATACCTAAGATTATAGCTATTAAGGCCTCTAATTAATATAATATAGATGAGACTAATATTCTAGAAGGCAGAGGATTAAATAGGCTTATTCTTAGATTATTAGAAACTTATTTTATCCGCAAGAAACAGCTTAGATTGCATACTTAGATATCTCTAATTAAGTGTATCTCTGCAACTAGCAAGGCACTACCTCCACTTATTATATATAAGGGTAAGAATATCTAGCAGCAGTGGTTCCCTTTAGATCTGACGCTATATGAATCCTAGAAGTTCACAGCTACAGAAAATAGGTGGACTTCAGACTCTATAGCTGTTAAGTGGTTAACAGAGGTCTTTGTCCTTTTAACCTAGCCAGGGGACCCCTCAGAGGTTAGACTATTAATCTTAGATAGTTATAGAAGCTATAAGACTACTGCTTTTATGTATATATGCTTTAGGAATAAGATATATCTGCTGTTCTTATTAGCACACACGTCATATATCCTTCAGCCACTTAACCAGTTGGTTTTTAGGCCCCTTAAGGCAGCATATAAGAAGGAGCTTAGATTGCTAGCTGAATAGGATGCTAGTATAGTTATAAGCAAGAGAAATTTCATTATATGCTATGGCAAGGCGTATAAGGTAGCCCTAATAAGCAAGAATATTATTAGTAGCTAGAAATAGACTGGTTTGTGGCCTATCAGTATGGCTAGACCCCTTATGAGCCCTCTGCTGCTTGAGAACACTTTAACCCCTGCCAAACCAGCTGGTCAGGTCTGCAAAAGGCTCTCTGATAGCAAAGCAAGCGAAAAATAGGCAGCAGATATATCAGCAGTCCCTTAGTCAACCCCCAAGAAGAGGGATAAGCTTCAGGATCAGTTCAGCCTGTTCAGTAAGCTGGATAATAATGAGCATACGCAGCGCCTGCTTTTTCAGAAGGTTCAAAAGGGCTTTAATGAGAAGGCATAATAACTGGCAGTAGCCTAACGAAAAATTGAGGCACTATAAGCAGAGATTGATGCTAGTAGGGTCAGGAAATGGAAGAAGGTCAAAATGAGCCTAAATTCGAAGTTTGCCGATATTGAGGCTATTTGGAGGGCTTAAATCGAGGCGGGCGAACTTGAAAGTAGCACAGATGAATCCAGCGAGTCTGAAAACCCTAGTGATAGCGAAAGTTTCATCGTTGTGGCATCATAATGTATATTGATATTGGTTGAAGTTGATGTGTATAAATGTGAGGGCATCAAAAGTGGGTGGTCCGGAAGTGGGTGTGGGACGTTACCAGTGACAGCGCGGGCGCTATACACGTGTCGTGTAGGTTGAACGTCGAATCGTCCTTGACGTACGGGTAGATCAGCCGCGACAGGTTCACAGACCTCTCGCACGACACCACCCCTGGGCATCTCATCAGCCTGTTCACCACCGCAAACATGCATCCGGCGGTGGCGGGACATGACCTCAGAAGTTCGTTTATGTGTCCTGTCTCGCACATGGTGGTCTTGTTTGGCACAACTGAGCATACAATTGCAGCGGCCTTCCCGAACTCGTGTTCTGAAGGCTTTGGGGCAGCTACCGTGCCGGACGGAGTGGTCACTTTAGAGTCAGACGTAAGCATCAGTTTACAAGCCGCGTCCCACTGTTTCATGCCCATAAGCACCACGTCAGCGTCTGAAGAACCTGACATGTGACATGTGGTCGTGGCGGTCGAGCACGGAGGACAGCTGGAGCATACACGCGCCCAGAAGATGGGCACCACTGGATATTCTCACATTGGCGTGGCAGTACGCACCCTTCTCGTCTCTGTTTTGCTAAAACCCGCTCAAGTACGAGCTCTCTCTGCTTCTGGGCTCTGCGGACATGTTTTTGTTTACGGATATCAAGAACATACACAGCTGCTCGTGTCTTCTGTTGTTCTGTTCTCCCGTCTCCTTTGCCAGTCTCACTATGTCTTCCGAAGCTGACCTTACGCCTATCAACACTATCACTGGCGTCTCTATGCCCGCGTGCGCTGATGCATCCCTGATATTGTTCGCCGTCCTATGCACATGCTCGCCTTCTTTTTTAGACACATACAGCTTGGCCAGCCAATTGACTTGAGCGTCAAGGTCCGTGATGCGCAACGAGTCGGAAGACGAGGACGACATCGCCCTGTGCGACGCTGGCAACAGCGTTGCCAGCTTCTACCACGATGTACTCAACGGGGAACACCACGAAGTAACGGGCGCGAAGCCGGGAGACGTTGCGCATGTTGTTGGACAAGGCGGATGCGTCCCTCCTAGACGACAAGTGCGACAGTATCTATGATACGACCCACCAGACGGCTCTGCCCGCGTCGTCCATCACGATGCTGACACGAGTGCTGACAGGACTGTGTGGTAAGAGAACAGAGCCAGGCACGGACTCGAGGTTGGTGTTCACCATGGCCGTGTAGATTAACGATAGCGGAGGCGTGCTCAGACTGTCCTTCGTGCAACCTGAGATGGTCACATGCACAGTCTACCTCGACGCTGGCACTTTTTCAAGCTTCTCGAAGAGTATCCTAACGTGGTGAGAGAGAACAACGACGCAAAGATGAGTAAGCCTAGCATGTGCGTGAGGAAACGCAAGGTAGCAGGAAGGATCGTCCCTTACCTTGTTGACCGGTGCGGGTTAACGGAGGAGGCAGCGTGGTCCCACCTCAACGCGATGGGGACATGGTTCGTGTACATTTTAACGAATGACTGCCAGACCCGCTATTTGTCGCACGCAAGAAGATCGTTGGAGGGACCACGTAGGCGAAGACGCCGTGATGACCGACTACGACTCGATGAGATCGTTCAAGCTCATCCGCGCGCCACGCGCGGGCACTTTTTATGTTACGCCAAACAAGAGCACGTGTGTGCTACCAATGAACAACGGTAAGTTCAGGGTACATGGAAGGCCGTCTGACGTTCAAGCTGTGTGCAGATCGTTCAGAAAAGCTATAGTTAATGTTTCGAAATCAGACGTCTGGGAGGCATTCCTTCTCAGCCTCCAAGACATAGGCCCACAAGCCTCTGCGCCCCCATGACTCGCGTCCTTTCAGAACTGCACTTGCAACTGCGTCCTCCACCCTCAGCTCGCCGTATGTGGAGTGACAAAGCTCAAAGCAGCTGCTACTGAACTTCCACGGGCCGCTTAGACTAGCGCGCCAGCACAAGCGTCTAGGCACGACAGACTGGAGTACTGCTCCACTGTGGGGGTGACGAACTCGAATCCCTCGCGCGACCTGGATCCCATCAGACGCCTCACCAGAGCTGAGTGTGACGTAGACGAGCTCACCGACTGTGTGTGTATAAAGCTTCATACACTGAGCATAAAGTCCCTGTCAACGTGCTTGAACGTTTCGTGGCTCAATTCGTAGTCCGAGCTGCAGAGAACTGCGAGGACTATAGGTAAATGCATGTTTCTTGCAGTCTTAATGTTCTGCTTCGATATACGCTTGGCTACACATATGGATATCTCGGGCTCTTTGGACAGGGTGGTTCTCAGCAGCTCGGCCATGTCCGCAGTGTTCACGAGGATGCAGTGATCGTGTGCCTAGCCATGTCTTCCTCGACGCCGACTACAGGCAAAAAGACGGAATAAAGATTGAGATGGCTGATGTGCCTGTCTACTCGGAGATTCATGTCCGTGGCTGTCGTGGTGGGTGGATAAAGCAACGGCGCTGCGAAGTTTTGAAACACAATGCTTCACACTGAACACTCTCGTATGGTTAGAAACCCAACTCTGCGAGCTTGGCAAGCACCGCGTCTGGGGTCACCTCAATTTTGTGGGGTTTAGTAGCCTCCAGTTCAGAGGTCGTGGACCTGCGCTCCTGCATCCTCACGTCTGCAACCACAGTGTTGATGTACGCTCTGACGACGTCTCCCGCGATGACGACGCCGTCGGAGGGTCCTCACGGGGCACGCTCCTCGAGTGGGATCTTCATGTCTTGCTCCCTGCTGGACTTAACGAAGAAGTAGAACTCCCCGTTGACAACTATACCCCTCTCAGTCGCATCCATAAGTACTCTGATGTTGTTGGGGTGAAACATGATGTCCCCGCCAAGCACGCCAATGGTCTTATTTGTGGGGTTGACGTTCTGCCACCATTCCTCAGGGGTGGACACGAGGTTGCCACTGGTGGTCTGGAATGTCGTTCGTGGGCAGCTTATGTCTAACGATTCTCGTGATGCCCTCACGGAAATACAGGTCAAATCAAGCGTAGAAATAACAATCGGTTTCTCTTCCATACTTTCCTGCTAAAAGTACGGAATCCTGATGTTGCTGATGTGGAGGCTGTCTGCAACCTTGCCTTTCTTCTTGAACCTCAGTGGGGCCTTCCAGTAACGCGTGGTGGCGCTCCGCCTACGTGTGAAGTCGCTTGTGGTCTCCTTCATCGTAATATCCTCTATATCCATACCTCCAAACGACTTGGGGGAGTTGATCATTATGATCGCACCCTTGCCCACAGTAGGAGGAGCCTTGTCGTCCATCTTAGTGCTAACGACGCTCGGGAAGGTCAACGCGTTGAAATGGGGTGTAAGCTCTGGAAGCGGTACTCCTGAAACTAGTACTTGGTGCGCCACTGCAACAGCGTACGCGAAGTTGCTCGGGTCCAGGTCTACCACGGCTACGCCCCGAAGGAACCTGTCGCGTATCACCATCAGGTATGCCGTCAGAACGCCAGAAAACAGAGGTGTGGCTAGAGACGCGCAGCGCGCGCGTCTGTGTATCTGTGTAGGCAACAAACATGAACGATTGGTCTATACCCCGTTGAAAGTAGTAGCACCATTGACGTAAGGTTGGATGAAAACCTCAGACACATAGATACAAGTATTGGGCTTATGACTACGCAGCCTGACCCTTTCTCGCAGCTCGCGTCTTCCGTTTGTCTGGAGACGCTAAGTTTTAACTTCTCCAGGTGCAGCGTAGATGAAAGAAAATGACAGCAGTAGTGAACGACGATTCTAAACACGCCGTGGGGGGGGGGTCCTGAGTGGACATGGGAGATGAATGCATAGAGGTCTGCACCTGCACGATTCTTCTGGACTAACCGTTACGGGGCTCGAGGCTGCGTCTTGGTCTGAGACCCTTGATATATGTGCGTCCTTCACGCCCGACTACAGAAGACCAAGACATCAGTGTGCATTTGCGAGCAATCTGTCTTTCTGTGCAGCCTATAGACGAGGTCCTGGCCCCCCATGCAGCACACCGGGCCCGACTCTATAAACGCCTTGTTCAGCTTGCTGTGCTGTTCTGGTTCAGCCCCCTGGTGCCGAGGCACGGTCCAGTCTTCGTCTTTGTAGTACATTAGTTCGCCCGAATGAGACATCACGACGTACGGCAACACAACGTGGTTGTTAACCGCACGCCTAAATGGACCTGTCGCGTTTCAAAGAGCTGGTTGAAACGAGAGGGCCGATTACCTGGGTGGGCTCAGTGAAGAATGGCATAGGCGCAAGGCTATCGGCTGAAAAGAAAATAACAGTCATGACCATTCGTGAGGGCCTCGGAGTGAAGAGAGGCGCGACTGTGGTCTACAACAACGAATCAGACAAGGACGACACAAACACAGGCGAGGTCTCGCCTCGTCAGTATAGCGACATAAGACTGGCGTCGGTCCTTGGGCTTAACATTTGCCGAACATGCACGCCAGGAGGGTTCCAGAAGTACAGGCCTGTCGAAGGAGCTTGCACCATGTCATACGACATCGAAGTTGACGCCAGTGGCAACTCCGCCGGCGAGTTTCCGCTGGTCGACAACGCGATACCATCTATAGCGTGTAGCTGCACCTGGGACTAAAGGTCGTATTTCTCACCATAGACACAGGAGGGGTGACCTCCGTCAACGAAGTCAAGCTGGTGCAGTGTTCGACGTTCGCGGAGGCAGTGCGATGCTTCACGGAGGCTTCGAAAGCCCATATGCCACTGTGGTCGATCGGGTGGAACAACTACGGGTTCGATAACCAGTGCATGTTGTACCATGACTTCGAGATGAGCGGGATGTTCGAGCAGGTTCGCATTGGGAGCTCAAAGATGGTGAGGTACGGCAGCATACTCCACATTCGTGGGTGTTACAACATAGACGTCATGGCTTGCTTACATGATGAGAGCCAGGCCAGGCCAATACTCAGCGATATCTCTGAAGGCTGTCTCGCAGGAGACGGGGTGCTCGCACAAGCTAGACATGCCGGTCATAAGCAAGGACGTGGATCTGGATTCTCTTGTACAGTCCGTTGTGCTTTGCATCAGTAACAGCTATTGGAAGGTGGTGCGTCAAGCTGGCGTACAGAGTTCTTGAACGCCACGGTCTTTCCATTCTGTACGGCGATACCAATTCGTGTTTTGTGTCCCCGTCTAGTGCTGGTGACAAGTCTGAGGAGGGTGCACGCCGCTGTGTCTCCGAGGCACTCAGCTCTTTGCGAAAGAATTTCGAGGATACCCCCTTACAGGAAATGACCATGGAGATGGAGAGCTACCATCCCAGAGTTATACTGCTAGACAAGAAAAGTTACTGCAAGATGAACGAAGATGGAACGATAAAGTATATAGGCGTCTCTGCAGTAAGACGAAACACTATAGGAGTAGTCTATAAAATGTGCGTCAGCATATGCATATCTATCCTTAGCTACACTATGGTTGAGCCGCAGCTAAACTTAATATCTAGACACCTTGAGGTGATGCTAATATAGGTTATAAATAGAAACGTTACTATGAAGGACGTCTCAAGCATTACGTCTAGAGATGGTATTAAATGCTACGCATATAAGTTAACTAGAGGTAGAACTATAAGAAGCATAATGTGGGAATCACCCTTGGACGCATCTAATGTTATAGCAAAGGAGGTTTTGAAAAGCATAAGAGAGGAATATGATTGAATAATTGTTCTGTGTGGCCTTGGTGGGACTTCAGACATATGTCTAAGGTTGATGAGATTTATGGATTAATTGTGCTTCGACATTAAGTTGGAGAAGTTAGAGAGATACATTAAGCACGTAATAGTCTGAGGTTTATCATTAAAACTCTCTATATAGTGACCCAGTTTGCTGTAGTCAGTTCTAAATCTTTCTTCCCTTCTAACCTTTTCTTACAATTTGCTGCTTAGAGGCGCACCTTATTAACTACCATATGAAAACTTTATCTACCCACCCTATGTCTCTTGAGAGTGCTCCCTCCCTTGAAGTAATGGGGTACTCCGACTTTTCCAGCTGGTACGAGAACATATGTGCAAGGTCATGCACCTCAGGCTCAGAATAGTCGCAGCCATAGAACCCCATAACCGATCTAAACGCCTCCGTGCAAACATAGTGACGTTTGGAAGCGGCCACTTCCTCAAGAATTTGAGGATTATATGCACCCACAACACTGGCAACTCTAACTCCTGTTACCTTTTGAGGGCTTATAAGACACATCAGGGTGCCATCCACGTTTGCGCATCATGACGACGCCGCCTTCGCCTTCGCGTAGCATAACTGCTTAAATATGCAGCACGTTGGCCCCTTGCGTCCTGCCTGAACGCTCTCTGGGGGCCTAAACATGTTGGCTATAAAGTTGAAACTCTTGCTTTCAGACAACCCTACACTGTGAGCATCCAGAGCGGACTGCTGCGCTTTAGAACACTACAACATCACCGCTCTCAAAGAGGGCGACCCTGGGTCCGGACCCGGCTTTGCAAGGACCACCGTGCCCTCGGCTGTCTGAACGCAGAGACTGCCACCTTCCGACCTGTAAAAGCATGATGCCGCCACCTTCGCGTTCCTCGTTAATTCTCCAATAGAGCGCTGAGACAGCTGCTGTCTGAGTATACTCATAGTTCCACGTATCGACTAGGACACGAAATCCAGCTCGGTTGAATCTGTCCGACGTACCTTGGACGCACACTTTAGGGTTTCTTGACTGCTCTCCAAAGTACAAGCCGCAGTCTCCATCCTTCAGCTGCTTGGAGCTCAGAGTCGTGAACTCTACAAAGCACGCGTGGTCTTCGGGCATGTCTGTGTCCGGGCTCAGGCCGAGGTCGCGCATCATCTTTCTGCCTTCGCTGAACTTGCTCAGTTCTGGCACAACCCAGTTAGACGCCTCCCACAAAGACCCCTCAGACGAAAGGGGGTAGCAATGGGCCTCGTCCCCGTCGAAGTCACCGTGAAACCCCGTGAACGCTTCAGGCTTTATGCCTACGCAGGGTCTGTCCCATATACTCACTTTCATAGGCTGTGTGCTCAGCCACGTAAGGGAGGGAGGACGAACAAGCATTACGTAGTCGCCTTCTTGGAGGCATCGCTCCACCATCTTGCCTGTATACTTTCCATCAGTGTCTTTTTCGTGGACACAGAATACAGTCGTTTCTGCGAGTTCCTTGGCTATGCACACATAGTTACGCGGAAGATGCACTTGCGGCACAGCCACAAGCCTTGAGCTGCCGGCCACAGGCGTGCTCATTATCGCTCTCATATGGCCACGCTGGGTGTATTTGGTACGTTTAAGCGCGTCCTTGTACGCGTCCGGGTCTCGATCGAACGCCATTGACGCCGCCTGAAGGTACTCTGTACTTATGGGTCCTACTCTCACGGACAAGGCGTGGGGAGGAAGGAGGTTGCCCTGAGGTGCGGTACACATATAGCCGAAACACCCTGCATGGTGTCTACAGCCCGAGGAGTAATCGTCGTCGGTCGACTCCACCGTGACAGTCTCCAGCTTGTGACGCGGGCCGAACGGCTCGAACCTCACCGACACCACCGCGTGACCTTCCTTCACTTCCGAACCGTCGTAGACGCGCCGTGTGAAATGCTCTGGGTCCATCGTGGTAGCACAACGCAAGGACGTTGCGTTTTTCACCGAGGTAACGCCAACATGGAACAAGCCAGGCTTTCACTGTTTTTCCTGTCTACGAACCCGCAAGAGCGGAAACTCCTCGAACAGTCAGGATCGTTCATGACACTGCACGACGGGTGCGGAACGAAGCTCGTGCCTTTGCCCCAGCTTCATGTCAGGCGCCCGAACTCAACGCGACTAAAGGCGGACATAATGGCTCTGTGTACCTATAGAGATAATAATAGAGTCGAACGAAGCGTACCATGGGCTACAGGAGCTGAGGGTTGGGGTGGTGTGTTCCGAAGCAAGCGAGGCTACAGTTGTGGGAAAGTATTTGTATAGGCATACATCTGCATGTGTCGTCACGCCGAGCGGGGATCTTAGGCAAAGAGTGGTTCAGCCCGGGCTACCTGTTCCTGTGCTGGAGACGGCGTAGTACACACGTACATGGTTCGAAGGAAGGGGTCTGCGGGGAGACAAGGCGGAGCGCCCGTCCGGGCGGGCGCCAGGGCAGCGGCGCTGCGCCCTCCACACCAACCAACCATGAACGCCGTCTACGCAGAACTTCAAACACAGTGGTGCAACGGTTGGCTAAGGCGCGCGGTAGAAACACTCGACTGTCATCTTGTTTTACACTACGGCCTGGATACAGAGGTAAAGGGAAGGATCCATTCGTTTATTACCGTTCCCCATGGGCTAGGCCCCCAGCACACTGAGGTCGTGCAGGCTCGCTCTCAACTGTGGCCCAATTCTCTGAACCAAGATCCGCATCAACCTATACACGCTCGACTGCCCCGTCGATCGCCAGCCTTCTGAGAGATCGAAAAGCCGACCCAACAGGGGAAATACTCCAAGCCGTGGCCGTAAGTCAAGATGTCTGAGCCGACTGCCGACATGGACTTTTCGCAATGGAGCCAGCCTAGCCAGTTGTCAGTTTTCTTTTCGATGACCTTTTGTTTTTGCCACTTACTTCAGAATGTAGAAAATATCCTCGAACTCAACGATCGTGTGCTTGAACTCGGCCGCATCTTGGTAGATTTTCGTTCCAGCAGTCAACAAGGTGCGTCTCCAGGCGGCAAACAGCGAAGAAAAAAACTTAGAAGGGAAGAAAGATTTGGTTGAAGGTGAGCTGGAGGTATTCGTACTCGTCCATGTTTGCTTGGAGCTGTCTGTTGTTGGATGGAGAGAAAGGAAGAAAAGAAGCAATCAGACGTTATACCTAAGCAAGGACAGACTGTGGTGAGATCCGTGCGAGTGAGACACTTTGCGACGGTGATGTCAAAGGCAGCTGTCGTTGTTTGCTCTCTCGACTGTGGAACCCTGAAGGAAAGGGTAAGCAGGCTTCCGACCTGGGTGCCGTAGACTGAGGGGTTCCTGTCCGGGGGCGCTTCGGATTTGAACTTCTCTTTGCTGTCCCGAACTCGACGATCGTGTGCTTGAACTCAGCCTTGCTTGAACTCGGCCTTTCCATCTTGGTAGATTTTGTTGACTGCCGTATGACTCTCACGGGGAAATATTCGAGGGCCAGGATGGCTCACAGAGAAGCCTCTATCGCACAAGGTCTTCGAACTTAACGATTGTGTGCTTGAACTCGGCCTTTCCATCTTGGTAGATTTCGTTAAAGGTGATAGTTTTAGGGGCCATAGACTGGGGGGTTCCTGTCCGGGGACGCTTCGGATCTATTTCCTGGTAAGAAGAAATCTCACTGGCGTCTGTCTTACGCTTGAGTTGTCGTTGAGGATCCGCCTGGAGCTGTCTGGTCAATTCGTCTTGTCGTCCCGGAGAGAGATGCATTGTCGAAGAGGAAGACTTGACGTTGGCTGAGTCAACAAGGTGCGCCTCCAGGCGGCAAAATGCGAAGAAGAAAAGTTAGAAGGGAAGAAAGACTTGACGTTGGCTGACGCCTCGGCCGCTGTTGGAAGGTTTGTGTTAGTCGAAGAAGAAGACTTGGAAGGGAGGAAAGAGTTGATTGTTGGTGATTGGGATGTTGGGGTGTTGGTGAAGTCGGGACGTTGGTGAAGTTGGGACGTGGATTCGGGCAGATTCCATGGAATCATGATTGTGGGCAGAGACAGCAGGGGCTGGGGGGGGGAGCGCCATCTATATTGGTTCTGAGGACAGGGACACCCTATCGGTACCTACCTTACGGTGCACTATCAGGGTCACCATTAGGGTAGGTGCGGCGCATGGGATACCCGGACGTCTTTCGGAGGCAGGGATGTGTCTCCAGCAGAGCCCTGCTGCTGCGTTCTTCCTTCCAGGTTCCGTCTCCGTCCAGTAAGGCACCTGCTCCGTACCTACCTTACCCAAACTTACCCAAACACGCCAAAGTAGACGGGATGCCCGGGCGCTCGCTGACCTTGGGCGGCTCCACTCCTTCCTGCCCTCAACTTGAGATTTTTAAGAGCACTCTGCACCCGACAACAATCACAGTCGTGACGTCGAGATGGACCTGCCCCACACCACTGCACAGGTGCAGCCGCCATCCTCCCCTCCAATCCACATCCATCTGGAGGCGGATGACGATGACCGTGACGATAGCATGATGCTTCCGACTCTCGACCACTTCTCCAAGCTTGTTGAAGACAACGAGGACCACGACGCCCAATCTCTTGTCGAATTTGTTGTGGCCAATGACCTTCTCGAGCCCGACGATCCTTTGCTCGATTCGGCAACCCCCGGCCTTCCCATCGTCGCCAGTCGACCCGGCGAGGACAACAACCACGGAGATGAGTCCGAGCGCGAGTCTCGTGTCAGCACCCCACAGCCAGATCCCGTAAGCAAGCGACATGTCATCCTCTCCAAGCAACCCCGCTGACTAAATACCATCCTTCCAGATCCCGTTGTGGACCGAGAATGAGGCGCGTGCCCTGGCTTTGTTTCTGCAGACCATATACGGTCCTCTGACCGTTGGCCAAGTTGCGGAGCAGATGGACCGCAGCGCCACGGAGGCCACAGCCATGATCGTCTGTACTTGGCTTTCAGCCATTCGCGTGTTGGAGGGACGGGCCGTTCCCTGGTGGGTCGGACGCCCCGTCGTCGACAGCATCGGCTTGGGCCGAGTCGCCGTCTTCATGCGGAACGGAATGCAAGTCGTGTTGCGGCTGTATGACACACAGGGCGAGCTTGATCTCGAGGTTTCTATCGACAATCCGAGTCAAGTCTACGACTACGAACCCCGTATTTTCTGAGACGCGTCGCTGCCGTTTGTCGGGCTTCTTTGTTTGTCGTTTCCGAGGTTAGCTTGCATCCAGGAGTCGCAGATACACCCGACGTCATTTCCAAGACTCAAAACTTCACCAGCAGCCCTCCCTTAGCTAGCAGCCTCTCGAAGAATACAATCTGTGAAAACCGCCTCCATCATTCCGCCTGAATTGTTGTGCAACCCATCTCGTTGAGTGACCTTGGAAGCGGAGTGTTGTGCAATTTTGGACGACAAACAGTCGCGAGCCACACATGTGTTTAATTGCAAGGGTCAAAGTGGCGCGGCGGGGCCCAGTGTGACGGGACGGGAGGCGGGGGACACTGACGCTGTGGAATATCACAGCAGATACTCCGCCCGAGAGATCTCCCGCCGACGGGAGTCCAGTGCAGGCCGCACAAGACGCGCGCATCCTCCGGGCGATGGCAGCGACTGGGACAACTCCGTCTTCTTTCTTGTTCCTGCCCGTCCTCTTTCTTCCCTTGCTCATACTTTTAGGCCTGAAAAGTATGACCATGCCTCTGTCTGCCTGGGGCAGCAACTCCACCCTGCACACTTGTCCCCCCCGCTGCGGGTGGCAGCGACTGCCATTGACCGTTGACCACCAAAAGTATGACCATGCCCTCAAGGTATCCACCTGGAAGGTACCTTGTGACACGGTCAGACTTTGCCCGGTAAGGCGGGTGGGTACCTACCTTTGCTGCCTACCTTATGTGACTGCGCGTGCCCCGCCATCTGCTCCAGAACAAGTGTCAGGTGTCCATCCAGGTCCTGATGGAGCAGTTATTGCCTGGGTGCCGCCTAAGATCCAGATGGGCAGGAGGCAGCATACTCGTAGTTTCCCGCCTTCCTTGGGTCTTGCCCGAGGTCTGTGCAGGTCGTAAAATAGTATGACCCACACCGCTGATTGGATAAAAAATAATTATAAAGCTATTAGATATTTTAAAAAGCTTTAAATAAAGCTAAATATATATAAGTAAAAAACTAAAGCTTTAAAAGTAAAAAGACTAACTTTAAGTACTATAGAAGGTGTAAATCTATATATTAATAAGAGCTGTTATAAAGGAATATACTAGTTTATTAATATAAAAAATATTATTAGTAGCTAAGAGAATAGATTCCCTTATCCCTTATTAATATTTAGATTATTAAGAAGTATAGGCATTTATACCTATATTATATTACTAAAGGTTATTTAATCCCTTATAAAGGGATATAGTTAAACGCTGCGTGACGTAGCTTATACTTAGAATAGTATGAGTCTCCCCACCTAGTAACTTACGTAAGGGCAGCGCGCGCCTCACAAAGGGGGGAGCACGCATCTTCTGAGTTGGTGCTTTGGCTGTAATGCTCGATTTCGCCAGCGAGCCTTATGCTGGCCTGCGGGGTAGCTGGGGGAGAGTGATGGTGTCGTGCGGTGTGGTGAAAGCCTTCCTCGCAAGGTGAATCGTGTGGAAGATGTCGGGGCCGAAGTCCCAGCCATGATGAACGCAGAGATCCAGGTACCAAAGGGCATTCGTCCCAGGCCCAAGGCGCAAGCACCACATTTGAGAAGTGCCTCCCACAGGTACCTCAACCTTATGTTTTCGGCGTTAAGGTCATGAGGTCCACCTTAGGTAAGCCGCCAATGCTCGCTAATGCTCACCCACCTCCTGCAGTAAGGTACCTCACAGTACTTCTGCCCTGTGGTGCCACCCCTGTTCTGAGTGGTCCCCACTGAGAGTCAACCGCCCCGCGTTCGCCAGCGTGTGATGGCTGCCTGATGATTGTCACCGGAGTCGTTCAATTGGACGTTGGCGCCGAGCGCCGCCCCCAAGTCACCTGACCTGACTCGACAGATTCGGCCGAGTGCACGGATGTATTATTTTTCGACCTGCATCAGGCCGTTACATAAGCACAACAAGCATGGGCCAACTCATCCTCCAACCACTCAACCACCCAACCAACCGCCCAACCACCATTCTCGGCTCCTGCTGCTCGTTTTGCCCGGAACCCGCAACGGCGCCCCTTGACTGTCTGTATCATCAGCGCAAGCCTGCGGTATCTACATTTAGGCGACTCCGCAAACTCCGTCCCGTCTCAGTGTTTCCCAACTGGGACAATGCGCTGGCCGTGACGACAAGATTCACGTATCCCATGGCTTGAGAGCTTCCCATGCGAAATGGACCGTATGGCTGGAACTGAACGAAGTCGTCTAGTACCATGTCTACATCGCCAGGCGTCACGGCGGTCGCTTCCATGTTCTTTATGTAGTCGAGGTACCTCGCCCCGACGGTTGCCACGATTAGCCAATACTCATCCTGGTCCAGAGACAACATCATCCGACGCACTGGCTTCTCTTCAGGTCTACATCCAGCTGGCGGCGCCGAATCATCAGTCATCACCATCTACACAAGGTCGACACACGCGTGGGGAAATGATGCATGCACAGATGTGGGCAGAGCCACATCATCTTCGCCTCGTGTTTGTCAAGGCTGAGGAGGCCTCTTTGTTGACATGGACAAGGAGGGATCAGGAGAGGAAGTAGATCAAGACATGTGGACTTACGGTTTGTCGGCCTGGTCGCTACAGTATTCCTGGTAAAAAATAGCCGCCATCTCGGCCGTCTCCTCACGGCAAATATTCAATGCTTTCGCTGACCCATCTCTGCGGAACGGTTTTAGCTCAAAGTGCAAAAATGCCTTTCGGAGCCTGGGGCCTAGGTTGACGTAGGCGGCACCATCGGGGCAGGCCACGAATAGATACGGTCTTTTTTTTCCAGTCCCGGACGATGACGGCGCGGCTGCCTCCCCTTCTCGGACGGGCGGGATGGCGGCCTTGCCGAATCCATACCGTTGCTCTTCCGGCACGATGGACAGGTGGTTTGAAAACGATATCGAGAGGGCGTGGCCGAGAAGCGTGTCGGCATACGTGACAAAGAAATGGGACGTCTGCACTTCATACTCTGTCCTGAGGAGGCGAACGAGGGGCGCAGGCGCATCCGAGTCTGCGAGCTCAAGCACTGGAACAGCGTCCACCCTCTCGTTCGGGGGCTCTGCTGGGTCTCCGCCCTCCATCGCTGGCATCGCTGGAACCGGCTGTTCTCGTTGACCTGTTGCGCCTGGCCTGCCACCTCGTGGGGGCTTGGACGGAGTGTCAATGTCGAAACTGGTTTCGCTCAAAGACATGCTTGCAAAAATGTCTTCGATGAGATCCTCTGCATTCTGTGGTGGCAGCTGCGACTTGGCTCCGGTCAAGTCCAAACGGGATACCGGCTGCAGCAAGAGGTTTTCTTGAAGCGTGGATTCAAATCTTATCGTGACTTTCGGTGTGAAGTTCGGCATTCCCTTAGGCGGACCTTGAGTCTTGCCGATGGGCTTCAACCGCTGCCACGACGTAAAGGCAGGCCCGAACATGCCCAGGTCGTCCGCCTGGGAGGGAGATCCCAGCCTGGCCTTGCCCAGCGATGGAGTCACCGGAAACGGGTCTTGAGGACGTCGGTCATGGTTAGATGCTTCCACTGTGGCGATGAAGTTTCCAAACCGCGAATGGTTCGCGTCGAGACAGGATGTGGCCAGATCTCTGTCGGTGCGGTTGAAGAAGCCGGCGGTCTCGAGGTCGGCTGGAGCAGCTGCGCCCTCCTTCGGCTCAAGCCAGACAGCGCGGAGTTGGAGAAAGGCTCTGTGGGGAATCGTGGAACCAGAGAAATGCCCATCAGCTTTGATATCGCCCAGCTTCGCGTTTGCGATGCCCTCTGCCCGGACCTCGCACTGCCAGGCGTGAACGGTGTCCGGGAGTCGCATCCTGGGCTTGTTGTGCCCTGCGTGGTGTTGTCGCCGTGAGTATGGCCGAGATACGAGGCTCGAGATAGGCAGCCGGCGTTCGTTCTTCCTGTTTGTTGCTGGCGCGATCTTGATCGTGGGGTTGCGTGGGGACTGAGGGGTTAATGTAATTATCCGTAAATATTAAGCCAGCAACAAATTGTTCAGACATTGGATCGCCAGCGCGGAACCCTGCATCGTATTACGTAATCTCTGTCTGTGGCAGACGCAACAATGCCGACTAACACCGAAAGAGCTGAACATGGTGCACATGTCTCAGAGCAAGCGTCGGTCGCCTTGCCTGGAATTAGCTGACCAAAGTACAAAGGCGTAAACGAACATTTCGAAACCTCCAAAGGCAATCCTTCAAAACTGGGTATCATGATGTGCTTCCAAAGCAAGAATCACAAAGCCTTAACTCCGACCCACCTGCCGCTTCATACCCCGAGTCGTCTCGTGGTCACAGGCGTAACAACTCGCTCGTTCCGAGCAACACAGCGTCTCCAAATCCCAGCAATTGACGTCCACCCATCAAAGACCACCAGCCTGATGCGAAACTGCCGAAAGCTCTCAGTCTTGATTTCCTTTCGCGTCAATACGAGGCGAGCCTGGGGCCGATGATGCCGGGGATGCGGCCTCATCATGTTGGGGCTTGCTGCTACCGCTGCTGCCCGTGTCGCTTGTGCCAGAAGAATCGCTCAATCTGGAGACCACCCGATCCTTCGCGTGCTGTTCGAGCTGCCAGCGGTGACCAGATTTCCCTTGCTTTTCTACCCGTATGTTGTCGCTTTCGGTCGGAGTGAAGCAGAGCCATGACAGGACATCAAGCCAGCATGTTCTGGCTGCGTCACTTTCGCCAGTCAAATCCCTGAGAGACTTGTCCAAGCGGTTGACGACTCGAAGAATGGGTTTGTCGGTATCGGACGAGTCGATGTAGGCTTGACTGATGCGAACGCGGGCTCTCGTAAACGTCGCTACCGTAACCTAGAACCAGAGTCGTGTTAGCTACAATTCGTTGCTGATGAAAGCAAACAGCAGGAAGATGACGTACCGAGGGATCATGGCCGCCACTGCCAGGCTTCCTGAGCAGGTTGAGTCGCCAGTGAAGGAGGACAAGCATGCTGAAGAGCTCGCTGCGCAGGACCTCGTCTCGTGAGTGCTCATCTGGCGGTGTTTGGTCGGCCACAAGACAGCCAACGTGATGATGGTCAGTCTCGAGAACAGCTATCATCTCCCACGCGGGCGACTCGTCGGCGCCGATGACCAGAAGGTTCTCCCATGGGCTGTTTGTATCCGGGAATCGGGGCCGGGCGAATGCTTGGGCCGGCAGCACATTGGGACCTTCACCACCGCGAGGCAGCTGCCGCGAGAGACATCTAACGGTGTCCCGGAAAGCCTCTGCCCATTCTGTCGCGCTGAACGATGGTGCGCCCTCCGAGGGCCGAACATCTTTAGGGGGCCTGAGGATGTGGTTGATGGTGCTGGGAGCGCCGTTGCTTGGTTTCGGTGCAAGCTTTTCGATTTCAGTATCGAGATACGCGATGTTCAGCGGAGATGAGACCCATGGGGGATGATGGGATGCAGCCTCTGAAGTTGTGGCGGGGTTGCTTGAGGTTGTATACTGAATGGAATGTCGCTCGAGGAAGGCTTGGGTATCTGTAGGTCTCGTTGCTTTCAAGTCTCGAATTGCGATGCCCACGCGGGCAAGAGTCGGCTCGAAATTGTGCATCGTGGGCGAGTGTGACGATGGGTGAGCGACTGTATGCGCATGAACTTGGGTGGTGAGGGTGAGGTTGTCGCTGGAAGGATGCACGCCATCTTTCAGTCGTCTTTTGTTGACGCCTTTGCCTCTTTGTTGCCATGGTGAACCACCGCACTGGTCTGTGCACAGCTGTGGCTGGAGGCACGTGACGGGATGACAAAGAGATAGTCGGATTCAGCACCCAGGATGAACACCTCGGAGTAAGATTATGCAAAATTCCGCATAAACCTGACAACTGAATCTCACCTCCCCCTGCCACCAAGGAATCATGCTATGCAATTGAAGAGCTGGGTGCGCAAATATTGGATGATGATGGGATGAGCATTTGGATTGACTTGCGACAATAAGGTACATGGCGGCAGGTTCCCAACTGATGCCCTGGCATGTTGCTGGATTGACAGCTAGAGGATACTTGTCTTTTTTCGTGCATCCTCATACTGATGAGAGTACCTGGCCTGTGCACCCGTCCGCCATGTGATGGCGCCGGAGCCAGGTGGTTTTATGGGCCGACCCATGTGGCCTGGGTGTAGGGTCGGACAGGTGCGTGCACGCAATTCTTAAAGTACTAGCGTTGCGTTGTGGGAATGCACCAGGCTGAGTACTCGCCAGCGCACTCGCCAGATAATCCGGCTACTTCGTTGTACGCTCAATTGAAGCCCTAATCGCATGCCCGATTGAATCCTTCGTCGCGCGCGCCCGATTGAAGCGCTACGTGCACTGCGAAGGGTGTCTCCCTCCATCTTGGAAACGGAAACTGGAAGGGATCCAGCCAATGGGATGGCTTCGTTCTAGGCTGGAGGCCCCACACAGGCCACTGCGCCATCACAACATCCGACCAATCATTGGGTCTTGAGGTCTGTGCAGGTCGTAAGATAATTCAACCCACACCGCTGATTGACCAAGAGATGAGCAGGGTACTCCACTCTTGGGAGCCGCTGAATCTCCCCCTCGACTGGCCCCCCGCCGACCTCCTCGAGGCTATCACCGCCGTACAACCCGACGTCACCGACGACACATGCCCCCCCTCCCGAGCCTGCGACATGGCGATACATTATTGGAAGCCATTGCACTGCATCATCCCTTTCGGAAACCTGAAGCATCCATCCGGCTCGCGACGGCTGCCACCGTCGCTGCGCCTCCGCGACTGGCATCCACTCTGCAGAGGTTTGGGTAGTATGACGACGTTGGAGAACGCCTCCGTTGACCTCCTCAGATCCCTCCAGAGCGACGCCGACACCGCATCCCGAATGCTTCACCCTTCGGTCCACCATCTGCTTGCGACGCAGACTTCGGAGCAGACACGATCCCGTTGGAGATGCTGGTGGCTGCGATATTGGCCTAGGCTTCGAGTCTGCAGCCAAGTCGAACCGCCCCCGACACCTGACATCCGACACCCCTCCTGACTTGGCCCTCCATCTTCATCATCCTGACTTTCAACTCAAGTCTTGCAGCTCGTGACTGTGCCGCACCTTCGATTCCTTATGACGACAACTCGCCCCTTCCTCCACCTCGACTCGACTTTCGGGCTTCTTCCCTCCGCATCTTTCAGTCACCACTGAATCTCTTCGACGGCCTGGTCGTCCTCCTTCAGCACCACCAAGCCGCCCTTGTACCCGTCATTTTCACCGTGCAGAGACATCGTCGACAGACCCTATCGCATTCTCCTGGGACAGCTGCCCCCGACCAACACGACTGCTACCTTCACCCGGTTGCTCAGTCATGTCTACATAACATGCTCGGATCTCTGCACTGACGTCAAGGCCTGACCGTCGCCATCCCGCCCTCTGATTCGGACGCCGAGTTGCTGCGCCCTGTCGAGACGTCTCCCAATTCACCTTCAACATCGCCCCGCGTCCATATCAAAGAGCGGCCATGTTGTCGTCCGATTGGACTCAAGCCACGCCACATCCCATGTGGAATCCCTCTTCGAGCGGCTTCCGATTCATAACACCGGCGACGGCACATGATCTAGACTTGCTCGAGTCGCCATTGGTCTCGGCCTCGTTGATATCCTCCGGTACCGCACCGCCCCAGACACGCGCCTCCAGAAGCCGCATACCGACACCAGCTTCTCGTCCCCATTGTCCAATTACCGAGACAACTCTCACCCGCAACCCCCCACTGTACGGCCGCACTCCTACGGTCAAGCGGCAGCAAAGGCTGGCAACCTGGGGCGAGCAATACGCGCGTTGTAGCCAGGGTCAGTGGGAATTGGCGAGCGGCAGCGGTCAAGCGATCGGCGCCTACGATACCCAGTAGTAGATGGCGTCCAGTGCGGACAATCCAGGTCGGGTTTCGAGGTGTCCCTGGCTAGCTTGGACCACAATTCGCCGTCATCGTGAAAGGGGTCCCACGATTGTTCGCGCTTCCTCTCCACGGCTTTCGCCACTCGGATCCATCTGACACCCGGACTAGATAACGTATGCCGTAGTCTTCCTGGCAATCTTCGTGCCGTAGCATTGTGTTCCTCGGCTTTTTGTTTACTTTGCTCGCGACGTATGAGGTTGCGCATCAGCAGCAGCGTCGGTATGCCGATCGAGCAGGCCCAGCACATTCATGATCTTTGAGACATCTACTAAGACATGTCCAACAGGCCTCTCTAGCTTGGCTTTCAACACACGAGTCATCGTGGAACTGAAGCACGAGTCCCTCAAAATGCTGGTATGGAGTGGCAGATACTGGCAGATTCTGGTAGGTGGGTCGAGGCTGCAATGCACAAGTGATATCGGACCACTGTTCATTCCTTGGGCTGAAGCGCGATACTTCCGCTGCGAGGTCCGCGGGGTCCCGGCAGCATCCATTATGCGTGTCGGCTCAGCATTAGACGCATGATCCCGGCGCCCAGAGACTCACACATTGGAAGAGCTGTGAGCTGGCAGGCGGAGGAATGGATGTTGCGTTTCAACTGCTCGTAAGACCACGCCTAATCCATCCAGCGTGGGAATTCCGTCCCGCACTTCCTTCCGCTGCTCGGCTGGAAGCGAAGCTCAAGTGTAGTGCTACCGCTCTGCGAAGGCCTTTGGTGACGGGGCCTCTTCCCGAGGTAAGTCCTCCAGGGGCGCATCTTGGAAAGCCCCATAATGCTGACCTGACCCAAGGGGGTTCCGGAAGACATTGAAGTCGACTCGAGCGGGTGCTGGCGCGACTCTCAGTTGCAACGCCGTCATCTCCAGCGCGTGGTACACTCGAGACATGAGTGTCGGCTTCCCGGTGCGGTGAGCGTCAGCAAAGGCTGCGCGAGTATGGCTTTGGTGAGCTTGTGCCTGCCACAGCTGCCAGGCCCGATGCTGCAGGTGTGAGATAGCCCCGGCAAGTGCGGATTGAATGGCAAGCGGCCACCTTTTGCCGAAGTCTGCTGGTTGATGAATGCACTGTGCGATGTCCTAGTGTCATGGATGATATCGGGAGAGTCCATCGCCCAGGTGTTGAGGCCTGGCGGGCTGCTGTGCTTGGAGGAAACCCAGTGCTCGGCGCGAAACAACAGTCTTGTGACGTCGCAAGGGCAATTTCGACCTGGACCTTCCTTACCTTAGATAAGCCCGGGCAGTTCAAGGTTGCTCCTGCCGCCGCTGTCGTACAAACATGAGGTGGAAGCCGCGTCCTTCCTTTCTTTACCAAAGATACCCAAGGTAGGTAGGTAGGGCAGGCACCTACCTACCTCCTACCTTACCTACCTTATGGTCCCTTGGTCTACACGCTTCCGCGACCCCACGCCCCAACTTGAACAACGCCCAACATGCCGTCAACACCTACATCGATGGATATCGACAAAACCCTCGCAGACGACATCATTTCTTGTTGTTTAGCCTTGGCACATGATACCGAGAAAGCCAACGACATTTATGATCGTTTGCGCCATTACGAGACGCATGTTGCGGAAGAACATCAACTCGACCCCATCCACATTCGGGCATACCTTTCCAATCCAGTAATCAATACTCTGACCAGGCTAATCCCGGACAAACACTTCGTCGTCAACACGCGCTCTGCCAAGCTCTCAAAGGCCGCTCGCATCTGGACACTGCCTACTCAGTTATTCCATGCCGGAACGCGTCGAGATACGGCCGTCCGTGTACAGCCATTGGCCCGACCCATCCAGAGCCCCACCCATCACCCCCTGCCCGACTTAGAAATCTCGACGCGTTCCCTAGGGTCTCTGATTGGCCGGCATTGACTTCAGTGTCTCCACCTTTAATTGAAATCTCAACGCGTTCCGAAATGAAACCTTAACGAGTTCCAAAATGAAACCTGTTCTTCTGACTGATGGTTTGTAAACTTGAATGAAGAGTAGTAGGTTGTTACGGTCAGCTATCCGACAGCAGGGTCTGCTAACAGAAGCTGGGGATTGACACGTTATAACAGTACATGGGGTCGTGGTCTGGGTCGTAGGTCGTAGGCTGATAGTAGATCAGGTCTTCAGAGGCTAAGGTGATTAGTCTTAGACTCAACAAGTAATTTACAGTGAAGGTAAGCTGAGAGTCTCTATGAGGATGAATACTAAGTTAATTGCTGAAGAGCTATAGAAGTCTGACCATAAGCTAGGATTAGGTTATACTATATACTAGTCCTAAATAGTATCCTTTATCTACCTAGGGTGATCACCTAGGTATATGAGGTGATTATAATTAGTTAGTCTAACTAACTGATTACTAAGCATTTCCTTATGCGCTCCACTAATTATATCCTTATCTTATTATTATATGACTTATATTATAGTTCTTCTGTTTCTAAGTAAGTCCCTATTATTCCTGTGATCCTGCAGAGTATAAATATCCTGTTCTAGCCGCCTAACGCCTAAGTAGGTCGGTCAACTGTTATCCATACATAACAGGTTGTAACATCAGGTCCCCTCTCTAAAGGTCTTATCCTTAAGACCTAATATAAGTAGGTTATTAGTCCTAGGTTAGAGATCTATTAATTATGCTTCTTAATTTACTTATAATACTAATATTATATTAGGTTATATTTAAAAGTTAAAATCAAATTCTGCCTCTACTCTTCATCATTATAATTATACGCTATATATTGCTGAGTTTGGTTTTATTATTGATATGCCTTATTCCTACTGTTATTCTTCAGGTAAGCGTTGCAAGTTGCTTCCTAGTGGTGAAGTTTATAGTGAATATACTTATCTAGGGCAGTCTTATAATATAGTAGCAGATGCTGTTTACACTTATAAGTTCTTCAAGATTGTTATGCTTTATAGGCCTTACTGATTAATTATAGTTAAGTATTTATTAGATGAGGCTGCTTATCTAGAAGATATGGAGGTAGCTGAAGAGGAGGTGTTGAGAAAGAAAGTTACTGCTTTATATGTAGCGCAGGCTGAGTTAGATAAATCTATGGGGAAGTTAGATTATTTGTATAAGCAGAAGAGGATAGTGTTCTAAAAGGGTTAGGAGGTTACTGAGGAGGAATTAGTAGTGGCACCTATATTAGAGGTTTAGTCTATAGGGGGTTTTAGTGTGGTAGACCTAGATGCTGTCTTAGGTGATTAGAATCTTAGTACTCTGAGTTTTCTGTTAGGGAAGTCTTAGTTATATTCTAGCGTTCCTAGGCGAATAAATGGTTTTCCTTATTGCAGTTGATCTGCTTTAGTAGGTGGTTTAGTGAAGTGATATAGGTGCTTAATTTGCTTATATCTAGCGTTCTTTTTAGGCTAGTATAATAGGTGCTAATATAACTTCTTATTCTTAATATTATTGCTAGTAGATTATAAGTTCTTCTGCTATATTAGTGATGTTTTTAGCTGGTTCCTATATGTTATCTTTATATCTATATCCTTTCTATTTAACGAGGTATTAATACCCTTCTAGCTCCTTAAGGTGGTCTATGATTCGTTCTACTTTATACTCTGGTTTATTATCTTCCATAATAATAAGGTTATTTATTTATAAACCTTATAGGGCTGGCTTAAGAAGTGAGATATAGAATACTAAGTAGCATTTCATAGTCTCTAGGAGTTTAAGTTTATAGTTAACTAGTGAAATAATTTATGAGATTTTGAAAGGTCTGAGTTTTTTGAAGTCCAGTTTGTTATTTAGTTGTTTTGTTTTGATGTTTTGCTATATGAGGTAGGCGCTATCTCCCTCTTTTAAGGTTGGTCCCTCAATCCTTTGCTTATTGCTGAATTTAGTTATTCTTTATTATATAAATTTAAGTTCTTTACGTGCGTTATCTTAGAGGTCTTTGATTTATTATACTAAGGCGACAGCTCTCACTGCAGCTAGGCCTAACATTACGTGGGCGATGGCTTGAAGTCAAAGCCGTTGTGACCACCACCAGAATTGAAAGTGGGGCCAGGGAGAGGGGGGGTCAAAGCTGTTGTTTATAGCAGTGAAGAAGCCGTTGAGGTTTCCAGCAGTAAAATACATGAAAGTAGGATGAAATTAAAGCCACAATCCAGGTAATTATAGGAATCCAGTTTTCAGTGTCGTATTCAGTAATATAAGTCCAAAAATAGGTGAATAGGGTAGTAGACGTTTTTATGATGTCGTCCTAGTCCCCGCATTAACCAGCTAATTATATAACAGGGCTACCAGCTAGGCTAGAGAACCTAACTAAGCGATGGAATATAGGTAGGGAGGAAAGTAGATCAAAGAGAAAGTATATAGAATTAAGGGGTAGGAAGGTGAGTTTATAAAGAGAGGATAAGAGGAATCAGTTGTAAATAGTAGATAGAAGAAAGTAATTAATATATATAGCTAAAGATAAAGCTATTTATTTATGATATATAGTATTCTATTTTGATATATATATTATATAAGTATGCAGTAGTAGCTAATAAAGTCATAGCATATTTATATAATCACTATTATTTAATCACTACTAAGGCTAGGGCAGGAGTCGCTAGATTAAGCGGTAATATAGCTAACTGTTACGGTCAGCTATCTGACAGTAGGGTCTGCTAACAGAAGCTGGGGATTGATACGTTCTAACGGTACACTGGGTCGTGGTTGTAGGTCGTAGTTCGTAGGCTGTAGTAGATCAGGTCTTCAGAGGCTAAGGTGATCAGTCTTAGACTCAACAAGTGATCCGCAGTGAAGGTAAGCTGAGAGTATCTGTGAGGATGAATACTAAGTTGATTGCTGAAGAGCTATAGAAGTTTGACCATGAGCCAGGCTCAGGGTCATACTATATACAAGTCTAGGGTAGTTTCTTTAAACTGAGGACCGATGTCTTCCGAGCGGTCCCCAGGTGTGGACCGCTTTCTTTATGTCGGTCCTAGGTCAGGACCGCTTATCTCTCGTCGGTCCTTCTTATCGTCACGTGACCTGTACCATAGTTTTTCCGTTCCGAGTGAGTCCCTGTTGTTCCCGTGATCCTGCAGTACAAATGTCTTATCCTAGCCGCCCGATGCCCAAGTGGGTCGGTCAACTGTTATCCATACATAACGGGTCGTAACACTAACATCATCTGCAGCCAAACTGAATTAGAGTTATTCTAATACCTAGACGCCACAGTTAAGCCTATCGCCTATATCGCACCACCTTAAGTTGATAGATTATGTTGTTATTTATGCTGTTATATATGCTGCTGCGTATAGAACATATAGGAGCATTACTAGGCTGAGCATAGATAGCATAACGATTAGCAGAAGGGGGGTAATATATATAAGAGGGCTATAGTAGTAAGGGATTTACTATAGATAATAGGGGTGCTATACTAGCAGTTTTTCCTATTACACGCTGGGAGCCAGTGGTTTGAGGTTAGGTGGGGGTTAAGGGTGGCCGTTCAAAGCAAGCTATCAAAGCTAGCAACAGACAACATAGCGTGGTTCATCACATTGCATAAGAACTAAGAGAAGCGGTTTGAGGCTGACGTGCGCGAGGAGATCAGTATAGTGGACGAAAAGTTAGAGCTAAATAGGTGGTTATACTGCGTTAGGTGGACGAGGGATTTAGATGTTACGAGCGGGTCAGGGCAACCAACTGTGGCACAAAGCAAAAGCTTCGATAATGACAAATCCGTTGTCATTGTCCCCTGTTCTGCACTATATAGTTACGAGCCTACAGTGACCAACTGCAGCGGTCGTAACACCATGTCTCCCCTCCAAGAGGCATGTCCCTATGCCGAGGACCAAGCGGCAATAGTCGGGTATAACACAGGGAAACTCCAGGCTAGTGGGGCCCCAACCCACATCACAGCCTGCCCACGGTCGGGTCGCCCTACGTAGTGTGGGAGGCACAATCACACTACCGACGCAGCGTGCGGGAATTGAACCCACAACCCCTCTACGCGGGTTGGATTTGTCATTGTGTTACGAGCGGGTCAGGGCAACCAACTGTGGCACAAAGCAAAAGCTTCGATAATGACAAATCCGTTGTCATTGTCCCCTGTTCTGCACTATATAGTTACGAGCCTACAGTGACCAACTGCAGCGGTCGTAACATTAGAAGGGTTAAATAAGATGTAGTTATAAGAGGTGATATAACTAATTAAGGATGGTGAGGAGATGTTAGAGGCTATATAAGCTGTATTTAATAGTGTTGCTGATAAGGTATATATAACAGCAGTATTATGTAAAGTTAGGTATAATATATTATTTAAGGTGGAGCGGAAGGAGATCAGCTAGAAGCTAGTATAGCTGTTTAATAACTATATAGAAGATGATATATAGCAGCAGTATAAGGAGGTTTAGCATAAGATAGTAAGCATATAGTTTTATATAGATAAGTAGCTGGAGTGTGAGCAGCTGTTATATTAGTTTATTATGTGTTTGAGGTTGTTATAGGATGTATTTACTAGCTGTGTTAAGGTAGATGTTAGCAGAAGGCAGCCTGTGTAGGTAGAGGAGGTTGAGAGGATATATTTAGACGCTATTATTGCTATTATTAAGGACCTATATAAGCAGAGCTAGAAGGAGAGCGTGATGATTAGTGTGTTAGCAGTGTTAGGTATTTATAAGGATAGTAGGTAGCATTAGGTGATGGAGTATATAACGAATTATTTAGTTATGATTAAGGTGGCTAAGATGTTCGTTATGTACTAGGCGTGGTCAGAGCAGCAGGATGAGGTGGTAGTGTTGATAGTAACTAAGGGGGCTGAGGCAGCATATAAGGAGGCTAGCAGCATGTTTTATTTAGTGCGTAATAAGGTGTGGCAGTTTATAATATAGATGCTTAGCTGGCTGGATAATAAGCCTAAGGTGATAAATTAGATTTATAACGCTTAGATGTATAGGATGTATATCTGGTTTAATATAGTGGCGTTAGGGATAGTGGATTAGAGCAGCAACTAGATATCGTTCTAATAGGTGCAGGTGTAGGTGTGTAAGTTAGCTGAGATATTCCACAGGGTAGCATAAGAGGCGTAGTTATTATTAGCGTAGTTAGCAGTAGTGGATAGGGTGGGTAGCGATAAGCATAGTGATAAGCATAGCGATAAGCATAGCGATAAGCATAGTGATAAGCATAGCGATAAGTATGGAGGCTGATTAGTGTTAGCAGCAGTATTACCTGCCATCAGGTGGGAGAGTGTTACGACCCGTTATGCATGGATAACAGTTGACCGACCCCACTTAGGCGTCGGGCGGCTAGGACAGGACATTTGTATTCTGCAGGATCACGGGAACAACAGGGACTCACTCGGAATGGAAGAACTATAGTATAAGTCACATGACGATAAGGAGGACCGACAAAAGATAGGCAGTCCTAACTTAGGACCAACACAGAGAAAGCGGTCTACACTGTTACGAGCGGGTCAGGGCAACCAACTGTGGCACAAAGCAAAAGCTTCGATAATGACAAATCCGTTGTCATTGTCCCCTGTTCTGCACTATATAGTTACGAGCCTATAGTGACCAACTGCAGCGGTCGTAACATACACCTAGGGACCGCTCAGAAAGACATCGGTCCTCAGAATAAGGAAATTACCTTAGAATATATATATTATAACCTTAAGCCTAGCTTATAGTCAGACTTCTATAGCTCTTCAGCAATCAACTTAGTATTCATCCTCATAGATACTCTCAGCTTACCTTCACTGCAAATCATTATTAAGTCTAAGACTGATCACCTTAGCCTCTGAAGAACCAATCTACTACAGCCTGCAAACTACGACCTATAACTACAACCTAGTGTACTATTAGAACGTATTAATCCCCAGCTTCTATTAGCAGACCCTACTGTCGGATAGCTGACCGTAACACTTTGATTGCTCCTGTTCAGTAAGTTGACTATTAATTCCTACTAACAGTAACAAACGATAATATCTTCCTACGCCTCTGTTAAGTCGCCTACCCTAGGATCCTCGTCTACTTCCAGAGGACGAGCCACCTAAAACCTAGCCTAGGAACTAGGAGACCAGAAGATAAAGGACGACTCAGACAGCAAGGATAACACCAAAGGACTTAAGCGCCAGCTTAACAAGACCAACAGCAACTTCAAGGTAATATGCGAAATGTTTAACCAGAACGCTGCAGCCCTTAGCGAACTCCAGGAACAAGCCCGCAAGAACCAGGATCTGGAGAAAGAAGTTGCCACCCTCTAAGCTGCCGCTAACGTTATATCCACCCTAGTTGAAGGATGAGAACAGCTTAAGCTTAACACACCTTCCACTTTCGACAGAACCCCAGGATAACTCAAAGGACACCTGGTATAGGTTCAAACCTACCAGGCCTTCCATATAAACACCTTCCAGAACGACACCAAACGCGTTATATATGCTGCCACCTTCCTTTAGGGACAAGCCCTTGCCTGGTTTGAACCCCTCCAATAGGAATAGCTTAACAACCCTGTCGAAAAATACAGCTAAGAAGTTAAGGATATCTTCTTCAGCTTTATAGGCTATATTAAGGCCCTAGAATCTCTCTTCCTCAACCCTGATAAATAAAGATAGGCTGAGCGAGACCTATCCTACCTATAACAAACTAAGTCAGCTACACTCTACGCCGCAGAGTTTAGGCGATTAGCTGTAAGACTCTATATAACTAACGAAAGCAAAGTTTTTGCCTTCTACTAAGGACTTAAGGATGATATCAAAGACGAAATAGCTAAACTAGAGACACCTCCTAGCTTCCTCGCCTATGTTGAACATACTATTAAGGTTAACAACCGCCTCTATAAACAACAAAAGGAACGAGGAGAGAAACAACAAAATCTGAATTCAGGACGTAAGTACTAATAGCAGCCTCAACAGAAGTTCAACAGCTAGCAGAATGACAACAGACCCTGCAACAACTGGAATAACACCCGCCAGAGCACTGCCTAAAGACAACACAGCAGACCTATAGATCTCAGCATGATAACTAAACCTAACAACAAAAAACCTTAGAACCCTAAGTGCTACAACTGCAATAAGTAAGGCTATATCGCTAAAGACTGCAGACAGCCTAAGAAGCTCCCCTAGAGACTAGTGGCAGAGCGACCTCAATAAGTCAACATAATTGCAGAAGCCCTATATACATCCTAATTATAGACCAGATGCTATAATAATAACTGCTAAATTCACCTTAAAGACAAAGAAATATCAGGACACTACCTAAGGGATAGCAACCCTGGACGGTCTGGATATAATATAACCCTCCTAGACACTCACCCTAGGAACCTGGCAATAATGCATTCCAGCAACAGCAAAGTGGCTAGAAAACCAGTTGAACAACTTAATGAGATGCTACGAATTCAGCAACTAGAACTAATCACCCCCTGCATAACTAGCTAGCAACTCCACTACAAAGAATAATAAATCCAGAAGGAAATAGAGCTAATCCAGCAAGAAGACAACAGATAAGCATAACTATATCAATAATAAGAATCAGAAGAAGAACTAGAATACTAATATAATCCTCTAATAGAATAATAACTCCTCAGTATAACTAATAACTAGACTTTCAGAGAAGGAGAAAGCTCTCCCTATGACTTAGATAAACCTTGCGACGTTGCCTGATAACGCACTCAGACAGAGATTGCCTATAGGTTCACCCCTAGTGTGGACGACTCCAGCTCTAAAGAAGAGCCTAACGACTAGGAAAGAAGAACTAAGCAACTTCTGAGATACTAAGAAATCAATATGCTTTAAGATAAGCAATAACGCCACTTCTATAGCACCTCGGCAGCCTAATGAGACTGAGGCTACACCCCTCAGCTACACACAGAAGATCACCCCGCGCTGAGAAGCAACCACCAGCTTCACTAAACCCTCTTCTAGCCCTAGTGCTTTCACGATAAATACAAAGAATATATAGGAGAAAAGCATAACTACTAGTTCTACCCCAGAAGATATAATAACAAACCTATCTATAAGATCTACTTAACCTCCGTTATGATTAGATAGACTATAGTACTATTTGAAGATAACCTTACAGTCTTCAGACCTAGTCCTCAGTTCCCTATAAGATGTCAACATAACGATAGTATAAAATAGGATGAATGCTAATAAGATAAATGCTAAGTTCACTACTAAGGAAAGGCATAAGCCTAGAGAATCGCAAAGAATAGACCTAGACCCCTATAGGTTAGGATCTGCAAAAACAGCCTCATAAAAGCATGACGAGAAGGAAAGCAAATCACCTACCTAGGACAACCAGAGCAGTTAAAAAACTAGACTCACCTACTGATAACAGATCATAACAGGCAACAAACATAAGATCTACTCACTAAATATCATAAGGATATAAGGGCAATAGAAACTCAAAGTTACTATCAACCAGCAGACAACACTTATGCTGATCAACAGCAGAGCTGAAGCAAACTTCATTACCCCCTAAGCTATCAATAGGCTAGAAATATAATAGGGAGGAAAAGAACAACCATATCAGTTACACACAGCAGAAGGAGAAGAATTTAAGTATAAAGGAGGTACTATCTATAATAAGACTGCACCCCTTAAGATAAGCTACCTAAATCGAAAAGAAAGAATCTAATTTGATATTGCTAATCTAGGAATATATAACATAGTGCTAGGACTACCCTAGCTACAAATAAGCAACCCACAGATAGATTAGAGCAAAGGCTAACTCCATTAGGACCACGATAATTCAGTCCCTAAGCAGCCCTATCAGAATCAGGCCTCAAACGAATCAATACGACAAGGAACAGCAAAATAATACCTCTGTTACCTTAAGGCAAAAGAAGCTGTATTATAACCACTAATAACGATAGATCTTAAACAGAAGAACAATCTACTTCTGTCTATCCCAGAAGAATATAGAGTTTATGAGAAACTCTTTGCAGCCAAATTAGAAATAGGACTACCTAAACATACCAGTTTCAATCACAAAATACCCCTCAAAAAAGGAAAAGAACCATGATTTAATAAAATCTACAGACTTAACCAAACAGAGATAGAATCCCTAGATAAATATCTTAACGAAAATCTCAAGAAGGGATACATCAGACCTTTAATATCACCAGCAGGAAGTCTAATCCTATTTATACCTAAGAAAAACAGAACGTTATAACTATGCGTTAATTACCACATAGCTAATAAGATGACGATTAAGAACTGCTATCCACTACCGCTTATTAACAAAATGAGACAACTCCTCTATAGAGCTAGAGCTAACTGGTTCACAGCCCTCAACCTCAAAGGAGCCTATAACCTGATCAGAATGAAGCAAGGAGAAGAATAGAAGACTGCTTTCAGAACACGAAAAGGATATTTTAAGTACCTTGTTATACCCTTTAGTCTCACTAACGCCCCTGCAATATTCCAAAATATAATCAACTAAGTTCTATGCAAATATGTTGATATCTGCATAGTAGTCTATCTTAACGATATCCTCATCTTCTTATTAACACTTAAGAAATATAAAGAAGATATACACCACGTCTTATAAGCCCTCTAAGAAGCTAAGCTATTAGTTAAACCTGAGAAAAGCGAATTCCACACATAGAGGGTGGAATAGCTCAGATTCACTATCACCCCTGGGAAAGTTTGCATATTAGAAAACAAAGTCAAAGCTATCAAGGAATAGCTAGTACCTAACAACCTCAAGGAAGTCTAAGGATTCCTAGGTTTTGTTAACTTCTACTGCAAATTTATTAAAGACTATAGTAAGATTAATGCAGCTCTTATAAGCCTTAGCTGCAAAGACACACCCTTTATATGGGAAGAACCATAACGAACAGCATTCCAGAAGATCAAGGACCTTATCGCCAGTAAGCCTGTCTTAATCATCCTAGATCTAACAAAACAATTTAAAGTAGAACCTGACGCATCCAAATATGCGATAGGAGCATAACTATCTTAATGAGATTCAGAAGGATGACTACACCTATGCGCCTTCTTCTCTCGCAAACTCCACAGACCTAAACTCAACTATCAAATCCATAATAAAGAACTTATAGCAATTATTAAAGCCTTTAAGGAATAGAGACCTAAGCTTTCAGGAACCACCTATGAAGTACTTATATATTCAGACTATAAGAACCTTTCACACTTCACAACTTTAAAAGTGTTAAATAAACGACAGATTAGATGGTCAGAATTCTTATCAGAATTTAACTTCTGAATTATCCACCGCAAGGGATCAGGTAATAGTAGAGCTGACGCTCTTAGCTGACAACCAGACTATAACATCCTAGTACCTAAAGAAACCTAGGTGATTCTTAAAGGAAATAACAACAGAGACCTAATGCTAGCAACCAAACTCTTAATAATAGCTGGACGATCTAATACTAGCCTGCCTAGCAAACTAGACGATAAAGCAATTATGGAGTTTCATACTCACCCTGCATATAGTCACTAAGGAATCATAAAAACCTAGAAATAACTACGACAACAATATAGAGAAAAGGTCACTAGAGAATGAGTGGCAAAAGCAATTAAGGATTATGAGGTCTGCCTGAAAAGCAAACCCGCTCAACATCAGCTGTACAGCATGCTATAACCTTTGCTTATGCTGCAAACCACCTAGCAATCTATATCCCTCAACTTTATCGTCAAATTACTGAAATCTTAGGAACCCCTTATAGGAACACACTTTAACAGCGTTCTTGTTATTATAGACTAACTTATGAAGTACGCCTACTTCATCCCATATAAAGAAGCAAGTAACACCGAAGAATATGCCTATATATTTCTTAAATATATCATCGCCAACCATAGAACGCCCAGAGAGATTATATCAGATAGAGATAAGATCTTTACTTCTAAACTCTGGAAGTCAATCACATCACAACTCGGCATTAAATAATTAATGTCCACTGCATTCCACCTGCAAACCGACGGACAAACAGAACGAATCAACTAAATCCTTGAAACATATCTCCACGCCTACGTCAACTACAACTAAGATAATTAGGTTGTGTTGCTACCAATAGCCTAGTTCGCCTACAACAGCGCAGTAGGAGAAAGTACTAAGGAATCCCCCTTCTATCCCAACTATGGATTTGAACTAACCGCCTATAGAAACATACGACCAGGCCTAGCTGCAGTTAAAGCTGTTGCCTCAGTATGATAAATCAAGGATATCTAAGATAATGCATATAAAGAACTTAAATTTGTATGATAACGAATAGCATGATTCAGTAATCAACAAAGGATTGAGGGACTAACCTTAAAAGAGGGAGATAGCGCCTACCTTATATAGCGAAACATTAAGACAAAACGACTAAACGACAAACTTAACTATAAGAAACTCAGACCTTTCAAAATTTCATAAGTAATTTCACTAGTTAACTACAAACTCAAACTCCTAGAAACCATAAAGTGTCACCTAGTATTCTATATCTTACTTCTCAAACCAGCACTATATAGATCACAGACAAATGATATTATTATTATAGAAGATAACAAACCAGAGTATAAAGTCAAACGAATTATTAACCATCTTAAAGAACCAGAAGGGTATTAATACCTTATTAAATAGAAAGGATATAGATATAAAGATAATATATAGGAACCAGCTAAAAACATCACTCACGCAGCTGAAGAACTTACGATCTACTGGCAATAACACTAAGAATGAGAAGTCATACTAGCACCTATTATACTAGTCCAGAAGAACACTAGATATAAGCAAATTAAGCACCTATATCGCTTCACTAAACCACCTACTAAAGCAGATCAACTGCAATAAGGAAAACTATTTATTCGCCTAGGAATACTAGAAATAGACTAAGACGACACTAAAGCACTATTAGCATTAGGTATTAAGGGGCCTAGATCGACAAAGTCCAGACTAAAGCTAAACTCCTGCTACTCTAGATTGTTTAGCACCCTAGCAGCCTAAAGATCGTTTACAACCTACTTCTTATAAGCATCTAACGCTAGAAGCATACTATCCTCCTTATTAATCTCCTATATTCCCCGCTCAAAAGCCTCAGTCTGACGCTCTCTTACCAGCCTCCTCGTCTTACGAATATAACTTAAGCGACTAGCAGCCTCTGCTATTTAAGTCTGCAAACAAGCAAACTCCTAGTGAAGTGTAAGCAACTCCTCACCAGCTTTCTCTTCTTTTTCATCCCACTCCTTTTGTTGCTTATTCAACTTTTGCACTATAATGCGATCAGTCACCACTCAGAGGAATTAGGATTGAGAATCACCACATAAGTTGAAGCCACCAGAACGCTATCACAGGGCTTTTTCGCCTTGATGCATATATAGCACCTAGATAACTTCTCACTAAAACAGCAAGGAACCTTTGCTTAGAAACAATAGGTATAAGGCATATCGCTAGCTAAGGAATAAGACTTAATATAGTTAATTAAAGCCTCACGCCTATAATCCTTAAGCTCAGTAGTGGCTGATTTCTTTTTCGATTTTTAAATATAACCTAACATAATGTCAGCATCATAAGTAAATCAGGAAGCATAATTAACAGATCCCCAACCTAGGACCAACAACCTATTTATATTAGGTCTTAAGGATAAGACCTTTAGAGAGGGGACCTGATGTTATAACCTGTTATATATAGATAATAGTTAACTAACCCTACTTAGGCGTCAGGCGGCTAGGACAGGATATTTATACTCTGCAGGATCATAGGAACAACAGGGACTCACTTAGAATAGAAGACCTATAGTATGAGTCACATAATAATAAGGAGAACTAACAAAAGATAGGCAGTCCTAACTTAGGATTAACATAGAGAAAGCAGTCCACACCTAGGGACCGCTCAGAAAGACATCAGTCCTCAGAATAAGGAAATTACCTTAGAATATATATAGTATAACCCTAAGCCTAGCTTATGGTCAGACTTCTATAGCTCTTCAGCAATCAACTTAGTATTCATCCTCACAGATACTCTCAGCTTACCTTCACTGCGAATTACTTGTTGAGTCTAAGACTGATCACCTTAGCCTCTGAAGAACCGATCTACTATCAGCCTACGAGCTACGACCTAGACCACGACCCCACTGTACTGTTAGAACGCATCAATCCCCAGCTTCTGTTAGCAGACCCTACTGTCGGATAGCTGACCGTAACACAGCAGTTCTGTAAGCTTTTGGGAATAGAGCAGCAGCTTAGCACCACCTACCACCTATAGACTGATAGAGGCCTAGAGAGGATAAACCAGGAAATCTAGGCCTACCTATGTAACTACACCACCTACTCACAGAAGGACTAGGCATATAACCTTCTAGCAGCTCAGCTAGCGCTTTATAGCTGCAATAATAGCGCTATTAGGATTAGTAGCTTCTTCCTAGAGCATAGATATAACCTAGAGCCTATTAAGGTCAAGGAAGCAGACCTAGCAAGCCCTGAGGGCACCTATGAGGGCTAAGCACGTAAGTTAGTAATAAGGCTTTAAGATGTGATGGATATAGCCTAATTGACCCTCGCCTCAACACAGCAACGCTACGAGGAGCTGGCTAATAGGAAGCGCCAGCCTATAGAGAGACTAGAAGTAGGCGATAAAGTCTAGCTTTATATAGGGTATTATAGATCCCCTAAGCCTTATAAGAAACTGGATTAATTACACTATAAGTATATAGTTATAAAAGTTATCTCACTATATATAGTAGAGCTTGATATACCAGCAGCTATATACCCACGCTTCTATATAGATATCCTAAAGCGCGCAGGTAATAACCCCTTACCTAGTTAAACGTTAGATAATAAGCAGCTGCCACTAATTATAGACAATAAAGGCGAAGAGACCTAAAGTGTAGAGAGTATTAACGCTACTACCTAGAAGCGTTAAGGGTGCAGGCGACGCTGTGAAGTTCTAGTTAAGTGGGAAGGATATACAGAGAGGACCTAAGAGCCTGTCGAGACGCTCCAGGGGACAGAAGCAATAGAGGCTTACGAACGCCGTTATAGCTCTCCACGATAGAGCACAATAGAGACCTAGCCTTAGCGCTGCGGGCGCGCCGCTAGAGGGGAGCAGGGGGGTGATGTCACAGGCTAGAGCCCAGATTGATATCTCCGGCTTCGCCAGAGCAGTTACCGAGATCCAGCTCCGTTGGACCCACTATTCTGCCGCAGTACGTCGCCTAACCCAGCCTGCTTCACCGCTGTTAGGTGCCTACCCTTGTAAAGTCCTTTCTTCCTTCTTCAGCTTAGAATAGTCAATCGACGGCACCTCTATGTTGAACAAGCCTAGGGGCCAGGCCCTTACAGGTGGTATCTGTATACCTGCTGGCATTCGTATCCTCATGGCCAAAATCCTCTAAACCCTCTAAGCCTTCACTGAGAAAGTCTTCAAAGTCACTCTCATTATCATCAGTCTCAGTCGCACTGCTATTACTACTATCATCACTAAGATCTCCACCTGCTAGGAAGCTTGACGATCGATGAGATGGTATCCCCTATGCCCTTGTCCTTATTGTCGTGCGCAATATGCAGCGTTCGTCTGCATCTGTTGCCTCCCCGTGAGGCGAGATAGCGCTGGACCTGGTAGGGGTGGCATTATTGAGGCGTGAGGTGTTCCAGACTTCGTCGGACCACAGTACGTTAAGCGCATATGACTGAGCGATGGTAAGGCTTCTCCGGCACTATGACAGCTGCATCCCTAGCGGAAGGCGCTATAGCTGTATGCAGAAGCATAGAAGCCTTTTGACTAGGCTGCGGTACTTATATGTGGTGGCCTGCCGGCCGACAAGCTTAAATGGCGCCTTATACAGGTGGTGAGGCTCCGTGCTGCGGAGCCAACAGCGCATGGAGATATCCATGGAGCGTATTGTATCCTCGCAGCGGTTGAAGACGCCGTCCACGGCTGACATAATACGTTGTAGCCGGGCTTCGTCCTCTGGGGGGCTCGCATAGGGCATGTCGTCTTCAACATGCCGGCTGGCGTCCGGCAGCTCTGACATCTTCACGAGGAAGTCGCAGCGGGCGCTGTCGAACATAAGATCCCAGCTGGTGCGATGCATCCAGCCGGTCTGGAATGTAATATCGATAGGCCCCGTGGCAGAAGCGGTAGCACAGAGACCGCTGGCGAGGTGGGCTCTTTCCGCATTGTGAGCTGCGGTGAGCAGAGCGTGCAGGGCGGCGTCAACCCCGCTGCGGTAGGCTGGGCTATCCAGAAGCCCTAGGCACCATTCTGCGACCAGCTCTGTAGCAGGACGCCGCTGTGGATGTGGTCCTGTTGCCAGCCGTCCGTCTTCCGCAAGCCGTTAATGCTGTGCGACTTTGCGATATGGCGGCAAATCAGGTCATCGCTTGCCGTCTGGTAGCTGCAGCGGCAGCAGGCGTGGCCACAGGTAACCATCAGCGCTTTGTGCGGTGGGAGGCCGTTGGGACGGAGAGCAACGTCGTTTAGGTCCCCTAGATGTAGGGACTTCACTAAAGCGCTCAGTCCACAGCGTTGTGGCTTGGGAACCTCATGCTTCTCGGCTAGGTGGCGGCTCACGCGCTCACCGAACGGCTTCAAGGCGTAGCCGCAAGGCCGGCAGATAAGGACGGGCTCAGGCTCGTTTAAATGCAGTTGCAAGGCTTCTAGGCGCCGGCGTTGCTTGTCCGTCAAGCTGTGCGGTGCCGTGGGCCTGGACGGCGGCGACGACGGAAGGGGAGATGGGAGAGTCATGTTTCGCTAGGAACTGATTCAACCGTTCTTCTCCAATGAGAGAGTTGTAATAGAAAACGGTTTTTTTTTCCCCTGCTTTCTTCTTAATTGTTACTTCCCTATAAACTTTTTTCTTCTTTCTCTCTTGCTTACTTTTCTTTGTTTTCCCTCACTCTCTATAGCAGAAGCTATTGACCTACTACTCTTCGTCCCAGTTCACGAACCGTCAGTCAGGAGAAGAGGTTTCATTTCGGAACGCGTCGAGATTTCAGTTGAAGGTGGAGACACTGAAGTCAATGCCGGCCAATCAGAGACCATAGGGAACGCGTCGAGATTTCCAAGTCGGGCAGGGGGGGGGGGCAAGCGGGGCTCCTGACGGGTCGGGCCAATGGCTGTACACGGACGGCCGTATCTCGACGCGTTCCGACATGGAATAACTGAGTAGGTTGTCACTATGCGTGAAGATGGAGCTCCACTTAAACAGCAGTTAAGATAGGATCTTGACCGGATCGATCGGCTGAAGTTCAACAGCCTGTGCAGGAGGCGACTTGACCATCCTTCTCATCACATGCATTATGTGGTATTCATTTACCATCAGGACGAACCAGATTGGAAGAACATCTGAGAGGTTCCCTCCCAAGCGCCACTTGGATGGTTTCCTCGATACTCAACAGTATATCTACGGTCTAGATTTCTGAGAGTTTGAGGAGACTGTTTCGAGAAGATTATCTCCATTGTTGCTGTCGCCTGTAGCGTCGACGTCCCTATTGGTAGAAGTGAAGAAGTTTTCGGCGCTGTGTAGCGTAATCATCATGCAGCGATGCGGAGAATAGTGAAACTGGGGTGTCAGACAATTTTTAACACGAAACAACGCGATAGCAGTGCTCTCGTAATGCGGTTCACTCGTATGAAGCGGTGTTTCTTCATGTTGGAAGCCATGGCCCGGGATTATGGTAAAGTCGACTAGATGATGAAGCAGGCTGCTGGTCATCCTCCGAGCCCACCCCTTCCCGGATTGGATGCCAGCTTGATGAATTTGACGATGCTTTTGTGAACGGTCCAGATTTTGGATAAACCGGGCACCAGATTACATGTTTTCGTGGCTGATTTCTGAGAGAGAATAGCTGAGATACTTGTAGTGTTGAGGTGTCATCTTGGAGTAGGCGAGCGTAGACATCCATGATGGTTTCGGACCTTCACAAAATCTCGGCAAATACATTAAGTAGAGCTCGTCGTAAATGCGCTAGCTTCTGTCTCAACTATGACCGATCAGTCGTATCTTTCACGTCTATAAGTGGTAGGCAAATTAAAACTTCAGCTGAGGTGGCTGGTTAGTTTCACACGGTGTAAGTAACGCGAATAACGTGGCTCCAATGTTTGGAGACGAGCTGAGCTAAGACTACTATCAGGAGTTCCGGGCTACCTTCGATGCTGCCAAGGGGCTATTGTAAGGTATCACTGACGAAATGAAGGTTGGAATCTTGAAAACCTTTGCTATAGGTTTCGTTGAGATGTAATTCAACACGCCGATCTCAGAAAGATAGGTGTTAACCGTCGTACCCTACAATAGGATGCCGTTCTTTTCTTCGAAAAAGTTGGCAGTGACCTGAGTAGAATGAGTTACCGGCATACTTGGTATAAGATTTAAACTTGGTTGATTAAGGATCTTCAGATCAAATTGAAAGGCTTGGATTTCCTTCCCGCGTCTTTGGTGTCCTCAGCAAAACTTAAGAGTAAATTAATGCTGCTCTCGTATGGACGGAGTGAGCACAAATCAGACTTCACAGAAGCACGTTAAAAGGGAACCTGATTGGCAAGAATGACGCAAGTCCCATGACAAGCATTAGAATGTGGGAGAGACGGGATACCTGGATTATATGACGTCCGACAACGCAAAGCCTTCTTCTCGAAGAATCCGCCAGGTATCTCGACCTAGGTAATCAGGTTTGGCAAGAAAAACAAAGATCATGTTCAGGAAGTTAGCAGTCTTGAGAATCAACCAATAGCAGAAAATCATAGTTTGATAGGAGGCTTATGAAAGGCATTATGCCTAAGAGAGTAGAATAGGCCGCTGCATCGAGGACAAGCCTCTCTAATAGATAACAAGAGTGAAGCTTTGAGCGAAGCATACACCACCCCGCCGTTATCCCATCTTGACCCACTACTCGCAGTGGATAATTGTAATGGACAGGACTTGCTGCTTTCTCAGAGTCAGAGTCTGACGGGCTCCGTCTTAGTGTGGTGGCTTGGTGCTTCCAGTGATGGATGAGGACGCCATATCGAACAGCATTGAAGATGAAAAGAACTAGCGAACTATTGCATGCTGAAATCAAGAAGATAATCTGGTATTTACATTGGCTTCAGCACCCGCTTCCCAAAGATATAGCTGCACTGCGTGCCTCATCCTTCGTTTTCCCTTGGACACAATGCCCTCCTCTTTCCATCCGACCATTCTGAAACACACAATCAACTTTAATGCGACTCATCGGCAGACTACTTTCTAGATTCTCAACATCTTAAAGCACGAAGTTATCGACGAGATTTCCTACCAAACCCACATCCTTTGCTACATCTTGGGCGGCTGCCATAGCCTCGATCATGTCCGGCCCCCGGCTTGGCGCACTGCTGTTTCTCCGATCGTCTCACGGAAGAGGCTGGACGCTTACAGGAGGTTGTCGGCACAGAGCCAAGCAGGTGCACACCAATGCTCAGGACTTCAGGATCTATTGGCTTGTATACATCGCAATGGCATTCACTCAGAGGCCAAGCACATGCACTTCAACCACGAACGAGACTTGGTGAAGCCGGTGACCAACCATGTCGATACTTTTCCAGGCCATCATCCCCCGCTAATCTGACGATAACATCTCAAATCTCAACAGAAACAGCTGGAGAAAGCACTATCAACTGCCCATGCGATTCACCGGCTCCAAAACTGTGGAGACCTTTCGCGTACTACCTGCACGTTGGAGATTATTCGGACCTCAACCAGGCAAGCCGCTTACCTCTAAAGCTGCATCTTGTTGATGGGTTTCACGTCTATTGGGTCCCTGACACACGAACTGACTCGTGAAGCTCCCAGCATACTCGAAACCGCTCATGAGCCTATCTTCAACCGTGTTTGACTTGCAGTTGAAGTTTGTGTTTTCGAACGCGCATGACTGGAAGCACCATGGCTTTCAAGTTAAATCAATTGTTTTCAGTCAATACCCTGACCGTTGCACCATGAGCTCTATCCGTTAGGTTTCCTAACTTTCCAAGCGATCATGAACATCTGTTGATCCGATCTTACTGCGATGGATGGTCCAGACTTCCTAGATTCCCTGAGCACTAAGCTTCACCCTCGATCCGGCCAGGAATGTTCGGGTGTACGCTTGCGGATACGGTATGAATTTCTGTGCTTGGCTGATTGCGCTCGCTGAAGGTCATCCTGAAAGGTTGAAAACGGAGGTGCAGGGAAGAGGATTGGTAGCAGCGGATGGACTATTGGATCCTCGACTATTTTCTCTGGTAGCTCATCATAACGATCAATCACTTCTTCCAAAAAGACGCGCCTTGTGCCATTTGTGCATGAGATACATGGCCACCATGGGCTGTGATGCGATGCAGCAGGCTTCAGGAACCTTTTCGCAGATGGTGTTCAGGTCATGGTCATCATCTATCAGGATGCTTCATCCTCCTATTGGCGCTTTGCCCATATCCTCATTACTCGGAGCGAGTCTTGGCTGATTTAGTTCACGCAAACAGTTACCTTGATCGACTTCATGCAAGCAAACACGAATGCTAAGCTCACGCCACTCAAAATGGACGGCTCTCTGATCTCGTAAGAGACGCATTGCTGTGGGTGGAGATGACATGATTGTGTGACTGAATTTGTGACTGCATGTCTCAACATGAACGCAGAGCATCCTCTAACTTGCTGCGTTGCCCCAATACCAATCGACACCACCGCCTGGAGAACAAAGCAGCATGCCGAACCCGAAGCAGGAAAGATTTCCGTCCAGCTGCTCGTCATTGCGAGCATCATCACCTGTGACAGAAAACCGACCCCCTGGATGATCCGCAAACACATATGTCCCGATGTCGATCAAGCACCCGGCGGCTTGTAGTCACTATCCTCGTCTTCCTCGACAATACGGCGCTTGCGCTTCTTGGTGGTGGCGGTGGCACCGGCCTTTCGGTTCTCTAACTTGGCGAGCTCGACACGGTACTTGAAACGCACGCGGGAGAGCCAGGCGCGCTGCGTCATGCCGGTTCTGGCCGTGACCTTGTCCCAGTATGTGCGGACGACACCGGGGTCGATGCGCTTCGCTAACTTCCACGTCTCGTTGTTGCCGTCGCGGGGGTCGGTATCGCGGACTTTGTACATGATCAGCAGGCCGTGGTCGGGGTGAACGCCGGCGCGGCCGTTCATGATCTCGGGGGGAACTGCATTGGCGAGGACTGCGTCGGCGGAGACTTCGGTGTTGGGTCTGTCGCTCGCCGGGTTCTAGACGGCGTTGACAGGCTTGGCCGTTGGCTTGGTGGCCAGCAGAGAGGGGCGGCTGGTGGCGGAGGTGCCGAATGCGCTCGCGAGGGTGGTTTGTTGGAACTTCGACTTCGGCTTGGTGGCTGTGTGGCGGTTGCCTGTGTCAGCGTTGAACGGCACATGGAAAGCAGGGCAAAAGCCAGGTGCAGAAGAAACGAAGTTCATCTTTTGCTTACCGGTGGGATTGATGACGGAAGACATCTTGGGCGGGGAGAAAGAGACGATCTGGCAGGAGGTGGGTTTGGGCGAGGGCCTGCCGTTTGCCGTCTCTGCAAGGGTGACGGCGAGACGCAACCTTGATATTCAGTCTGGAGAGAAGTGGTGTGAGAGGTGAGTGTGAGGAGCACGAAAAAAAGCACAAAGGTCGGTCGGTGGGGCCTTTCTCGACGCGTTGACGCGGACTGTCTGAAGCGGAAGGTGGCGGGGTTACTGGCTGCATGCCATATCTGCCTTCTTACTCTGCCTGCCTACCACCCTGCCTACCATGCCTGCCTACCATGCCCGCCTACTATACCTATAGGTAGGGACCCAACCTTTTCCTCTGGATGCCATGGAGCATGTACATTTCACTTTGTAGATAGGAGGGGTTATCTATGAAAGCCCGTGAAGGGAAGAAAGAAAGGGAAGAATTGTCACTCTTGATTTTAGTAGTGACAAACACAGCCCAGCCACTCTGCATGAACGGCCACTGCCACTGGGGAACAAACGCCCGGGCTTCCGACTTGAGCAAACTTCACGATTTCTCGGACGCCACGACACATCATCACTATTTTGACACTTCCCTCCTACATACAACCCCACCGGCACCCACTGTTAGTGCCGCGCCGGGTCCGCCACATCAACACTAACACTACCAAATCCATCCCATACAACTAGAACCCTCGCCCGCGATGGCCTCGCAGCCAGCCGCGGGCCCCTCGCAGGCCCCTAGAGGCCTCTCATCCTCTATACATAGCCTCCCCCGGACCCCCCCTCCCCCTACCTCCCTACCTCCACGACCGAGGGGCCTCACGCCCCCCCCTATCCGGCCCTTGGGAAGGGGGCCACGATCGGCCGCCGCCGCCCTCCAGCAGGCTCGAGAGGGTCGGGCCCTCCGAGATGAGGCCTTAGACCTCCTCGCCAAAGGCCTAGATGCCCTCATTAGGACGGCCCCAGCACGACTAAAGGCTACAGCCTAGGACCTCATCGATACCTTTACCCGGTTTGCGACCGCAGAAATCTCTGGACCCACCCCCAGCCCCAGCACAGGAAAAACGTATGCCTAGGCAGCTAGTGACTCTACCGCTAGCGGCCCCAGCCCTAGCCCCAGCCCCAGCTCCAGCTCCAGCCCCAGGCCGAACCTAGTAACAGGCCGGCGGGCCACCAGCTGCATACGCCAGCCTAAACAGACCTAGGACCTCCGCCTACTAGTTCGGCTCCCAGCAGAACATATACCTACCTCTAGAACCCTAGCCCCTCACTCAGTTAAGATGGTGGTAACAAAGGAGCTTAACTTACAGCTGTAAGACCTAGTTGAGGTCCGCTATACTGCTACAGGCTTCTCACTTCAGCCCTAAAACAAGGAGATCTAAGCCTTACTTCTTCAGAAAGCCCTTAAGATTAAAAACTGCCTTACAGCTGAGAAGGTTGAGATACCTACTAAGTAGCATCAGTATATCGTCCTATTCTGCCCCCTCTACTTTACTAGCCTTGATGGCAGTAGGGTTAGCATAGAATCTGAAATAGAGGAAGAGGTCTTCCTAAAGACAAAGCAAAGACTCCTCTCCTGGCGCCCAACCCGAGATAGCCCTAATCTAGCCACAGCTACACAAAGCCTGATTATCGCCCTCCCTCAAGGGGTTAAGGGAGGCTTCCGCCTGTTTGGACAGTCAGGCCCTGCCCGTCTGCTTCCCCCGAGGAAGCAGACCCCCAAACAACACTCCCCTGGCTGCCAGGGCTTTCACTCAAACTGCTACTGCACCTGGAAACCCCTCTGCGAGAACTGCAGCAAACCGCTAGATACTCATGAGGCTGGGAGCTGCTTAGCTAGGTCTAAGTGTGCTAACTGCTATGGTCCCTTCCCAGCAAGCTATGCAGACTGCCCAGCTAGGCCTCTGCTGGTTAATAGAAACCTAATTATCCCAACCCGGAAGGAACTGCGAGGTATCTGGATAGCTGGAGAGAAGGCGTCTGATGATCTCCTAGCTAGCCAGGCCTGCGCCCCAGGCAGCACACAGCAAGCCAGGGCTAAGCTAAGCGCTACACAAGAGCAACAACTGGCATCCAAGCGCCCTCAACCCCTCACACCCACATAAGACTTAATTGTTATTATAGATACTGCTAGTGTAGCTGGGAGCAACAATATGGATGAGGATGAGGCTGAAGACTCTGAAGCCCTCCCCCCCCTAACTAACCGCCCTATCCATCCACTCCCAAGCAGCAGCAGGAGCCAGAGGGTAGCCCAGAAGCCTGACTATAATGTTATTAATACCTACACCCACCTCAACCTCAACTCAGAGCTATAGGCTCAGGCTAGCTACCCCACAGGTACTACGAGTTGCCTAGTGTAATGTGGGGAAGAGGAGCCTAGCCCATACAGCTCTCTTGGAGCTCTGCTGGGCAGATCAGATCGACATAGTCCTGATACAGGAACCCTAGGTAGGCTATAGAGATAAGATGCAGATTAACACACACCCAGGCTTTAACTCCTATATACCAGTTGACTTCTGGAACAGCAGAGACATAAGGCCTAGGGTTATAACCTACACATATAAAGGTCTAAGGCTGCAGATACAGCAATAAAGACCTACCTAATCAAGAGATATCTTATAGGTGAAAGCTGGCGACCTCACTATTATGAATATATATAGGCCGCCAGATAAGCCTATAAACTAAGCAACCAGCCTCCTTTTAGATTATCAACCGCCAGAGAGAGCCCTTATTGCTGGGGACCTTAATGCCTGCCACTCCTCTTGGGAACCTGGGACCCCTAGCTGGAACCAGGGCGACAATATTGCAGAGTGGGCTGAAGTCTATGATCTGTTGTTTATTGGAGAAGTTAGGGCCCCTACCCATACTCATAGGCATACCCTCAACCTGACCTTCTCAAATATCCCCTTTGCTGAAGCTTATATTAGCCCACACCTACACCCAGGGGCTGACCACTAAGCTATTATAATAATTATCCCTATAGGCAAGGCCTAGGAACAGGGACGCCAGACTAGCCACCTCTCAGTCCCAGAGTCAGCCCTACCCTGATTTATCAACCTAGTAAAGGCTGGGGCTGCAGCCCTGCCTACCCCAGGGGAACACCTAAGCCCAGCGGAGCTGGACACTCTAGCTGCCTAACTGGTTAGTCTCTTCCACACAGCCGTTCAAGCTGTAGGTAAGAGACGGACTAACCAGGGCAGGGGAGCCCCCTGGTGGACAGAAGACTGCTCAGAAGCCCACCAAGCTGCTATTAAGGCTAGGCGCCAACAGGCCTAAGAACCAGGGCTAGTTATACCTCCCCCTGTCCTAGAGGAGCAGAAAGTCTTCCTGATAACCGTCAGAAGGGCAAAACGCGCCTACTGGATAGCTAAGATTGAAGAGGTTAAGACAGACTAAGACCTATATAAAATCTTAGGCTGGCGGAAGTCTAGCTTAGCAGTTAAAGCCCTACCTCTTATAGTAGAAGGACGGACGATCAGCAATAGCCTCGATAAGGCTCAGGCCTTTTGAAAGGCCTTATTAGAGCGATTTAGTGCTGCAGACGACTTACCTGGGAACCCCTTTGCTATTCCAGTAGTCGCAAGGCGTCTTATACCCTGGCAGGATACAGTTAGTATGGAGGAAGTACGCCAGGCTACTCTAACAGAGACTACAACCTCTGGGACTGATAGGATTACTACAAAGTTACTATAATGCACCTGGGGTTTAGTAGCTAGGCCTATACAGCAGCTCTTCTAGGCCTGCGTATAGGTAGGCTACTTCCCTAGACCCTTCCGCAAAGCAGAGGTTGTTATGATCCAGAAGCTGGGGAAAACAGACTTCTCTAAGACTGGGTCTTAGCGCCCGATATCCCTGTTATCCTGCTTAGGCAAAGGCTTAGAGCGGCTGATAGCAAAAAGGATGGCCTACCTTACTATCCTAGAAGGGGCTGCCAGCCCACAGCAGGCTGGAGCCCTACCAGGGAGGGCTGCAGTTAACCTTACAACCTGTCTAACCTATGAGATTAAGAGGGCTCTAGATATAGGGCTTACTGCGACGCTAGCAATAATAGACGTTAAGGGGGCGTTTGATTCCGTCTTATGAAACCAACTTATTGTCAGGCTACGACAGCAGGGCTGGCCTAGCAGCCTGATCAGACTGGTCTACACCTTCACCTCCAGCCGAACAGCCTGCGTCAGGCTAGAGGATACTACTACTGAGGACTTCCCTCTTTCCTGTGGACTACCGCAAGGCTCTCCGCTGTCACCTATCCTCTTCCTGCTCTATATAGCTGATATCCTAGCTGACGATCAGAAGCTACGGTTTGGCTATGCAGACGATATAGGCTTAGTAGCTACTAGCCCCTCGCTAGAAGAGAATGCTACAGCCCTAGGCCAGGAGATCACTAGTATCCTCAGCTGGGGAACGGAAAATAAAGTCGCCTTTGACCCAGCTAAGTGTGAGGCAATCCACTTCAGCAGAAAACATAAACAGACAACAGACCTACTAGATATCCAAGCGAGAGGCCTAACTATTAAGGCCTCAACTAAGCCTATAAGATAGCTAGGGGTCTGGTTTGATAGGAGACTCACCTTCTAACACCATATAGCAATAAAGGTAGCAGCAGCAAAGAAGGTAGCCTATTTCCTACGGCACCTAACAAACACTAAAGGGGGGCTCCCAGCAGTTGCAGTTCGAAAAGCAGTTCTTGCTTGCGCCCTCCTAATAGCCCTATATGGAGCGGAGACCTGGTATGCAGGCCTGACCAGACCAGCCCTGAACAGCAGCACTAATACTAGCAGTAGCACTACTCTATAGATAGCTACAGTTAGCACAGGACAGAAGGGCCTAGCCTGTAGAGTTGGAAAAGTTATCACAGCAGCAGCAAGGGCTATCCTACCTGTCTGGAGGACCACACCAACCAGTGCCCTCATCCGAGATGCTGGCCTACCTACAGCAGAGGTAGCCCTTGAGGCAGCGCGACTACGCTTTGCTACACGCCTACAGAAGGTTGACCAACAACATCCCTTAGTCCCAAGGCTTCTGCAGCCAGGGCGGCAGCAGACCAGGCTCCAAAGAACAGCTGGCCTCTTACCCAAGTGTCCAAGGCTAGCACTCCTACAGCCGCAATACCTCCCAGGGTCCTATAACCCTATAGCCACAAAGACGAAGGAAATAGCAGCGAGGATCTTCCAGGCCTGGCTTAAGACTGTACCAGAGAAGCATACTATTATCTACTCAGACGGCTCTAAAGCCCCTAATAGCGCCACAGGGTTTGGCTTTGTTATATACCGTAAGAACAAGCGTATAGCCCAGGGCTGCGGCCGCCTCGGCTTAGCAGAAGTGTTTGATGGGGAGGCTGAGGGGGCGAGGGCAGGGCTCCGACGAGCCCTCCTTACCTCCCAGGGCCAGCCTATACACATCTGTATCGATAATACCAGTGTTATCCAGGGGATCCAAGGCAGGGTCCCAGACTCCTCACAAGCTGCCTTCCTTGAGATCCAAGAGGCAGCTAGGATGTATGACATACGAACCTATTGGTCCCCAGGGCACCAAGGCATCAAAGGGAACGAGGAAGCAGACAGCCTAGCCAAGGAGGGCACAACCCTGCCAGCCCCTAGGGGCCAACTAGCCACCCTGTCAGGGATCAAACGGCTAGCTAGAGAACGCATATGCCGCCAGTATAGAAAATAGTGGAAGCAAGAGGCAACACCCCGCTATACCCAACTAGGGCTTAAGGCTTCCCTCGCCTGCCCTCCTGAACTAGCCCTACCACGGGCTATACTCCATCATCTCCTAGCAGCCCAGTCAGGCCATGGAGACTTCGAATAATACCATCAACGCTTTAACCATACAGAAGCACTGCTTACCTGCTCCTGTGGGGAGGCAAAGGAGGTAGACCACCTAGTCTACTGCCGAAAGACCTTAGTGAGGAGGCTTCAGTAGCCCACCCTCCACCCTTCTAGTCCACAGGAGCCTATAGGACCAATAGGATCTCTTGATCGGTACTACAAGGGGCTAACCACTGATCATGAAGGCTTCTGGGCCTTTCTCTGCGTGACAGACTTCTTCCAGAAGATCTGCCCGCGGTACTAGGGCCTAGGCCTGAACCTAGGCCTTAGTAACGAACCCCCTCCTCGTAGAGGAACTGACGAGTATAATGGAACTAGGGAACCAGCGGGAACTAGGGACGGATAGAACACGTAGCAGCCTATAGGCAAGATTTGGAGGACGTTTGGAAGAGGCGTGTACTGTAGAGTATATAGCTTGAGCCTGCGGCCCTCCACGCCATATACCCCTCGGGAGGTCGGCCGCAAGGGCGGCTGCGCCTTTGCCGCCACGGCGTTAAATAGAACAACAACAACAAAAAAAAAAAAAACCATCACTATTTTGACCTTCTGCGGAAGTTGATCCTGGCCTGTTTTGTGGTGCCTCGCCCGTTCACCCCACCAGGCTTCGACCGCCGGAGGGCTTCAGCATGTCGTACCTTTGGCCCAATTCTTCACATCTCGAGGTGGGTCACTTTCCCTCGTCGGCCACAGCTTCGAATATATCTTGCGCAGATGCATTTTGGCCCAGCCCACGTCATGGCACTATTTTCCGTCGCGCAACAATCGGACTACACGGCGAAGATTGGCTCGCGCTTTTAGATCAACCTGCATTTGCCCCAAACATCCAGCATCTGCATTTGAGGCAGTACCTAGCTAACAACGCCCTTTTTGCCATCACGCATCTTTGCAATGACCCAGGTCGATGGGGTTTGATGCCATGGTGCTGACACTTCCTCCATCCTCAGAGCGCAGTAGTGAGGCGAAGACCACCGCCGCTCGGCCTACGCCGTCACAGTACCAATAAGTGGGTCATTGTGCACCCATTTGTGTTCATTGATCCACATAATCTCACTCATGTAATGCTGGAAGCGGCGCACCGCGGTAGCTGTACCCGACAGCCAAGAAAGGGCAAACTGCCAACCTTGCGATGAGCACCAGCACCCCCCAAAACTTCGTCATCAGCCAACCTTAAGGAAGACTACCAACACACAGCAACATCGACCTGGAAAATTCCATCGAGGAAATCCGGGAGCGTTCCGGTCCAGACTTCCAAGCTTCCGCCAAGTTGGAGCCTCGATGTACGCAGCGTCAATCGTTGCCGACGACAGGGGTCGCCGAGGATATCTAGGAATTACTTGGCCTGGGGTTTACTTAGCCGGAAACGGGCAATCACCCTTGCTCTACATCGAAGTAGAAGGGAAACGTGAAGCACAAGAAGCATGCATACCGCAACCTAGCCCCTACAACTGTTGTGTTTTTTAGTGTACTTTCGCATTCGCTAGCCCGTGTTAGCGACCACTACGATATACGCCATTGAACCTGCACGTTGTCTTGTGGAGGCGGATCATAATCATTGGTTTTAGGATTTGCGACAAAGGTGTTTGAGGACTTCATGGCTACTGAGAGGGAATTTTTAATTAGGATGAACCAAGTGGTGGCCGACCGACGCAAAGGGGATCGAGGCAGAGGTGGTCGGTCCACCGCATTCTCGCACGAGTCATGTACTTCACATCCAAGGCAACCACGCCCTGCCTTAATCAGTCCCGCTCACACGCTATGATTTGCCAGTAAGTGCTATCTGATCCACGTTCTTCTGCTCCGTTTTACTCTATTTTGACGTCGTCCGCGCTAAATCCCAGATGCCCGCCTTCCTGCTCAATGTTCCTGCAGCTGCCTTCGTCGTCATCATCTTAAGTTTGCGTACTCTGCTGCAAGGCTGGCAGTGTCACTCAAATCTCAAGCTGAGTTACGTACATTCTGTGGGAAAGCAGCGCTGGCATCGCGGTGGCGGAGGCTCATTCGAAGTGACAGTGTCCGGGAGTGCCCTTCAAGAATACTGCAGATCAAGCTCACAAGCACATACGACCATACCCACTGGAAAACTCGGGATCCCGTTCGCTCTCCCATAGATAAGCCAGTGAGGGCTGGATTAGTAGTTGGGTCGGTGACGACCAGCGAATACCCGGTGTTATATGTTTTTTTACTTTTGTTTTTGACCAGCTCGTCTTAACTTATCATCAACTGACCACAAGGGGCAGAAGTTATCACTTCGAACGCCGAACCGCTCCCCCCCGCGCATTACCGCTAAATGTCCACATGACACTGCTGCGTCCTTAAACCTGCCCACTTCAACAAGCAACAGGGCATGTGATTAGCAAGTCCCACAAGCCCGTTCGCCAGCGTTGCCATCACATTACCTCCATACGTCTTGCATCGGTTTCCCGTCAACGCAGCACTCACACGGCCCTAAGATTGTTGGTGCAGACAGTTAGTCTCCTTTGACCGGCTTGGAGGTTGAATCCAGGCACTAGAAGGTAAAACGCCATGGTCATAATTCTAACGCCGTCGACGACAGACCGCAGGCATGTCCTGACATAATGGCAGTTGTCGCTGCTGCCGCTGTGGAATCGCTGCTCTTCCCTTGGTTCCTTTCAGCCTACTTCTTACCGCCAATTTCTCCTAACTTCGACCATAAATCTGATGGTACCACTGCCAAACACCACACTTTTGGTTCAATCATCTCTCGTCTGGCCAAAAGGGATGCAAAGTCACCGCCTCAAACCGCAAGTAGCTGATATATGTACATCATAAGTCTCATGGTTCACGTAATGGCTTAATATGTCCCACTGACTTCCTCTATGGAAGCTACCTAATGTGACGCCAGTCTGCTACAACCTTGGGATGATGGTATATTTATATCCGCCTTATACTACTCCACTTAATCTTATCTATAACGGAGCACTCTGTTCTTTGTATGCTCAGCAAATCTATGGCACCTTTTGATCCCTCAGGCCACATACTACTACCACCTGCAAGCTGTTGGCATCCTTACTAGCACCTCGGATTATGCGTCTCTGAAGATGCCCTATCTAGCATGTCTGCAGACCACGCTTGATCTCATCTCGCTAGGTATGATTTGGGTTGCTATAAGTGTTCTTTGAATCTCAACAGTCTTAATTTAAGACCTAGATGCTCAGGAATTCGAGCAGCTGGTACTATAGATGTCTTCTATATCTTGGCTGCCAACTCTTTTGTTGGCGTGTTTATTAGCATCTTCGTCCCTGTCTGCCTGGGTAGTAAAAAAAGGTGAAGCTTCTAACTTAGTGCGATGTTATGTCTCTGACTATAATTCCTAGTCTCCCCCGCCCTCTCATCACCAGCATCAACTATACCATTATCACTAGTGATGATAAGAATAATAACCTTAATATCGCCACAGCCAACACCTCTTTCTCTCTCCTTCACTATATCTCCTGAGCCTTTCCAAGATCTAATACACGCATAAGATATATAGCTTTAAGTCACTCAGACTGCGATATTAGCGATATCTATGACAGCCTTATAAATAGCTTATTCCAAGCGATCTCGCTGAATCCAGCTCTCCCTGGTGTAAAGGAAAGGGAGTCCGACCTTAAGTAAGCTCTCAACCGGACGAAGAGTGCAAGCGTATTATCTTGTACCTCTAAGTTCATTTGCACTGTCCGCCGCTATTTTACAGATGAAATTTATATGGGAGAGCTTAAAAGAGACTAATTTCTTATTATTAAGATAACGTTTTTCACTAACAGTAATACTAATCAAAACTACGCCAGATAGAAGCTATACCTTATAAATAACTCTAGCGAAATTTCCTTAATAATATAAGCTGAGTATGATACCTAGGTGATTAATCACTTTACGTTCTCCCTCGTTCTACTAGTGGACGTTTTAAGACTCCCCTATATGCTTAAAATACCCTAACTAGGCGATTACCAGACCATTCTCATTAAGCGACCTATTACTAACGTTACATGAGACTGAGGTCTTTTGGAGAATAATAGAAGCGCAGAAGCAGCCCTTATCCTACGCTCTTTTCCACCTAGCGATAAAGAAGTAGTGCATATGGACACCTTTAGGTAAGGAAATAGGCCTGTCCGGTCAAAGCAAGGCGACTTCTATTAGAACTTATATCACCTTGCTTGTATATGGATTATATCCTCTGTTAGCCAAGGATATTTTCATAAGCCCCAAGCGCTGCCTATCTCGATGAGCGCAACGCTGCGGATAGGTCCTCGTCTTATACTGCTAATAGTACGAAGACCTCAATCGTCGCTTAACTTATAACTTTCATTTGATTCCTGTATTGCAGGTCTTCTGACACCAATTTCAGACGCAATTTTACTCATAAATCGCCTAGAGACTTAGTTCTCTCACTTTATGGGCCTCAAATGCCCATGAATCCAAATTGCGATGTGACGAACTTGATTTGACCCTTATATGAATGTGGCAGCTAGTAGCAGCTGCGCTTGGAATCCAGCCAAAAGTCGGCTTGAACATCAGCTTCCATGTTTATACACCAGTAGTGGATGTAAGATGGTAATTAATAGCTAGATATATGGATGTCCAGCTGAAGTTGGAGCATGTGGGTGACTAGCAGCATAGTCCCGACCTGGATTATAACATTCCCAAAGCAGCTGAGACAAAACCATCCCAGAATTTCCAATCTCATGCCAAAAGCCGTTGCCAAAGGCCGCTCTTCCAAAGGCTGTAGCATCGTTTAAAGCCAGTCGCTCTCTGGATGACCTGGGCTACTCCTGAAATGGCCATCAGCTCATTGTCTGGCACGGTCAGGTGCAGGTCGCTATATTCCTACAGTCGGTCTTGCCATGCTGAGATAAAGTTGTTGCGTTGAGGCCCCTGAAGCAGCTTTATTGCCTGCTTGAGAAGATGCATTGTTATGGGGTCAATGGCTTAAATGAATTTGGGGTTGATATTGCAAGCTAATTAATCAATAGCCCTCTAGTCGTCATCGTTCTAAGGGTTGTCTTCAGAGGAAAGGCCCACTAGGCGATAACTGAGCATACGATCTTGAAATACCTAAGCCCTTGAGTTGAGATGATGGTCCTTGTGCGTGATGAGTGGGCTGACGGCCTCACTTCTATGTGCGTGAACTGTGGAGCGTTTTTTATCTCCAGTGGAGAGCACTAGTGGCATAAAAGAGAGTGTATTATGGACGGCAAGGCATCCTGGGCGCACGCTTGTCGATGACTGCGCGGCTAAGGTGCCCAGTGAATTCCTATGAACCCTCCATATTGACGGCGACTTAAACTTCCAGTCCACACCGCTATCGCCATCTTATATGATGCAAAGAGAAGCGATCCATAAGAAACGCACATCAAGGGGTCAAGATATCAAGGTCACGTCGCGCAGGGCCTCTGGCATGCTCTTGACACCAAATATACAGGCCGCAAACTCTTTGAGGTTCAACGATGTCAGTACAGGCTGTTAATCTGATCCCCAGTAATTACTAGAGCGTTAAATATCTCATGCTTATGTCTTTTAGGACTAAGGTGATATATAAGTGCAGTATTAGGATATCCCTAGGGGGTCTAAAGTTGATAAGAAGTGTAGGCAGCAAGATTATACTGCCTGGCGTCACGCAATTATTAAATTAACAACAGGATTGAAGCTATGCGCAGGTTAAGCATATTGTGTGACTTGAGCCTGTGGATCTCAGTGGAGTTTTGACCGTACCTTCAAACTGAGAATGCTAGATAGAAGACGAGCTCTTTTAGGTGTCCTGGTTGATGTTTTGTAACTCGTCCGGAAGCCTAATACTAACTTCAGCCTTAGATCTAGGTTTCCTATCTCTAATCAAGCACTGATATGAGCAGAGCGTCCCGTGGTGACCTTTGCCCGTAGAGAAATATCTTCATTCTTAGACCGAGGTTTAGATGCTCTCTCATAGATTTAACGCTATCGCCATTAGGAAAAAATATATTATTGCTTATGAGTTTAGAAATGTTGGAGTGAACTGTAGGGCGTCCGGTGTCCGCAGTGTGCGTGCTTGCCTCGAAAACCTTCCTCTCCTCAGTGTTGAGGAGGCTCTGCAACTCCCTCTGGGCTTGTTATGTTATTTCTAAGGCAATAAGAAAGGGATCACACAGATGACACCAGCTTTAAATGGCTTTGGCGAATGCTTTCAGGGATTGATGATGTGTGCGGTGTTCAAAGACAGTTTCCTTCGTCTCAAGTGCTGTGGGTTTATAGCTTTATACTTTAAGATCCACACCCTTTATCGATTGGATAATGTTGTCTGTTGAAATTTTGTCCTTGTCCATTCTTTGTGTTTATTATCGATATACACGCATTTCAAGATGCGAAAACCCTTCCTTCTTGCACGCATTAGACCATCATCCTCTGAACTGGCAACTATTTTAATTCTAAAGCAAAAAGTTCGTAACCTGTCCATCCCAATGCATTTTCAGCAAGTTAATATGTTGATCAGCTTTGACTCACACGCAATCGCACTGCAATTCTAGTATGAGACCCCTTTTGGACGTTGGAAATGATTTTCTAACGAGATTATCATCTGTTCTTCCATTAAGGGCTCATCATCGATTCTCGGATGTTCCCCCAATTGCTTCTAGCTCTATCTTCCAGATGATATGTCTCTAACATTGTTTTGATCAGTCTGACGCCACCCTTCAGCAGAATCGTCCGATATGGAGTCGTTCTTCATAGGCAGCTGATTCTGCTCTTGAGGGCGCAGAGGCATAAATCACAGCCCTATGCCCTTATCTTAGTTGCCTAATACTTAAAGAGCGCTAAATAATGACCAGAAGTCGTTTAAGGTAAGTTCAGGATAGTCTGCTGCTGAAAGAAGCTTTCTCAGGGCTCAAAGTTCTAAGTTAGTAGATCAGGTGTAACGTTAGTAGGAAGTGTTACGGTCAGCTATCCGACAGTAGGGTCTGCTAATAGAAGCTGGGGATTGATACGTTCTAATAGTATACTGGGTTGTGATCTGAGTTGTGGGTTGTAGGCTGTAGTAGATCAGGTCTTCAGAGGCTAAGGTGATCAGTCTTAGGCTTAATAAGTAATTCGTAGTGAAGGTAAGCTGAGAGTATCTATAAGGATAAATACTAAGTTAATTGCTGAAGAGCTATAGAAGTCTGACCATAAGCTAGGCTCAGGGTCATACTATATACAAGTTTCAAACAGTGTTCTTTATCTATCCTAAAGTGATCACTTAAGTGCGTAAGTGTTACGACCCGTTATGTATGGATAACAGTTGACCGACCCACTTAGGCATCGGGCGGCTAGGATAAGACATTTGTACTGCAGGATCACAGGAACAACAGGGACTCACTTGGAACGGAAAAACTATGGTATAGGTCACGTGACGATAAGAAGGACCGACGAGAGATAAGCGGTCCTGACCTAGGACCGACATAAAGAAAGCGGTCCACACCTGGGGACCGCTCGGAAGATATCGGTCCTCAGTTTAAAGAAACTACCCTAGACTTATATATATTATAACCTTAAGCCTAGCTTATGGTCAGACTTCTATAGCTCTTCAGTAATCAACTTAGTATTTATCCTCATAGATACTCTCAGCTTACCTTCACTGCAAATCACTTATTAAGTCTAAGACTGATCACCTTAGCCTCTGAAGAACTGATCTGCTACAGCCTATAACCTACAACCTATAACCACAACCTAGTGTACTGTTAGAACGTATTAATCCCCAGCTTCTGTTAGCAGACCCTACTGTCGGATAGCTGACTGTAACACTTTGATTGCTCCTATTCAGTAAGTTAACTATTAATTCCTACTAATAGTAACAAACGACTATATCTTCCCACGCCTCTGTTAAGTCGCCTACCCTGGGATCCTCGTCCACTTTAGGAGGACGAGCCACCTAAAACCTAGCCTAGGAACTAGGAGACCAGAAGATAAAGGGCGACTCAGACAGCGAGGATGACACTGAAGAACTTAAGCGCCAGCTCAACAAGACTAACAGCAACTTCAAGGCAATACGCGAAATATTCAACCAGAACGCTGCAGCCCTTAGCGAACTCCAGGAATAAGGCCGCAAGAACCAGGATCTAGAGAAAGAAGTCGCCACCCTCTAAGCTGCTGCTAACGTTATATCCGCCCTAGTCGAAGGATGAGAACGCCTTAAGCTTAACACGCCTTCCACTTTCGATAGGACCCTAGGATAACTCAAAGGACACCTGGTATAAGTTCGAACCTACCAGGCCTTCCATATAAACACCTTCCAGAACGACACTGAACGTGTTGTATATGCAGCCACCTTCCTTTAGGGATAAGCCCTTGCCTGGTTCAAACCCCTTTAACAGGAATAGCTTAACAACCCTGTCGAAAAATACAGCTAAGAAGTTAAGGATATCTTCTTCAGCTTCACAGGCTATATTAAGGCCCTAGAATCTCTCTTCCTTAACCCTAATAAACAAAGACAGGCTGAGCGAGACCTATCCTACCTACGATAAACTAAGTTAGCTACACTCTACGCCGCAGAGTTTAGGCGACTAGCTGTAAGACTCCATATAACTAACGAAAGCAAAGTTTTTGCCTTTTACTAAGGACTTAAGGATGATATTAAAGACGAAATAGCTAAACTAGAGACACCTCCTAGCTTCCTCGCCTATATTAAACATGCTATTAAGGTTAATAACCGCCTCTATAAATGACGAAAGGAATGAGGAGAGAAATAATAAAACCTAAATTTAGGATGTAAGTACTAATAGCAGCCTCAACAGAAGTTTAACAGCCAGCAGAATAATAACAGACCCTGCAACAACTGGAATAACACCCGCCAGAGCACCGCCTATAGATAACACAGCAGACCTATAGATCTCAGCATGATAACTAAACCTAACAACAAAAAACCTTAGAACCCTAAGTGCTACAACTGCAATAAGTAAGGCTATATCGCTAAAGACTGCAAACAGCCTAAGAAGCTCCCCTAGAGACTAGTGGCAGAACGACCTCAATAAGTCAACATAATTGCAGAAGCCCTATATGCATCCTAATTATAGACCAGATGCTACGACGATAACTGCTGAATTCACCTTAAAGATAAAGAAATATCAGGACACTACCTAAGGGATAGCAACCCCAGACGGTCTGGTTATAATATAACCATCCTAGACACTTACCCTAGGACCCTGGCAATAATGCATTCCAGCAACAGCAAAGTGGCTAGAAAACCAGTTGAACAACTTAATGAGATGCTATAAATTCAGCGATTAGAACTAATCACCCCCTATATAACTAGCCAGCAACTCCACTATGAAGAATAACAAATCAAGAAGGAAATAGAGCTAATCCAGTAAGAAGACGACAGATAAGTACGACTATATTAACAATAAGAATCAGAAGAAGAACCAGAACACTAACATAATCCTCTGATGAAATAATAACTCCTCAGTATAACTAACAACTAGACTTTCAGAGAAGGAGAAAGCTCTTCCTATAACTCAGATAAACCTCGCGACGTTACCTAATAACGCACTCAGACAGAAATCACCTATAGGTTCACCCCTAGTGTGGATGACTCCAGCTCTGAAAAAGAACCTAACAACCAGGAAGGAAGAACTAAGCAACTTCTGAGATACTAAGAAATCGACATACTTCAAGATAAGCAATAACGCCACTTCTATAGCACCTCAGCAGCCTAATGAGACTGAGGCTACACCCCTCAGCTATATACAGAAGATCACCCCGCGCTGAGAAGCAACCACCAGCTTCACTAAACCCTCTTCTAGCCCTAGTGCTTTCACGATAAATGCAAAGAATATATAGGAGAAAAGCATAACTACTAGTTCTACCCCAGAAGATATAATAACAAACCTATCCATAAGATCTACTTAACCTCCGTTATAATTAGATAGACTATAGTACTGTTTAAAGATAACCTCGCAATCTTCAGACCTAGTCCTCAGTTCCCTATAAGATGTCAACATAATGATAATATGAAATAGGACGAATGCTAATAAGACGAATGCTAAGTTTATTACTAAGAAAAGGCATAAGCCTAGAGAATCATAAAGAATAGACCTAGACCCCCACAGGTTAGGATCTGCAAAAACAGCCTTATAAAAGCATGACGAGAAGGAAAGCAAATCACCTAAACCCAACAACCAGGAAGGAAGAATCAAGCAACTTCTGAGATACCAAGAAATCGATATGCTTCAAGACAAGCAATAACGCTACTTCTATAACACCTCAGCAGCCTAATGAGACCGAGGCTACACCCCTCAGCTACACACAGAAGATCATCCTGCGCTGAGAAGCAACCACCGACTTCACTGAACCCTCTTCTGGCCCTAGTGCTTCCACGACAAATACAAGGAACACATAGGAGAAAAGCATAACTACTAGTTCTATCCCAGAAGACATAACGATAAGCCTATCTATGAGATCTACTTAACCTCTGTTATGATTAGATAGACTATATTACTGTTTAAAGACAACCTTATAGTCTTCAGACCTAGTCCTCAGTTCCCTATAAGATGTTAACATAACAACAGCATAAAATAGGACGAATACTAATAAGATAAATGCTAAGTTTACTACTAAGAAAAGGCATAAGCCTGGAGAATTGCAAAGAATAGACCTAGACCCCTATAGGTCAGGATCTGCGAAAACAGCCTCGCAAAAGCATGACGAGAGGGAAAGCAAATCACCTACCTAGGACAACCAGAGCAGTTAAAAAACTAGACTCGCCTACTGACAATAGATCACAACAGGCAACAAATATAAGATCTATTTATTAAATATCATAAGGATATAAGGGTAATATCAAACTCAAAGTTACTATCAATCAGCAGATAACACTTATGCTGATCGACAGCAGAGCTGAAGCAAACTTCATTACCCCCCAAGCCATCAATAGGCTAGAAATACGATAGGGAGGAAAAGAGCAACCATACCAGTTATATACGGCAGAAGGAGAAGAATTTAAGTACGAAGGAGGTACCATCTATAATAAGACTGCGCCCCTTAAGATAAGCTACCTGAATTAGAAAGAAAGAATCTAATTCGATATTGCCGATCTAGGAATATATAACATAATGCTAGGACTACCCTAGCTATAAATAAGCAACCCACAGATAGATTAGAGCAAAGGCTAACTCTATTAGGACCATGATAATTTAGTCCCTAAGCAGCCCTGTCAGAATCAGGCCTCAAATAAATCAATACGATAAGGAACAGCAAAACGTTACCTCTGTTACCTCAAGGCAAAAGAAGCCATATTATAACCACTGATAACAATAGATCTCAAATAGGAGAACGATCTACTTCTGTCTATCCTAGAAGAATATAGAGTATATGAGAAACTCTTTGCAGCCAAATTAGAAACCAGACTGCCTGAACACACCAGTTTCAACCACGAAATACCCCTCAAAAAAGGGAAGAAACCACGCTTCAACAAAATCTACAGACTTAACCAGACAGAGATAGAAGCCCTAGATAAGTACCTTGAAGAAAACCTTAAGAAGGGATACATCAGACCCTCAACATCACCAGCAGGAAGCCTAATCCTATTCATACCTAAAAAGAACAGAAAACTATAATTATGCGTTAACTACTGCATGCTTAACGAAATAACAATCAAGAACTGCTACCCACTACTGCTTATCGACGAGATGAGACGACTCCTCCACAGAGCCAACTGGTTCACAGCCCTCAACCTCAAAGGAGCCTATAACCTGATCAGAATAAAGCAAGGAGAAGAATAGAAGACTGCTTTTAGAACCTAAAAAGGATATTTCGAGTACCTCGTTATGTCTTTCAGCCTCACTAACGCCCCTGCAATATTCTAAAATATAATCAACTAAGTTTTACGCAAATATGTTGACATCTGCGTAGTAGTCTATCTCAACAACATCCTCATCTTCTTATCGACACTTGAGAAACATAAGGAAGATATACACCACGTCTTATAAGCCCTCTAAGAAGCTAAGCTATTAGTTAAACCTGAGAAAAGCGAATTCCACACACAGAGGGTGGAATACCTCAGCTTCACTATCACCCCTAGAAAAGTCTGTATATCAGAAAACAAAGTCAAAGCTATCAAGGAATAGCTGGTACCTAACAACCTCAAGGAAGTCTAAGGATTTCTAGGTTTCGTCAACTTCTACTGCAAATTTATTAAAGACTATGGCAAGATCAACATAGCTCTCATAAGCCTCAGCTGCAAAGACACACCCTTTATATGGGAAGAACCATAACGAACAGCATTCCAGAAGATCAAGGATCTCATCGCCAGAGAACCTATCTTAAGCATTCCAGATCTAACAAAACAGTTTAAAGTAGAACCTAATGCATCTGACTATGCAATAGGAGCATAATTATTATAATAAGATTCAGAAGGACGACTACACCTATATGCCTTCTTTTCTTGCAAGCTCCATAGACCTGAACTCAACTATCAGGTTCACAATAAGGAACTCATAGCAATTATTGAAGCCTTTAAGGAATAGAGACCTAAGCTCTTAGGAACCACCTATGAAGTACTTATATGTTCAGACCATAAGAACCTTTCACACTTCATAACTTCAAAAGTGTTAAATAAACAACAGATTAGATAGTTAGAATTCTTATCAGAATTCAACTTTTGAATCATCTATCGCAAAGGATCAGAGAATAGCAAAGCTGACGCTCTCAGCTGACGACCAGACTATAACGTCCTAGTACCTGAAGAAACATAGGTGATTATTGAAAGAAATAACGACAGAGACCTAGTGCTAGCAACCAAACTCTTGATAATAGCTGGACGATCTAATACCAGCCTGCCTAGCAAACTAGACGACGAAGCAATTATAGAGTTTTATGCTCACCCTGCATATAGTCACCAAGGAATCACAAAAACCTAGAAATAACTATAACAACAATATAGAGAAAAGGTCACCAGAGAATAAGTGGCAAAAGCAATTAAGGATTATGAGGTCTGCCTGAAAAGCAAACCTGCTTAACATCAGCTGTACAGCATGCTATAACCCTTGCCTGTGCTGCAAACCGCCTAGCAATCTATATCCCTCAACTTTATCGTCAAATTACTAAAGTCTTAAGAACCCCTTATAGGAACACACTTTGACAGCGTTCTTATTATTATGGACTAACTTATAAAGTACGCCTACTTCATCCTATACAAGGAATCAAGCAACGCTGAAGAATATGCCTACATATTTCTTAAATATATTATCGCTAATCACAGAACACCTAAGGAAATTATATCAGACAGAGATAAGATCTTCACTTCTAAATTCTGGAAGTTAATCACATCACAACTCAGCATCAAATAATTAATATCTACTGCATTCCACCTGCAAACCGACGGACAAACAGAACAAATTAACTAAATCCTCAAAACATATCTCCACGCCTACGTCAACTATAACTAAGATAATTAGGTTGTATTGCTACTAATAGCCTAGTTTGCCTATAACAGCGCAGTAGGAGAAAGTACTAAGGAATCCCCCTTCTACCTCAACTATAGATTCAAACCAACCGCCTATAGAGAACCCCAAACAGGCCCAGCTGCAGTAAAAGCTGTCGCCTCAATACGCTAAATCAAGGATATCCAGGAAAACGCATGCAAAGAACTTGAATTCGTATGATAAAGAATGATAAAATTCAGCAACAAACAAAGGATTAAGGGACTAACCTTAAAAGAGGGAGATAGCGCCTATCTTATATAGCGAAATATTAAGACAAAGCGACTAAACAACAAACTCAACTATAAAAAACTCAGACCTTTCAAAATTTCATAAGTAATCTCACTAGTTAACTACAAACTAGGACTCCTAGAAACCATAAAGTGTCACCTAGTATTCTATGTCTCACTCCTCAAACCAGCACTATATAGATCACAGACAAACAATATTATTATTGTTGAAGATAACAAACCAGAGTATGAAGTCGAACGAATTATCAACCATCTTAAAGAACCAGAAGGGTATTAATACCTCGTCAAATAGAAAGGATATAGATATAAAGATAATATATAGGAACCAGCCAAAAATATCACTAACACAGCAGAAGAACCTACGATCTACTGGCAATAACACTAAGAATGAGAAGTTATACTAACACCTGTTATACTAGTCCAGAAGAACGCTAGATATAAGCAAATCAAGCATCTATATCGCTTCACTAAACCACCTATCAAAGCAGATTAACTGCAATAAGGAAAACTATTTATTCGCCTAGAAACACTAGAAACAAACTAAGACGACACTAAAGCACTACTAGCATTAGACACCAAAGGGCCTAAATCGATAAAGTCCAGACTAAAGCTAAACTCTTGCCACTCTAGATTGTTCAGCACCCTAGCAGCCTGAAGATTATTTATAACCTACTTCTCATAAGTATCTAACGCTAAAAGCACACTATCCTCCTTATCGATTTCCTATATTCCCCGCTCAAAAGCCTCAGTCTGACGCTCTCTCACTAACTTCCTTGTCTTACGAATATAACTTAAGCAGCTAGCAGCCTCTACTATTTAAGTCTGCAAATAAGCAAACTTCTGATAAAGTGTAAGCAGTTCCTCACCAGCCTTCTCTTCTTTTTCATCCTACTCCTTTTGTTGCTTATTCATTTTTTGCACTGCAACACAGTTAGTTATCGCTTGGATAAATTAGGATCAGAAGTCACTATATAAGTTGAAGCCACTAGAATGCTATCATAAGGCTTCTTCGCCTTGATATATATATGGCACCTAGACGATTTCTCACCAAAACGGCAAGGAACCTTTGCTCAAAAACAATAGGTATAAGGTATGTCGCTGGCTAAAGAATGAGACTTAACATATTTAATTAAAGCTTTGCGCTTATAATCCTTAAGCATAGTGATAACTGATTTCTTTTTTGATTTTTAGATGTAGCCTGACATAATGTCAGCATCATAAGTAAATCAGGAAGCATAATTAACAGATCCCTAACCTAGGACTAACAACCTACTTATGTTAGGTCTTAAGGATAAGACCTTTAGAGAGGGGACCTAATATTACAACCTATTATATATAGATAACAGTTAACCGACCTACTTAGGCATCAGGCGGCTAGGATAAGATATTTATACTGCAGGATCACAGGAACAACAGGGACTCACTCAGAACAGAAAAACTATAGTATAGGTTATATAACGATAAGAAGGACTGACGAGAGATAAGCAGTCCTGACCTAGGACCAACATAAAGAAAGCAGTCCACACCTGGGGACCGCTCAGAAGATATCAGTCCTCAGTTTAAAGAAACTACCCTAGACTTATATATAGTATGACCCTGAGCCTGGCTTATGGTCAGACTTCTATAGCTCTTCAGCAATCAACTTAGTATTCATCCTCACGGATACTCTCAGCTTACCTTCACTGCGAATCACTTATTGAGTCTAAGACTGATCACCTTGGCCTCTGAAGAACCGATCTACTACAGCCTACGACCTACGACCTACGACCACGACCCAGTGTACTGTTAGAACGTATCAATCCCCAGCTTCTGTTAGCAGACCCTACTGTCGGATAGCTGACCGTAACAGTAAGGTGATCGCAATCAGTTGGCAGGACTAACTGATCACTGAGCGTTCCCTCCTATACTCCACTGATCGTTTTCTTATCTTATCGTCACATGATTTATACTATAGTTCTTCCGTTCCGAGTGAGTCCCTGTTGTTCCTGTGATCCTGCGGTACAAATGTCCTGTTCTAGCCGCCCGATGCCTGAGTGGGTCGTTCAGCTGTTATCCTTATTTACGGGTCGTAACAGGAAGTTTCATCATTCAGGACAGTGGCTAGTGAATCATCAAGGCGCTATTGGCCATACACGTAAAATGGGCTCTACCCTTTCAATCAGATATAACTGGTACGATTCTGTTTGTTCCCTGCAGCTGTGGTTGATAGCTTCACATGCAGTTTAGCTCCAGTGCAGAGTCTTTCAAACGATTTTTCGATCTGATATGAACAGGCACAAACGGAAGCATAGGTATATGTGTGTTGCTTCTCGTTCCTCTGAGTTCAAGCCTCACTACCAGGGGGGCTGACAGAAGAGACAAATAAGTACAGCCTGGTAGCCTTAAGTGATATGGACGACACTTATCAGACAGAATTATCGCTAACCTGGCAGAAAGCTTCTGTAAAAGCTGAACGCAGAATTATGGTCATGGTAAACCGACCATGATCTCAGTTGGTAATGCTGATGGCGTGAGTAATATTGTGGCCAGTCTTGAAGTCATGCTTCAAGGCGTCCATAAGCCATAATAGCTTCCCGCTTTGTGTATTTGCTGTGGGAGAGCTCTTCACATTTGTTTCTATTAGCATCAAGGAGAAGGACCTCTCTACTGTTGGTTATGTGGCGTCACTAAGGTACAGAATGGACATAATATAAGTATCATTCTATAGGAAAGGTTTAGTACTGATGGTAATGTTTGCTGCTTTTGCGGTAAGTAAATGCCGCATGTGTTTTATCATGGCATCAAAGTCCTTGAAAGATTATACCTGTGGTATATGTATATACCAAAGTCAAGGTAGCAGACTTCACAAGTCTTGCAGGTGTAGAATCCAGATGATTAACAAGATTGAAGATGTGAACAGTCTGTGGGGTCCTTGGTATTTATCAATGCTTCCTCGGATTCTCAGACTTCAACATGCTTGTCGTGCTTCCTGAGCGCGAGATTCAATGATTCCGATCTGGCTAGAAAAGGTAGGGTCTTTATGGTGAATAGGCCACAGCACCATTTCCAGGCGCTGATCTCCCAGGAGGTGAGAGTATGTGGAAGTAACAGAAAGGGGTTTGCAATCTGAATTAATACGGCAGAGTTAACCTCTGATGAGTGTGACGCTTACGTCGCCCGAGAAACATTTAGGATGGAGAAGTTTCCAATCTCAAGCGTTCCGAAGCTTTTCATAGGTGGCATTCTAGCTGTAGACATGTTCCATAACTCAAGTTTAAGATGCCCTAACGTATGCTGGATAGATATCTGATAATGTCAGCCTCAGCTGCTCTACTTTATGAAATTCGGGGAAGACGATGGAATTCATGGGATAGAAATATTAAGAAAGGGGTATCATATTCCAGGGTTAACAATACGCTTCACAAATATTCCCAGGTACTTACTGGCTGATTCGTCTTCTGATTATCAGTAAGTAGCTCCCATAAATGCTTGAGGCTTTATATATCATAAGCCAACGTTTCAAAAAGATTTCATAAACCTTGAAAGTCTTAGAAGATGGCTCATGAACTTGGAGATGGTTTTCTAAGCGCTAATTTCTGAGATTTAGTGACTGCTTACCTACTACTTGATCTGTGCTGCGGGCGTGCGTTTGCGGCTGCATGAAACGTTGCATTTTCCAGTGGCACGTTGCCTAATGCGAAGACTTGTAGCTACTCTCAATCTCCGCTAACACTAGTTTAATAGCAATGCCTACTTGTTTGATTCCAGCTCTATCCACTAACAGTTGCTGCTATCCACCAAAGACTGGTGCTAACCTTGCTGAGAGTGTTAAGGACGCTGCTTAGTCCACTAATAATAGCCAGCGTACTGCGAGACATGTCCCAGTTGATTCTGGAGTCAAGCTTAAGTAGCCATAGCACTGGAACTTTGCTTTGTCGTTTAACTCACCTCTGAATACCTTGCGGCGAGGAAAGGCACCAGGGAAGCCCCCATGAGGTGCAAAAACCAAGCGTCTTATGCATAAATCTGGGCTGAAGTCTCAAAGAGTGTAAAACCCTGGATGGGCGGAGGGCTGCGGATCGTGAATTTCCAGCTTAGAAGATAGACCAACCGTGAGAGTCATATGCTGGAGACAAGCTTTTTTGTTTCATGCCTTACCTAAGCAGCAACCTCAGCGAGGTGGAGCGTGTGGGAGGGCAATATGGGCGTTGGTCTTTATTGTGGTTTCTGGAAGAGAAGCTTGGTTATGCGTGGGTATGAATGAAGAAATGATCCTTGAGTTGGGATTAGGCTGGTTTTCTCATCCTTCTCTAGGTCAAGGAATGCTGTCACTGAAGAGAAGGTTATGCTAATGTTCTAGAATGGTGCTGAGGATGCAGGTGGCCATATTAGATCGAGGGGATAGCTTTCTATGACTTGTATCGCTGATGATCTCAATCAGCCGATAAGTCGAATTGCTATGTTAATACTTATTATTTAACACTAATTTTAAAGCCAACTCTTGCACACAGACTAGCGTAGTGTAACTGGAAGGAATGACATAATTTATAGGAATGGTTATAGAGCAATAGGCTGATGATTCTTATAAATGTGTGTAGTTTCTTTATGCTACTTTGGTGAGGTTGAGATTGCGGTTGTGAAATTAACAGCTTGCGATGTGGAGGATAAGGAGGGCTGGTGATATTCAGCGCTGATTCTGGACTTTGGACTTGGGCGACCAGGGTGGGCCCACTAATCTCAGCCCCACTCCATGGCTGTAATGAGATCGCCCGCACTGCCTTTTTCAACAGGCGTTTTCTCTAAACTATCTAAAAGGCTGCAGACTAGGCTGGATAACTAGAGTTAGTTATCTAAAGCATATTTAACCAGTCCTACCTTAGTCTACCTAAGCTTTATCGCACTACTTAACTTGCAGACTGGTAGAAGACTAGCGAAGTTATTATTATATACATCTTAACACAGCAGAAAAACAGAGGTAGGCATAAGGAAGCATACTGCATTAGGTGCATAAGATCCAGCTGACTACTTGGAGACACAAGGTGCACTCGTATTTTGAAATTTCAGGACCTCGAACGTGCAGGTTGTCGAGGCGACATCCTTCTCACGCCTCTAACACTCAGCCTACTCCGGAGTTCTGTGGCCAAAGTGGGACCCTCTTATCCGGGATCCAATATAAGACGACACAGACTTTTCCCAGGGAAGCGTTCTGCAAGCCGGTGTTATCCCGACGCACAGACCAGGTCATGGTGACTCAGGATGGAGCCAATCTAACCAATCATGTATGCCCGTGACTGGGTCTGGCTGCGGAACAATATCTCGCCGAGCCGAAATCGCCCAGCCACCCAGCCACGCGTGAGGCGGTCCGTCCCAATATTCTCCGCTCCATCACGTATTCACGTGGTGTCGCTTCGTACCATCATCTCCATCTTCAACCCCATCCACTCCGGCGTCATTACAATCCCCGCCCTCGTCTCTCGTGCCGGCGCTTTCATTGAGCAGACCTGTTCCAGCTGTCCCAACCATTCGACTGCCCCCGGCTGCTTGCTTGACTCCTTGCGCGAGTAGGACCGGAATCCCGACGGAACCCATCCACCCCGTGAGCTTCACAGCTTCACGCCTGGATCTTGTCAACCGTCGCTCCGGTCATTCTACTGCTTGTGCAAGAGCCCCCAATGCGCCCTGGGCAGGGTCGGTGTCACGCTGGAACCCTCTGCTCCTGAAAACCCTGCGAAGGACTTGCGGCGAAAGGGAGAGAGGACTATGACATGACCACGGTAAGTATTCACCCAGCTGGTTCCTGTCCGCTACGTTGTGCACATCTAGCAGATTGACTCCAAGCGATTACGAGATGTCGTCCGCCGAAGACGCACGATTTGTCCACACTGTCTTTGCGGTGCGTGAAGACCAAGACGGAGGACAGCCCGAATTCATTGACCAGCCCTTCAAACTCAACGCTGTATATCAGTCGTCAGCTTCAGCCCTCTTCCGTCTCAGTACAACCATCACCGACAGTGCCTCCATCAAAACCACCATTTATCTGCAAATCACACCCGACCGTATCGCTTCGCTGCAAAACACGACTTGCGACACGAGCGACGCAAATGACGGAAGCCCATCACACCTCGAACGCGTCCGCCAGCGACTGGGCGGCAAGCGCCTTTTGACTCGCCTCCAGTTCCACCTGCACAGCGGCCTCTATGCCCAGCTCATCGTGCCGACCGGTTTCGCACGCGACGAGGCCCCCGCCAGCCCCGCGTGGCATGCCTTTCGCTCCACTGCCTCGCTCGCGACCGTTCCGACGTTCTCCATCTACATGCCGCACAACGTCTTGCCGATGACGAAGTTTGAGACTTTTTTCCAGGCTGTGCGGCAGTTTCCGACTCTGACGGCAACCCAGCGTCAGTCATACGAGCGTATGGTGGATCTGCGCAGGCTGTACAGTGGCAAAGGTGGCGTTGTGTTCACACCAGAGGACGACCAAAATGCTGTCCCTCTGAGAGATGGTGAACGCAACAGATCTGCGACACCCTCGACCGAGTCGTGTGCTTCCACAGTTCCCTTCGATACTGTTCCGCGTCACCAAGATTCACCCCCGCAGTATGACGAATGCGTGGTTGAGGGACCGCAGCCGAGGGCCAGCATGACCGCTGCCGCGGCAGCTGCCTTCGTCAAAAGTGCCCGCGGTGACGACGCCCTGCCTGAGTACGGCGGCAGCGAAAGGCAGCACCGAAGGCTGCAGACTTCTAAACGAGTGCTGCACTGCGGGAGCGAAGAGATCGACTTGCACCCATCTTCGAAAAGGGCGCATTTCCAACGTTCATTCGCCAGCGTTCACGCAACTACAGCAAACGCCCAACGTCCCGAAGAAAGGTCGGAATCTCAATTTACAGATGCCGAATGTGTCCAGGGCAGGTTGGCGGTTCTACTCGAACAGCAACGTCAGCAGATCCAACGGCTGCAAGAGGATGTCGAAGAACTTCGGAGGCGGAACAAGGAGCTTGAGGGACGTCACGATGAGGTAGAGGACAACTGCGGTGATCTAGAGAACCGTCAGACCGAGACCGAGGAGACTGTCGAGTCTCTCCTCATTCACACCGGCGAGCTTGACGAAGAATGCGAGAAGCTCGGGAAGCAGATGCCAGACCTGTGTGACGAGATGGAGGACTGGGTGAAGGATAACTTGGGTGACGCGATGAAAGAGCATATGAATAAATGGCTTGAAGAGAACATGGCGGAAACTATAAATGGATATATTAATGAGAAAGTTGCGGCCCAGATAGCTCAAATGAAAGCGAAGATGCGCAAAGCCCTGTCAAATTAGGGACTGTTGCCATTACTTGGATACCCATACAACGCTTGCCCTGCATGCCCTGGGGACGGGAGAGATGCCGTGGCAAAGGAGAACAAAATCAAATGGTGTGCACTCGACTGTCGTCGAGTCTCGTATGTTGCCAGTGATCATTCTGCAAGCAATTGAGCATGCAAATTCCTCCATGGGTCAAGCATCCAAGCTCAACTTCAACCCATCTAGTTCCTTCTTGCTCACAGTCAGATGGTCAAGCTGAGCCTGCAAGTATCTCACAGCGTGCTCCAAGCGTGGCAGGGCGTTCAAGACCCTCTGTTTTGCCCGCCGAAGGTGCCTTCTTTCTGCGCGGCCCTGGCCATGCATCCATCCGCCACCGTCGTCTTCTTGCCGACTTTCACGATCCCACTGCTCCAAGAGCCTCCTCTGTTCGTCTCCCGTAAGCCTTGTGAATGCCTTTTCCAGCATCTCGAGAACTTGCTGAACCTCTGGCGTGAGCCTTCTCACTTTGGCTTGGTGCTCCTCAACTGCGGCTTTGAATTGATTTTGCTTCTCAGCCCAAAGAGCATTGAGTTCATCGATAGTGAAGCTGCCACTGCTGAACTCGATATGGATCTTGAAGCTTTCTCTGGAATACGGTATCCCGGGCAAGAGGCTTGGAGTGGCTGTCGAGTCACCGAGTGCCCTGAAACAATTCCTCCACACGCTTGTGTTGACTTCGGTAGGCGGATTAAGGTCGGCCATGACATGGACAGCGTTAACTAACAGGCATATGCCGCAGTCGTATCCATTTATCTGCTGGTAGCACGGGCGAGGAGTGATGCGGTAATCCTCAAAGTAGAGGTTTTGCAGCGCATAAAGTAGGTGGTGTACTTCATCGTTGTCCCCGGCGAGGGAGTCGTAGACTTGGATCTCCTTCTCATTCTTCAAAACGCAGCATAGAACCCAATGGTGGCTGTCCGGAAGGTGGAGGGGGACGAGAATCTTGGTTGTCTCGCTCCTTGCAATGGCCGCTTGCACGCTCGCATATCTCGTCGTGCTGCCAGCCTTGAAAAGGTGAGGGTTGATGATGGAGCAACCTAAGCCCGTGGTGCTAGAGAACACATCCAAACAGGTTGTGATGACACCATCGTCCAACTCTGCTCCAGGGGCGAGTCTCGGATGGAAGTTCGGGGGGATTTCGAAGTCGACACTTTCCAGTGCATCATCCAACCCCCTTTCCGCGACATCCGGTCGCTCATCTCCGGTATTTGACGATAAAACTGACCTTTTCCTCAGTATGATGGAAGGCCTTGCCCCGATTGAATCAGGGGTTGGGAGACCCGTCACGGCTGTTGTCTTTGGTGGCAGAGACGGCGTAAAGGGACTTTCCAAGCCTCGCGACGCCTCGTTGCTTGTTCTCGCTTTCTTTGACGGGGTAGAGTCGGAACCTCTTACTGGGAGATCATGTGTGGAAGAGCTTCCTTGTCCAACGTCGGAGACCTGATCCTCGGGTAGCCTCTTGCGAGTTTGCCCTCTGGACGAAGTTGGTTCAGTGACATTATTCTCGAGTTGAAGTTTGATGTCATGTTCTAATGCTGTAACGTCATGGGGCCCTGCCTTTCCATCGTCGTCCTTGGTGAGATCTCCTGCCGTGCGTCTTGTCGGGACACGAGCAGCAGGTTTTGACGCGGTGGAGCTTGCACCTTCCCTGGACAGCCGTCTCTCAACTCGCAATGAAGCTTTTGCGATAGAAGTCAGTTTACCGGTGGCCTTAACTTCTTCAACGGCATTGTCTGACGATGGTTCCGATTCGGCTGGCGAATTTCGTCGCTGCGACGCAGTCTCTCGACGTGGATTACTCCCGCTGGTGTCTGGCGTTGGCGTTGGACTGGATATCTCCTCGCTTGAGACCGACTCGTGGGTGGCTCTGTTTTCCCGCGACAGTTGCAAACGGCCATCTGAAGGAGACTTGCTATCTTGGCGTCGTTCTGATTGATCTTCCGAAAGATGCCGATCCTGGGCCTGGTTCTTGAGATGTTCCAACGCCCTCTTGACTTCCCACGGCTTCCACATCACACTTCGATTGGAACCGCGTACTCCAACCTGCCGTTCCCCTTGGTAGCGCCGTAAAATCGGCAAAGCCTGCTCCGGGGTGGACTGGCGAACAAGCTTGGCTAGCTCTTCCCAAAATGCACGGCTGTCGACATCCTGGAAAGTTTCGACCAAGTCATCCTCGCTCCAATTCCACTCTCGCAGGATCAATGCCTTCTTCGACCGAATCCGCCGTCCTTGCTCCCTGATATAATGAAGGCTCTCTTGGTCGTCACGGGAGAGTCTTTCAAGCAAGGAATCTACGGATGCGAATCGAGCATACCTGCTACATATCGCCTCCCATTTGGCTACAACATCTTCTCCTGCTGCGAGATGGTCGCGAAGAATTATGCGAAAGTTTTCAAGCTCGTTTTCCAAATTTTTCTCTTCGTTATCAGCCTCACGGGAGTCTTGAATCACAAAGGTATCCGTTAGCGCTTTGCCGCTCATGACGCACATCTAATATGAAGACGACCCGCATAAAGCATACCTGTCTCTTGGGTTTTCCGCAAATTATCGGTGCCATTCTGCCCAGACCGTGTTTGGATGTTCGGTCGAATGGCACGTAGTTTCGGCGCCGTCGGTGCCTTTTTCGAACTTCGCGTTAGAGGCATCTTGAGAGGCTGCGTGGTGAATGAATGATGGGCGGGGTCGATGAACCAGATTCGCAGTCGTTTGAGTTTCAGCGAATGAATCCTTCTTGATTATGGGATGAAACAAGCGAATCCCGTTGGGAGAGCCTCTGTGAAGCCCCCGGCAAAGATGATGACTGAAAGTCAAACCTTAGCTGTGAAGGTTGGTGTGAATGGTCTGAGATTGGAAGGATGCACGGACTGTCCTCAGCTGGTGATGACGAACACCGTTCCGGCTCTTGCATCACGTGAGTCTGGTGTGCCACCTTAGTGAGCAGCTTTTCTCTCATGTGCCACAGCCATCTGGTTCACGTCGGAGCCGAAGCGTCTTTAGCTCAGATGAAACTTTCGACGGGCCAGAGTACCATGATTGGGCGGGCACTTGGGAAAATGAGAAGCGAAATGAGATGATGAAGCCTTAGGTACTGGAATGTTGTCGCACACTGGTCGGAGGTGGTGTTGATGGATGTGTCCAGATCGACGGTTTCTAGGAATTGGCCTTGACGGCGAGCCAATGCAGGAACGAAGATTGACGCAGTGTTCTTCGCTGCCCAGCTTTCGCGAACCACCTACCAATCGGACATTGTGCAGACTGTCGCGTCAAGACACTCAGTGCAGCTTAGTCCTCCGCCCTGGTCTGGTCTACTCACCGAGGCACCTCTCTGGTTAGGTAAGGTAGGTAGGCATCATGAGATTCCTCCCGATCTCAGCTACAGAAGGTACCTCCCGATTTTAGCGCTGAAATCGGGAGGTACCCACTAACCCCACTGGGGTGGCCCATGCACATGCACCTGGCCATCCGGGAAAAAGCTGCCGTCTCCGCCCTTCCCCAACTTCCCGTCCTCAACCTCTCCCCGAGAAGCAGCTGTCAAGGTCTCCGACATCAAGGTGTGCGACATCAAGGTCTCCAGAACCACAGCCATCCATTCACATAGTGGTCTGGTCCACTGATACCAGTGATGTGATTGGCCAGCCTTAGGATACCGCTGGTATCATAAGGGCAGGCCAATCAGAGAGACGATTCACCCTTGTGATGCCGTCGGTATTATAAGGGTAGGCTAATTCCCTTAGGATACCATCAGTATCATAAGGGCAGGCTAATCACCTTAGGATACCATCGGTATTATAAGAGCAGGCCAGTCAGAGGGTAGTGCACCAGCGGAAAGTGCGAGCCTGGAACCGAAACGTCGACATGATGGAAGCAGACTGGCCACCAGAAGCACAACCCTTGGCGGACTCTGCAGGCAGCCGCACGGGAATGATGCGCGGTCGGGACCCTGTTCTACGCTGTCGGTTGCCGCGGCGGTCATCCATCGTCTCCATTTCCTTTGAGCGAGACTGAGGGCCTTAGGGGTCGTCACCTCTAGGATTCCCAACATGTCGCAAGATATGGTGCAGGCCTGCGTCAATGCACCACACGATGCGCTGGATGCCAAATCGCCATGTTGCTGCTGAACGCCAGCGTGACCGCTGCGGCTCTCACATAATGTCTCCCAGTCAGGCAGAGAAGCAACGGGCCAGTGTCGTTGCTTTTTTTGGGCTCTGTGATGCCTGTCTCGTTACATCCCCAGGAAATAGTGTGCCTCCGGATATAGTGAGCCGGGTAGCCTCATCCAAGCACATACGACCATACCCACTGGAGAACTCGGGATCCCGTCCGCTCTCCCATAGATAAGCCAGTGAGGGCTGGAGTAGTAGTCGGGTCGGTGACGACCGGCGAATGCCCGGTGTTGTATGTCTTTTTGCGCTTTTTGGGAAGCTGTGATGAATGTTCTTCACGTTTGCTGGGGATCTCCCACAAGCTTGTCGTCATCACCCAGAGCCATCGCGTCGTGGACCTGGGGTCCTTTGGAATGGCTCGTCGCGTTTGATGACATTTGTCACCAATCTGGTACTTCCGAACTTTCAGGCTACCTCATTCAATGGCGTCTTGAATTTGTACTGCCCCCGTCTTCTACCGACGTCGATACCACACGCGACAACATTGACGCAGATGTCGCAGTGCGGCCAGGTAGGTCATCCAATCAGCCACTGCGATGCGACTCCCTTGTCACTTGCGCTGTTGCCGGGCAGGTGTACAGCCAAGCCACGATATGCTGCGCTATCTCGACGCAGGTTGGAATATTGCACAGCGGACACTCCAAAAATGTTGTCGATGCATCCCGTCGGGCAAGGCGTGTGAAGATGGATTAATCTGGTGGGACGACGATCTTCAGTGGTCTGCTCAAGTGGTATGTGCGACTCACAGTGGGCGACCCGCCTGGTCACCTCGGTGAGGTGTGTGGAGGGATCCACTTTCGTCGCTGGCAAATGCCCGAAAGTGGGCCTTCTCGGTGAGGCCATCCAGCCAGAGAAGCTTGCTCCAGGGCCAGCCAACCTCATCGGATCAATCATCTCACCTGCCATCCACGGCACCGCTTGGCAAAAGTCAGAAAGCACTTACGAACGCATACCTTCCTGCTGCAATTTGGAAGTCCAAAAAAATCATCGCAGGAACCACATACTCCCCTGCCGACGTGGCTTGCAGAAGGCGTCAGCTCCCGATTTAGTTGGGGCTCCATACCTCGAGGCCGTGGTACAGACAACTGCAGAATGTCGACCGAATCATTAGCTAATTCACCACTCCAGACGCGGGACATGCTCGCAAATTATTCCCGGCACGAAACATCACGAGCAGACACCTGATTTCAGGAAACACCATCACAGCCCATGACACAGTGAGCAGTGGTCTGCGGCCAATCATCATTACTTCTTACGCCACCGAGAGCGGCTGCCAAGTCACACAGATGATTTCCTCCGCAAGCTTTCGTTATGCCTACGCCCCGCATCCCGTCGTTCTCTCACCCACATCTCCTTCGGATCTCTTTCGGCCCCCCGCCACCATCGTTGTCAGCGCGCGGCATTCCATTCAACTGGTTCAATCCCGGCGCCCTCCACGACTTGGTCCCTAGCCGCCAGCACGCCGCCCAGCTCGCCGCCCAGTTCGCCACCTGCGCTCGGCAGGAGGTTGGCGTCGTGCACACTCCACTCCGTTGCCTACGTCGGCAGGTCTGCTCCGCCCACCAGTCGACCTTGGTGCCCGCGTCTTCGACATCTCTCGAATCAGGCCCGCGCGAGACAGCATGGAAGACGCGCATCGACGTGTCGGCCCCCCGGCCTCTATGGATCCGGTGGTGCGAGGACGAATTGCTTGTGTATTCCGACCGACCGACCGAATCGTGCCCGGATCGCTGGGCAGCCAATCAACTCGATCAAGGGTCTGGGCACCTTCACCTCCTACTGCATCCAGGGAAAGACCACCACGATCATTGCCGAATGCAGGACCACGATCATGGCCTCCCGTGGGAATTTGGGAGTCTGTGAGTATTCATCACGCATCGCAGCCCGCCTCGGCAACGATGCGACAGGGAGCTAATGGGAAGTCGAGGTCTTTGTCAGTGGTTGGGAAGAATCTGGCGTGATGGGGACTTGCCGTGTGGTCGTGAATGAACGTCGACAGGAACTGTCGACGTGCAAACTCGGGATACAGCGCGTACATGTTCAGTACCGTCACGGAATGTGCTTGCAAATGCTGAAGACCGACCTTCGCTTGGAGACGGACTCAGCAACCATGTGGTCAAGCCTGGCGCGGATCGAACAACTCGCTTTGAATGGCGTCGAGGTCGACGCTGCCGATGGGCCTGATCCTGCTAAGAGCTTTAGGGAGATTGGCAGGACTTGAAGGCGACTTCCGAACGAGAGCTGATTGGACAGGGTCCTAGACTCCTCGTCGGGTGTCTTTGCGTGTCTGTTCAAGACAGGTAAGCGACAATCTTTTCGAAGGCAGCATTACATTGACTTGCAGATCTTCTGATTGATTCGAAGTCGTCGCTGACCATGTCAATGTCAAAGAAAGAACGCAACGCTTCGACAACCCATGTTTGTCGCCGTCGATGATTGATACAAGCGAAGGGGGCTTGAGCTGAACATGAATGCGGCCGAATACGTAGCGTCAACAGACGTTTGGTATGGAAAGATGTTTCAAAATCCAGAGTTGGAAGTCCACAGCGAACCACCTTCTTTCGCCTTTTTCTCTTCGCTATTCACAAGCCCTGGCCCTTGTCCCATCTCCCCTTTCTAGAACGGAGCTCCAGTTGCCCTCCATTGATTCTCCAATTCCTCCCCAAATGAAGTCCAAACGTAGGTCAGGGGCAATATCCACGACCAGCTCCAAGTGGAAGATCAAGATCGGCGGGGTTAGCTCCAGATCCACGATCAAGTTCCAGAGAATAGCGAGCCCAAAATGACAGACAAAAACCCAGCCGACTTTTCTTTTTCTGCGAGTCCATAAGAAGAGGCGTCGGTTACGTGTGTGCGAAGCTTCTATAACGGGGGCTCAAGCTCATTCCTCGGGCAGCCAGGGCCAATCCGCGGTGTTGCCGGTATCATTAAAGAAAGCAGCAGCCTGCAGCAGTTAGAAAGTTGGGAAACAGAACGCTTGAAACCTCACAGGCACAGCTTCTATACCACACAATTCATCGAGTACTTGGAGCACGGAAGGCTCAGAGGACTTTTGGTAAATGGATCCAGACGGAGTGATTGAAGGTAAAAGGAGGGGATCGGAGATTGAAGCCGGTCAGCCGAAGCAGGGAGAAAGAAACGCTGAAGTGGTGCATCTGAATCTATCACTCCAACTACTCGGCATCCTCAATTTCTAATGAAAAGCTTTACGGACGAGGAATGTGTTCCCGTTCGACCAGAGAGGGAGGTTCGCTTACCATCTCTGTTTGAAGCCGAACCAAGGAGATTCAACTGGACGAGACGCGTTATGGGGGACTGTCGATAGAAAGCCGTTTCAGTACTCGGCCGTTGCCCTTACAGCGGCGCGAACTTCTCGTGTCCGTCCCAGAGGCTGATGAGGAGCGATCTCTCGCCAACCCACGGCGAACGCGCGTGCTGCTCTCAGTTGTCAGCCGATTGAACCCAACCTAAGAAACATCAGTCTTGCGGAACGCTACCTGAACCGTGTAATTATCCAGCAGCGCGACATCGCCTTCTTCCCACGGAACCAAAAACTGAATTTCGTCGCCAATCTCGAGTAGTCGCTCCAGATACTCGGGCGGAATCTCGCTGTCGTCGCCGTACGTCGTCGGCAGGTGATATCGCCCGTCGGGCCCGCGATGCGGCGGATCGAGAGCCTGCTGGTCGCGCATGCGGCCAAAGACGCCCGCCAGGCCGTTGAAGAATGTGAGCTTGCCCGTCGAGGCGACCCTGCGGATGGCGGGTACCCTGGAGAGAACGACGAGCGAGCCGTCGCGTTGCCACTCGCCCTCGACATGGAGACGGTCGGCGAGGAACCTTTCGACTTTGGCCCTTGGACCTCGAGCGTGTCGCCCTCTTTGATTTCGTGACCGTACGAATCCTATGAATTTGTGTGAGTTGTTCAGCTGTAGATCACGTCCGAAAAGGCGCGACTTGCCTTCCAGTTCCAGCCGACTTTCTTCCAGTCAGGGTCATCTTTTGATGGGTAGTATTGACGCCCGATGACACCTGGGCGAGAGTATTAGCCGCGCCAAGTCATGGAATGCCCTTGTATGTTCTGTTTTCACCTTTTTTCTTCAAGTCTCCAATAAAGTCTGACAACTCTTTCTCAAGTCTATCACACAACTCCAGTGAAGACAACAACGGAGTCTGGCCGCCTAATAACCTTGTTAGATCCCGAGAAGCAGCATACTGTGTGTAGGGGATTGACACATACCTTGTTGAGGGACCTTCTCTGAGAAGAAGAACAGCACACCTGGGAAGTTTGCAGACCGGCCATACTCATTGTGGAAATAGAACCGGGCGGTTGGAGGTTCTTCGTTGGCCGTCTTGACCGTCTCTGAGATGGTGGTTCGCTTCCTAGAGAGACCGATTTCCCGGTGAAGGTTGGGCAGGCCGAAGGCATGCACGAACTTTGAAAAGTCGCCCGCGTCTTTCAACGGAAAGCCGCGGAAGAGAATCGCGCCGTCTACGGGTATCAGCTCATATGCATGATTGAATCGAGCACTGGGGAGACCAACGGTCTGTTAGGAGTTTGTTGACGATGTTCTTGTCCGCCAAAGCCTTCAAGTGGGAGATGGCGTCATCAATGTCAATGAATGACTGCCCTTTCTTGACCCGAATCCCAAGAGGAAAGTCCTGGCCGTGTACTGTGCGGCTTCCGGGAATGCTGAAGATCTCCACCCGGTCTTCCATGCCCGGAAGCTCTGGGCCGGTCGCGTCGGGGGCTGTCGTAGGCATGTTTAAGTCTTGCAATCACAGACTCCGGCAAGATCAAAGAGAGAGACAGAGACAGAAGTTGCCGTGATGTTAGCGAAATTCAGGACAACGAGACTTAATCACTTCCAGCGAAGATTAGACCTGACCTTTCATCTTGCCTTTTGCCTCAACAGAGAGACGGGATGCACAATACTAACACAGCTTCGATCCATCACAAGCCGACGGGATAAAACGACTTTGCTTCCCTCATGGCATCATTGCCAGAACATACGACGTCGCAGAGATAAGCAGGGCCCGATGGGATCCCGGCCGGCTAAGTTCTTACCCTGGCCACTCAGAAGTCATGCACCGCCGGTGGCGTCATTCTCCGGCCGAGTTATGACATGGCTTCATATTTTGCCATACACGGAAGTATCACGGAAGTATTCTGGCCTCTGATTAGACGCCAACCTCACAGGACCCGTTAATTCCCCGACTTGTTAGCTCGCATATTCGGGTCATGAGTGTGAGAGTGCGAGACGGACATTTTCCGTGACATGGGCTGATTTTTGGAAAGCAAGCGACGCCGAAATACGGAGGTTCTGATGGACGTTAAATGCCAGGAACTCATTGTAGAGGCTGTCCTGTGCAGACAGCTCAATACAGTTTTCTGTGCAAGCTTTTCATTTGAGAAGAATTTGGCTGCAATGGCGCCCGTATCGCTAGAAGACAACGTGCCTTCAAAGGCAAGAGAGTTGACAACTCGTATCGTTCCCGCCATCGAGGAAGAGCGGAAAACGACGTGGCGGCATTTCTTCTGGGATGCGTGGGACAAGACGCCCGAAGAGAGAAGGCTGATTTTCAAGGTATTCTGAAGTTTTGTGATTGTAGACTTTGCGTCCCCCTCTGATAGGTTTGCTGACTTTGCAGATGGACATCACTCTAATGACCTTTGGATGTCTTGGAACGTTTATCAAGTACGTTGATAGGTAAGGCGCATTATCCGAGCTTTTGTTCCAATTACTGACCGATGATTGACGAACCGTCTAGATCCAACTTGAACACGGCGTTTGTGTCTGGAATGAAAGAGGAAATGTCACTTTACGGGAATGTACGAACTTCTCACACGCAGGAAGCCGAGATGATCACTGTTCTGATAAGAAACAGGAACTCAATTACGCCAACACCGCGTACAGTGTTGCGAACGTAGGAATAGGTCCATTGGGAGGAAATATTTTCAAGGAACGAAGTCACTGACATTTCGAAGATCATAGGACTGTGGCCTGTCAGCATTGCCCTGACTCGTTCGACCCCGAGATACTTCATACCGTAGGTATGCACTCGACATATTTTCCTCTCTACCCAGTACTAATACGGCGTTCAATCAGACTCATGGAAACAGGATGGACCATATGGTAAGAGTATTCCACTACAGCCTGGCAGGCTCTAACATTGAGCAGCACTCTGGGTCAAGCCTTCATGCGTACTCCGCTGCAAATGTAGGTCATGAGATTCTTGTTGGGTCTTTTTGAAACGTGAGTCCCACTCCTCAATCGACGGCAAGATATTTTCAACACTGCTGACTGGCAAGTGGTCATTGGTCCTCAAGTAAGTAAAGCCTTTGGCTATGGACGTGGCAGTAGGTCTGACCTGCTACATAGTCATCTACCTATGCGGTGCATGGTATCAGAAACGAGAACTATCCCGCGTACGTCGAACTGCCAGTGTAACAGCACGCGACGGTCTGAACTGACACTGAGGCTAGAGAATCGCAATCATGAACTGTGCCACATCAATCGGCCCCATGTTTAGTTCGTACCTCCAAGCGGCGGCATACACGGGACTGAATGGTGTTCACGGCCTCTCAGGCTGGAGATGGGTTAGCGCTATAGTAGACAAGGCGGACACAACTCAGAATGGATGCTGACTCGGGGCTCAGCTTTTTATTATTGACACCGTCATTTCCGTCGGAATCATCATCCCGCAATTCTTCTTCTACCCGGATGTCCCGGCGAGACAGCAGCCAAGCATTGTCTTCAGCGAAGCCGTAAGCCAGAGATTCTTTCCGACATCCCCTTTACTTCTAAATGCACCCGCTCAGCAGATGCTGACGAGCTTCTTTGATAGGAGATAGAGCTCGCTCGAGGCCGCAACCCAAAGGAAGGCCGCGTCAAACAGGGAGCCTTTACCTGGGCCCAAGCCAAGCGCTGCGTCACGACCCCGGATATTTTCCTTTTGTGGCTGATTTCTGTGTAGGTTTCAGGTTTCCCTTGCTTGGCACGACAATCGAAGGAAGGGTTGCATGGCTAACCGAATCTCCCTAGTTGCGACTCCGTCGCTCATTTGCCCTCCGACTCCATGGCGTTCTGGTTCAAGGCCTGGAACACCATCAAACCGGGCTCCTATACCGTCACACAGATAAGTAAGCTATTTTCTTCACGAGAAAATCTCAAGTCAAGTACCTGACGAAAGCAGACAACTACACCACTCCTCTCGGAGGCGTGACCGTGATCCTCACGCTGGTATTTGCCTGGTCCAGTAGGTTTACCATAGGTTACCCTACTAGATCTCGCGACTCACCATTGTTCTTGCAGGTGACACTTGGTTGAAGGGCCGTCGCTGGCCAATGTTGGTGGTCGGCGGTGTGGTCACCGGCATAGTTTGCATTCTACTGGCCGCCACGCCCGTCTTCCTCCAAAACAAAGCCTTCAGATGGTTCCTCTACTACAACACGAACTGGGCATTCACTGCCAACACCATGTTTTGGTCCTGGACACACAAGACACACTGTGAGCACCTCTGGGGTTGACGAAGCGGTCTGAGCTGATCATGATGGGGAAAATAGCTCCGGGGACCCCTTGACTAGATCGTTTGCAAGCGCCAGGCTGAACGTATGCAGTTGGACGACTATAGCCGTGGTGTAGGTGCCCCCGTTATCTCATCCATGCTGCTTGAGTACACTACTGACAAGGCACCTACAGACCCCTGTTCGCTTTTAAGACGGTCGATCAACCTGTGGTTATCGGCGGCAACTGGGGCGCGGCGGGGATGGCGTTTCTCTATGCGATCGCCGCCCTCACGCTTGCTCACACTCAGTACAAGCGGGAGAGCAAGAGACTGGAGGCCGAGGTGGAGACGAGCAGCACGGAACACGGTGGTTAATCTGCAGACATTGCTTGATGTTGTCCATGTCTACTCAAAGAGTTGCTGAGTGGGATTCACCTGAATCCTAGGTTTTGAGATCTAGTAAGCTTATTTGGTGATTTCGGGTAGAGCCTCCATACTTGGACCACACTGCAAATGCGGCTGTTGCTACAGAAGAGATCCAGAGGCAAACCAAGGAAGGTTTACTTAGCCCATAGATCGGTCTCGAGGGCACAAGGTAACGGCAACGAATGGAAAATCTCGTCTCCACAGGTAGGCGCACATACACTGGCCACCGTTCGTCTGTTCTTGCGACGGCGGATACAGCGACCATGGCTTTGCGGGGTCTTGGAGACAGGGCTATTGTAGGTGTTTAGTGCAGGCTAGGTAGACTGAAGAAAGAATGATGAGAGAGATTGACGGACGGATTTATTGGTCGTCTGGTTGTCAGCTGTCTTTGGGAATTGTCTTACGATGTGGAGGTATGCGAGGAAATGCAGAACTCCTTATCAAAAGTGTTGGGAACGTCTGCTCGTGCAAGGAAGACAGTGAAGCGCCTGGAATGTGTAATTCGAGTGTTTGTGCTCCCGCAGAGACAGGTATTTGCGAGTCGTTTGAGCTTGACTATCAGCTGCGAAGGTTGCATGGGCAGCTTCGTCTGAAAACAACTGTGATGGAGAAAGGCAATGAGCGCGGGATATGCAGAGCACACGCTTGACAAACAAGTCCATACTTTGTCTACTTGGGCCGCCAAACGCAACGATAGGAGGCAAGGACGAAGATGGAGGAGATTACAGTCAAGTGATGATGGTGTCTTGACGGGAGCACATCGTTCCGCAACTCAAGTTTGTATGGGAGACACAGGTTTCGTCGAGTGTACGATCCAAATGATTGATGCCCTCAGCCAGAAGAACTGGGTTCTCGCCCTGCTATCGTGGCGCAAAGAAGCAGAGCTGTCGAAGGTGGATACACGAGACGTCGGGAGTCTTGAAACGCTTTACTAAGGGCATTGATTCGCATTCCTGATGATCTTCGTGGGGAGACGGCAGCTCTCAACCTAGTCTGGCTCGTCGAGGGCCAGGAGGGTTTCTCGGGTGGATTGGTTGAGTTCGTCGATGCTCAGGAAAGAGGGGCACTGGTTATCGGTCGGTTCTCGCCGGGGGTTGATATTAGAAGGTGTCGTCTCGGATTGTCGAGTGAATTGGATCAAGGTGTCGATGCGCTTGCAAGGGAGATGGGATCTCAACCTGTGCTCGTGGAAGAGGGATTGTCGGGAGTATTGATTCGAGTTAACAAGATGCCTGCATGATGAGTGTTCCCGATGGCGGGAGTGTCAGTAGGAGACAGAAGAAGCAAATAAAACAAAGGAAAGGTACTTTGGCCAAGGCTCCTTGTTGATGGCACGAGACAGCGGCAATAAAGGGGGGAAAGTCGCGGCGGGGGGTGCAGCGAACATGGTCGGCATCTGCATTTGTGCCTCCCGGAGTGACGGGGCTGATGTAGTTGTTTCGCACGGAAAGAAGAGGGAACGATGTGAAAGATTGATGGGATGAGAGGGACTCGGACGACGCTGAGGTTCGCCCCGGTGGAGGCTGGAATTCGATGGAGAGGCCCGGGCAGGTACATGGGCAAGGCGCCTGCCATGTCACTTACCTGTCAAGCATGGTCCAAAAGTAGGAGCGCATCGAACGGGGCCGAGTGGGCTGCATGCAAAAAGAGTTTCTGGGAAGGCACAAAGAGGGGAATGGTGACTCAGGCAGGTAGGTCCTCAACCCAAGATCAACAGGAAGGAAGGTGGGGGAGGGGGGGACAGGTGCAGTATCGGCAGGCACGATGGCCAAAATCACAATGTACTGGAGCTTCGCGGGGCGGACGAGTCAACCTCATCCACTGGACGTCTTTTGAAGCGCTCGAGGCTGTCGGCAAACCCGATTACACCGTTCAGCCCCCTCAAAAGCTCTTCGAGTTCATCTTTGCTGGATCCTTGCAATAGTGCCTTGGTTTTGGCAGTTGAGTTCCTCGCCGCCCCCTTGGCCTTGACTTTGGTAGAATCATTTTCGCACCCTCTCCCGCGGACCCCCGTGCCACTAAGACGGCAGCCCAAGTCTCGAAACTATCCGAGGAACCCTTGCGCGCGGTCGGCGAATCAAAGGACATGTTTAGAAATCTCGCTGGCCCCAGCCATTGCCGTTCGGAGGGATCGAGACCCAAGCTTTCGGATTGCTGCTGCGGCTGGATATTCCGACACGGTGGGCAGTCTCTCGTCATTTTTTGGAGACAGCTCGCAAAACCCGTGCACTCTTTGCCGAGAACTTCGCAGCAAACAATCATCTTCAAGCACATCAGCCTTGCACACACCCTCTTGGCTCACAACACTCCTTTTGCCGTGGCGATTATGCTTTCTGTAATATTCCAATGCACTGCGCGTCACATTCGCAATGCCGACTTTGCAAGTCACCGAAGCACCTCTCTGGCTAGGTAGGTACCATGAGATGACTCCCGATTTCAGCGCTGAAAATCGGGAGGTATCCACTGCACTACCGCTGGGCTTACAGGGGGTACCTACCGATTCTAGCGCTAAAATCGGGAGGTACCCTCTGTGGATACAGCGGGCAGCCTACAGTGCCCGGGTACCCTCCATCCCTGAACAACGGAACGGTGCAGTTCATGCACAACAAACCTCCCTTACTACCAGTCACCATACCATCGACGAAGCCAAGGCATCAACCAGTCCGTAGAAAGATGCTCCATCAATGTCATCATGTCCCCTTCTCACCACATTCTATACCATCCCCAAGTGTTGTTGCTTCTCAAGATTGTCTGCTGTGCGCCAGTTGTCGAGGCACTGAACTATTTTTCGAATGGTGGCATTCTAATGGCAACACCGGCTGTGGGCATGGAAATTCAGACACGAATATCCAAGCTTACAATGCCTACTATTACTTCCAAAACAATGGTGCAGGTGATACTCGACATCTGCCAAGTGACAGCTGCATCGCCAACATCGAGAGCTCTTGACGCACCATACGCCCGTAAACCTCTCGCAGTCTTCTGGGCTATGCTCCCGACGGACCACCTCGAAGAAGATGAACACGACCTATTGAGAAACAACTAACTGCTCCCACAGTCTACAGCAAAGAACTAGGTCGACCGGATGGTATTTCATGGGACCGAGGAGAACAAGATTGCATAAATAATAGCGGACGCGTAAGAACACCATTGTTTCGCTAGCTAGCAGAATGAGAGTCGTTGATCTGGGATTGAACGGCAGGGCCGGAGGTTATGTTTACTTGGCACTCTAGACGGCAGTGTGCCTCTTCTCTGACCCATTCCGTTCTCTATTTGTCGACCCAGTGCCGCCGTTGCAGCTTTTGCTCAGCTGATATATCTGATATATCTGATATGGCCACATGCTTGCGTTCAAGCTCGGTCCTGGCATTCTTGCTGTCGACAAGGGTGAGCTAGCAAGCGTAGGAGATGATGTCCCAGGCCGAGAGGGTGAGTCCAGAAGCAGAGACTAGATCCCATCTCATGGAACTTGGCCCATCATTCCGAAGTCTCCAACCGGCATGGTACTCCAAAAGTATGCCCTTCGGATCCCTGAATAAACGCGATCGGCTTGGCTTGATCACCGGGCAGCGCGGCAGACGACGTCTTCGGTCTAGTACTCCCAGAGGCTTCTCTCATCGAACCCTTCACTTTGGCGCTTCTCGTCTTGATTTCTTCGGCTAAAAGGGAAGCGAACATTCTCAGGGCAGTCGCAATTATTCGCTAGCTCTCTTGTTGTTTGAGTCGGCAGCTGAATATTGACTTGGAACCCGGTGAAAGTGAAAGGTTCTTGATTCATCTGCGAAAGGAATCATCTAGCCAACTCGCAATCTCAAGCCTGCGCCCCAACGCAATGCGAAAGAATCAACTCGATCCCCAAAAAGCTAGCAATCTGGGTTGATGCGAATCATCTGGGACTGTTTCCCTGCGACTTGGCTAGACGCGAGCCGGGCAGAGCCGTGTCCTGCAACAAGTTGCCACCAAGTCACTGAAGCGATGGTGTGACCACCCATTTTCCCTGCGACAGCCCAGGATGCTAGCTTCGGCAATATGGCGGAAGCTCCATCATCACCATCGTCATGTTCGGCGTGGGTATCGTACGGGATCTTAAGCCTAAACGCTAAGAGAGTAGGCCTGTTACCAAGGTTGCGCTCTCAAAAGGGACTGCTGAGTTGGTACACCGTCATGCTTCGAATGGCGTGGACAAAGGCCAACCTAAGCTTTGCACTCAAGAAGTCCAGAATGATCTCTCAGTCAATTATTCATGTCAGAGCATCATTTCCTCCCCGTCAGGGTCCCTTCCAACGCAAAAAGGCCGAGACACATACGTAATGGCTGGGATGGTCTACTTGGACAAACTCAGCATGTCGTCAAGCCATCTCGCTCTCAGAGTTCCATCGGGCAGTGTGACAAAAGACATGCCAGACGCGGAAAGCAAAATGAGCAATCTTTCACCACAGAGTGTTTCATTCAGGGCATCAACTTTCGAGACCACGATTCCAATGATTTGAAATGGCTCTTCTTGAGCCTGAGTCTGCTCCCACTGTTCATAACCAAGTATAGATGGATGTGCGGCTTCGAACTCAGCTTCAGGGCAACCGCCATTCCGTATGCTTCTCTTTACAAGACCATAGAGCACACATATCCTGCAGGCAACCCCGCATATTTTCTTAGATCGGGTGCATGTTTATTGCGAGAGGAAATTGGCCGTATCCCTGCGCCCCGAGCGATGTCTCGGAAATGGTTTTGACAGACCATTGGATACTTTGAGCGGCAGACAATCTCTGCGACTGTCGGCCAAGAGATCGGAAGATTCCAAAAGATGACTGGACTGTCGCATCACCTGGGACGGGGAGATAAACACAGTCTCAGGGATAACGGTACTTCGATATCATCGAACGTGATGATATTTGTCAGCATTTCGGCACGCGTCTGTCTCACGAGAGGTCATATTCCGTTGAAAACAAGCAACCCGGCATCCCTCGTCTGTTCCTTGTCGGGATGACCTACCTAGATCATGCCGGCCATATTGAGGGGCATCATGCGCATCACAGAGATGTGACAGGTAACATACGCCCTGGCTGTGGGGGATGCAGGCATGGACTTTGCGTGTTGACTACACCGACATGATGATTATGAGTATCAGTTGTTGTCCTGGTGATGCGTGTTCTTGAGGAAATCTTCGCGGTGGTCTTGATGCCTGTCTTGTCAAAATAAGCCTCAGTGCCGTTTTCAAATTGGAAGGGGGCAAGCCCAAGGGGCTCGGTATAGGCTGTACATAGTAATACCCATCATGTTTCTCAGTCTCTGCATCGTCAGAGCGCTTTCAGAGGACTACTGAGTCTTCCGGAAAGACTAGCAGCAGCACGTGTTGCGTCGGACCGCGTCACTGCTCTGAGCATACCATGTATATATCGCAAAAAGATGAGTCGCAGCTGACAGTCACGGCTTTGAATTGCTGCGCACAGATTGATCAGAAGTCTGAGTTCCTGGGATAGGTGTTGGAGTGCGGTTGCACGATGCCGCCTTGGAGGCCCGAGAACAGTCTTTCGAACGCTCTTGGCTTAGCACAGCAGTATGAAAGCTCTTCTGGAACGCCGCCATCTATGATGTGGGGCTCATCATAAGGTCTGTCCGCTTCAACGAGTTCTCTGCCGCAGAGGGAGCAGCACATGGGCAATCACTCATACGGCTCATCACGGACGCGCACAATTTGTCGAAGGCCCCCAATATAATACCCTCGCCATCAATGGAGGTTTCTCTGTGAAGCCCAGGCCATCCTTGCCCTCGAATATTTCCCCGTGAGAGTCATACGGCAGTCAACAAGGTGCGCCTCCAGGCGGCAAATTGCGAAGAAAAAAGTTAGAAGGGAAGAAAGATAACACCCTCGCCCTGGTGCGCGTGCCGGTATCAACAAATCATCTTGAAGAGGTCGGAAATAGCAATGCTCTGGAGGAAGTACGAGCGCGGATCTGTAGGTTGACTAACATGTTTTGGACCAGCGTGTGGTTTGCTTTCAACTGTGAACGGCGCGGCAAAGGACATGTAGATCAACCTGGCGTCCTCGTCACAGGAATTATCCCTCTTCCTACCAGTCTCTTTCCCTTGTATAACTCATGCGATCCGTTCTTCGTCATGTGCAGTCATATCGCCGGACTTCGTGGAAAATGTGAGCCGCTCCTTGGCTTTGGCACTGGACAGCAACTACCTATACTTCGGGACAAGCTAATCTCCCGGGGTCCGTTGACTCTTATTTGACTCAACATGGGGCTTCGTGAGCCGCCATATGGTTTCCTGGGTCAGTTGCCTTCCAAAAAGCCGGGTAGGAAGCTTAATACAGGCTGGGATATGGCATACTAGAACATATACCTCAACGTCCACACGGAGATGCCGAGGTGCTTGTGATTCCTTGAACGCTACCGAAAGACTTGCTCGAGATACATGCATTCGGCCGAGTTAAACCTATCCAGCTTCTACGCTGCATAGTCCTGGTGCGATGTCTGTTCCAGTCTGTTGACAATCACTGACATTGATCAAGCGCATTACGGGAGCAGGACCATGAAGTTTTTGAGGAAAGGCTTGAGCCTGGTTGGTTGAGCGGATGAATCGAGCCTCTGCAGATCTCTTTTGACACCCGCTGAACAAGGAATGCCGAGGACAAAGATCCATGGATTGCAACACACAACCAGAATCCGTTCGCCGTACAGCACTTGGACCTGTTCAGTGTCTTCTTCTGGAGAATATAGACCACGGGTGTAAGCTAGCCCACCCGTCTCTCTAGGCAGCATTTTCCTTGTGGCCTGTGATTGTCTTGTTGAAGTCGGCAGCACAGTAGTTCTGGAGCCGCTGAAAGCCAAGTGGTCAAAACGATCCAATAGTCTATACTCAGAGTCCTCGTCATACCTCATGGAAACGCGGAATGAGCGAAGCAATCGGCGAGCTTCGTAGGCACTAGATGGTTCTGCGAAAAAGGCGGTTGGTCACATTAACCTGCAGGCTGCAAAGTATGTTCGCTACACATACTGCAAGTTGAAGTCGCAATGTTTGCAGTCGCGCGGTGCAAATAAGACACTGGTCGGCATCTCAAAGAAAACTTTGAAGAACTTTCAGCCCACAGCCCCAGCTTAACTGTATCAATCAAGCCTTCACGGAGTGCTGGTCGTTTGCACAGTAACCAAGCGGATGGTGCGGTGTTGAAAGGGGTCTCTGACGCGACCGCATTTGGCAAGTGGAAACATCTCAACACCCTCCCCGTAAACACAATTGACGGTATTCTAGCTGCTGTTTCTACACGGTTCGACCTGGCACGCAAGCTGAAGTTCTCTAGGTCGCCCCTAGGCAATCTCAAAGCTCCAAGGACTTGGTTGATCCTCAAGGCCGCAAGGTGAGTATTAAAATCAAGTCATTCCCAGGACAGCGCTCTGAGATAGTCGCTAGAGATTGATTGTCGCATCATCCGTCGTGTTGTCTTTATCTTTCGCAGAGGTCAGTCTGGGGCATTCCCAAGCAACTCATGTGTTCGGTGTGCCGAAGGACGGCCGGCGGTTCAATGGTGCGGCGGAGCCTGTTTGAAAATTGGTGGAAATATGTCAGTGGCGACTTTTGAGAACGAAGCGAAAGGCTACATAACGACTGCGTTCAGATGGTGAGGCGAAGTGAGGCCAGATAAGAAAGATGGCGTTGGCTTTTTCTCCTGCTCCCCTCCAATATTCGCATCTTCGCTACCTTGCGACCGTTGCAGGAAACAAGCTTCCCGCTTTCTGATTGGAGAATTAAAATCATTCAACTTGGAATGTTGAGAATTGCTTTCATGGGCGAGAAAGAGCGGGTATTAGGAACATCTAGATCGCAGGCGGCAAATCACATTTGTGGGATTCAGGTGAGCGTCTGGGTGGAGGTTTCACCCGGCCAGATCCACGGGATAAATTTGACTGTTTCAGCTGTCTTCCGCGGTGACTTAGCTACGGGAGATGCCACAGTGAATACTGCAGATCAGATGTGTCCTCTAAGCAGAGGGTGCGAGGGTGATTCGCTACGAATCGTGGCCGTTGGGCGGCAAAGACGGGATAGCTGTGTTCATCATCCTGAGTAGGTCTCAAGAATGGCAAACCTTTGACAAAGAAGGCTGCTTGCGGTGCCTAACCGTGATTGGTGTGGACGGGGAGCGATCCGAAGCAGAGTAAGAGAAGGTTCAAGTTTCCGGGAATGAAAGAAATTTGGTCGATAGGAATGAGTGGGCATTTCCAAGTCGGTGAGTGTTTCCTTTTCTTTGAGTAAATCGCTCATGAGAAACTGAACTTCCGACTTGCCAAAGATGTTTTCCACGGGCACGCAGCTATCGGGATGCGGTGCAGAAGAGAGGGAGTGAGTGGGTGTATTTCCCCAGTTGCCCCTCAATAACCGATCTGAGGCAGACAGTCCCCCATTCTCATGACCTCGCGAAGGTCAAAGTTGAAGGTGAGTGCTGAAATCACCAAATAGAACAGGGACCATACAAATGCCAATCCTTCCACAGAGTTCCGGAGGTCGAACCGCAAATGTTTACCAATACTGTCGATGAACAGGGCTTCGAACTTGCGGTGAGCATCGTGCAGATCACTCTGGTTTTGGCGACAGTTCACGCAATGTTCTCGCTTCAAATACTGGGAGTAATCCCGTGGTTGGCCCAGACACTACGCGGATGTGAGAAAAGCTGATCCCGATAAACCAAGGACGGGATTCCTTATTGTTCTGTTGTAGCGGCAAGCACGGCAAAACTCGACATTCAGGGAAGTTTTGACAAATGAAAATGATGTCAGCTGGACAAAACGAGGAGCGCCGTCATGTTGAGAATAGTGAGGATGCTGAGAAAAGGACGTTTTGTAGCAGTCACCCGCAAATTCACAAGAGCAGCAAAACATGGACAGGACCAAAAAAAAAAGCGCCATCGAAGGGGCTCGAACTTGCAACCTTTCAAACGGACAAAACAATATTCAGTATCCAACGGCAACCAACCAAGGCACTATCCAAAGGGCAGGTAGTCATGTGCTTGGTGTCGACTTCAGCTTCCACATATACCTTAGCCTCAGCTCCCTCCAGGATTCCCTGTGTGCCAGAAGTAGGCAATGACGCCTCCGAGCGTCCGTCCGTTCTTCTGTGAAGATTTCAGACACTGCGATGGATGCATTATAATGTTACGACCCGTTATGCATGGATAACAGTTGACCGACCCACTTGGGCGTCGGGCGGCTAGAACAGGACATTTGTACTCTGTAGGATCATGGGAACAACAGGGACTCACTCGGAACGGAAGAACTATGGTGCAAGTCACGTGACGATAAGATAAGACTGAGCAGGTGGTGTGGATCACTAAGCGCTCAGCAGTAATTACTGAGCGCTCACTTACGATCACTGAGCGCTCACTGATACCTAGTTAGGAATCAGTAGCAGGATACGAGGAACTGTTTGGAACTTATATATAGTATAACCCTGAGCCTGGCTTATGGTCAGACTTCTATAGCTCTTCAGCAATCAACTTAGTATTTATCCTCACGGATACTCTCAGCTTACCTTCACTGCGAATCACTTATTAAGTCTAAGACTGATCACCTTGGCCTCTGAAGAACCGATCTACTACAGCCTACGAACTACGACCTACGACCACGACCCAGTGTACTGTTAGAACGTATCAATCCCCAGCTTCTGTTAGCAGACCCTACTGTCGGATAGCTGACCGTAACATATAACCCGAATACTTTTAGCCATCTTGATTCATCATGTACCCTCAATCGGCATGGAATCGCCAACCGCAACCGGAAATGCCCTCGTAGGTCACAACGTGTGGCACAAAGAGCACATTGGCATCCAATCTCCAAACGGCAAGAATTTGTCAATAGCTGGCACTAGCCGTCAATAATACCCTGGTCATTCCTGCAATGGAAAGTGACCAAATCTCCTCTGAAGCCACTTAATGCGCTTGGTGCTGGCGAAGTACGTCTGGGAATCCGCATTGAGATGGCGGGCATCCCAGAAAGAGGAGCATCGATCAATCTCAAGACAGTCGATGTCATCCGTCGCAGATATACGGATACTTGTATGCATAATTTATGCAGGTGTCTTTACCCAAATGCCCAAGTGAGATTGACGATGCTCAATGGAATATAACCAGCGGCTCTCGAAGAGATCTTTCTGTCTGGCAAGTAAGGAGGAAAGTGTTGAATCCACCTCTTCCGGCGTCGAGGCGTGCCGAAATCACTCCGATGCTAATATGCGATCGCTGTGAATTATTTCAGGCTATCAACAGCCTCGCGACCTCTTTGCAGAGGTATTCTCAACCTTACATCATTGAGAATTTAGAGGCATCACACATCATAGACGGCTGGGGAAGCTGATGGAGTGATCCAATCCTTCTTGCGAACGCCTTTCCCAACTTCTTCAACACCTCCGCTCCATTGCGAATTGAGGCATTTCAAAATATGTTTAGACCTCTCACAGAAGTGCATGAACTGAATGGCCGTGATGGCTCATCAATGAGCCTTCCTGGGAGCTCGAGGTCGTACAGACGGATCAAACATGTCTTTAGTAAGGAAACAGTTCCCCAGGCTGGGTTGACTTTGTACAAATATGGAGACAGAATAAAACCTTGGCAGATGCGCAAGGGAAACCTGCGGAGCCGGAAAGACGCCAAGACCAAAGAATCCCCGTTTAATGAAGAGGGAAGACGTTCTGACATATCAAGGGCAAAACAGAGAATAATCATTCTGGACCCCGTCCATGAAGAGCCTGCAGGCGTTCTCAAGTCCTCCGCAGCTCCTGACCATGCTCATTTGCTGTATCTCCCCAAGCAGTCGACTTGTAATCCTCCAAAACCTCCTCCGCATATTCCTTGATCATCCCAAGCGCGTCGTTGTACCTGGCCTCCTCTAGATCACGCTGAACTGTGACGGCAGCCGACTCCTCTCTGAGGCTGAGAGGGTCTTCGTACCGAGTTGCCGACAAATGTTTGTCTCGCTGGACCACAGAAATGAATCGACGAATACGCTCCACGCGTTCACGGTGGAACAGGTCGAGCGACTGCATCGATCGAGCGCATATATCATGCTTACGCTCCAGCTCGGTGAGCTCGGCGAGCTCGTCGACGGTAGCAGCGTCTGATGGAACATGCTTCATGCGATTGTCAGCTTCAGTGGCAACGTTGGAAAGCATTTTCTGTCTCACCTGGACTTCTGCGTGAGAAGCAGAGCGAGTCTTTCTGCCATGCTCGACTTCACCTTGGGTGTCCGTCATGTGCGTTCCATGTCTGGAAGCCTTCTCCCTGGTTGGCGTGGTTTGCTCTGCATTCGTGTTGGCTTGAGCTGCGGACCGAGTCAAAATGCTCTCGTTGTCTTTGGGCTCCGAGTCGTTCGCGTCAGGTCGGCGAGCAGTCTTCTTCGTTTGCTTAGCTTGCACTGCATTTTTCTTTCCTCGAGATGCCTTTGTGGCTGCGGCTGCCTTCTTCTTGGCTTTCGCCTCGGCCATCCTGGCTCGAAAGGCCTTTCTTTTGTCGGCGGTCCATTTGGCCGATTTTCGGCTTCGTTTGGCGCCTGCCATCTACACGTCAAAGTCAGAATCGTTTGATAGACTCGCTCGGAAATGGATCGAGATGACTGAGCCTACCTTTCTACGTTCTAAATGACGCGGAGGAGACGATGGAGATATTCGGGGTGGTGTCAAACCACGAGTGTGGTGGTGGAAGAGTGAGGGTTTAGAAGTTAAGCGCGATTCGGAAACCAGCAAGTCAATGGCCTGGCGCGGAGATTTACGCGACGGGACTCCGCGAAAGAACAACAATCTTCCAAGGAAGGTGCGACTAAGGCTACATTCAAGCAGACTCTCCATCAAAGAGGCAGGCGGCGTTATGGGCGGACATAGACGATGACTGCCGCCTGCTTCTTTTTGATCCTGCTTTTCATTCCGGCTATCAATCACAAACATAGTGTCTATGGCCCACATCTTCTCATTCTCCCTGCCTCTTTCATTCTTGAACATCATTACAGAGATTGATTTGCCAGCGTTTACCACCAGCATCCCACACAACATCACGAGGAGAACCTGAGTAGATGTGAGATGTTGCCATACGTATTGCGCAGAAAGTCTGGGGGCCCCTTTCTGTGTATCTGATCATTAGTAACGTATTTCTCTTATTCAAGAGATGTTTCTGGTCGTATTCATGCAGCCAGGTGCCTTCTTTTGCCAACCTCTCCGCCTAAAGCTACCTTTGAAAATGTTACTGCGGATAGCAGATGGCTCGACAAACTTGCTGCAAATGCAAAGACTATTGATGAATCATTAGAAGCTCAGTGAAGTAACCATTGACGCATGTATCTCATTCGTCATCACCATGGCTTCGTTCACCCAATATGCGCAATGGCTGCTTTTGACATTGTTGATGTCAAGAGTACGCAGCCAACTGTCATCAAAGAATGCCAGCAGAGATCAGTCAATGGGGTCCCTTTTCGCTTTTTCCAGGGCCTTAACACTGGTATTGAGTCACCCTTGTGAGGGAACGCAGCTGAAACTATTGCTTGGCCCCGACCTTCTCTACGAGTATGGATGGCCACGACGGTCTCGGCCACTTGTCTCGCTGTGAGAGCTAGCACGAAGGATCTAAAAATGTGGAGGCAATTGGCACAGTGATTAATCAAAGTGTCACTAGTAGTACTACAGACTTCGCTGGACGCATTGAAAACACAATTCAAACAAGCAGTCTGATATCGATATTCATCCAGCCCCTAGTATGTAACGAAATAATACACCGAAAATCCAGAGAAATTCAAACGTCTCCACAGCATTCAACGCTTCCAGCATGAAGCGCTAGCTGGCGAGCCAAAGTCAGCCGTCATGCCCAACCATAAAGTCCATCACCATCCCGGTGCAAGATTGCGAGACCACGAAATTCCATTCGCGACTGTTGGCACCCTCAGCCTGGGCTCTAGAGACCAGCTCTTCTTCCTTCTCACGGCGCATTCGCCTCCTTGCCCCTTGCGAGATGCGTGCCGGCCTCCATACATGGGGCCTGTCCTCTGCCTGGGGCTTGCGATGCCTTCTACTTGCGCGTGCTTCTACTTTTCGGACTTTGTGTATCTCTGAAGCGCGCCGGTAGTGAAGCTCCGTGGTTGGACTCCACAGGTCGTCCTCATTATTGTCGCGTGGCACCAGCTTTGTTTCCCAGTCGACGGAGACGGGGTCGAATGCAGCGTCGCTCTCTGTGCCCTTCTGTGCGTTGCCCGACACAGAGTCCGTATCGCTGGATGCATGGATGCAGTCCACACTGTCGTCGACTCCAGCGTCGTGCGCGTTTCGCCAGACTGTGAATAATTGGTTGCATTTCTTGCAAAGCAATTCTGCCTTCGAGATCGCGGCGGAGGGGGTCATAGCCGTCTGGGGAAGGGGCTCTGCGGTCGGCATCTGGAATATTTACGCGTCAGCCGAAGTCGAAGGATGAAGTGGTGGTTGGAGCCAACCTCTGGGCGAAGGAGATTTCGTGAGACCTTCTCCCAGTCACTCAACGCACGGGATATGTAGGGACGACTGTATCGAAGTCGCAATGTCTTGTGGACATTGTGACCGGCTTGTTAGAGTCGCCACTCTTCTATTTTCAGGGTTGGAGTCGTTTCGGGTGTGTTGGAGACCTTTCAGGGAGCGGAATGATTGCTTGTAGTGTTTGCTTTCTCAAAAAGGCAAGATCCCGGTTCTTTGCTGACAAAAGGGTTGTTGGAGGGTGGTTTCGTTGTGTTGTTGGTCCTCATGATGACCTCAGAGGTGGGGATCTCATTGTTGGTTCGGGGCCCACTCCGGGCCCGTCGTGGTGTACATACTGGACCTTTTTTTCTTTTGTCTGTTTCTTTTCTGACCCATTCAGCACAAAGGAGCCAATGCGAAGATGCTTGCAACAGTCAGATCCCAGGGTTCGGGTATCATATTCTGAATTTGACTGAGCTTGGGCGCTCAGCTTAGCCGCTTGAGATGACTGGCTTGTTGGGGTACATCGCAAGATCCCTGCATGTGTGAAATGAAGGATGTGATTGAGCAAGGGGTGTACCCTTGGCGCTTGGTGGGGTCCCCATGTGATTGTTGTTCCTGTTGGTATCCTCCGCCCATTTGGCCACTCATACCAGCGGCCGACATGTCTTGCCGCAGCTGTCTGTGTAATTACGTCCGGCCAACCACCAAACTGACTGCGCCTGGGCCCATTTATCCGGCCCCGGAATACCCACTCGGCATGCGGGCGGTGCACCGATCCCGGTCACTGCGACACGGAGGAGTGAGTTCAAGGAAGACATGGCTCTGCTTCATTGAAGCCCGCAAAGTGCACTATTGGACATGATTGAGATGTCTTACTCAAGTGTGAGATTTGTGAGATGTATTGAACCTGGCCTTCGCGATCAACATGGCCATTTACTTTGATCATCCTTACGATAACCTCCTAAGTAGAATATTAAAGCCAGTTATGTTCAGTTGATGTTTAATTATCTCTCGTAAGTGTGCTCCAGAAGACCTTAAATTGTTTACGGGCCATTAACATGTTCAACCACAAGCCTGGTCACGTACTATAGTCCCTTCGAGAATTCGCTCGCCGTCAACACTCAGGCTCTCGGTCTCTATGGCACCGCTGCACTCTGCCTTGCAGATGATCTCTATGTAACAATTGCATATTCGTCCCCAGCCTCATAAGAGGAAGGAAGGGTTTTGCTCCTCTCTGGGCACTGAGGGAGAAGAACCACCACTAACTGCTGCGCAAAATTCCTGGACAGGTTGGCTCCCGCACAAGCTCAAACCTGCGATGAAGACCTTTGAGAAGGCACAGGGCTATCAAAGAGAAATGAACCTGCCACCACTATCAGAATACGTAGGCGTTATGATGTAAATTGCATTGCTGTGATTGAGATTGTCGACTTTGCATCAAACTACTCAAATGCCTCCGCGTCTCCAAGACAACAATATAGCTAGCTTTCATGATTTACCCAAGAAGTAAGACCGCCGCCAGCCGCCATATTAAAAGGCTCATTCGGGCACACCAGGTGAGCAGCTTGGAGGATTGTGTTTTGCCGAAACGCATTTAGTGTCAGGATCGAGTGCTTGGAGAAAGAATAATACATGAGGACTTTTCGCGAGCTAATTGGAGACCTTTGGAATGCCAGCTTCATGATACGGACCATGATGGATATTTCCCTCTTTTCATTTCTCCCTTGAATGAGGACAGGACATGATGGCAGCCAATTGAGTGTCGAAAAAATGAATCCTTTGGCGTCTGGTCGGTTCACTTGGGGTTTAGTGGTGCGGCAGAATCTTTTCTCAGTACGACGTGAATCATTTCGGTAAGTTTTTAGACGAGGTTTTGTTGTTCTGGCCCATTTTATGACGCATTCTGTTCACTATGATTGCGTTAGTTAACTTGATATGGGATTGTTTTAAGTTTCTGCGAGACATATATGATATTCTTTCGTCTGGTATTCTACTTCAAGTGAGTGAATGAGGTAGTCAGTCCTCTTGGATGAGTCAGTAAGCGCTGCTGATGCTATAAAACCACCTTGGTCTCAAGCTTCAGTAAATCATCGGGAGTCATGAGCAAATCAGCACGCAGATGACGGGAAAATCAATGCAGATAACGAGTAAAATGCAGCGCAGCGCTAGAGTGACGACCAGGAAAGCTCAAGACTCCCATTTGAAAAGAAATTAAAAACAAAGGCGACCAAACAGACAACAACACACGAACCGACAGCAAAGCACCACCGCAACAACAGCAAATCTCAAACGAGCTCGAAAGCAAAGACGAACAACAAAACGAAAACGATAAACGGCCTCAATGGCGCCAGTAAACACAAGCAAACAGAACACGAAACACACCAGACACCCTTACTCGTCGTCTGAATCGAAGACTAAGCTGGTGAACATGGTTCCAGCCCGACGCACCGGCGGCGTTGGCATCAACTCCTCATCGTACTCTGAGCTCAACTCGTCCTCAAAGGCCCGGCCGGCGCGAGGTTCGTTGTTGGGCTCGGCAATGCCCTCCTCTTGGGCGACAGCGGTGTCGAGAACAGCAGCTCGTGCGTGCCATGCGATGTCCTGACGATCGGCAAGCCGCATACGGGATGTGAAAGTGCCTTGCCTAAGCTGGGACATGGTGGTGTCGTACATGCGCTGGGCAATCCTGTCAAGCTCCTCCTCCTGGCTCGCAGGGGGTGCCCTAGGGCGGCGAACACGGCGTGCGGGCGGGGGTTGGGGGGCCTCTTCGGAGTCGGAGTCGGAGTCGGAGTCGGAGTCGCGGTCAGAAGAGACGGAAATGGTGCGGCGGCGTTGGCGGGGGGGCGCATCGGACTCTGAGTCGGATTCGGGCCGGGATCGGACGGCGCCGGGAGCAGACCGGACAGCAGGGCGGGCGGGCGAGCTCCTGAAAGGGTCATCGTCGGAACTCGGGGCAGGGGAGCCATGGGGCTCGTTACCAACGAGGGGGATGTTGTGGTCGCGCAAGGGGATATCATTGTCATCGCCGAAAAGGGGATTGTAGTCGTCGCGCGCGTCGTCGTAGCGGAAGTCGAGAAAAGCGTCATTGTTGCGACGAGAAGCTTCAGTCTCTTCCTCTTCCTCTTCCCCATGTTGCTGCTGCTGTTGCTGATGGCGCTCCTCCGCATCCTGCATCAGGCCCATGGCTTCTGCTTCTGCTGCGGCCTCCTCCATCTCAGCCTCGTGGAGAGCGAGCATGCGCTGTGCGGCGGCTTCTTCCTGGTGGAGGAGCTCCAGCTCGGCCCAGTCTCGTTCTTCGGCAGCTTGTTCGTGCAGGCGCTGGACCCTCACAACCTCAGCATCGGCGACGGCAAGCTCAGCAGCGAGCATCTTGGCGGCTTGTGTAGCTACGGCCTTGGTGAGGTTAGAGGCCCCGGAGGTGATGACAGCCTGAAGCAGCAGCCCGGCATTCTCAGGGTCTCGTGGGGAGCCAGCCCAGAGAGCGGCCAGGTCGTTGGTGGTGGCGCCAGGGCGGGAAAGCACTTTGTCGGTGATCCAGACCATCTTGCGGATGATGAGGGGGGCGATGGGCGGTCTAGGAGCATAGGCAGCGGGAACCCAGGGGTGAGCTCCCCAACGGTGCTGGAGAGTCGCAAGGCCTCTCTCTGCGCTGATGTCTTTGGCGGCAACGGACGGATTCTCGCGGAGGTGTTGGTGAAGCTGTCGTCCATGGCCTTCGACAGAGGCGAGCAAGGAAGCCGCAGCGCGCGAGGCAGCTTGTGGGCGAACAGCGGCGGCGGGCGTGATGGTGTCGTTGATGAAGGCAGACACGACATCGGCGGTGGGGGCGGCGGTATGGGGATATGCATCAATGAAGTTCTATATTGTTGGCAATATTAGTGTCGGACTTATGTGAGACGACAGATGATCTAGAGTTGATTGATATAAGACACGTTGGTCTAGCCAGGTTCCGCATTATATTTGGAGTGAAAATGAAAATCATAGGAGGCTTTTCTGTAGAAAGGGGTTGGATAATACAGAAACACATACGAGTCGTCCGCGGTTCGCGCCAGACTGGTTGTCGCGGTTCGCCATGGTGGTTGAGGTCGAGAGAGGTAAGGTGAGGTGAGGTGAGGCGAGACGAGGCGAAAGTCAGACACCAGACAAGAAAAGACCACACAGAACAGAATTCAACATTGGCCGAGGCCGAGAAACCGAACAAACGAACGACAAACAGACAACACCGAGACGTCAGGATGATGATGGCTGTAGAAGGGGAAGGGAAAAGAGGGGTAGGGCATGAGGCGGTGGTATGGCCTTGCAGACTCTGCCCGCAGGCACCTGAGATGCAGGTGCTCTCCTCCAATGTGGCTTCCATGTCAATTGGCACCTTTCGATGGACATCGCACTTGCCATGTCCACGTCGCGCCTGCACACACTCGCACATCACTGAGAGGCGCTGTGGACGGACCCTCTGTGTGAAGGGAAAGAACGCAGCGACGGCAAGACACGAGAGAAATACACGAGAGCCGACGCCGAAGCAAAAGGTAAAGGAAAGATGGTGATTCTCCCATTTGTCGATCTTGCTAGACATGAGTGCCTACTTCGCATTCCGAAAAGTCCCTGTTTGTCCAGTGCGTCTCTGCTTCCTCCCACCCCCATCACCCGGCCGTTCAGTATTCTGCAACACTGACAATTGCCTGTCGCGCCTACCTTGACTACCTTGACTGCCCCAAAGAGAAGACACAACAATGCGCCTGCTCCCCTGAGCGTCCCCCGGCCACTTGGCCTCGCTCTCAGTATCGGACGTCGTCATTGGGAGTGCCCCACTTTCGTCTCTGCCAAATGCCCAAAAGTGGAGCCCACCAAAGCACACTGCAGTCTTCCACGAGTGTCAGCTCCCTTTTCCTTCCGTTCTGTGTGTCCCAACCACGCGCCGTCCGTGTTTCCGCTAACATGTATCCCGAAGAAGCTTTTTGCCCGTTCGTGAGGTGTCCTCCGGGGCATCTGGCGACACCACTGAGCGAGAGGATACGCTGCTGCCGGCGCCATAAGCCATCCTATCCAGATGCCTTTTTCAGACGGACCCCGCCCTATAGATTATCCATGCAAGTCGCCATTGATTGCGCTGTGCTGCAAACACTGCCGGCTTGGGCATCGGAATCTCGTGATGCTTCCAATCTTCAATGCGCTGCGCCCACTCAATGTCAGCGCTGTTGTCAAACTTCCAGTGCGGCTTGGGGCCTTCCTCGATCCGTTTTCTCTCGTCCGACACGCGCTGTGCTATTTGAGCGCGGTCCGTCGTATCGACCAACGCGCCCAGCCTCACGAGTCTGGACACCATGTGCACAGCTGAAAGTTCGCCTTCCTCTCCGTCCTGACTTCTCCCCTTGACATCCTCGGAGAAACAAGCGTAGTGAAGGCTCCAACACCCAGCCTCGTCTGGCCAGTCGTGAACTGGTCCATTGCGTAGAATCGTATCTCGGAGTGGGCCGTGGCACTGGTCGATGGTCCACTCCATCATTTCCACCATACGGCCCGCAGCCATAACATGCAGCCCCGTGAGACCTCCACAGCTGCTATGCGGCCGGTCCCATACAGCTCCCTTGCTGATCAGAAGTTTCGCTATGGCCTCGTTCCCGTGTGCGAGCGCCAAGTGTAGGGATGTTGGCTCGACGCCACCTCCGGCAGACCACATGCCTGTCGTGCAAATAGCATTCATGTAGGGCGACGGGCAGAGACAATCCAGCAACGCGCTGGGGTCAATCGAGACTCCACGTCTGAGAAGCCAGCGGGCCATGTCCTTGTCGCCTCGCATTGCAGCTGCATGGAGGAGAGTCGCATATGGCTGGCCATCTTCAGGGTCCATGTGGCGTTTGGTCGGGCACCGCCAGGGGACGTAGAATGCAGCGGACAAGACTGGTGCGGTGTCAAGAGGTCGGAGGACGCGCGGAATGTAGGCAACCAGACGAGACAGGAGAACGAGATCGCCGGAGAGCGCAGCGGCCATGAGAACACCTACCCGATTGGCGGGAAGTTTTCTGCCATCGTCAGAAACGCGCGGGCAAGATTGAGGAGCGAGAAGGTTGCTCACTTTGGCATTGGAGGCCCAAAGAGCCGTCGATAGTCTGGGGGGCTTATGGCCCGACTGCCATGCAGAAACCGCCTGGCGCCGTTAGCAACGGAGTTTGCAGGGTGGATGGAAACTGACATCCAGGACCTGCCGGGACAGAGCATATACCAGTCCCACAGGATGGCATGCTTGTAGAGAACGGGGTTCGCGACGCCATGCAGTATGCGCGACACTAGAGTCAGGTGGGCCAGGCTCCGTAAGTCGAGATTGGCGTTGTGATCAGGAATCGCAAGGGCTTCGGCGATGCCGGAGAGTATCTCAGGAGGGAGATTCGAGAGGCGATCCATCGTAGTGCTCAGGCAGGCAATTTTGAATTGGCTTTGTTTCTTTGTGGAATGAATGCAGATGGTAGTGGATTTTTGAGGACGTTTCTTGGAGTTTTGGGTGGCAGCAGGTGCTCTCTCCGGGGTGGTCAGCGATCGGGATGCCTCGGGAAGATGTTGTCAGGAGGCGTGGGAGTTGAAATAAGGTGTGCAGTACCCAGCGTGTAGGTTTTTTTTTTTTTTTTTTTTTTTTTTTTTTTTTTTCCCATTTGGCGCCTGCAGATGACAGCGGCCCGGACCGACTGTGAGACAGGGATGCCACTCAGCGACTCTCGGGGCGATCGTTCTCCAGAACCGGTAGGCAATGGTGCGCCAGAACACTAGCTGGGGTTGGTGAGATCGGCCGATTGGGCAATGAACCAAAATGGATGACTTTGTCCGAACACGCGCCTGACTTGTTTTTTGGCGAGGCAGATGCGCTCTCGGCACCTTCCAGTGGAGATGAGATTCAGCGGTCGCGACGGTAAATGGAAGGACACTGCAGGTGCCTGCCCAACGTACTTGCGTGACGTCGCTCCACCTTCCCCACCTAAATCATTTTCCCTTCGGGAGCATCGACCGCGCTCAGTCGCGGTGTGTGAGCCATCATCGACCGACAAGCAAGACGGGCGATGGGCTTTGGGGGCGCCCAAGGCCCTGTCAATTGCTAGAGCAGCACATTGGCCAGCATGGGCGGAAGTGGTGTTCTACTGGGTTATTCAGCGCTCCAACGCGACGCGTCACGTTGGTTATCCGTGAGCCCCGCAGAGGTACCTTACCTAGGTAGGTACTCAGTGCACGGCGAAAAACTGCCCGGGCCCCTGAAACAAGTCCATACCTCCCGATTTCCCGGTGCGAAATCGGTAGGTACCAATCCTTTCAGTGGGCCATCTGCTGGAAGCCCCCCTGGCAAAGTTGCCTCTGCGCTGGGGCAGTACCTGCTCACCAACGTAACCCCCTGAGGCCAGAAACCCGACCTGACCTACGCTCCGCTTTGACGACAGTCACGAATGGCCGGAATCTGCGATAATTGCAAACTGAAAGACAGCGTTGACGATGCCTCCACGGGAAATTGCCTACGAAACTACGAATCCAGCTCATGCCTTGTCGAAATTCGCTTGAAACGACGTAGGTAGAGGCGAAGACCCTGTGAGCAATCTCAAGGGTACGTCGTCGCCAGGTCGAAGAGAAGGGAGTTTGAAAGGTGTGCTATGATGAGAGACGAGTGCGGGAATCGACTATTGACTGCAACGTTCTCGGTATCGTCGAAGCTTGTGTGACTCGTAGCAGCCGCAGCGTTCATGGCAATGCAGATTTGGCAGTCGGTCTTGCGCTTGGCCTTCGATTTGGATCCGGCGAGGGTGTTAGTACCCCTGCAGGCGGCAATTTGGCGGTTCCCAGACCCAAAAGGAGAACGTGAACTTGATGGAACAGTAGCCAGGACTGGCCTTGACGGTGCCGACGTGCTTGCGGCCTGCACTGGAGTCGATCGATCGGAACCAGTCCTCTGGGGTTGGCGAATTCTCGAAGCTGGGAAACTTGGCGTCTCCATTTGCTTTGGTCCCTATCCTTTTGCGTGGGACGGCGGGCGATGTTGGTGATGTTGGTGGTCGCTGAAATCCCTGGTAGGTCGAAATTCGAGAACGCAAAGGCCAACAGGGAGGAGGACAGCAGAACAAGAAGCTCAACGCAGGACAAGGCAAGACGAGTCGATCCGATGCGAGATAGCGACAAAGGCAATATGTCCTGTCAATCTTGGTGGCACCTCCGGCGACACCTCGGAGAAATGTCGGGTGGCCACCTCTGTCTGGGAGAGCTTCGCTCCTGCCGTTTGTAAAGTGGTTTCCGTCTGGTGCTGGTGAAGCCTGCTTTGAAGGGAAGAGCGGCTCCTGCCCGCTGACAATGCCCTTTCACCTGCCGAAGCCTCCCAGTGAGTGCTTTGCGACTTCTCCTTCGCTGATATTCTTTTTCCCGCGCAACGTGAACCCGCAAGAGTCATCCACAGACAGGCGCCGCATTCATCATCAACCCACGGAACTTCTCTCGGAACGACAAAACACTCGAAGACTCCACTGCAAGCCCCAAAAGCGGCCCGGTAGTCAATACACCATCGACCATAGCGTTGCTTCAGCGAGACCATCGGGTGGCGGGTGCTCAACAGATACCGACAGATCATGGCCGTCGGTGCTCCAACAACCAAGAAACCGACTACCTCGAGCGCGAAAACCGGCATGCTCCATCCTCTCCCGCCGACCTCCTCACTATCGGCGCAGTGCACAACCTGGCCAAAGCTGCCGTTACCCCACCGAGACCGAAGCCTGCGAGACTCCGAACCTCGCAATCCGGCCTATCCTGCTGCCTCGACAAGCACGCTAAGTTTGTTGGAGACTTGATAAGAGGCAGGCTGTGCAGACAGTGCCTGGAGCTTGGAAATGGTGGGAGCTAGCGGGTGGATATATCAAGGAGGGTCGGCATCAATTTCATCAGCGGTATCATCAGGACAGTCCGTCACAGAGGGGTCACGCGTATTTATGTATTCGTGTCCTGTTTCTTTACCGTGATCAAGTGCTCAGGTCTGGAAATGCTAGGTTTTGGACAGTACCAGACCCCCAACTCTTGACGTCTTTTCCTGGACCACTTCGCTGTCATGCACACGACTTGCAAACCTGTAGCTGCCTCCGATACCTTGGTCGATGCTGGCATACTCTTTTCCGACTATGCTTCATCCACATCTTGCATCCGTCTCCTTCGTGAAGAACGCGAACCTCCTCCTCCCTTCCCCCCCGGTCATCCTCTGACCCCCGGTGCCGCTCGGATATCGCCACCTCGGTGCGGCTGCGTCATCCTTCCAACCCTCCTTCCAACCCATCTACCCGTATACCCGGCTGTCCAGCTAGCCAGCTCAAGCCTCGACTTTTGTACCTGCGCCATCAATGGCGACCAGCTCCCGGAAACACTGCATTCAATTCCCCGTCCAATCCAATTGCTGCCGCGTCTGGCCGTCGTGGAATCCGAGCTAGCCATGGAAGCCAAGTACTGTTTACGTCGTCTTTCACCCGTACCTAACTCTTCCTGCCCGTCTTCACTGTCGTCGTCGGCATTACCAGCTTTTTAGGTCCACGCTTATACACGAGGTCGCCCGAAACCGCCCGCGAATAGCACCCCAGCGTCGCTCCTCGGGATCACTGAATTGACGAAGTATGCCCCTGGGCGTACTTAAAGTAGCTCACAACCATGAGTCATGCGGAAATAGGAGTCCCTCGACGAACGGTACAGCTTTAGAATAGCTGAGTGGTTGCTTCATCATCTCCATCCTCCAATTCACTAGCCATCCGTCGGGGCGTTGTCCGCCAACCGTGCTTTTAGTACTGCATCACGCCTTCTGCCACATCTTCCGTTGATGTTCATTGTGGCAGTCAAATGGCATTGTGATGTCCACCAGGGGTGGGGACAGACCTGCCTTCATCACCATCTGTGTGACTCGCCAGCAGACGCTAGTGACGACGACGAGACGCTTCTTCAAGCACGTCCTTGTCGCCGACAAGCATTGCAGCCAAGATGTGTTGCGCCCGAAGACAAAAAAAGCCCCAAGTCTGAACTTCTTCGCCGTGAGCCGGGGAGGAAGCGCTACTCATACAGCACAGCAAAAAGATTCATCAGGCAAAAACATACAACACCGGGTATTCGCTGGTCGTCACCGACCCAACTACTAATCCAGCCCTCACTGGCTTATCTATGGGAGAGCGGACGGGATCCCGAGTTTTCCAGTGGGTATGGTCGTATGTGGCGGTACCGATGCTTGATTTACACCAAGTTGCCAAGCTGGTAAGTCCGTTTCCGAAATTCCGTCGAGCTTGGAAGCGCACCTTCGCGGGATTGCACCTCAAAGCTCCTTGCTCCGGAAATCTCAAGGGGCTGGAGCAAGACCCGATACAGCTGGCCGGGTGGGTCAAGACAAGGATGCCACTTCGCCGTGAAGTGGAGGCATTTGACAGATCAGACAGCCATGAAGTCCAAGCCTGAAGTCCATGACACACCGGAAGTCGAGAAAGACATTACCCAAGGCTCAAGCTGAGTGTTGCATCTACACTGACCCGAATGGCCTGGTTGAGGAAACGGACGGCAGCATGTTGACCACACAGTTCAAACAAACGGCTGCTCTCCTGATTGATATAGCGCATATCTGTTGGCGGGATGGCGGGCTCGAAGATGTCTGTTAGATGTCTTCATGAGAAGAATGCTGATCAAGCTATCTCTGAGGTGTTATTTGTTGACTTGAAATGATGTTTGCGCAAGTGGAAACGGTCATTTAATGTCAATTTCGTCAGCATGTCCAACATATCGGGCTGATGTTGGGAAAACGCTGTTTTGAGCGCGTCAGTCAGGGTGGTCTGCTGTTCAGACTCCCAACCGTCCTGCATGAGTCTCCAGATCTTTCTCGTTGTATTGTAGATGCGTCACGGAGGGGTGAAAAGATGCCCTCCCTCCACAAGGAACTTGCTCTCGGCCGGGCGCACTAGGCCATCATGATCGCGATTTCCACCTCTCTATAACAGGGATGCGCAGCTACGGTTGATTCGCGGGTGTACTCATCATGAATATCGCAGATGTCAACCACGCTCGTCCTGGGACCATGCCGTGGCTTCGTGCAGATGGAATGTCTCGGCATCTGCACAAGTTACACAGTCAAGAACAAGTGCTCTGGGACCACGGACTAGCCTACAAGCGTGCTAGAATGGATAAGATCTGCCATGTGGGCAGGGTAAGTAATGTGTCGCTGGGTGAGATGCAGCGAGGGGCACAGCTCGGGTGGTAATTATGTACCCATCATCGTTCGCTGCAAGAGCGAGCTGGGCCGTCCGAGGTGTGTTCATTATCTTACTCATGCCCCTGACGGTGCGGTCTGTCGATATTGTGCAATCATAAACAGATGAAGAAGACCAGACAGTCAAGTTGGGCGCGCTCCTCAACGACAAGTCCATCGTGACAGCCCTGGGTGGCTGTCAAGATCATGTATTGTCTCAAAGCCGGAGCTGAATCTTGCGTTGCTACCAATTTCACGCAAAAAAGTAGTTTGCGCGGCTTTGACGGCTTTCGACACCATTGGATTTTGTGTACCGACGACGTTTCTGGTCTTCCAGGACTTGCGAGAGCAGTATAAACAAGATCTGAAGTACCCATCACTTGAAGGTCGATTATGTTCCCAATTGCGAAAGTCACGACGCACGTAGGGGCTCGAGAGGTCTGAGGAATCAGCAAGCCTGTCACGGGACGTGGCAGGGATATTTGGGGCGTATAAATGGAGGCGCGTGTCGTCTGTGACATATCCAAGGAGCAATTGAACCTGTTTGGAAGTTAGTCTTGCGCGACGGGGGCTGATTCTAGTTTGAATTTCGTACGCACCTGGAAACTCTACGTTTTTCGGCGGCAGGGCTGCCTGCACGTATGAGCTTTTGTCGCTGCGGCCGGGCGGGGGCCATCAGGAGGGCGAGGACGTAGGGATCGCAGATATTGGCTGGGGTGATACGAACGAGATGAGCGTAACATCGACAAGCCGTTGGTCTACTAGGACACCTGGTCAAGCGTGGAATGCGCCTGTGGCCGTCGGAGGCTTTGCAATCGTAATCCAGGCTGTCGTGGCCCAGTTAGGAAATTGCGGGAAGGGAATGAGGAGCAGGAGAGGAGGTTGGTCAGCTGAAGATGTTGTCGCCAGGCATGTCGTCCCTGGTCCATGGTGGGGTCTTTGGCTGGGCTGTACTTGAGAAGGATGGGTGTGTGGCGTTGACTGATGTAGAGGACAGGAAAACAAAGGAATTGGATTGCCGAACCAACCTCCGTCTGCATTGTTAGATACGTCGATATGATACGACGAAGACGGAAAGACACACGATATGGGAATCTGCACCACAACCGTCTCGGGGAGGCGTCAGTCAGTGGCAAGGGGGTCAGCTTTGATCCAAATGCTCTCTTGCTTTCTTGTTTCTTTCACTCACTGGCTCTCCCAACCCGATTACCCCTTTCCTCCTCGTGCACATCGTACCTGGAAGGCCTTTGCCGTGATCATCGCCATCACCATCACAATGCCGCCTACAACGGAATCAACACCTCAATTATTCGCAGCCGTCACAGTCAACTACAACGAAAGCACGTTGTACTAAGGTATCTCCGGTGCAAGGTGGGAAGAGGCGACTACTAGAGCTTCTCGTCACAGTGTTGACCAGCTTCTCTGCAGGCAGACAAAGTCATACGGGAGGTCAATGAGTGCTGCCGATCGCCAACCAGTACCGCCACATCATCTTCAGCGGCGAATTGCACAGCCCCTGCAAAGACCCTGACACCTAGAACCTCTCGTCTTGCAAGCCAATCCAGGCGCTCGCTCGGCATTGTCTGGGCTGCCGTCCGTCGGGTCAAGAACATCACCCCTGTAGCGGACACTCCAAGTGTCAGTCCCCCACCAGAGCATCTTGGATGCATACAGCGACCAACACGGCCTCTCAGGCCGCACACGTCTCGGGCATCTCGGTCGCTGCAGACACCTATCACCACCATCACCACGAAACAGCAAATTTTGCTGCTCCATCTCACTGGCACGCCACTGTCAGCCTTCTTGAGGAATCCGAGATCGGACCGCGCGTTCAACCTACCCTCGAAACCTGGTTACATCTCCGCCGTCCAGCAAATTCACCTATTTAGCTTCAACCGCCGATTGTTCGTTTCACCTTTTTCCCAGTCTTCTCTGCAAATCGCAAGCCGGAAAGTCTCGATCAATCCGGGTAGCTTGCCCGGACAGCTGGAAATCCAACTGATACATCGATGTTTGCCAGTGATAGTCGCCCGAGGCAACGACGCGGGGAATTGACCGTCCACAAAATCTTTGAATTGCAGATCCCGCGGAAAAGACCACCATTTTGAAACCGAGGCACGAAGGTTCTCGCGTCGGATGGTATTCGCTGCCGACGTCGTTCAACTTTGATCTCGTTCGTGGTGGTCCGTCCCGTGCTCTGCGTTTGGGCGCGCAATCTCGCATCGACCGGCTGAATAATTATCCTCTGCTGTGGCTCTGCTTGCCCGAGGAAAGACCCATTTGCAACCTACCATGCTTGTTTGAGGTACATCGGCAAGAATGGCAATGCCTCAAAGACGGTAACTTGCCGAGGCTATAGCTTCCCTGAATGCGACAGTCCTCGATGATCAGCCTGATCGATTGGGGGTGGGTTTGCTCCTCCGCAGGTCAAAACGGGAAGCTATAAGCGTTCGGAGATGTACCTGTAATGGCCGGAAATACCTCAATACCTCACGCACAAAACCGACATGTTGTTCCCTCACGGCGCATTTTGGTCAAGATGGAACAGCTGAACCCAAAGACGTTTTTGTCAGTCGGGCCGAGAATTGCCTGCTCCGTGCTTTTCGCTTGACGTAATCGCGATGCTGCTTCATCTTCGGACTTCACGCGGCGTCGAAGAATTCAGCGGCAGCTTGTTTAGTGCAAACACGGTTGTAGCCTCCAGGCAGAGCCCCAAAAAGCGAGATGTCAAGGCTTGTAGGGTGTATGTGCTCAACATGCTTATGAGAAATCTCTTCTTTGTGAGACGTTGATTCTGTTGTGGTGTGGTTGTTTAAATAGTTCAATTGGGCATTTTGAGAAGGTTATCGCGGGTGTTGGAACTTTGATAGCAACAGGTGTTACGGTCAGCTATCCGACAGTAGGGTCTGCTAACAGAAGCTGGGGATTGATACGTTCTAACAGTACACTGGATTGTGGTTGTAGGTTGTAGTTTGTAGGCTGTAGTAGATTGGGTCTTCAGAGGCCAAGGTGATCAGTCTTAGACTTAATAAGTGATTTATAGTGAAGGTAAGCTGAGAGTATCTATAAGGATGAATACTAAGTTAATTACTGAAGAGCTATAGAAGTCTGACTATAAGCCAGGCTCAGGGTCATACTATATATAAGTTCCAAACAGTGTTCTTTATCTATCCCAGGGTGATCACCTAAGTGCGTAAGGTGATTGCAATCAGTTGGCAAGACTAACTAATCACTGAGCGTTCCCTCCTGTACTCCACTGATCGTTTTCTTATCTTATCGTCCTAGACCAGATGTTACGACGATAACTGCTGGATTCACCTCAAAGATAAAGAAATATCAGGACACTACCTAAGGGATAGCAACCCCAGACAGTCTGGATATTATATAACCATCCTGGACACTCGCCCTAGGACCCTGGCAATAATATATTCCAGCAACAGCAAAGTTGCTAGAAAACCAGTGGAACAACTTAATGAGATGCTACAAATTTAGCGATTAGGGCTAATCACCCCACGCATAACTAGCCAGCAACTACACTACGAAGAACAACAAATCCAGAAGGAAATAGAGCTAATCCAGCAAGAAGACGACAGACAAGCGCAACTATGTCAACAAGCAGAATCCAAAGAAGAATCAGAACATCAACATGACCCCCTGACGGAATAACAACTCCTCAGCATAACCCACAACTGGATCCTCAGAGAAAGAGAAAGCTCACCCTACGATTCAGATGAACCTTGCGACGTTACCTAATAACGCACTCAGACAGAAATCGCCTATAGGTTCACCCCCAGTGTGGACGACTCCAGCTCTGAAGAAGAGCCTGACGACCAGGAAGGAAGAACCAAGCAACTTCTGAGATACTAAGAAATCAACATGCTTCAAGATAAGCAATAACGCCACTTCTATAGCACCTCAGCAGCCTAATAAGACTGAGGCTACACCCCTCAGCTACATATGGAAGATCACCCCACGCTGAGAAGCAACCACCAGCTTCACTGAACCCTCTTCTGGCCCTAGTGCTTCCACGATAAATGCAAAGAATATATAGGAGAAAAGCATAACTACTAGTTCTATCCCAGAAGATATAACGATAAGCCTATCTATAAGATCTACTTAACCTCCGTTATGATTAAATAGACTATAGTATTATTTAAAGACAGCCTTACAGTCTTTAAACCTAGCCTATAATTTCCTATGAGATGCTAATATAATAACAACATAAAATAGGATAAATGCTAACCAGATGAGTGCTAAGTATATTATTAAGAAAAGGCATACGCCTAGAGAATCGCAAAGAATAGACCTAGACCCCCACAGGTTAGGATCTGCGAAAACAGCCTCGCAAAAGCACGACGAGAAGGAAAGCAAATCACTTACCCAGGACAACTAAAGCAGTTAAAAAACTAGACTTACCTACTGACGACAGATCATAACAGGCAATAAACATAAGATCTATTCACTAAATATCATAAGGATATAAGGGTAATATCGAACTCAAAGTTACTATCAACCAGCAGACAACACTCATGCTGATCGACAGCAGAGCTGAAGCAAACTTTATTACCCCCCAAGCTATCAATAGGCTAGAAATATAATAGGGAGGAAAAGAACAACCATATCAGTTACACACAGCAGAAGGAGAGGAATTCAAGTATAAAGGAGGTACTATCTATAATAAGACTGCGCCCCTTAAGATAAGCTACCTAAATCAAAAAGAAAGAATCTAATTTGATATTGCTGATCTAAGAATATATAACATAATGCTAGGACTACCCTAGCTATAAATAAGCAACCTACAGATAGATTAGAGCAAAGGCTAACTCTATTAGGACTATAATAATTTAGTCCCTGAGCAGCCCTATCAGAATCAGGCCTCAAACGAATTAATACCATAAGGAACAGCAAAATAATACCTCTGTTACCTTAAGGCAAAAGAAGCCATATCATAACCACTAATAACGATAGATCTCAAACAGAAGAACGATCTACTTCTGTCTATCCTAGAAGAATACAGAGTTTATAAGAAACTCTTTGCAGCTGAATTAGAAACCAGACTGCCTGAATACACCAGTTTCAACCACGAAATACCCCTCAAAAAAGGGGAGGAACCATGCTTTAACAAAATCTACAGACTCAACCAGATAGAGATAGAAGCCCTAGATAAATACCTTGAAGAAAACCTCAAGAAGGGATACATCAGACCCTCAACATCACCAGCAGGAAGCTTAATCCTGTTTATACTAAAAAAGAACAGAAAACTACGATTATATATTAACTACTGCATACTTAATGAAATAATAATTAAGAACTGCTACCTACTACCGCTTATCAACAAAATGAGACGACTCCTCTATAGAGCTAACTGGTTTACAGCCCTCAACCTCAAAGGAGCTTATAACCTGATCAGAATGAAGCAAGGAGAAGAATAGAAGACCGCTTTTAGAACCCAAAAAGGATATTTCGAGTACCTCGTTATGCCCTTCAGCCTCACTAACGCCCCTGGAATATTCCAAAATATAATCAACTAAGTTTTATGCAAATACGTTAATATCTGCATAGTAGTCTATCTTAATAATATCCTCATCTTCTCATCAACACTTAAGAAACATAAGGAAGATATACACCATATCTTATAAGCCCTCTAAGAAGCTAAGCTATTAGTTAAACCTGAGAAAAGTGAATTCCACACATAAAGGGTGGAATACCTCAGATTCACTATCACCCCTGGAAAAGTCTGCATATCTGAAAACAAAGTCAAAGCTATCAAGGAATAGCTGGTACCTAACAACCTCAAGGAAGTCTAAGGATTTCTAGGTTTCGTTAACTTCTACTGCAAATTTATTAAAGACTATAGCAAGATTAATGCAGCTCTTATAAGCCTTAGCTGCAAAGACACACCCTTTATATAGGAAGAACCATAACGAATAGCATTCCAGAAGATCAAGGACCTTATCGCCAGCAAACCTATCTTAATTATTCCAGATCTAACAAAACAGTTTGAAGTAGAACCTAACGCATCTAACTATGCAATAGGAGCATAATTATCTCAATAAGATTCAGAAGGACGACTACACCTATTTGCCTTCTTTTCTCGCAAGCTCTATAGACCTGAACTTAACTATTAGGTTCATAATAAGGAACTCATAGCAATTATCGAAGCCTTTAAGGAATAGAGACCTAAGCTCTCAGGAACCACCTATGAAGTACTTATATATTCAGACCATAAGAACCTTTCACACTTCATAACTTCAAAAGTGTTGAATAAACAACAGATTAGATAGTTAGAATTCTTATCAGAATTCAACTTTTGAATCATCTATCGCAAAGGATCAGAGAATAGCAGAGCTGACGCTCTCAGCTGACGACCAGACTATAACGTCCTAGTACCTGAAGAAACATAGGTGATTATTGAAAGAAATAACGACAGAGACCTAGTGCTAGCAACTAAACTCTTGATAATAGCTGGACGATCTAGTACCAGCCTGCCTAGCAAACTAGACGACAAAGCAATTATAGAGTTTCATGCTCACCCTGCATATAGTCACCAAGGAATCATAAAAACCTAGAAATAACTATAACAACAATATAGAGAAAAAGTCACCAGAGAAAGAGTGGCAAAAGCAATCAAGAATTATGAGGTTTGCCTCAAAAGCAAACCTGCTCGACATCAACCCTATGGTATGCTACAACCCTTGCCTATGCTGCAAACAGCCTGGCAATCCATATCCCTCAACTTCATCGTCAAATTACTGAAGTCTTAAGAACCCCTTATAGGAACACACTTTAACAGCGTTCTTATTATTATAGACTAACTTATAAAGTATGCCTACTTCATCCTATATAAGGAAGCAAGCAACGCCAAAGAATATGCCTACATATTTCTCAAATATATCATCACTAATCACAGAACACCTAAGGAAATTATATCAGACAGAGATAAGATCTTCACTTCTAAATTCTAGAAGTTAATCACATCACAACTCAGCATCAAGCAAGCAATATCCACTGCGTTTCACCTGCAAACCAACAGACAAACAGAACAAATCAACTAAATCCTCAAAATATATCTCTACGCCTACGTTAATTACAACTAAGACAATTAGGTTGTATTGCTACTAATAGCCTAGTTTGCCTACAACAGCGCAGTAGGAGAAAGTACTAAGGAATCCCCCTTCTACCTCAACTATAGATTCAAACCAACCGCCTATAGAGAACCCCAAACAGGCCTAGCTGCAGTAAAAGCTGTCGCCTCAATACGCTAAATCAAGGATATCCAGGAAAACGCACGCAAAGAACTTAAATTCGTACGATAAAGAATGACAAAATTCAGCAATAAACGAAGGATTGAGGGACTAACCTTAAAAGAGGGAGATAGCGCCTATCTCATATAGCGAAACATCAAAACAAAGCGACCAAACGACAAACTCAACTATAAAAAACTCAGACCTTTCAAAATTTCACAAGTAATCTCACTAGTTAACTACAAACTAGGACTCCTAGAAACCATGAAGTGTCACCTAGTATTCTATATCTCACTCCTTAAACCAGCACTATATAGATTATAGACAAACGATATTATTATTATTAAAGACAACAAACCAGAGTATAAAGTCGAACGAATTATTAACCATCTTAAAGAACCAGAAGGGTATTAATACCTCATCAAATAGAAAGGATATAGATATAAAGATAATATATAGGAACCAGCTAAAAACATCACTAAAGCAGCAGAAGAACTTATAATCTACTGGTATGTTACGGTCAGCTATCCGACAGTAGGGTCTGCTAACAGAAGCTGGGGATTGATACGTTCTAACAGTACACTGGGTCGTGGTCGTAGGTCGTAGTTCGTAGGCTGTAGTAGATCGGTTCTTCAGAGGCTAAGGTGATCAGTCTTAGACTCAACAAGTGATTCGCAGTGAAGGTAAGCTGAGAGTATCCGTGAGGATGAATACTAAGTTGATTGCTGAAGAGCTATGGAAGTCTGACCATAAGCCAGGCTCAAGGTTATACTATATATAAGTTCTGAACAGTACCCTTTATTCTATCACTGATCCCTTACCAGGTACTAGTGAGCGCTCATTAACTGTTAGTGAGCGCTCAGTAACTCCAACTGAGCGCTTAGTGATCCACAATGCCTGCTCAGTCTTATCTTATCGTCATATGACTTATATTATAGTTCTTCCGTCTCTGAGTGAGTCCCTTTTGCTCCTATGATTCTGCAGTATAAATATCCTGTCCTAGCCGCCTGACGCCTAAGTAGGTCGTTCAGCTGTTATCCTTGTTTACAAGTTGTAACATCAGGTCCCCTCTCTAAAGGTCTTGTCCTTAAGACCTAATATAAGTAGGTCGTTAGTCCTAGGTTAGGGATCTGTTAATCGTGCTTCCTGATTTACCTATAATGCTGACACTATATCAGGTTGTATTCCTGAAAATCCTGCGATTTCTACTCTTCGTTATTATCGTCGTTCCCTTAACATTGCGGAGAACAGGTTTGAAGTCATGCCTTATTATCGCTGTCGGTTGAAGGGGTTGCGCTGTAAAATGCTGCCTGGCTCCTTGGTTTGCAGAGAGTGTGTCGCTGTGGGTGGCACTCGTAGTTCGTGCAATGCTTCTGACGATGCGATCTGTTAATATTTGTGTAGTTCCTAAGGCCTGTTGTGTTTTGTTTATGCTAATTTATATATAGTGGAACGTTTAATAGTTAAGTCTCAGCGTTTAGACGATGAGGAGGAAGAAACCAAGGAACTGTTTCGAAAGAGAATAGAGGTGCTGCAAAAGGCGCAGGCTGAAGTGAATGAGGCGCTTGTGAAACTGGATCGTGTCCGCAAGGCTAAACGAATAGTGTTTAAAAAAGGTCGCAAGGAGACTTCAGTAGTGGCTGGAGAGGAGGGGGCAGCAAATCCTTCCCCTGTTGAGTCTTCCTTGGTTCTTGAGGCGTGGTTGGTGGGCGCTTTTGGTGCGATAGACCTAGATACCATCCTTGGCGATTAGAATCCAAGCACTCCAAACTTCTTATTAGAGGCGTCTTAGTTGATTTCTGGTGTCCCTAGGCGGATAAATAGTTTTCCTTATTGCAGCTAGTCTACTTCAGTAGGTGGTCTGGTGAAGTGGTGTAGGTGCTTAATCCGCTTATATCCACTATTCTTTTTGGCTAGTATAACAGGTGCTGGTGTGATTTCTCGTTCTTAGTGTTATTGCCAGTAGATCGTAAGTTCTTCTGCTGCGTTGGTGATGTTTTTAGCTGGTTCCTATATGTTGTCTTTATGTCTGTATCCTTTCTATTTAACGAGGTATTAATACCCTTCTGGTTCTTTGAGATAGTTAATAATTTGTTTGACTTCATACTCTGGTTCGTTATCTTCGATAATAATAATATTATTTGTCTGTGATCCATATAGTGCTGGTTTGAGGAGTGAGACATAGAATACTAGGTGACACTTCATGGTTTCTAGGAGTCCTAGTTTGTAGTTGACTGGTGAGATTACTCATGAAATTTTAAAAGGTCTGAGTTTTTTATAGTTGAGTTTGTCGTTTGGTCGCTTTGTTTTGATGTTTCGCTATATGAGATAGGCGCTATCTCCCTCTTTTAAGGTTAGTCCCTCAATCCTTTGTTTATTGCTGAATTTTATCATTCTTTATCATACGAATTCAAGTTCTTTGCGTGCGTTTTCCTGGATATCCTTGATTTAGCGTATTGAGGCGACAGCTTTTACTGCAGCTAGGCCTGTTTAGGGTTCTCTATAGGCGGTTGGTTTGAATCTATAGTTGAGGTAGAAGGGGGATTCCTTAGTACTTTCTCCTACTGCGCTGTTATAGGCAAACTAGGCTATTAGTAGTAATACCACCTAATTGTCTTGGTTGTAGTTAACGTAGGCGCAGAGATATGTTTCGAGGATTTAGTTGATTTGTTCTATTTGTCCGTCGGTTTGTAGGTGGAATATAGTGGATATTGCTTGCTTGATGCTGAGTTGTGATGTGATTAACTTCCAGAATTTAGAAGTGAAGATCTTATCTCTGTCTGATATAATCTCTCTGGGCGTTCCATGGTTGGCGATAATATACTTAAGAAATATGTAGGCATATTCTTCAGCGTTACTTGCTTCTTTATATAGGATGAAGTAGGCGTACTTCGTGAGTCGGTCTATAATGATAAGAACGCTGTTAAAGTGTGTTCCTATAAGGGGTTCTTAAGACTTCAGTAATTTGACGATGAAGTTGAGGGATATGGATTGCCAGGCTGTTTGCAGCATAGGCAAGGGTTGTAGCATACCATAGGGTTGATGTCGAGCAGGTTTGCTTTTGAGGCAAACCTCATAATTCTTGATTGCTTTTGCCACTCTTTCTCTGGTGACTTTTTCTCTATATTGTTGTTATAGTTATTTCTAGGTTTTTGTGATTCCTTGGTGACTATATATAGGGCGAGCGTGAAACTCCATAATTGCTTTGTCGTCTAGTTCGCTAGGTGGGCTAGTACTAGATCGTCCGGCCATCATCAAGAGTTTGGTTGCTAGCATTAGATCTCTGTTGTTATTTCCTTTGAGAATCACCTGGGTTTCTTTAGGTACTGGGATGTTATAGTCTGGTCGTCAGCTAAGAGCGTCAGCTCTGCTATTATCTGATCCTTTACGATAGATGATTTAGAAGTTAAATTCCAATAGGAATTCTGACTATCTAATCTGTCGTTTATTCAACACTTTTGAAGTTGTGAAGTGTGAAAGGTTCTTATGGTCTGAATATATAAGTACTTTGTGTGTGGTTCCTGAAAGCTTAGGTCTCTATTCCTTAAAAGCTTTAATGATTGCCATGAGTTCCTTATTGTGAACTTGATAGTTGAGTTCAGGTCTGTGGAGCTTGCGAGAAAAGAAGGCATATAGGTGTAGTCGTCCTTCTGAATCCTATTAGGATAATTATGCTCCTATCGCATAGTCGGATGCGTCAGGTTCTACTTCAAACTGTTTTGTTAGATCTGGAATGCTCAGGACGGGCTTACTGGCGATAAGGTCCTTGATCTTCTGGAATGCTGTTTGTTGTGGTTCTTCCCATATAAAGGGCGTGTCTTTGCGGCTGAGGCTTATGAGAGCTGTGTTAATCTTGCTATAGTCTTTGATAAATTTGCAGTAGAAGTTAATAAAACCTAGAAATCCTTAGACTTCCTTGAGGTTGTTAGGTACTAGCTATTCCTTGATGGCTTTGACTTTGTTTTCTAATATATAGACTTTTCTAGGGGTGATAGTGAATCTGAGGTATTCCACCCTTTATGTGTGGAATTCGCTTTTCTCAGGTTCAACTAATAGCTTAGCTTCTTAGAGGGCTTATAAGACGTGGTGTACGTCTTCCTTATGTTTCTCAAGTGTCGATAAGAAGATAAGGATGTCGTTGAGATAGACTACTACGCAGATATCAGCATATTTGCGTAAAACTTAGTTGATCATATTTTGGAATGTTGCAGGGGTGTTGGTGAGGCTGAAGGGCATGACGAGGTACTTGAAATATCCTTTTTATGTTCTGAAAGCAGTCTTCTATTCTTCTCCTTGCTTTATTCTGATCAGGTTATAGGCTCCTTTGAGGTTGAGGGCTGTAAACCAGTTGGCTCTGTGAAGGAGTCGTCTCATCTTATTGATAAGTGGTAGTAGGTAGCAGTTCTTAATCGTTATTTCGTTTAGCATACGGTAGTTAATATATAATCGTAGTTTTCTGTTCTTTTTGGGTACAAACAGAATTAGGCTTCCTGCTGGTGACGTTGAGGGTCTAATATATCCCTTCTTCAGGTTTTCTTTAAGGTACTTATCTAGGGCTTCTATCTCTGTCTGGTTGAGTCTGTAGATTTTGTTAAAGCGTGGTTTCTTCCCTTTTTTGAGGGGTATTTCGTGGTTGAAACTGGTGTGTTTAGGCAGTCTGGTTTCTAATTCGGCTGCAAAGAGTTTCTCGTAAACTCTATATTCTTCTAGGATAGACAGAAGTAGATCGTTCTTCTGTTTAAGATCTATTGTTATTAGTGGTTATGATATAGCTTCTTTTGTCTTAAGGTAACAGAGGTATCGTTTTGCTGTTCCTTATCGTATTGATTTGTTTGAGGCCTGATTCTGACAGGGCTGCTTAGGGACTGAATCATCATGGTCCTAATAGAGTTAGCCTTTGCTCTAATCTATCTGTGGGTTGCTTGTTTGTAGCCAGGGTAGTCCTAGCACTATGTTGTATATTCCTAGATCGGCAATGTCGAATTAGATTCTTTCTTTTCAATTCAGGTAACTCATCTCGAGGGGCGCAGTCTCATTATAGATAGTACCTCCTTCATACTTAAATTCTTCTCCTTCTGCCGTGTGTAACTGATATAGTCGTTCTTTTCCTCCCTATTGTATTTCTAGCCTATTAATAGCTTGGGGGGCAATAAAGTTTGCTTCAGCTCCGCTGTCGATCAGCGCAAGTGTTATCTGCTGATTAATAGTAACTTTAAGTTTGATATTACCCTTATATCCTTATGACATTTAATAAATAGATCTTATGTCTGTTGCCTGTTATGATCTGTTGTCAGTAGGTGAGTCTAGTTTTTTAACTGCTCTGGTTGTCCTAGGTAGGTGATTTGCTTTCCCTCTCGTTATGCTTTTGCGAGGCTGTTTTCGCAGATCCTAACCTGTGGGGGTCTAGGTCTATTCTTTGCGATTCTCTAGGTTTATGCCTTTTCTTAGTAGTGAACTTAGTATTCGTCTTATTAGCATTCATCCTATTTTATGCTGTCGTTATATTAACATCTCATAGGGAACTGAGGACTAGGTCTGAAGACTGCAAGGTTGTCTTCAAACAGTACTATAGTCTATCTAATCATAACAGAGGTCGAGTAGATCTCGTAGATAGGCTCGTCATCATATCTTCTGGGATAGAACTGGTAATTATGTTTTTCTCCTATGTGTTCCTTGCATTTATCGTAGAAGCACTAGGGCTAAAAGAGGGTTCAGTGAAGTTAGTGGTTGCTTCTTAGCGCGGGATGATCTTCTGTGTGTAGCTGAGGGGTGTAGCTTCAGTCTCATTAGGCTGCTGAGGTGCTATAGAAGTAGCGTTGTTGCTTATCTTGAAGCATATTGATTTCTTAGTATCTCAGAAGTTGCTTGGTTCTTCCTTCCTGGTCGTTAGGTTCCTCTTCAGAGCTGGAGTCGTCCGCACTAAGGGTGAACCTATAGTTGATTTCTATCTGCGCGCATTGTCGGGCAACATCGCGAGGTTTATCTGAGTCATAGGAAGAGCTTTCTCCTTCTCTGAAAGTCCAGTTGTTGGTCATACTGAGGGGTTGTTGTTCCATCAGAGGATCGTGTTGGTGTTCTGGTTCTTCTTCTGATTCTTGTTATTGATATAGTTATACTTATCTGTCGTCTTCTTGCTGGATTAGCTCTATTTCCTTCTTGATTTGTTATTCTTTGTAGTGGAGTTGCTAGCTAGTTATGCAGGGGGTGATTAGTTCTAGTCGCTGAATTCATAGCATCTCGTTAAGTTGTTCAACTGGTTTTCTAGCCACTTTGCTGTTGCTGGAATACATTATTACCAGGGTCCTAGGGTGAGTGTCTAGGATGGTCATATTATATCCAGACCGTTCAGGGTTGCTGTCCCTTAGGTAGTGTCCTAATATTTCTTTATCTTCGAGGTGAATTCAGCAGTTATCGTCATAGCATCCAGTCTATAATTAGGATGCATATGGGGCTTTTGCAATTATGTTGACTTATTGAGGTCGTTCTGCTACTGGTCTCCAGGGAAGCTTCTTAGGCTGTCTGCAGTCTTTAGCGATATAGCCTTGCTTATTACAGTTATAGCACTTAGGGTTCTAAGGTTTTTTGTTGTTAGGTTTGGTCATCATGCTGAGATCTATAGGTCTGCTGTGTTATCTATAGGTGGTGCTCTGGCGGGTGTTATTCTAATTGTTGCAGGGTTTGTTGTCATTCTGCTAGCTGTTGAACTTCTGTTGAGGCTGCTATTAGTACTTACGTCCTAAGTTTAGGTTTTATTATTTCTCTCCTCGTTCCTTTTGTCGTTTATAGAGGCGGTTGTTAACCTTAATAGTATGTTCAATATAGGCGAGGAAGCTAGGGGGTGTCTCTAGTTTAGCTATTTCGTCTTTAACCTCATCCTTAAGCCCTTAATAAAAGGCAAAAACTTTGCTTTCGTCAGTTATATGGAGTCTTGCAGCTAGTCGCCTAAACTCTGCAGCGTAGAGCGTAGCCGACTTAGTTTGTCGTAGGTGGGATAGGTCTTGCTCAGCCTGTCTTTATTCGTTAGGGTTAAGGAAGAGAGATTCTAGGGCCTTAACATAGCCTGTAAAGCTGAAGAAGATGTCCTTGACTTCTTAGCTGTATTTTTCGACAGGGTTGTCAAGCTATTCCTATTGAAGGGGTTCAAACCAGGTAAGGGCTTATCCCTAAAGGAAGGTGGCTGTGTGTATAACGCGTTCAGTGTCGTTCTGGAAGGTGTTTATGTGGAAGGCCTGGTAGGTTCGAACTTATACCAGGTGTCCTTTGAGTTGTCTGGAGGTCCTATCAAAAGTGGAAGGCGTGTTGAGCTTGAGGCGTTCTCATCCTTCGACTGGGGCGGATATGACGTTAGCGGCAGCTTAGAGAGTGGCGACTTCTTTTTCCAGATCCTAGTTCTTGCGGGCTTGTTCCTGGAGTTCGCTAAGGGCTGCAGCATTCTGGTTAAATATTTCGCGCATTGCTTTGAAGTTGCTGTTGGTCTTGTCGAGCTGGCGCTTAAGTTCTTTAGTGTCATCCTCGCTGTCTGAGTCATCCTTTATCTTTTGGTCTCCTAGTTCCTAGGCTAGGTTTTGGGTGGCTTGTCCTCCTGAAGTGGACGAGGATCCTAGGGTAGGCGACTTAACAGAGGCGTGGGAAGATATTGTCGTTTGTTACTGTTAGTAGGAATTAATAGTCAACTTACTGAATAGGAGCAATCAAAGTGTTACAGTCAGCTATCCGATAGTAGGGTCTGCTAATAGAAGCTAGGGATTGATACGTTCTAACAGTATACTAGGTCGTGGTTATAGGTTGTAGTTTGTAGGCTGTAGTAGATTAGTTCTTTAGAGGCTAAGGTGATCAGTCTTAGACTTAATAAGTGATTCGCAGTGAAGGTAAGCTGAGAGTATCCGTGAGGATGAATACTAAGTTGATTGCTGAAGAGCTATAGAAGTCTGACCATAAGCCAGGCTTAAGGTCATACTATATATAAGTTCTGAATAGTACCCTTTATTCTATCACTAATCCCTTACTAGGTACCAGTAAGCGCTCATTAACTGTTGGTGAGCGCTTAGTAACTCTAACTGAGCGCTCAGTGATCCACACTGCCTGCTCAGTCTTATCTTATCGTCACGTGACTTGTATCATAGTTCTTCCGTCTCCGAGTGAGTCCCTGTTGCTCCTGTGATTCTGCAGTACAAATGTCCTGTCCTAGCCGCCCGACGCCCAAGTGGGTCGTTCAGCTGTTATCCTTGTTTACAGGTCGTAACATAGTAATAACATTAAGAATAAGAAGCCACACTAGCACCTATTATATTAATCCAGAAAAATGCTAGATATAAATAAATCAGACACCTATATCGCTTCACCAGACCACCCACTAAAGCTGATCGACTGCGATAAGGAAAACCATTTATTCGCCTAGGAACGCTGGAACATAACTAAGATTCCCCCAACAGAAAATTCAGAGTACTAGGATTCTAATCACCTAAGACAGCATCTAGGTCTACCACACCAAAACCACCTATAGACTGAACCTCCAATGTAGGTGATACCACCAGCTCCTCCTCAGTAACCTCCCAGCCCTTTTGAAACACTATTCTCTTCTGCTTATGCAAACGATCCAACTTCGCCATAGATTCATCCAGCTCAGCCTGCGCCGCACGTAAAGCAGCAACTTTCTTTCTCAAAACCTCCTCTTCAGCCACCTCAGCATCCTCCAGACGAGCAGCCTTATCTAACAAACGATTGACTGCAATCAGTCAGTAAGGCCCACAAAGCACGACAAGCTTGAAGAACATATAAGCGCAAACAGCGTCTGCTGCTGTATTGCAAGACTGCCCTAGACGAGTATACTCGCCACAAACTCCACCACTAGGAAGCAACTTGCAACGCTTACCTGAAGAACGACAGTGGGAATAAGGTATGTTAACGGCAAAACCAAACTCAGCAATACGCAGCGTACGATTATGACGACAAAGAGTAGAGGCAGAATTTGATTTCGATTTTTGAACGCAACCTGATATAGTGTCAGCATTATAGATAAAATCAGGAAGCATGATTAATGGAACCCCAACCTAGGACTAACGACCTACTTATGTTAGGTCTTGAGGATAAGACCTTTAGAGAGGGGACCTGATGTTACAACCTGTAAATAAGGATAACAGTTGAACGACCCACTCAGGCATCGGACGGCTAGAACAGGATATTTATACCGCAGGATCACAGGAACAACAGGGACTCACTTAGAACGGAAGAACTATAGTATAAGTCACGTGACGATAAGATAAGAAAAACGATCAGTGGAGTACAGAAGGGAACGCTCAGTGATTAGTTGGTCTTGCCAACTGATCGCAATCACCTTACGCACTTAGGTGATCACTCTGGGATAAACCAAGAACACTATTCAGAACTTATATATAGTATGGCCCTGAGCCTAGCTTATGGTCAGACTTCCATAGCTCTTCAGCAATCAACTTAGTATTCATCCTCACAGATACTCTCAGCTTACCTTCACTGCGAATCACTTATTAAGTCTAAGACTGATCACCTTGGCCTCTGAAGAACCGATCTACTACAGCCTACGAACTACAACCTACGACCACGACCTAGTGTACTGTTAGAACGTATTAATCCCCAGCTTCTGTTAGCAGACCCTACTGTCGGATAGCTGACCGTAACATGACTGTTCTGGCCAGCTGACTGATAAACCACGTTATAGTAGTTATTATTTAGAAGAGTAAAATATTTCAATTAATAAATATTAGTATTTTGTTATAATATCTAAAAAGTAGTTATTATAGCTTACATCATAAAAGACTATATTAAGTAATACTACCTCTTAAGAAATTAATTATTTATAGGAAGTAATCAAAATATTATTAATGAAGGGAGAAATTAATTTAGGTTAGAAGTATAGATATATTAAATTAAATTAATTACCTTACTAAGTTTCTTATAAAACATAGTTATCAGCTTTTCTAGCCTAAATAAATTTCTAGTCTAAAAAAGAGGCTCTTTTATTTTATAGCTGCTTAGCTACACCTATAGATAGTATTAAATAATATAGTATAAATTATAAAGTTAACTAATAATTATTTTAATATTACTTAGGAGAATATTAATAGATAATTACTTAAAGTAGCTTTATAGCTACCTTATAGCTATAGAACTACTTGGTTAAATAATATCTAATAGATTAACACTACTTACCTACTTAACCTTTAGTAAATAGAACTTACTTAAGTAAATATATATTAATTCTTAAGTATAGAATTAATAAGTATTATTTAACTCTAATAAGTACATAGGAGTGCTTACTAATCTCTAAGCTGGAAATTAGTTAGTATTAATCTTTTCTAGTAAGTTTAGTATTACTGCTGTTTATGTCTGAGTGCCTATTATGTTCCCCTCCCTTCCAGATATATATACCTTTTAGACTGCTAGATAACTGTAATAACTATATGTAAAGGCTAGGGTGGACTACAGATAAACCTCTATAGTGAAGGTCCACTGGGTATATACCAATTTGCAGGCGTGGAATTAGTAGGTAGGTAAGGTGGGAGGAAAGTCTTTCCTCCCGATTGCACCCCCACAAACGGGAAGGTACCTACAGTGTACACCATCACTGTATTTCCAAAAGATACCTCCCGGTTCCAGCGCAAAACTTTGGCTCAGGTAGGCATGCACCAACCGCACTGGACCATTCAGAAATGCCGACATGAACGCCACCCTGCACTCTTCCAAAGCTTCCGCTGGAAACCCTCAGTGGAGCAGCACTTGGCAGGAACCTGCCATCCACGGAGCCTCACTTCCGTCCCGCCGAGTGGGTGGGCTCCCACTCGTACCTTAGGACCAGCGGAGGGCCAAGAAAGCCTCGCGGACTTGTGCTTGTTCTCTTGGTGTGGAGGCAGCGGTCAGCCGGGCGACCTTGCTGGACCGCGACACTGGAGGTGGTGCAGGCGTGGGACGTGCTGGGGTGTGGGTCCCTTGAGGAGGCTCCAATCCACCAGTGACGTCGTTGGCTGCAGGTGCCTGCCTGCCTTACAGTCCGTTGCGTTGACAGCGTCCGCCCCTAACTTTGACCCGGAAGGAAAATTTTCCGCTAGCCCCAACCCCCCCTAAAACCCCCTAAACTTCACACTTAAGTAACTCTATACGTATATAATGCGTGAGAATAAAAAATATATTAATCGATAGCCCTTAATTAGGCGGCTATAATGATCTCTTTTTTATTTACGCTTACTATATATACATAAAGTTATCTAAATATAAAGTTTAGGGGGTTTTAGGGGGTTTTTAGACTAACGGACACTAAACGCAACGCTGAAAAGAAAAAACGAAACCCCTTGTGCGTAGCGTCTATAGTATCCGCCCTAAAAACCCCTTAAATCGACCTAAACTTTATACCTTTATAACTCTATGCGTACGTAGTGCGCGTGAATAAAAAATATGTTATTAGATAGCCCTTAACTATTAGACTAATTGATTAAATTTTAGCTACGCGCACTGCGTACGCATAGAGTTATAAAGGTGTGAAGTTTGTGATGATTTAGGGGTTTTGCCCCTTTTTTGCCTTTTTTGGGCCGAAAATTGGGGGGCGGACGCTGTCAACGCAACGGACTGTATGTAATCAGCAGCAAAATGTACCACAAATGTGGTACATTTTGGAGAAGTGGGGCAGGACTTGGGGTCCCGTCCATTCACAGCCACGCAGTGCACCGTTGTCAATCGGTGGGCCAGAGACCCTTTGCGTTCCACGCCTCGAGCCAATCGGCGCAGGGATCTGCAAGTGTCGATGGTCCTCCGCAGGCTGCTTAATCTGACGACCATCAATTACACAGGAATATTACCTTTAGCAGGCTGGTTGACTGCGAGCAGCCATGTTCCTAAAGTTGGGGAGATGAGTAAGGCTTCGTAGCTAACGCCGGTGATTGAAGCCGATACCTCCCAAATCCGCAGCTACAAATCGGTAGATTGGACCAGTGGAACCTGCCTTGTCGAGCGGCGCCACCAGATCTTTGCTGACCGGTAGGCACCACCAATCCCAAGTGTCAAGGTACCTCCCCTAAGCCAGTTGTGCACCGCGCCCCGCACCAGACACAAGCCTCCACTTCAGTGAGTGTCCTTCCCATTGCTGGTGTCACTGCAACACAGTGCCGTGCGCAAACACAACGAGGACGACAGACAATCGCCCCACCTGAACTATTCTCCAAGATATATGCATCTCTGCCTGATCCCATGTCTGACTTTGAAGGATCTAGCTACAGGTGTTTCCGTGGTTCCTCGTGCATTCACAGTGGAGCTCCAAGCAAGCTTTAGAGGCCCGCTCTGGCCAGTGGACCGCTCGCAAGGTCACCGTTGAAGGTCAGTCATGATCCACGCATTCACCACCGCTACCTTGACACGCGTCCATCCGCCGACCGTATCGTCGCCACCAGTCCCTTTCTTGAGGTATACAGATGCATGTCGCTAGTCATTCAGCTCTCCACCGAACCAATGTCCAAACCCTGATGGACACTTGAGCATTGCAATCTGGAGAAATGGCTTCCCCACTTCGAGTGCCAAAGATCGGGAGGTATCCACTGCACTGCCGCCCGAGCTGCACTCACAGAAGGTACCTCCCGATTTTAGCGCTAAAATCGGGAGGTATCTACTGCAATGTCGCTGTACTCAGAGGGCACCTCCCGATTTCAGCCCTGAAATCGGGAGGTAGCAAGATCACAACGGTAACGGCAACTGTGCAACCCAAGCTTTTTCGTACCTTAAGGTAAAGTCAGGTACCAAGGTAAATAGAGTGTGGTTCGATGGTAATCTGCAGCTTGTCGCGTCTCACGGTACGATCCCACCCTAATAGCACGGAGTGTTGCGAAAGCGTTTTCAGCACATCACAACATGTCCAGAGGCGATAAGAAATTTTCACCTCCATTCCTCGCAACTTTGAATAAGCGGGGTGTTCGCCTGAACCCAACCGCCAATCTCTCATCGTCTTCTGTTGACTTGTGCCGGCAGCGGGGGGCGTTTGGACCTTTCCCTCGCGGTGAATTATATGGAACGCGTTCGCGACCCGAGCATCATTGCCGTCACAGTCCGATATCCCCGCCTTGCTCTTCTATTGCCGAGCTCGCCGTCGCAAGACGGCCGGCGATGTTCTGCGCCGCTTGATCTGTATCGTGTCAGAACCGCCCAAATCTCCGAGCACGGAACTTCGCCTGTCGCGCGGTCAAAATCAACTCTGCCGCACCCATCATCAAACCACGCATGCTTTTTGGAGAGAAACACTGGGAAGAACGGTTAAAATTCGAGGTAATGGGGTCCAAAATTTAAACTCACATATCGGGACGGGCATTCGGTAGCTTGATGGTCCGCCGCGATAGTGAATGGTCGAGTAACACTTTTTTTGCCGGCGTGCATCTCCTCCAAGCATGGCCAACCAGAATGCCCAAACCGTCTGAGACACCTCGCAAGCGCCACTGTTCAACTCATGACGGTCGCACATTTGCTCTGCTGCTAGAGATCTGGATGAATCCAGGGCGATTGCTTTGCTTTGATGCTACGTGCAGGTTTGAGTACACGCGGATTGAAGCGACTGCCGTTGTGCAGCATGCGGCTGGCGGATGGGCGGGTCTCCATCACCATCAATCGCCACAAGCCCCCAAGGCCTTCCCTCAACACTACCACAACATGCACAAGCGACTCTCCTAGCCGCCAAGACCAATTGCGTCTGCATGAAACTTGTAATTCCAGAGCTGCGGCAATGTCAGCCAGGGTTTTTTTTTGGAGGATGGTGCACTCAAACTCAAAACAGACCTGGTGGTTGGCGCTAGTCCAGAGGGGTGCATGGGTGACACAGGGCCACTTGGTGCCAACCCAATCGGCGCGGTGGGTAAGAGGGTACATCCCGACTTCACGCCTGAGAATTGGTAGGTACCAGTACCTAATCAAGGGCGTACTACGGTGAGCCCCGAGATACATACCGATTTCGCGCCTGGAAATCGGTATGTACCATCCATCACCGTATTTGAGCAGGGGGGGCAGTTGGTCAAACACGATGCAGTCAGCGGCAACACCGCCCCTTGGAGTTCGTGCGTGCGTAGATTAGCTACCAAATGAGAATATCGTTCTCTCCATTGAAAGATACTTGGCATCTTGCCCAGTTAATGAACAATCTTGTTGTTAATCGCACATTACCTCTCATGGGTCCGTTGGTCTGGATTGCTCCTTGCATCGAGTGACGAACGGGCCAATGAGTGGCGTGGGATCCCGGTCTGGGTAGCTGACTTTCAGCTACCCACAGGCTGTAGGTAGTGCACTACCCACTAAAGCCCCGGATAGGCACGTAACTGGCCGGGCGTGCATCACTTTTGGCACATACACCGCGTGTTCTCGGAAGCGACAAGTCGCCCAATTGAACTGCCTTGAACAATGTCATTGCACCTTGGGGATGGGCTTTGTCTGAAAAATTCCGAATGTGATTGAACAAGCCAAATGGACTGGCTCGCAGGCCTTGCAAATCGTCTCGTTCACAGCCGTGCACCTCCGTCTGCAGGTTTGCGTTTGCCGCCCACAATTAATTTAGCAGATGTTGCCCAGCCTGAACCTGAGCAAGGTTTGGGGAGAAATGTCACCGGGCGCTGCTGATTGGCTCGTGAGCTAGCAGAACCAACAGTCCGACTCCTGACGTAAGGTACCTGGATTCCAGCATGTACGCAAGAGTACTACGAGACAGCGCACCACACACGAGTGTGGTGGACTGGATTCAAAATCTTGCAAGATCGCGACAAACTCGGAAGATGGAAATCTGCTCCAGGGACAGGACCGGGAGCATTTCCTGCTGCTGCATCCCCTCCACAGTGGGGGGCATCCATCCACTGGACTCCTACAAATGGAAAGATACCTCCCGATTATAGCGCCAAAATCGGGAGGTACCCTCTGTAAGCCCAGCGATAGTGCAGGGGATACCTCTCGATTTCGCACCAAGAAATCGGGAGGTACCTGGTAGCCCTGTAGCGGGTGGTCCCCGCAAGGTACGTATTGGGTTAGGTGTGCACTCGGACTTTGACACCGTCGGCACCTCGCGATGCCAACCTGGCCTCAGGCGACGCTGACGAACACAGCGAAAGAGGCCGTCTCTCGGTGAAGCCATTGAGCGGAAGGTTCTCATTTCAGCGGCTCTGTCGACGCTCACCGGTTCAATGAGTTCATGTACCTTACTTCGCTCCAGATAGATCTATGACCCGACTGACACGTTCAGAGCCGGGTGCCTTCCGGGTGCCTTACGGATACCTGGATGGATTGCAATCGCCAGGCAGTAGCCACCGAGCTGCGAGCACCCGAATCGACATGCCCCCTGTCAATACCTCAGTTATCCTAAATCAAGTTTCCGTCACACCGCCAAGAGCAAGGACTGGCGACGCACCAGACCGCACTGTCGTCCAACCCGAAAAAGACAAGACTAGCCTTGGTCTTCAGCAGTACCGTGGCCCAAGAGCTCCCTTGGGGCTGCACTGGTGCTGCCTGGTTTGAAGAGCATCGTGGATGTGCATGTCCAAGTGCTGCCCTTGAATCTGCTGTCGTCTTGATCGCATGCATTGGTCCACAAAACCACCCCGACCAAGGTTCACCTTGACGATGATGTCGGTCTGAACTTCCCAAGGTCTGTATTGATTCCCGCCCTTGATCTCCGCGTCCCAGACAAAAGGCAGCATCAACTCACCCCAGGTTGCAACAGATGGTCCACGGTTCTTTCCAGCGCACCTTATCGGCTATTACCTTGTCCATCCATCCCTTCCACCGTCACGACCGATCCTTGCCGCGTCCTCGTCGCCGCATTCCCGCCACAGAAACCCGCGCGATCATCCCGACGGAAAGCTTACGAGTCCCAATTCGCAAACGATAGCATCGCTGCCGGTGATATTCAAAGCGTCTGGCACTGCATGGTCGACCGCAGGTCCGCTGGCGGCAAAGGCACGGAATTCCGACAAGCAGCGTCGTGGTCAACATCAAGTCCCTGGTATTGCACGCCTGCGAGCCAATATGGATCAACCATGCCGAACCGTTCAGCTTGAACGGCAGCCCCCTTTGCCAAGAAGAGCAAACCAGCGTTGTTTGCGACGTCGGCCAACGCACACCATGGGCTGGCATTCCGTGGAGATTCAACAAGAGCTACCCACAAACCCAATAAATCATTGGCGTATGCTATTCCAGATACCTTTCCCGCCAAGTGGGAGCGCTCTCTGAATGATGTGATAGAAAAACTTGCTGGCTAGACCAAACTCGGCTGCAGATGCAAGACGTCCCACCAACTTGTGGTCGGATCGATCTAGGCCCATGCTTCCGCGCCGTCGTTGCGTCTAACCATATTTGTGAAGCTTTCCATGGCTGCCGAGAACCATGGCGTCGGCAGAGAAAGTGCGAAGTTCGACATCAAGGAGGTAGGGCGCCATTGCAGGGAGGTTGCACATGCGCATGGTGAAGGTTTCATTCGTTCCGCCCATTTCTCGCAGTCTTTCAATGACAAACTTTGCTGCCCGAATTTACATCAATCGAATGGTTGGTTTCGCAGCTGCCCATATCGTCCTGAGTATGCTGGAAATCGAGGCATGCCGTGGCAGGCCGCTGGCGGCAAGGCATGGATCTGGTGGCCAACGGTGCCATGGTCAGGCTTGCGTGGCGGCCAAATTCTCAGTGGCCTTTTGGAGGTATCGTGACTCGACGTACTGTGGAGAGGGCCGCTGGACCGAGAAGGCTGTCTGTTAAGGAACCCTACTGGCTGGTGATGGCACGCGAGGAAGATGACACGATCGGAGGTCAAGAAACGGACTGTGGGTGGGTGCAGCATCAATCATCGGGCCAAAGACTGCAAGGTTCGGAGCGGATCGGTAAGATGTGTGCCCCTGGAATCTCCCTATTTTTCGGTGTAGGATCGGGAGGTACCCAAGGAATCTCCCGATTTCGCCGCTGTAAATCGGGATGTATGTCGGATGTCCCCGACTGAGCAATGCCATACCGCATCCCGGTCCCGTCATGACTACCGATTTCTAGCTATGCAATCGGGAGGTACGAACTTCATCGCCACTCCGACTACACTACTGGGTCCGCCATCGCAACACATCTGACTGCCCTCTAAGTATTTCTGGTTCTTCACTTTCCTGACGAGAAAAAATGCATAACTCGTCTCGGAGAGGACCATCGCATCTGTTTCGCCAAATGCTTCGGTCGCCCGCCCATCCAAATGAAATTGAATGTGGCCGTCTGGCATCGGGTTTCTGCTTCATCACTGGCACGTCATGGGGTGCAGCCCATGCAATAGAAGAAAGGGCGCTTTCCCTGCGGTTCACAGTGGTTGCTGGCTGAAGAAGGGTCTCAGGAGGTTCGGGCAGGCACAACCCAGGTGCACCCAGTCTCGATAATCTTGAAGTAAGTGTGCCGTCTAAAACGGCAAGCGTCGCCACTGCAGTCGGGCAACCACCCACCTGCTACTTCCGTTGCTTCGGCTTTTGACTTTGAAGGTATCTTCGGGCAGCGGCTTCCGGAATTTCGCAGCAGCAGCTCGACTATCCGTAAGAACGAGCCAGCCAAACTCGTTTCGTACCTCGTCATTTCTCTCGAACAATTTCTTTTCTCCTCCTCCTCCCACAAGCCGGTCTCCATTCCGACCTCTTTCAGCGTCCTTGGTCGGCGGCTATTCTACCGTTCGGTATCCCGTCAACCGATCTCTGGCCATCGAGACCGTCAATTTCGCCAATCCCATCCACGATATCGACATCTTCCGTCCCGACAAAACCGAGTCACAACGGTCATGGATGACTGTCGCCCAACCAAGCGCCCGCGGAAGAGTGTTTCCGATGTCGGTCACGAGAAACCCGAGGCCACTGCGTCCAATTCCAAGGGTTACTCGAAGAAGCTCGCAGGGCAGATTGATGAATACCATCGCGCGCACGACAACGTCCTGCGCAAGGTCACGTTGCTTCAACGTAACATCACCACGACCACCGGCAAGATACGCTCATCCCTCTTGCATGCTGTTGACTTGCATAACCAACTGGCCGAATGGCTGCAGTCGCATGGAGAGCTTCTCAGCTCCCGATGCTGCAAGTGCGATGACCCCGAGTTCCGGTATCTGTTCGCCGACTGCAAGCATGTACGTTTTGCTCACACTGCTTCGTTAACTTTACTAATATGCCGTTTCAAGAAAGCTTGCGAAGTTTGCGTATCTGTCTCCGGCCGCTGCTGTGACACGAGCCAACACATTCTGAGGGTTTTCTTCGAGCCATGTCCCATTTGCTTGAGCTCAGGCGCCGGCACGAGATGGTGGTGTTCACTTGTGGTAAGAAGAATTGGCCATGATTGCCTTCGATGGACCAAGCTGACTCTCTCGCGAGCAGGCCATGTCGCGTGCAAACCATGCTTCGACGAACTCCACATGGAAATCAAGTCAACTTGTATCATTTGTCGAACGTCAATCGGTCGGGACCCTATCTGCTCGTACAAGTAGGCAACAGCAAGCTGGCGGGCTCCGTATTTCCCATCTCTTCGTTGCAGAGGTCTCGACATTGGCCGGTCCTGCGACGCATCACCGTTTGGGGGCCATACCTCCGCTTCAAGGCACACCATGTGTATTAGTTCCAGCTTCCACTACATTGTTTGCGCGTCCATATGTTACGATAGTTCTGAGGCATTCGTGAAGGTTACTTGGGGAATGGGGAAACATGGAAGGAAGAAGGTAGCAGAATTTGAGCGTCGATTGTCATATTATACGTAACCTTTGCGAGACCTGGACTGACAGAGGAGTCCGCCGAACATGCAATCGAGTATCTCTAGAATGGCCATCAGACGAGCAGAAATTCCCCCTTTTCACCGTCTTCGCTGATGCAGGTCGGGTCTTCAGGACCCTGGACACCACTGTGTCAACTGGATCAAGCTGATTGTCACCTTACAATGCTTCGAAAGCGATGCTTCTTGTCAAAGAAATGCTGCGGACTTCCGTATTCTGCAAAGGATTCCGGGTGCTCAAGAATGAGAGCAACCCAAAGGGGTCGTTTTCGACATTCCATTGTCTTTGTCGTGTCCCTACTACTCAGTGGGCCAGCATCGATACCTACCGATTTTCCGGTGTGGAATCGGTAGGTACCAACTTGCTTCAGTGGACTGTCCCCTGTGGCATTAGCGGAGTTGTATTGATACCTCCCGATTTTTCGGTGTAGAATCGGTAGGTACCAACTTGCGCCAGTGGACAGTCCCCTGTAAGGTACCCGTGGGGACCTTGGTAGGTCGATATGATCAGCCATTGCCAGACTCAGTCACTGCCAGACGACCGATGCAGTCGTTGCCTTGCGCTCCCGATCCTCCGTGGGGGGGAATCTTTTCTTGGACTTGGAGACGTCTCCAGATCGAACGCGGAGATACGGTGCACGTAGCAGGTCGAGCAGTCGTTTGTTGCACCACCGATCACGGGCTTGCGGGAGAGTGACCATTCATCGGGGGCCGCCAGGAAAGCCGCGACTGCTTGGGCTTTGATGGGGGAGTGTGGCTATCTAAGGTACATCACGTTTCTCTTTGGCTCAAGATGGACAGTTCTCCAAGGCAGCAACTGGCTTCACAGGGCAATTCAATTCTGTGGTACTTGCTGTTCGGCCAGCGCGTGCTCTTTCGTGCAAGTGTTTGGGTAGATGAAACTCTGAATCAGCGGCCACAAGAAGACTGCCCGCACCGATGGGAAACACAGGGGGAAGGAGCACCTCCCCTGCCTGCTCTCAGTGGCGCATCCCCTGTGGGTAGCGACACCGGCACCTCCATCCAGAGTGCCTTTTCAGCCTTCGTGCGCCGCCTGCACCATGCAGCCTGGTCCGAATCGTCTCAACCGCCCAGGAACCCAAGGTGTGCCATCCGAAGCCATACCAGCCGGGGCAAACGTCATGCTCAGCTCGGACAAGGTGGATGCATGTCCCCGGACGAGTCCAGTAGGTCTGAGCTTCCAGCCACCATTGCGATCGCGGGTCGGGCCGGCCCGCGAAGGCGTCATATTCCCCATCTCTCATTTCCCTCCTACCTTGATACTGTGGTATAGGTACCTTAGCAGGATACCACCTGCAGCCACACCTTGCTGACTGCTGTACTCACCGAACGCGCAATCCAATACGTGCCACCTTTTAGGGATCCTGCGACCAACTAAGGTTTCACCTTGACGGACTGGCACCCAAGGAACGGCGAAAGCTTGCCACACCCTGTCATTCTCGGAATCATCGCAGCAGCGACACGATTGGCCTCCCATTTCTTCCTCTCTCATTTTGTGCGTAGACAGGGTGCAAGGCGACCATGTCGCACGCCTTGAGGTATGAGGTCATTTGCAAAGACAAGATGCAGCGACGGGCTGGGACATGTCTCAAGAACCTTCCGGGTCAATCTCAGACGAACCTTCACCCATCACCTTTGGAGCGTCGCACTCCGGTATAAGTTGTCAAAATATTTCCAAGCGTTGAATGCTTTCCCATTACTTAGCATCTCACAATTCATCACAAAGTCGGGCAGCGGTACACGTCAATCACACACAAACATGACCAAGTTTCAGCGAAAGCGACAAGGATCAGAGGGCAATGGCAATGGGCTCAATCCCCTACAGCGCTCCTGTTCGTCTCCAAATGCTACCGCTCCGCCAATCTTGTCCCATGTCGGCGATACTCCTCACCTTGCGAGTGGGAATCAGACGCCTGCGCAGCCATCAGCCGCAGCTAACTGGGACATGTCCACGACGCCTCATCCCTAGGGGGGGACAGGGTCTGCATCACTCGGTCGGCCGCAACAGCCATCAACACCCTCTAATGAGAATGGCCATTCGGCTGGGCAGCTCGAAGCGTCCCTGCCCTTCAGTGGCGACTATCCCGGCTACAGAAATATCTTCCCACCACGGGATCACAGGTATACTCAGACGGCTGCGCAACCCCAGGGGTCAGCGCCCTCTAATGGGAATGGCCATTCGCCTGTGCAACCACCGGCCACAGCCGAGTGGGACATGCCTCGGACGCCTCGGGAAGGTCCGCATCGCCATAACGTGAGGACGTATAGGCAAAGGCAACGGCAACAATCATTCTCATCGTCCTCCACCGGTACCTTGTTTCCAGAGATCGCTGAAGGGCTTGGAGGAGGGTCTCCAGCCCCTTCTTATGGGAGCAGTCATTTGAGTTTTGAGGACGAATATCCGCAGGGAAATAGGACACCTCTTTCGCTCGGCCATCCTCAACAGACGTTCCGAACCTCGAATAACGACAATCTCAGCTATGGGAGCACGTCTTTGCCGCGGGCTCATCCCAACACTCGTACGCCTGGGCAGCCCGAGGCGTCTCTACCCGGCTATGGTGGCATCTCTTCACCACAAGGTCATAGATATACTCAGACGGCTGCGCAACCCCAGGCGTCAGCCCCGTCAGTTCCCGCTCCAGCAGGACCCTGGAACTCCAGCCAGAACATTGGCCGATCTCAGGTACCGTCAACCCTGGTCCCGATCCATCCTCCGACCATTATTCCGACCCAGCTTCAAACCCAGCTTCAAACCCAGCTCCAAACCCAGTTTTCACCCCAGTTTCCACCTCAGCTTCCATCCCAGTTTCCGCCCCAGTTCCCACCCCGGTTTCCACCCCAGCTTCCGACCAATATTCCAAATGCCGGCTTGGGTCATCCTCACTATTACAATACATCTTCGCAAAATACCCAAGCCATACCTCCAATACCACGCCCTTTCGCTTGTCCCCATTGCAATGCAGCCTTCAAAAGAAATTACGATCTAAACCGGCATAAGAAATTGCACGAAGGAGTCAAACCGTATCCATGTGGGAACTGTGGCAGGCGGTTTGCTCGGAAAGATGCTCTGAAGGTATGAAATGATCCCCCTTGTCCCCGCTGCTTGCTGAGAAGGAATCCAGCTTACAAACGCCGCAGAGACATCGTTTAGTCACAGGCTGTGGGTCGGAACAGAAAAAGAGCGAGGGAGAGGGGGACGAGGACGCAGAGGGAGAGGTTGATGAGGACGGAGAGGGAAAGATGGATGAGAATGAGGAGGGAAAGATGGATGAGGACAGGGAGGCTTAGGTGGAGGTTCAGAGGAGTATCACACAGCCTGTTTCCTTCTAACAAAGCATGAGGGACATGGTAGTTTGAAGAAAGGGAAGAAACCACGGCTGTGTAAGACCGTATGTTGAAGTTTATAATTAGCAGTCTGGGGGCTCCAACATTTGTATAAGAGGAAAGGAGGAAGCAAAACTCGCAATGAGTGTATCGTTAGGTTTGCTCTGAAATCGAACGGAGGCGTTATGCGCCCTTCAGTGTGCACAAGAAGTACGTACCCTACAGGGGCTCACCACTGAAACATTTAGTACCTACCAATCTCACACCGAGAAATCGGTAGGTACCAATCGGATTTAGTGGGCACGTATCAAATTAGCAGCCAAAACGTAGGTGCCCCACTAAGGTTCTGATTTGTCCCTTACGGGCGCCTATACGTACAATTTGACAGCACGTACCTGAGGCAGGTCATGAGGGTTGCCTCCACTGTCCGTGCTGCGCTCGCAGATACCAAGTCCACCCCTAAATCCAGGCCCCTTCACTTGCCCGTGGTCATCAATGACATGGGTGGTGAAAGACTTATCAACGTTGCCTTATATAAGGTAGACATGTTTGTCCGACTATGGGGGCGACTTAAAAGTTCAGGTGTTACTTGCATGGGAGCTTTGCTCAAAGTTCAGTGTTACCACTACCCCAGGAGCAAGCCATGGCGACAGACCCCACCACCACCCCACGCCACGGTGCCCTCCACGTCCCCACCAACCCAACGGTACCTACGAGTCTAGCGACTTCAGGGTGCATCCCTCCCATTTCACAACACTGTTCCTCCGTTCCTTGTGGGGAACAATCCAGCTCGCCAGCAAAGGAAAGCACCTGTCGCGCTCGCAGCCGCAGATTCTCTCCCGGACACATCGCCAACGCATGGTTTATCCCTCGGCTCGATCCATCTGTAACTTTGCGCGTCCACCGCCTGTCGTCGAAGCGAATCCCCGAGATTGCTACTGGTGTGTGCTACCCAAATACAAGACATCCGCTACATGTTCTACAACTTGGCTGACCACTGCTGACCCCTTTAGTTCCCGACTTCGTGTGTATTTGGGGTACCTCGGATGGATTGCCCTACCTCCAGGTCGTCCTCGACATCAACAATCCAACCGTGCGTGGTCTTATCTCGAAAGCGGTCCGTCCTGGCTTACTCGAATTTCGCCGAGACATTGATGCGAATCGCGACGAGTACGCAGAAATGAAGACCCCATGCGACGATCCCGACGACCATCCGATCCGCGGTTGGTACAATGGCACGGAGAAGATCAAGCCAGCATTTTGGACCTCAAAGATCTCACGCAAGACCAAATCAATGATGCTTTTGACGCCGAGGAGGAGGATGTATCACCACAAACCTGGACAGGAGGCAGAGCAAGATGGAGGGAAGGCTCAAGAATACAGGGAATTTGGACTTCAAGAACAAAAGCTTTGCGTTTATTCCGGTCGAGGAGGCGCCTGCTCATGGATGGCGAGATCAACGCCTCGTCCTTGTCAATGGCAGACAAAAGTCCATCATTGCTAGGATCAATGCCAGCGAATCGGCACCATGAACGACGGAATCTAATGTGTCCGCATGGCTTGCAACCCAGCCGAGGAGGACGAGGGCGGTGATTCCGATTTTGACCAGGTCAAGACCGACTACAACGATCTATGGGCAAGAGGGGAGTGCAGGTCCGGACGGTTGTCAAATTGTCAACATTCCCGGCCTTTGGGCAGTGTTGTGTGCACCACACACCCTGCCTTTTGGAACTCGGCGAGTAATACTCAGACCGTCGATGGCGAACCGTGTCCTTTTCCCCATCTTCTCTTCCCGTCATTCATCCCACTCAACTTATCTTTTCCTCTGCCGTACTTGGGCCCTTCATCGTGTCACCAGCCCATGCGAAAGGGACCATGCCTGCTCCCCGAAGTTTGTCGCTGATACCATGCTCCCAAGTGCAAATGCAAGCAGCGTCTTTGGTTCCTCGTCTACAGAAATGCGCTTCTAGCTTGCCTTCACGCGACGCGGTGCCGCCGCCATGTCCTGTGTCTTTTCTATGGTGCATGTTGAAGTCAACATGTACCCCGACAGCCGACGATACGCGCCAGCAGAGACGTCCTCGCGTTCTTCATTGTCTATTCCTCTGTTTACGACCATTTTAGCTGATGCGCTTACCAACATCAGCCTGCTTCAAGTTCTTGTGGTTTCACATGTCCTCGCCTTCACGCCTGCCTCCTCTGACGGTCATCGTCCGTCAATACCAGCTGCTGCTCGAGTCTGACCATGGGATAGCAATCTCATGGCCTCGACTACACACTCTGATGCAGATTGAAACTCAGCAAGACTTTGGTGCTCTCGCGGCTGACGTTCGGCTCCGGACTTTCGACCTCGCACATGCCAAGTAGAGCCTGCTAGCAAGAGCTTTCTTCCCTCACAGACCCTATTCGTGGATATCTTCAGAACGTACCAAGTCCCAAGGGAACATGAGGGCTGGCTTGGAGTAGTCTTCTCCGGCATTCTAGTGATTCTCTTGATGGCCCAAGCAATATAGAGGGCCGTTGTCCCTTCAAGGGACCTCTTGGCATCAGCACAAATCATCCAGCGGGCTCTTTAGCAGATCACAGCTCTGGTCAGCAACCGGACTCGAAGCCCCAATTCAACAGTCATAGAGGCCTGAGGGTTGACTGCTTACAAGGGAAGACAGGTTCGTTCCTGCGCTGCTCATTCTCCAGGCCCTTAAAACCTTACTTCTCTGAAGCTGGGAACAAGAGAGAGAGCGAGCACTCAGAGCATAGACGCCCATTGTCAACCTGTTGTTCGTGCTGTCCACTTCGTCGGAGGCTGACTTCCAAACACCTTCAACAGCTTAGAGCATTTGAATTGAAAGACACCTGCTTTCCAGTGTTCAATTGGCACACGCTCGCTTTTTCTCAACGATGTTGCTTGGTCCTACTTTGCTCAACGGTGATGGTCTACTTGACAGTGTGCGCGAATACCTTCGCGCTGAGCTCATGGCCACCGAAGCTCTTTGGTTCATACGGCAATCTAACAGCATGAATCGGAAAGCGGATTTCTTTGTCTTTCTCATAACCTTTCTCAATAATGTGGTTTTCCTGAAATATGAAGCTTTTCCTTTGAACTATTCTTCAACCCCATCACCTCGCAAGGGACGAAAGCATCAAGTCCTACTTTCTATCATATTTTAAGCGACTGCCAGAACTACCAGAGCGTCTCATAGCCCATATGACATCTCTCCATCAAGCTTCAAATGTTCTTATTCCTTTTACAGACGCAATCACTTTCAGCGTCATGTGGGTCTCTGTTTCCGCAGCTCAGTAGGTATCATGTGACTCCAATTCCCAGCGATGAATCCAATATGCCGTGTCTCCCAAGTCTGCCAAAGCTTTTTCAGCAATGAGCAAGCACCAAGCCGGTGGAACTAACTGTTCCGCGAGCCTCCACTCGCGAACAGATTGGGCTCATACGGAAGGGCGTGGCCTTGGACACATCGACAGGAGCTGGAGCTCATCATGCCACAGGCCACCTCAGCCGTCAAGGTTGCGCAAGCCAGACGGAGTCAGAATGTATGCGAGTCTCATTATACAAGGCTGTTGCTGCGCATTTGAGGCCTCGATACTTATAGCCTGAGACTGAACAGCTACGAGGCGGCTTCAAAGTGATTGTACCACTTCCCTCCTACATACCACCCCACTGGCACCCACTGTTAGTGCCGCGCTGGGACCTTCACATTAATACTAACACCACCCAATCTACCCCCCACGACCAGAACCCTCGCCCGCGATGGCCTCACAGCCAGCCGCAGGCCTCTCGCAGGCCCCTAGGGGCCTTTCAGCCTCTATGCACAGCCTCCCCCAGACCCCTCCTCCCCCTACCTCCTTACCTCCACGACCGAGGGGCCTCACGCCCCCCCCTATCCAGCCCTTGGGAAGGGGGCCACGATCCGCCGCCGCCGCCCTCCAGCAAGCCCGAGAGGGCCGGGCCCTCCGAGATGAGGCCCTAGACCTCCTCGCTAAAGGACTAGATGCCCTCATTGGGACGGCCCCAGCGCGACTGAAGGCTACAGCCCAGGACCTCATCGATACCTTCACCCGGTTTGCAACCGCAGAAATCTCTGGACCCACCCCTGGCCCCAGCACTGGAAAAACGTATGCCCAGGCAGCCAATAGCCCCACGGCAAGCAGCCCCAGCCCCAGCTCCGGCCCCAGCCCCAGCCCTAGGTCGAACCGAACAACAGGCCGGCGGGCTATAAGCTCTATAAACCAGCCAAGACAGACTTAGGACCTCCGCCTGCTAGTTCGGCTCCCTGCAGAACATATCCCTACCTCCAGAACCCTAGCCCCCCACTCAGTTAAGATGGTAGTAACAAAAGAACTCAACCTACAGCCGCAAGACCTAGTTGAGGTCCGCCACACTGCTACAGGCTTCTCACTCCAGCCCCAGAATAAGGAGATCCAGGCCCTGCTTCTACAGAGAGCCCCTGAGATCAAAAGCTGTCTCACAGCTGAGAAGGTTGAGGTGCCCACTAAGTGGCATCAGTATATCATCCCATTCTGCCCCCTCTACTTTACTAGCCTTAACGGCAGTAGGGTTGGTATAGAATCTGAAATAGAAGAAGAGGTCTTCCTAAAGACAAAACAAAGACTCCTCTCCTGGCGCCCAACCTAGGGCAGCCCTGATCTAGCTACAGCTATATAAAGCCTGATTATCGCCCTCCCTCAAGAGGTTAAGGAAGGCTTCCGCCTGTTTGGACAGTCAGGCCCTGCCCGCCTGCTACCCCCGAGGAAGCATATCCCCAAACGACACTCCCCTAGCTGCCAGGGCTTTCACTCAAACCGCTACTATACCTAGAAACCCCTCTGCGAGAACTATAGTAAACCCTTAGATACTTATAGGGCTGGAATCTGCTCAGCTAGGCCTAGGTGTGCTAACTGTCATAGGCCCTTCCCAGCAAGCTATGCGGACTGCCTAGCTAGGCCCCTACTGGTTAACAGGAACCTTACTATTCCAACCCGGAAGGAACTGCGAGGGATCCAGAAGGTTGGAGAGAAGGCGTCTGACGACCTCCTTGCAAACCAGGCTGGCTCCCCAGGAAGCAGCACACAGCAAGCTGAGGCTAGGCTAAGCGCTACATCTAAGCGCCCTCAACCCCTCACACCTACGTAAGACTTAATTATTATAGCAGATACTGCTAGTATAGCTGGGAGCAGCAGTATGGAGGAGGATGAGGCTGAAGATTCTGAAGCCCTCCCCCCCCTAACTAACCGCCCTATCTATCTACTCCTAAGCAGCAGCAGGAGCCAGAGGGTAGCATAGAAGCCTGACTATAACGTTACTAATGCCTACACCCACCTCAGCCTCGACTCAGAGCAGTAGGCTCAGAATAGCTACCCCATGGGTACTACGGGTCGCCTAGTGTAACGTGGGGAAGATAAGTCCAGCTCACACAGCTCTCCTAGAGCTCTGCTGGGCAGATCAGATCGATATAGTACTGATCCAGGAACCCTGGATAGGCTATAGAGATAAGATGCAAATTAACACACACCTAAGCTATAACTCTTATGTGCTAGTAGACTTCTGGAACAGCAGGGACATAAGGCCTAGGGTTATGACCTATATATGTAAAGGTCTAAGGCTGCAGATATAACAACAAAGACCTACCTAATTAAGGGATATCCTATAGGTTAAGGTTAGCAACTTCACTATCATAAACGTCTATAGGCCACCAGGCGAGCCTATAAACCATACAACAAGTACCCTCCTAAGCTATCAACCGCCAGCAGGAGCTCTTATAGCTGGGGACTTTAACGCGCACTGCCCATACTGGGAACCTGGCTCCTGGAGCTGGAACCAGGGAGACAATATCGCAGAATAGGCTGAAGGCCACAATCTTAAGTTTATTAGGGAGGTTGGAGCTGCTACCCACACTTATAGGCACACCCTCAACCTAACCTTCTCAAACATCCCCTTTGCTGAGGCCTATATTAGCCCATATATACACCTAGGGGCTGATCATCAAGCTATTACGACTATTATACCGATAAGCAAAGCCTAGGAACAGAGGCGTCAGACTAGCCACCCTACAGTCCCAGACTCAGCTATACTCCGGCTAGCTGACCTAGTTAAGCTGGGGATCCCAGCCCTACCTACCCTAGGGGATACACCTACTCCAGCAGAAATAGACTCTCTAGCTACCCAACTAGTCAGCCTCCTCTCTACAGCTATAGAAGCAGTAGGGAAGAGACAGACTAACCAGGGCAGGGGAGCCCCCTGGTGGGCAGAAGAGTGTTCAGAGGCCTATCGAGCAGCTATTGAGGCTAGGCGACGACAAGCCTAAGAACCTGGGCTAGTAATACCACTGCCTATCCTAGAGGAGCAGAAGGCCTTTCTGACTATAGTCAGGAAGGCAAAACGCACCTACTGGGCTGCTAAGATTGAGGAGGCTGGGTCTAACCAGAACTTATACCAGATACTAAGCTGGCGTAAGTCTGGGCTAGCTATTAAGGCCCCACCTCTAATAGTGGATGAACAGGCTATCAATAACGGTTATAATAAGGCCTAAGCCCTGCAGAAGGCCTTATTAGAGAGATTTGATGCTGCAGACGACCTACCTGGGAACCTATTCACTGTCCCTATAGTTGCAAGGCGTCTAATACCCTGGCAGCATATAGTCAGCATAGAGGAAATACGCCAGGCTACTCTCATAAAGGCTACAACCCCTGGGATTAATAGGATCACTACTAAGTTACTACAATCTATTTAGGGCCTAATAGCTACACTAGTACAGCAGCTTTTCTAAGCCTGTGTCTGCATAGGCTACTTCCCTAGGACTTTCCGAAAAGCAGAGGTAGTTATGATCCAGAAGCCGGGGAAAACAGACTTCTCAAAGGCTGGATCCTGGCGGCCAATAGCCCTCTTATCTTGCCTAGGCAAGGGCTTAGAGCGGCTGATAGCAAAGAGAATGGCATATCTCACCATTCTGGAAGGGGTTGCTAGCCCACAGCAGGTTGGGGCATTGCCAGGGAGGGCTGCAGTCGACCTAACAACCTGTCTAACCCATGAGATCGAAAGGGCTCTAGACTTAGGGCTTACTGCAACTCTAGCAACAATGGATGTTAAGGGGGCTTTTGACTCTGTCCTATGAAATCGACTTATTCTTAGGCTACGACAGCAAGGCTGGCCTAGTAGTCTGATTAGGCTGATATTTACCTTTGCTTCTAGCCGGACCGCCCGAGTCAGGCTAGAGGAGACTACTACAGAGGACTTCCCCCTATCCTGTGGGCTCCCTCAGGGCTCTCCGCTATCCCCTATCCTTTTTCTGCTCTATATAGCTGATATCCTAGCTGATAACCAGAAGCTGCGGTTCAGCTATGCAGATGATATAGGCCTGCTGGCTACTAGCCCTTCTCTAGAGGGAAACTCTGCAGCCCTTAGCCAGGAGATAACTCAGATCCTCAACTAGGGTATTGATAATAAGGTTGCGTTTGACCCAGCTAAGTGTGAAGCAATCCACTTCAGCAGGAAACATAAGCAGAGGGAAGACCTACCAGAGATACAGGCAAAGGACCTAACTATCAAGGCCTCAACTAAGCCTATACAATAGCTAGGGGTCTGGTTTGATAAGAAACTCACCTTCTGGCACCACGTCGATATAAAGGTAGCAGCAGCAAAGAAGGTAGCCTAGTTCCTACGCTATCTATCAAACACCAAAGGGGGGCTCCCAGCTGCTGCTGCCCGCCAAGCTGTTATTGCCTGTGTCCTCCCAACCGCCCTATATGGAGCTGAGACCTGGTATGCAGGTTTAAAGAGACCAGCTAGAAACAGCAGCACTACTGCTACTAGCAGCAGTGCTAATAACTAGGCAGCTACTGTTAGTATAAGGCAGAAGGGCTTAGTAAAGAGGGTAGAGAAGGTTATAACAGCAGCAGCAAGGGCTATCCTACCCATCTGGAAGACTACGCCCACTAGTAGCCTCCTTCGAGATGCTGGCCTGCCAACAGCAAAAGTAGCCCTCAAAGGGGCACGCCTACGCTTTGCTACACGCCTACAGAAGGTTGACCAACAGCACCCTTTAGTCCCTAGGCTTTCACAGCCAGGGCGGCAGCAAACAAGACTACAAAGAACATCAGCCCTCCTACCTAGGTGCCTAAGGCTGTTACTCCTACAGCTGCAGCATCTTTCAGGACTATAAGACCTTACAGCTGGACGAAGCAAGGAGAAAGCAGCTAAAGCGTTTCAAGACTGGCTTAAGACTGTGCCAGATAACCATACGATCATCTACTCAGACGGCTCTAAAGCCCCTAACGGGGCTACAGGTTTCAGCTTTGTTATCTACCGCAGTAACAAACGCATAGCTTAAGGGTGTAGCCGCCTCAGCATTGCAGAAGTGTTCGACGGCGAGGCAGAGGGGGCGAGGGCAGGGCTCCGAAGGGCCCTCCTGACTTCCTAAGGCCAGCCTATACACATCTGTATTGATAACACTAGCGTTATCCAGGGGATCCGAGGTGAGGCCCTGGAATCCTCACAAGCTGCCTTCCTAGAGATCCAGGAAGCAGCTAGGATACATAATATACAAACCCACTGGTCCCCAGGGCACCAAGGGATAAAAGGGAATGAGGAGGCTGATAGCCTAGCTAAGGAGGGTACAACGCTACCAGTCCCCAGAGGCCTACTAGCTACCCTAGCAGGGATCAAGCGGCTTGCTCAAGAGCGTAAACGACACCAGTATGGGAAATAGTGGAGGCAAGAGGCAGCCTCTCGCTATATACAACTAGGGCTTAAGGCTACCCTGGCCTGCCCCCCTGAACTAGCCTTACCACAGGTAATCCTACATCATCTCCTAGCAGCCCGATCAGGCCATAGGGACTTCAAACAGTATCATCAACGCTTCAACCATACAGAAGCACTGCTTACCTGCTCTTGCGGGGAGGCTAAGGAAGTAGACCATCTGGTCTACTGCCGAAAGACCTTAGTGGGGAGGCAACAGTGGCCTACCCTCTACCCTTATGGTCGCCAGGAGCCTATAGGACCTATAGGATCTCTTGAGCGCTACTTCAAGGGGCTAATCACTGACCATGAAGGCTTCCAGGCCTTCCTTAGCGTGACAAACTTCTTCCAGAAGATCTGCCCGCAGTACTGAGAGATAGGCCATAACCTATACTCCAAAAAAAAAAAAAAAAAAAAAAAAAAGTCTACCTCATAGGGGAGACCAGACTACTATAACGGAACTAGGGCACCAGTGGGAACTAGGGATGGATAGAACACGGAAGTGACTCACGAGTAAGATCTGGAGGACGGGAGGGACAGCGTGTACTGTATAGTATATAGCGAGAACCTACGGCCCTCCACGCCACATACCCTTCGGGAGGTCGGCCGCAAGGGCGGCTGCGCCCTTGCCGCCACGGCGTTAAAAAAAAAAAAAAAAAAAAAAAAAAAAAAAGTGATTGTACCGCATGCATAGCACTCACCCCATCATCTCTTCACTCAATCGGCTTATTCACTCAATTCACTAGCGAAGTACTCGCCAAAATCAGGATCGTGCGTACGTTCCGCAAACAGAAAATTTGATTAAGCCAGGTTCTTGGTGGTCGACCTGCGAAAGGTGTCGGACGTCGTCATTTTCCAGGAAACACGACGAAGTCCATTCCACGCGGCTGACCTCGGCAGGTTTCGTAGCAGCAGATGGAAGAGTGTTATGGACAATCCGAAAAGTAGCGCTTTTGCATTTCGCCTTCCGCATTAAACTCAGAGTGACCATTGGAGCTCGGCTTTCAAAGTCCGGATCTCCCGAAGCTGAACTCGCGCACACTTGCCGGTTGACTTCCTTCTCGCCTTGAGAGCCGAATCTTACCCCGCGCCTCATCCACATAAGAACTACTGTCTGCACATACTCCAAGTCGTTTTGATCTTCTCTCTGTCCTTTCATTTCCAACCACTGTGCTTTAACCCATTCCGCTTGCTTGCAGCAACAAGCAGGTACTCGCTATCAAGTCAAAATTGCGACTCATCCTTTCCTTCCTTTTCCGTCTTCCAAGTTCAACTCGTCAGAGACCAAACGACTTACGAATTTTGCAAGCAACGAATTTGAGCCATACTCACAGTCCGACCCGTCACCCGATCGTCGCAAAATCTGGGCGCCCCAAACCTCTTGTTTGGAAGTTGCCTGCTCCACCCGACGATCGCGATACAGTTTCTCACTTGCCCCGGACAACTTCGAAGCCATGACCAAAGCAGAAGTTCCAAGACGCCAAGGTGAGTTCTCAGTTTCACGCCAGCGATATGAGACTTCCTGACAAGGACTGACCGCGACCGCCACTTTCCAGCGCAGCCCGACCGAGGCGCATCTCTTGGGACGATCGTTCGACACGAAGCTTTGGGCCCCCGAAGTCGATTTTTCAAGTTCCGAGTTTCTCGCTCTAACGGAAAAATTGCCTGGCTTCACGAGCACGAAGCGCAGACCATTGATGCGGAAGCCGTCTTCACGTTTTGGGAGAACATCGGCTCTAGGGAGCGATGGGCCATCTCGACCGACAGCCCCCCACCTTGCAAGATTCTGTCTCTCAGAATTGATCTGCATCTCACCGCTGGCTTACCGGTCTCATAAAACGTTCAGCTACTCAGTCAACGGCGAGCCGTCGTCTGCAAGGAGTCTGCACTTTCAGTCTACGTTGTGAAGAAGTACTGGTCAAGTGTCAAAGCCCACACAAACATGACCAAGGAGCGCTTTCTTCGAGAAAGGCTGCCCGCTCTGATTGAGAGGCGTCTTGAGCTAGCTGCTCTGTCCCAAAGACCAGTCCAAAGACTTGCCCCATGTCTTCCATCAGTCGTCAACTCCTCCATCTCAGATCTTACGGCCCCGTCTGAGTCGAGAGAGCTCGGTGTAGCTGGAGTTTCTATGCCCATCGCTAAGCCAGATAGGGAGGGGATTGGAAGGTCCGTTGACGGGCAACCCGAGCAAAAGCATCGATGCCGGGTCTAGAGGTGGTGTCTTGCAGAGAGCATTTTCTTTTTCCATCCGGCTACTCAGACTGATTTGAATTTGCAAAGGTCTGTGGGATGATCTGATTCGCTCGTTGACTTTGGTTCTTCGCTGACGATGTGGACTCGCAGGCTATCTCGCTCCCTAACAATCTTGACCGCCGGCACAACTTTCTACTGGGCCTTGATGATCCGGACGTCAGCCTGAGCACCTTTCTCTATGACCATTACGTCGACAGAAAACCACCTGAATATCGTGCTTCTGCTAAAACAAGACGTGGAACCTCCAGGGGCTTCACTGCAATGGCAACTTTTATATTCCACCGGATTGGTCTGGTTCCAAGATTTGCGGAAAGAGATTGAATGAGTCTATGCGGGGGGGAAATGGGCCATGATATAGGCACGATTGCGTCGGCAAAGCCTTGAGGGTTGTTCAGATGGGCCGTCCCGGGGACTGAAATCGTATGGCACCGTCGGAACGCGGTCAAGAACGGCACTGTTTGGAAGATTTCATTGACAGATTGACTTGCGCCGGAGCAAGCCCAAGCTGTGAACTCGGCATTGTCTGAGGTAGCTACGCAGCATAGGTGGCAATTGCATCGGTTTCTGAGCCGCTAGTCGTGTGAGTTTGATAACAGGAATCAGCAGCGAATCATTCAAGAACACGTGAGATTTAGGGCGACGGCGACCAATGGAAGACAGCGGTAGAGGTACATGTGGATGGCATGAGAAACAGCAATACCCTCATTTCTACTCCCCTGGTATTACCTATCTCTTCTCCAATGAACGGGGGCACCTGTGACGACGAGCTATGACGAGTTGAGGAGGAAACGAATGTTGGGTGATCAGGAGCACAACCGTCTATGGAGGAGCCGCAAAGAGGCACAGTATGTCGGCTATGCCATGGTAAAGACCATAGTTGTCGCATGCTGGAAATGCGCTTGGCAGAGAGCTCGGTTGATGCCAATCAGAGAACTAGGGAAGAATTTCCAACTCATCACCAGAGGCCACTTTCTCCAAGCGTCTGCAGGGGCGTCGGGATTTCGTTCGAAGTCAGGACGGTTCTGGGAGCGTGTCAGCAGTTGAGCTATTATGATAATAGTGTTTAGCAATTGTTGCGGGCGGCGCTAACAATTCAGGCTTCCAAGACAATTCAGAGTTGGATGAATTGACTATCTGAGTCACAGCCACGGTTTTGGCCGGTACAACCTGTGTCTTCTCCCTAATCAACCTGCTCCGCCGGTGGGCAGTCATCCATTTAGTCAAGGCGCTGCCTCCAGACTTCAATTTGTGGCTCGAAGAGGCCGAAGTGAGCGAGGAATGCCTGCTTCAGGCTCTAGTACGAGTTTTCATCAGTTAGATGGCTAAGATTGGCGAGAAGGGCATGTGTCTGGCAGTCAGATGTCTGCTCACCAAACACTCAAGGCGCAAATGAATTGACGAAACCACAACCGCCTGTGGGTGGGAAGGACTGATACCAGCGATCGGCCAAAGCAGATGCGTTTTTCTGCTGGATCTTCTCTTCTGGCAAGGACATCTTGGCCATCTCAAAAGACTTTCCTTCCCGCCCGGCAAACTGCCAACCATCAAAGCAAAAAGAGAGATGTTCCAATGAGGCAACAGAGATAAGAATCTCAAGAGCTTGTGTCTTGGGCACACCTTGGTGATCTTTCTAGTGAAGTTTGGAACGTCGGTTTCAAGGATGACTGCGAAAAGTCCATGGCAACTAAGCTCACTCCTCTTCAAAGCCGGTATTCTGTTATAGCACACTTCGGCGTTTCAGGTGCAGGGATGGCAGCGGCTTTGAATTACCGAGCGAGAGTGCAGCCTTTCCAGATCTGACTCGATGCGATAGGGAGAAAATAGGGGATTGTGCGGCCGGCTTCGCGATGGTATGGCCGTGGCCGCAGTCGTAACGTATGTTTGAGCAAGCCTGGACGTGGTCGCGCTTCCGTTCGGCCTTGCAAAGACAGCCGAGTTGGATATCTCAGCATAGGGACAGTTGGAAAGAAGACAGCTCAAGGAGATATACCGGAGTCTAGACATCCTTGGGGCTGGCGGTATACATTCCGCAGGCGCTGCGTCACGATATCGGTGGGCGGATGCCCAAGATATCAGGCTGGATGGGCGAGGATCAGCGACAGCAGACTTCGCTTCATGATATCCCGGATGTTTCTTGAGCTTTGAGCATTGGCAGATTCTTTCGCAACTTGGATCGCGGTTCGTCCCCCACGTCCGCACGCGTCTCGAGGCCAACAAATAGGTTGAGCCTGACCGCTAGTGCCTTGACTTGCCAACTTTCGCTGACGGCATTTGATTTAGATGATATTCAGCTTCTGTCCAGAGACGTTGGCTGTGTTAACTGCCTTCTGGCGTTGTCGGCTTTTCGGTAGCCCGGTTGGATGGAATCGCCATCTCCGATGACGACATGGGATCCTGTATGTAGTTTAAACGACCAACTGCATCAGCACATCCCAACTGCAGCTATAGATGGTGCCGATCGCTGGAAGGATTCAACTTGAGGAATGCGGTGAGAAATCCCGGGCTTGCACTAGTCGAAGTCCTTCGCACGTTATCGGGGAGTTGATGCATTGCAAACGGTGTTGTAGGGCGCCGGAGGAGTGGCAGGCGGAGTCTATATGGCCTGAGTCAGTGTAACGGAAGAAGAAGGTGAGCTTTTGATCAATTATTTGGTGGATTCAAAGTTGTTGTCTCTCGTGGTGCGCGTGTTCCCATACTGTTCTCCGGTCACAGCGGATTTCCTCCCGCCTAGACTCAGTCAAGTGTCTATGCAGTAGAGAAAAGCTGGTAGTAGAAAAGACGGTCCACGAATAGCTTTGGGAGCATGCTGACTTTGGAAAGGCTGAAGTCGGCACAGTTTGCTCCAAATTGGACATGTCGCGGCTAGATACTCGGGCACCTAACAGACCGCCTCGCCATTTCAGCATAGCGAAATAGCGAAAACCAGCATGATCTGCGCCTGGGTTCTTGTGAGCGGCATAGCAAATTTCATCCGGACTTGCACTGGTCAAAGCAATATGCATGGCCTCTGAAAAGGGGAGCAACGTCCCATGGCGCCCGCAACAACGATTTCAGTCTACGGACGCAGCTGTCTAACATTGATAATTTCAGGACGTTTTTACTGATACCGCCGAGGCTTGGGAACATCCTTTGTCCCTCTGATGCAGAGTTTCGATGTGGCTTCTGACGGAGAAGACTGATAAACATCCAATGTGTGCGACATGATGCCCGCCTTTCATTTTTGTTTCGGTTCAAAGGCCGTGAGAGGCTCGGCCATATGGGTATTCGTTTCAATACACTGTACTCGTACCAAGGGCTGTAAATGTCTACTTCCATGCTCCTTGAGAACATGGAATGTCGAGACCGAAGTCGTCGAACGCCAGATTCATTGCGCGATTCATGCGTTTTCTAATTTAGGCACACCTACAAGAGGTGATTGGCCAGGGATTCCAACCTGAACTTGAACCCTTTCGAAGCTGCACGTGTGGTCTGTCAAATCCCCAGCGGCTAAGTCCACGTTTGGTTATGCGCCTATGTACATCTCTTGGAAAGCTGTTTGCATCTCCTTCAGCCCTTCAGCTTCTCCTCCTGGTTCCCATCATGATCCCTACTCATGGCTTCTTATCAGAGCTCAGAGTACTACCACTTCCAAGTCAATTTTTGCGACTTTCACAGATGCACGCCACGAACATGTCTAAGTAGTTCCATTTGGAAAGTTCTTCTAGGTTCTCCAGAGCACCCCAACCACAAACATCAATACCTGCTGAGCAAGCATGCTGTCACAGCCACCGCAAGCCCGAAGGACTGCGACTGTATCGGACCGGAGCCCCAACGGTCCTTGTTCTTCTGCATCTCGACCGGCGCAAGACTACCACTGCCGCAGATTGCCACTGTCCCTTTTGCTTCGAAGCAACGGCCGCTGCCCGCCATGGCCATGAAGACTTCCTACCTCGTCGACGTCAGAAGAACATATATCGTGCTCTGCTCTGCCGTTAATCTTCCTTCGTCTGCCTGTAACATTGAGCAACCTAACAGCTCATAACAAGGAACAGGGTTGCAGGGCTTTGGGACAGATCGAGTTCAAGATCGAAACCCGGTGTCGGAGCGACAAGAAGTACGAGTTCAACGAGGAAGCACATCGCAGGCCTCGTTTCATTAATGACTACACAAAGCCCTTCTTCGCGACGACTCGCGACCTAATATGCTGCATCTAAACAATCTCAGCTCCGACAACATGAGATGGTGTGTCTGACAGTTCAGTGGGTGCAAGCCTTTCCCAAAGTCTACGTTGGTTATGGGAACCCACGCTGACTCTGCCTGAGTCAAATCATATGCAGTCCCCGAAAAACATCATACGACGCATGTTCAGCATTTTCGCGATCAAATTGAGACTTTCACCGTTCGGTAGTATACTAACTTGCATTCAACTCCTATCGAGCCCCGTCAAGACGATCGTTGTAGAATGCTATTACTGTCAACCTCTATTGCAGTAACCACAAATGTGTTCATCCACCAGCCCAGCAGCACATGGCCGAGAAAGCTTTCACCCTCGTCAGGCTCGGTAGTCGGATAAAAGACGACGCTGGCTCAAGGAACACCAAACGTGGTTGTGCATGCAGGGGCGGCGACTGTCATGGAGTTCGCTTTAACTGGGCAGACCACGGGATCCAAGTGGCTTCCTTGTTTCCGCGGGCATGTTCACACTAGCTGTCTGACGCCAGAGGGAACAATGAGGGATTCCAACCGTTGAAATCAATAGCAGACGTTCTCAAATACTGTCATGTTTGCGACCTATCGAAAAGATCGTAGGCAAGGTGGAATACCGCTACCGTATTGCCGCACACATAGCTCGTAGGGCAGAGTGTCACACTGATGACCTGGGCAAGATGCTGAGCTTCGGCAGGAACTGTGGGAAGGCAACTGTGGATAAATGGTTTGATGACACTTTATGATCGGACACGAGCAAAAGCAAACGGTTTGATAGCATGAATGGTGCGAAAGTGAGTCTGTTCAACGACAAGGCCTATGGACGAAGCGCAACCAGACACATGACTGTAATTCAACCCAGTACCCGTTGATGCTGCCAACTAATAGTGCTTGCTTAGTTACCCTGATGAACATCCACGATTCCTTCGCTGCTAGGGGCTATCTTGCCCATGGCCGTCAATGTGGCAGCTGCCCGGGGCGTTATCTCCTTGTCGAAGATGTCTACCAAGGTCTTTTTGGTATCCGCAGAACTGTAGTGGATGCTGTGACGACAGAGGACATTCCGGAGGGTGGCGACCTTCATGGTCGAGGGCTTGAAGTCGGGGGAAAGGTAGCCGATGTCGTCCCACATAGAAGGGATATTTTCCAATGGAGTCGCTGCAGTACCATCGCCTTTCGATTCCGCCGGACCTTCTTGAAGTGCCTCTTCAGAAGGCTTGGAGCTGGAGGCTACATCTTCAGGAGAAAATGTTTTGGACGACGATGGCTTGGTGCTGTCTAGATGCATTCGTTGAACTGCACCGGTAAAGTCGTCATTATCGACGATAAACCGGGCCTTGGCTTTCTCGGACCGTTGCTTCTTCATCGCGAGGCGCGGCTGCGGGTTGAGGATCTCGTTCGAAGAGCGGTCTTCATCGGGTGGCATGGGAGGGATTTGGGAGTCATCGGGGTGGGACTCCTTCCCAGAGCGGGTTCGTACCATTGGAGTGTTGAGCAGTGGATTTGACGATGGCAGATGTGTGTCTTGGTCGTGTGAGGCCTGCGGGGGTTGATGGAAGTTGTTGCGATGTGGTGGAGGTTGACTCGCGATGTGATGTTGTCAGGCCAATGCTGCTCTCTGCTATTGCTACACGGGGGTGAAGTTGGCGCCTTCCTCAACTGGATGTCCGTTTGAGGACGTGGTCGCCCCGATTCGTGGTCGGTCGCTGTGACTGGATGTGACGTCAGAAGGTGGGGCTGGGTGGAAGATGCCCTGACTGAGAGACAGAAGGAAGGTCCAACCAAGACAGTAGTGAAGTTGCACTCAGCAAACAAAGGCCTGGGTGTTCTTGACTCCTGCTTCGCTAAAGGAGACGACCAAACAGATTGGATACGTACCGATTCTCGGAATTATGCACCGTCCACTTACGTAATCAGGCTGCACCAGCGCTGCATCCTCCAGCGGGCCCGACAAAGACCTTATCGTCGCCTCACAGTCCTTTTCTTATCTACTGACGTTGCCTTAAGGTTTCCAAGGCACGCCTGCCACGGCGCCGGTGGGTTGAGCCACTCTCCACCGACCCCGCTTGGTGGATTCATGGCGCTTGTTGCAGAAGTGGCACAACCCAATCCATTGCACCCCGGAAGGCGCTCCGAACTTCGTCAAACTTCCTTTTGGGGAACGCCCATTTTGTCGACTCGAGACCCAATTTGCGCTGCGAATGAACACATCCCAGCTATTTCGGCACGAAGAGATCCTGCAATCGGCGGAGCAACCCGACAGAAAGGAAGCTATGTCTCGCGTTTCCTGATCTCCTGGGCCCCAGATCATCGCCGCCTTTCTCGACCGCCACGGAGCGTCTCGCGCAAGCATCGCCAAAGCTTCAGACATTTGCCTCCAGTCTTGGTGCGCAAATCCGGCCACCAGATACCAACGATATTCAATCAATCCCAAATCTCACCCGTCCACGTGAGAGATCTTTTTCGGCCATCTGCCGCGCACTTCATCTGTTGACCTACCCAGACGCAGCTGCAACCGTACGTCTCGGTGCTTGAGATATATGGGCTCTTCCTCGGGTTGAACTCTCTGCTAATCATGGACAAGAACACACAAAGCACGAAACGCCCCCTGCCACGACCCGCTGCCTGTTTCCCCAGACCTTTCAAGATGAACTCCGGGCCTATTGCGTCGCCCTTCGCCGGCATCAACCTTGATCCAAAGCACGCCAATACCATCTTGCAATCTCCGGACAAGATTTACGGGCTTCTGAAGGAGAAGTGGTCTACCGCGAGAAAGATGGCTTTTCTCGCCGCAAGGAACGATGTTGCTCTTGCTAGGTCTCGCCTCCTGCTCAACATGCCGCACACCTTCCTAGGATTGAACCCGGAGAAGGCTGCCGCCCATCTAGACCAAGCGATTGGTAAGTCACAAGCCAAGTCTGTTTGGTTTTCCTACGAGCTTCTGGACTCCGAGATCTCCGATTTCTGTGCTGAGATGGTCGAAGAGAACCAAGAGATGTCAGAGGGGGACGCCGCCAAAAGTTTCGTTACCATGTCGAATGACAGCGAACGCATTACGTTGTGGCTCAAGATCAAGCTCGAAATACGTCTTAGCCTGGAGTACGGTCTTCTGAGTCTCAATGCCGATCCGAAGACCTGCATGGCAAGCCCGGCGGGTCACATCAGAAGATTTGTCACGGATAAGTCTGGGTTCTACGTTGACCTAGGCCCTGAGGACGAGGTCGACTCGATTTGGATCAAGGCAGCCAAGGTATTCAAAGTTGCCATGGACAATGTTCATACAGCCTACCACGGGTCTATAAACTTCCGAGATGCAGAGTTTGTTCAGGATGTCACCAGTGCTGTGAGCGTGATCTTCCAGGACAAATATCGATACACCCTCGCCTACGTCAAGCAGTGCGTCTTGGAAGCCCTCGATTTTCGCGTGGCAAGGGGGCAGAAAATCTCATTCGCGGAAGTCCGCAGGATTCAAAACAAAGCGTGGGACACCTACGACTCGGATAATGCGCAACAGACATTGTTGAAGGCGAACGCCTCCTACTTGGCGGTTTGCAACAAGGTGGTCCATGACTCATGAGACGGATGCGAGCTCCTGATATCTTGGGCTTGATGGTCTACACTGCTTCTACCTTGGCTTTCCGTCTTCAACGAAGGTTTGAGGAGTCCTTGGATGGAATTTGCCACAAATCTGTTGTGGCGTTGGGCATTCAAGTCGCTCTTGGCATGTTTCTCTTCTTTTGCCTAATACCGGGGATATCGTAACTTGCTTCGCCGCATCACAAATATGTGTTCCGAACGTGATTGCCATGCCTCTTCATCCTCTTGACTTCTGGATATTCTTCCCTCGCAACCGACCTGCTGCGTGTATTACCAGGTCCATCAAGATCACGATGCTTTGAGCCCCCATCATTGCGTGTAATTGGGCTCTTTCGTGCTGTGCCTGAACCCAGAGAAAGTAGGAGATTCTGAAGGACTGTCCAAAGAATACCCGGCTGCTTTCATAGGAAACGAGTTCGAGGCGATCTTTTCAATGCTCGGGACTTCTCGGGCATCTTCAGCAAAGACCCCCAGACGCACGTGTACGTTCACCGAATCTCAGAGTTTCATTACCCCGGTCACAGGTAATTAGCCTCCACTTGCCACACGCTCCTGTCGCATTGTTCTCCAGCGAAAGGTCAAGATAATGACAGAATTATTGCGACATTACCTGATCCTCAGGCTATTGCTTATCACCGCAGACAAGGAAATCTGACATTACTGATACCTTGCCTAGTCCAGTCCCTGGGCATTTTGATGTTTCTTCTTACCTCCAGACGTCGCAGACTCTTCTTACTGGGGATTGAGTCGGCAAGGAAATCATCGTCTGGCCGCAGGCGGTAGGCTGGCTCTTTGAAGCATGAAATGAGCACCTCCTGATCCACATATTGCTAGAGCATTAGACGCATCGAAATGCTGCTCGAGCGTGCCTTTTCAATGCATATTTAAATCAGGGTCTCTCTCCAAGGCCTGCTTGGAGGGTCTCATCAGGCCGTTGAGCCAATGAAGTCTTCCAGGTCGTCTTTGGACACAATTCCCGTACTTCAGCTTTCTCCTCCGGTGAGATGATGAAGGTAATGAATGGAAATCACAGGACGAGGCACCTACAGTGTACTTTACCGCAACGAGGATTGCCCTGCAGCGGGTGGTATTTCCTCAAACATGAGGGCTTTCGAGAAGACTGTTACCCGTCTAAGGGTGAAGCACGAAGGCAGGCCATTCGACCGGCTACACCCAGAGCAACCTCAAACCTTACCGCAGATGCTCGTCGTCACAGCCCACAGAACAGATGCGGAGCAGAGGATCAGGTCAGCGCCGTCGGTCTCTTCACGACCAAACGGACTCTTCAGAACAACGCGGACTCTTCGGAACAACACGGTCTCCTCGGAACAACCCGGTTGCTCCGGAATAAAGCGACCTTCTCGTCACTCCGCGGTCACCTCGAAACAATGAGCCTTCCGGCAAGACGCAGTGTGGCATTTGGTGCTGGAATACCCCGCCGAAGGGAAGCTGGACAGAAGATAGCTCATCACACCTTGAAATGCCACATATTCTCCGGTCTCGTCATCATGTGCACCGTTGGTAGTACAGCGAAGCAAATTATGGCTACATCAAAGCTTGAGGTAGAAGACGCCAGGGATAGAGGAGTTTGTCAAATTACTGAACTACCCTACACTCACTGAATATCACCCCATGTAATCTCCCGCCATTGAATTCAGGCTTCGGTTGAGACACTGCCAATGGGACACTGCCAAATCTTTGGGAGAAGCCACGAGCTGGACGGCCGATAGTGGAACGACTCTGGACAGAATGGCCACTTATTACCTAGAGGGAACTCGAAATCACACGTGAGTAGCTTCTCAAGACGGGTCTATTGACTTTATCGAAACGTGTAGAGAACAACAAAGACCCATCCTAGCCGGAGCCGCACATCACATACTTGAACCTTTACTTTGCTACGGCGAGACATGATGCGACAGCAGACGTCCTCTGCTCATTCAAAGCAGCTCGAAGCTCAGCGTCAACGTCTATCTCCCATGCGTCGTCCAGATGGATTGGATTCCACCCCAAATTCCGTCTTGCAATAGTTCCCTTCATCCTTCGGTGTCCGGCATACGTCTTTGCCGTTACGGCAATGTTACCTGCAGCCAATTTCGCTGCTGCACCCTCAAGACTAAGCTGTCGGATCCTTTTGCCTACGGCGTGCCCTCCTTGGGTAGACTTCCCTTCGCGAACGCAAGATCGAGACACTTCTTCGCCACATCTATTGCGAGAGCTCTTCCAACGGCTGGGAAGATGATGCCCCTCTTGCCGGTAGGGATATGCTCTCCTCCAGTCTGGATGATATTGAGCACGCAAAGCACGTAAAGATCTGCCAAATCCGCAATATGCACCCAGTCAAACACTCCTGTGCCGTCACCACAGCTGAAGGCGTAACCTTGTTCGAGCACGAAGGCCATCGTCAGGGGAATCATCAAATTAACCTGTTGAATAGCCCTGTGCCGGTGCCGAAGATGATGGGCGCTTGAACGCTCACTGCATTTACGTTTAGGTCATCTCCTGTGCGAAGGACGATGAGTTCCGAAGCGCGCTGAGCGTACCATTCAGTCTTGTTCTCCGCCTCTTCGAACGCGAAGACTTCGTTGGAATTGGCGTCATCGTATTCCACATCCGGGCGTGGGACGCCCGTCACGGGATTATCGGAGATGTTGGAGCAGCCTGAAGTGTGCATGACCCAAACTGGCGCAGCAGTCTCAGCTTTGCGCTTCGCGAGACCAAGAACAACTCTCTCGGCGGAAGGCGGGTGGAAGCCTGACCCAGCGTTGATGACGATGTCGTGCTTAGAGGCGATCTCGGTGATCGCATCCACATCGTCAAGACTGGAAATAAGGAGGGGATTTACACGCGATCCATAGTTTTCTATAAGCTTTGTGACTCGGTCCGGGCTGCCGCGGATAGGAGTCGTGATCGGGTTGATAATGGTGATGACTGACGTCAGGGAAGGGTGGCAAAGCAAGTGATGGAGAACGCTGCCACCGATATAGCCAGTTACGCCAAGCAACAGGATCTTTGGCATCTGAGATGGCATTTCGGAAGTTATGAAGTTCAGATATGTCTGATAGGGAATTAAAGATATGCAGATGATTTTGCTTGCTTAGTAGAAGGTAGTGATGTGCGGGATGGCGGTTTTAATGTTGCGAGAATCATACATGCTTAGGCCACATTGGCTGAGAAGAACAGCTGTTTGACAGGGACAGCCCAACCCACATCAAAGACACGGAAATTCGGACGGACCCCGCAAGCAGTGGTCCAAGACTGGTGATAAGATTGCTTCACCTTTGCTTATGCCCGAACACGAACGTAGTGATGATCCGCCGTCATGTCGCCGAGTCTGGCCCTTCAAAGAAGAGCGCCAAGAAGCTGAAGGGATACATCGCATATTATAGCATATGGGCTACCAGGATACGTGAAATACCAAGACCGAGCCATCGTCGAGTCAAGGCCAAGGTGTCATCCGGAGCAGACGGCCCCATATACGGCACCGGGAGCGCGAACGAGGACCTGAGCGACACTAAAGGCTTCGATCGTGTAACTAGAACCACGCCAGTAAATAGATTGCACAAGACATTGAACTTGACGAGAGGCAGGCCAAGAATGCTGCATGAGAAGATATCATGCAAGCATCGCAACTCGGAGCATTTAAACCCGTTAACCCCGAGGAACTGCGTAATGATCTCGGCCAAGCATCCTCCGGCTGCCCTGCGTATTTGTGAGCGAGTCTTGGGGGTGGAGTGTGCCTCCGATTCTCAGTCCGGCCGGGACTTAAGGCGCAAAAAGTTGAGTATCTAGCCGTTCTATTAAAGTCAGCAATATTCTTCCCCATCAGCGTAGCCATTTGTCACCGGGCTGTTTGAAACGCCAACGAATGATACGTACATGACATCTTGAGCCCTACCTTCTGTTCATCATCAACTGCCCACAGCCAAGTCCTTATGTGGCCACCGGCTTTCTTGTCCTCTGCTGCAGCAGCAGTCCTCTGGTATGGAGGGGCTAACTACGGTCAATACCTTCCTCATGTTGGACACATCGACTTCCAGGGGCGCTTTCTTGTAGCCATCTCAGATGCGGACATGGTGTCTTCGGCTTATACGGATGGTCAAATAGGACCATCTCAAGGTTCGGATATTCTGTCTACCATACAGATAAAAGACAATCCCGATACGTGGAAAGTCTCGAACATATCTGTTGGAAATGCAGTAGTTGGGCCGCCCACAGTAATGAGGGTAACTCCAAACGGTCGCTATGCGATTGTTGTTGAGACTCTTGGGCCACGGCCGTCTGCAAACCCAAACACTACGATGTCGGAACTACCCTCTTCGCGGAAGACCACGGTCATCGACCTCATCGACTTGGACAGACCTGCAGTAGTGGACACCGTTGAAGGTTTTCTTCAGCCTTCAACTGTGTCAGTCAATGCAGCTGGGGACCTAGTTGCGGTGACACACACCCTTGCTGGATCCGGAGGCAAGACACCGATTGCTCTGTATCGATTTCAGCAAGGGAAGCTGTCTCTTTTGTTAACACCTGCTATTCCTGACTGGCCTTCTGGACATCTTCTGATGGACGCGGCTTTCCACCCAGAGCTTGATATTCTAGCCCTCACAGACTACTCGCAACCCCGTTTAACTTTGGTTAGAGTGATTCGACAGGGTTCCGAAGCTAAGCTAGAAAGATGGGAAAATTCGTTAAATCTGGAGACGGCACCATACACGGCGAAGTTCACACCGGACGGATGACATATTCTTTCCAACGCTATGTATGTTGGCCCAGATATCGAGGCACCTCGAGGAACAGTTTCCAGTATTCGTCTAGATGCGTCACAAGAACAAAATGGGGACCCTCAACATAGCGTTGTCTCTCGTGCCGAAGTCGGAGTCATGCCGGAGGGACTTGCAGTCAGTCCAGATGGGCTGTGGGAAGTAACTGCAAACCTGGAGCGAAGCACGCCTTCACTTGACAGCCCCAGCCAAGGATTCTTCTCATCTCTTAGCTTACTACGTGTGGAGCCTGACAACGGTACTGTATCAACGGTGGGCACATACGCCTTCGACGGTATATTGCCTGAGGGGGTCGTGTTTGACAGCTCCAGCCGTTTTGTCGCTTCGACGACATTCGGTTAGTATGATGGTCGTATTCCAGGAGGCAGTATCGATATCTGGCGAATCTCTGGTGATCATGCCGATCCTACGCGTGTAGAGTTTGTCAAGACGAGTTTTTCGGTTCCTGTTGTACGTGGGCCGCATGTCATTGCGATGGTAGGGTAACTGATGGCTACTCAGCGCGGTATGTCATAGGTTGATGGCGAGGCTTGAGGGGTATTCACCGATCATACAAATCTTGATAGCTCCCTCATTGCAATCATTGACTTATTCGTCTTCATAAAGTATGCTGTTCTCATGGCTTTTGTTTTGGACAGGTCCCATGCAAACAGGCACTGTCTTGGGGCCGGCCTCAGTCATCGACCGACCGGAAAGTTTGAGAGTCTAGTGTATGGTCTTTTGCTCTTGAGTATCTTGGCGACGCTCAGAACTCTTCCTTTGGCTCTTTTATGGTTCTCAATGGTCTGAAGTTTGCTCAGAGTGCCAAACATGTGAGGCTGCTATCCAAAGCTCAGTGCGATCAGCGTGCGTGTCTCGAATTTGCGTTAATGACAGAGGGAATACGTCTGCGCCTGGTTCAAACTAACCATAGTCACTATTCATCAACTCGTCACATGTCGAATGTGTTACGCAAAAGTAGCCAGGCTTCAAATGTCCTGGGAAGGCGGGCACTCACGGCAGTGTTTTTTCCTTTCAACTTCTTCCTGGTGCTCGCGCTGGTACTCCAACGCAGGGGTGTAGCCTTACCACTCAGTTGTGCTCAGCTGTAACTCCCTCGACCTATGTGGTATTAAGCCTTTTGCGGTGTAACGGTTTATTATGGCGCTGCTGCGGGCGATGTGGTGGCTGAAGGATAGCGGAGGGATTAGAGGGCAACTGTCCATAAGAACGGGCTTCGTTTTATTTCTATGTCTCCTAACTGCGTTTAACTGCCACGCTTATTTGCAGGTTAATTTGTGCGTGTTACAACCTACAAGCAAGGATCACAGCTAAACGACCTATTTAGGTGTTAAGCGGCTAGGATAAAGCATTTATAATATAGGATTATAGGAATAATAGGAACTTATTTAGTATAGAAGAACTATAATATAAGTGATAAAATAATAAAATAAGAGAATAGATCTATACACTAAAAGTATAGAGGTTATATTTAATATGAATAGATTTTATTAGAATTAAGAATAGTAATAAAGATAAAAAGTATTGTTTAGAATTTATATATAATATAACTTTAAGTTTAGTTTATAGTTAGATTTCTATACCTTTTTAGTAATTGATTTTATATTTATCTTTAAGATATTTTTGGTTTATTTTTATTATAAATAATTTGTTAAATATAAGATTAATTACTTTAATCTCTAAAAGTTAATGTATAATAAAACTTATAATTTATAACTAAAATTATAACTCTAATATATTATTACTATATTTCTATTAGTAGACTTCATTATTAAATAGCTAATTATAATATTTTATTTATTTCTATTTAGTAAGTTAATTGTTAATATTTGTTAAATTATATAAATAAAACATCTTTTATATTTCTACTAAAGCATTTATTTTTACGCTTTTTTACTTAATAGGTAACTTATTATTTAGCTTAGGAATCTAGTAACTATAAATTGAAATAAAAACTTAAAGAAAAGGTTTAAATAATAAACGATTTAAATAATAACTAATAGAAATTCATAATAATATTAAGTAAATATAAAATGAATTTAATAAAAACATTTATGCTATTAATAAACTTTGAAAAAGCTTTTTAATGAATTACTTAATAAATGGCTAAACTTAAAAATAAAAATTAAACTTTTTAAGCTATTATTAATATTATCATTATATTTCTCTATAGAGAATAGCAAAAACTTAAGGTTAACGTATTTATTATTTATAATAAAGATTTTTGAATTTTGAAAGATTTTTAATTTAAATTAAAAACCATTAAAACTTTTATTATAAATGTTTCACTAATAAAACTAAACAATAGTATTTATAGCTGTTCATTTTTAAAAGAAAGCCCTCTAATAGTTTAAATTAATTTTAAAAACGTATTTTCAGCATAAAACTCTTAATAAATATATTATAGAGACCTATAATATCTGTGTTAATTTCAAAAAGTTTAAAGATATATTTTAGTTACGTTTTTAGGATTTTAATAAAAGATAATAAACAAAAAAAACTTTTCATAACTTTAGTGGGTTAAATCTACTAAAACCTATTCTGTTAATTGTAAATTACTTAGTATCTAATTTAATCTTATTAAAAAACTAAGATCTTTATATTTTATTAAGGATTTAAAGATTATATCAAAAATAAAATTATTAAAATTAATTAATTTAATAACTTTCTTTACTACATTAAACATACTATGAAGATCAATGATTAATTTTTTAAATAATAAAAAAGTAAGGTAATAAGTAATAAAATTTAAATTTAAAATTTAAATATAATAATAATCTTGGAATAAATTTAATTACTAGTAGAATAATAATAAACTTTATAATAACTAGAGTAATATTTAGTAAAATATTATTTATAGATAGCATAATAAACCTATAAACCTCAGTACAGCTATTAAGAGTAATAATAAGAAACTTTAGAACTCTAAATATTATAACTATAAAAGAATAGAATATATTACTAAAAACTATAAATAACTTAAGAAATTGAACTAGAAATTAAGATTTAAGTAAACTGAATAGATTAATATAATAACTAAAACCCTTTATGTATCTCTTTTTTAAATACAATACTATAATAATAAACATTTATATATTATAGTAATAAAAAAGCCTTAAGATACTAAGATACCTATTCTTAAACCTAAAACTTTAACCTTTATAATAGCTTTCTAAGCTCATACTAAGATAGTTAGAGAAACTACTAAATAATTTAATAAAATGCTTTATATTTAATAGTTTTAAATGGTTAATTTAAACATCTTAAATTATAACAAAAAAGCCTAATAAATAGATAGTTTAAAGCTTAAAAACTTAAGTTTAATAAGAAATAAACTAAATCTATTAATACAAAGTAAAATAAGAAATCGAACTAAGTAATAATATCTAGTATTAATAGATTAGCGCTTTAGTTATATACTTAAGATAATATAAGAATATATACAGTAACCTTACCAGAATTAAATAAATCAACCAAAAGCTTAATAAATAAGTTAAAGAAGAACTAAATAAAAACCCTAAATATTAGTATAACTTCTTAATTAAATCATAGCTTTTTAGCTTTACTAGTAGCTAGACTTTTAACAAAAAAGAATATTTACTTTATAATTTAAATAAACCTTATAACATTATATAATAATATATTTAAATAGAGATTATTTATAAGTTTACTCTTAATATAGATAATAATAGCTCTAAAGAGAAATCTAATAATAATAAAAAGACTAAATAGCTTATTTAGTATTAAAAAGTTAATATAAGCTATAACGATTAATAATAATATTTCTATAGAACATTTACTAATATAAACAATTAGAGATATATTTTAAAATTTTATATAAAGACTTATTTAATTTTAAAAGGTAATTATTATAACCATTATAACCTCTTTTAGTTTTAATATGTTTTTAATAAATATAAAGAACATTTTAGAGAAAGATATAAATACTACTGTTACTTTAGAGCATATAATGAGAACTTTATCTAAAGTATTCATATTATATGTATTATAATTAAATAGATTATAACTATATTTAATAAATAATTGGTAATATTTAGCTTAAACTTATAATACTTTATAAAATGCTAATATAATAATACTATAAGATAAGAAGAATACTAGAAGAATAAGTACCTTATTTATATAACTTAAAAAGCTAAAGCCTTAAAATACTTCTAGTACAAAATAAGCTTACTATAATTATCAATTTAGAAAACCTATTTTACAAAGATATAAAAGAAAAGAAAATAGATAACTTATTTTAGATAATTAAAGTAATTAAAAAACTAAACTTATTTATTAATAAAGGATTATAATAAGTAATAATAATAAAGTTTATTTATCTCGTATTTTTAAACTAGAAAGTTTATCTATGGTTAGTATTTATCATTAACAATATTATAATGTAAGGGGCTGGCCCCTAGGCTTGTTCAACGTAGAGGTGCCGTCGATTGACTATTCTAAGCTGAAGAAGGAAGAAAGGACTTTACAAGAGTAGGCACCTAACAGCGGTGAAGCAGACCGGGTTAGGCGGTGTAACGCGGCAGAGTAGTGGGTCCAACGGAGCTGGATCTCGGTAATTGCTCCAGCAAAGCCGGAGATATCAATCCGGGCTCTAGCCCGTGACATATAACTACTATATTTATTAATAATAGAACTAAAATATAGTTAATATTAATTTAAATACTAAATAAACTATAATAACTATGATAAAAAAAGGAAATAGATATACTAGCTTAATAATATAAAAAAATGATAAGTTTAGTATAAAAGAGAAACTTTTAAAAATAAAACTACACTTCTTAAAATAACTTATTTAGATTAAAATACATAAATCTAATTTAATATTACTAAACTTAATATGTATAATATTATATTACGAATATCATAGCTCAAAAAGAATATGTTATAAATAGACTAAAAAACAGGCTAACTTTATTAACATAATAATAATCTAATTCTTAAATAGCTTTATATAATTTAAGCTTTTAATAGATTTATTAACTATAGAGCCCTAAAACGATATATCTACTATTTTAAAGTAAAGAAAACTATATTATAATTATTAAAGATAATAGATCTTAAATGAAAGAATTATTTTTTTCTATTTGGTTTTAAAACATATAAAATTTATAAGACATTTTTTATAGCTAAACTAGAAACTAAACTACTTCAATATATAGATCTTAATTATAAAATCCCTATCATAGAGGGGAGAAAGCCTAAGTTTAATATAGATTTATAGCTTTAATTTAATAGAAATAAAGCTTTTAACAAATATTTTAATAAAAACTCTAAGAAAAATTATAGTAGAGAATTAATTTCACTAATAAGGATTTCAATTTTATTTATATTAAAAAAGAATAATAAACTATAACTTTATATTAACTATTATATATTTAATAAAATAATAATCAAGAACTAATACTCATGCCTTTAATTAATAAATTATACTAACTTCTTTATAAAGCTAATTATTTTATAGCGCTAAATCTTAAACATATATATAACTGTATTAAAATAAAAACAAGAGAAGAATAGAAAATTACTCTTTAAATATATAGAGGATATTATAAATATTTTATTGTATTTTTGAGTTTTATTCACGTTTTAGCTACTTTTTTAAATAAAATTAATTAAGCTCTTGGAGAATGTATACATAACTTTATAACTATTATAAAATTATAGGAATAATAAAAACGTATTTAGTATAGGAAAACTATAATATAAATTATATAATAATAGAATATAAATATAAATCTATATATTTAAAATATAGAGGCTATATTTAGTAAGAATACATCTTATTAAGATTAAACATAATAATCAGAATAAAAAGTATTATTTAGAATTTATATATAACATAACTTTAAGTCTAGTTTATAATTAGATTTCTATAGTTTTTTAGTAATTAATTTTATATTTATCTTTAAAATACCTTTAGTGTTACGGTCAGCTATCCGACAGTAGGGTCTGCTAACAGAAGCTGGGGATTGATACGTTCTAACAGTACACTGGGTCGTGGTCGTAGGTCGTAGTTCGTAGGCTGTAGTAGATCGGGTCTTCAGAGGCTAAGGTGATCAGTCTTAGACTCAATAAGTGATTCGCAGTGAAGGTAAGCTGAGAGTATCCGTGAGGATGAATACTAAGTTGATTGCTGAAGAGCTATGGAAGTCTGACCATGAGCCAGGCTCAGGGTCATACTATATACAAGTTCTGAACAGTACCCTTTACTCTATCACTGATCCCTCATCAGGTACCAGTGAGCGCTCATTGACTGTTGGTGAGCGCTCAGTAACTCCGACTGAGCGCTCAGTGACCCACACTGCCTGCTCAGTCTTATCTTATCATCACGTGACTTGTATCATAGTTCTTCCGTCTCCGAGTGAGTCCCTGTTGTTCCCGTGATTCTGCAGTACAAATGTCCTGTCCTAGCCGCTCGACGCCCGAGTGGGTCGTTCAGCTGTTATCCTTGTTTACGGGTCGTAACATTTAGCTTATTTTCACTATTAATAACTTATTAAGTTTAAAATTAAATACGTTAGCCTCTAAAGACTAATCTATAATAAAGCTTATAACTTATAACTTAGACTATAACCTTAGTATACTGTTACTATATATTAATCCCTAGCTTCTATGAGCAGACCCTACTATTAGATAGCTGACTGTAACAGTGCGCTTACCGTTGTTGAACATCGCATGCTTCTTATTTTAGTCAAAGTAATACGAGGGGGAAGTTTGAAATGCAAGGTAGTATGGCGGCTTTGTTGCCATCAGCATTTGTCGTGGTGGATGGGAATAGTGTGAAGGAATCGGCAGCGGAAGATGCGCATGGCTTTGACAAATATCCAGCCAACGTGAGCCGTGGAGAAACTCAACAAAGGACTGGGTGCCTGCACCTGCCCAGATTCCACATGCCCGGAGTCCACACTGCTCAGTGACTGTTGGAAGTTATGCGTTTCATTATTCGCCATCCTGAGACCGGAGGGTAAGGAAGTGTCTGGAGCTAAATTCAGGTCTTCCGTTATCATTCAAAGCCACTTGATTGCAAATACCACGTGTTGTTTCTTTCCCGGGCATACCATTTCTTGATCAATTCATTCTCAACCTCATTCCTTTCCATACCCATTTCGACTTGAATTCGGACATGTTTTGAATCGTTGGTCGAAAAGTCCAGTTGTCTTACCCGGAGCAATGGCAAACAACTCCCCAATACGCTAATGAGAACCATTTCTCGTTGATATGCCCGAAGATTACAAGCTAGTTTACCCGCCATAACAGCCCAATTTCTCCTCACAGATCTCGACTCGTCCTCGCCAACCGGCATCACGGACATGGATGGATGCAGAGTGAGGAATGCCAAAGTCGCATCTATGTGAAAGGAGGATAACTCGGGACATGAAGAGTAGTAGAGGTTACACCGTTCAGGATATAAGAAGTAGCATGAGATGTATAAAATCTCAACTCCGCAAGGATAGTGCAGCACTTGACGACAACTAATAATCAATGAGACTGTGGTCCAAAGGGGATAATCAGCAGCTCATGTTTTGGTATAGCTACTACAACAGCGCAATTTACAATAACTAACAAAATATACGAGACCAGCTGCCCATATTCATGCCCTCAAGTGCGCCCATATCTTGCTATTGCTCATAAGACATCCCCGGACAGACAGACTGGAAGCCCGTTAATTATGCCCATCTTCAGGGGATAATTGAGATTCATTGGATTGCCGGTTCTTTGGTTTGAAGATTTAGCCATTTCCGTTCCCACTCGCTTCATCGTGCGCGCTTGGCTGCTGGTGGCACGTAATCCTCATCTTCGTCCTCCTCACTCTTGCGCCTGCGCCTCTTCTTCTGAGTGGTGTCGGGGCCCGAAGTCGAAACGGCAACGTCAGAAGCGCGGTTGCCTTGTGTCTGACGCTCGGCTCGCTGCTTTTCCTCAACTGATTGTAACCAGGCTGCCTTCGTCCATCCAGGCTTCGTCTGGCGGCTGCGCACCATGATCCTGGCCCAGTAATGATTCAGGGCATTCTGGTCCAGATGTTTCTCGAGGATCCATCCGTCGTCGTCGGTCGGCATGTGGCTAGCCGGCATCTCTGGACCTTCGACTTTGTACATCACGACCATGGCGCCCTTGGACACGTTGAAGCCTGCGCGTGCGCTTGTGATCTTGTACGGGGCCTCGGTGGTCTTGGCAGCAGCCAGAGCCGTGGTCCTCTTCTAGGAGACGCTGGCATTAGGCTTGAGGGCTTCGGCGAGGCCGCTGTAGGTTTGGTGCTTGGCAGATGAGGGCCGCGGAGAATCGGGTCTGGGTTGTCCGGAGGATCGCAAGGCTGACATTTCGACCTGGAGAATGCAAGGTTAGAAAGCCTCCCTCGATGCATACACATTGAAGGGATGGCGGAAAGCAGATCGGATTGGGAATTAGATGCAGCTTACAGTGCTTCCAGTTGGAAAGTTGGAGTTGGCGGTGGGTGTGGCTTGGCTACAGCGAAGGAACGAGATTGGTGGTCGAACTCGAGGATGGAGGCGATGTTGAAGTTGGTGAATTCGACGTGAGAGCCGGGTACAAATACATTGGAGATGGAACGGCGGGGTAAGATACGCCTGCCATGGAAGTGATGATGTAACAGGGGGTAGGGGGCGTGTTTGGAAATTTACCAGCATGCAAGGACGCCAGGACCCTTCCTACCCAACTCGTCAGATGGCGAAGGTGACAATGAGAAGACTGGCAACTTGGGGCATGCCAGCAGTTTTTAGCATAATTGATTCTAGAAACTCTTTTGAAATGATTTTCCATGGTGCACACCACTCAGGAGAGGTTTCTACCGTGACTTGACATTCCATAACACCAACACTATGGCTTCTCCCATCGTGCATCTTGCATCTCTCCAACTCATGCCTGTCGCTCCAATCGTCTGCCTCAAAAAGTCTGCAAACGGGCACACGGTCTTTGAGGTGTTGCAAAAGCTACGATGCGAGGCTGAGCTCGTTCTCAAGCCATCCTTCTGGTCACAGCTGCTCTGTATGGCTCTGCCCTCCACTCAGAAACGTAGTATTCCATTTTGCGTCATCGGCGGCGAGGAGACTGAGGATCCCACGGCTTGGATGGTGACTCTTGAATTTTTGCCCGCTTTTCTCATTGTTGCCGGTGTCAATAAAGCTGGCGAGAAGATTAAATTCCAATATGAAGGTCACTCCACAAGAGACTGAGGATTGTGATTCGTCTGATGACCCTTACGTGGTGAGCCAATACATCGTTATCCATGATTATAAGACGACTCCGGTGAAGACCATGTTAGTGTTGGGGGTGGCTTTGCTCCTATCTATGGCAAGGATGGCAATGATGTGAATGGTAAGAGAGAAACAGAGCATTCATTTTAACCCCTCTCAGCCTCAGGCTTCATGAGAGAAATCCCCAAGGCAACGATGCAGCTTAAATCTCAGTGTGAAGAGTTCTTTGATGATGGCTCTCATGTTGTCAGTGAATGGCTAAATTCTCTTTGATCGCATTCAGAGTCCTCGGCTGCTTCTTCTTGCCCTCCCTCTCCCTTATTGTTTCTCTTTGTTCTCCCCTTGTGCTTGTCTTTCTTGTTTCTTTTTCTTTGCCTTTTATTATAAATTACTCGGGAATCATTTACATCGAAACAACGTTCTATCCTTTAAGCCCCTGGTCTTCTTTTTTAGCGACTTGAATTTGTAGGTGAATAGCGTTTTCTGGGCTGCATATTCGCGCAAGTTGGTTTTGTCGAACAGGTTTAGTGTACTGCTGAAAAGAACTTTTCGAAGAGACTCATGCTCTCTACGAAGACCTTTGGCTTCTTTCTCATCAATTTCCTGACCTCAGAACTTCCAGCAGCTGACAAGACGACCGACATTTCCTGAAGGTCTGTCGAATCACCTTCGCACGAACGGCAATACGTCAACGACTTTGGTCAGAACCTTTGCAAGCCTTTTAAAAGGGAAGACATGAGGAAGCGGATCGGATTGAGAAGGCCGGCTAGCATGACCACAGACTGTCTTGCGGGATCAATGATTGAAGCAATGAAACGACGAGAAGTGCAAAAAGCTGCGAGAGCCGTGATATACGAATTTGCCTGTGGTTCAGATGAGCAAGTGCGCCGGTGCAAAAAGGGACCGTCAGGCCAGAGGACTTCTGAACGCCTTCATTTCGGCCAGAGTCCCCTGTGAAGTGTTAGTCACTTGACGCTGATGGTCGCCGTCTTGCTTCAGGGGACACACAGTGGGGTAGCTGCGCTGCTTGTCCAAACGCTTGCCAGCGGACACGGCGGCATCGAGTAGCTTTCCACTTTCCTCTGATTCGATGGTTCTGTCCCGCGACCGTAGCTGGGATGGTTGCTATTGCTGTGGAAGAGTGATTGAGTAGGTCCAGCTTTGGCACCTTGGGCCGGTGTCGGAGAACACAGTTTGAGGCACGGCACCACCAACCACGTGCTGTGGATTCTCCCTCCCTGCCTTGAGTCATGCACTCGACGACAGGTTTCGCATTTTGGCGGAGGCGCCTTTTAGACTCCCATGTTATTCATCTGTCTTCCTTTTGAACGAGCACTTCTTTGGGAGGCGCGCTGCAGAAAGCGTCGGCTTTTCGGTAGCAGAAGCTAAGCCAGCCGCCATGTGGTCTGGTCTGAGCAGCAGCAGCAGCAGATCGCCGGTGTTCATATTACCTTTACGAGGTCGGTAGCGGACGCCTCAATGCTTTATTCATCCGGAAGCAGAGCGGAAACCTCGACTCCCCTGCGCTTGAGGTACAGTTGCCTTCTTCTGTCCTGAGCAAGCCTGGGCTCTGCCGGCGGCCGCAGTCTCGGAGGGCTCCGGCGGTGTAACATCTTTTCACCATCTCAGAACACGATTCTGCTTTGAAAGGCTGTCGGAACAGCTAGTCATCTGCTCTCTGCCATGTCGACAAGGGAACACAGTTGACACAGACATTTGAGAACCATACCCACCTCTCTCGGATTTATTGAATACCCATTTGTGCCGTTTAATCTATGTGGGGGGCCTGCATAGCAGCGACAAGCAATGACAGCACAATGGACGGGTTCTCTCTGATGCGTGGTGGCCTCGAAATGGCCCTGCGTTGCGCTATATCTAACCTGTGCACTTGAACTGCAATTCAAACGAATCCCGTGGCAGATGTTGACGTTCCGGGAGCTTGGAATCTGCCGAAGAACAGTGAGACGCCTTTCGGTCGTTTGGTGCAATGGCCGGCGTTGCAGTCGTTGGGGCCTCTTTAGACTTGCCGGGACGCTGATCGGGAAGGTCCCCGCATACTGGTTTTGTTGGGGGTATGCGCCTTCCCGGTGTTCTTCGGCAGGCCCCGCCGACCTGCTCCTTTCAGTTTACCTTGCCTTACAGAGTAGTCAGGGAAGGTATGCTCCTTCCAAGTGGAGCTGACGCGATTCTTCCGGGGGTAGGTGGCAGGAACATGTTCCCATAGAATCGACTCACTACCTTTTAGGTAGTGAAAGACCCGCTGACAGTCAGATGCCTGCTTCGATCACTGGCGGAAATGGATGGTACTGGCATGCCACATTGATAACTTCATCCCAACAACAACGCACCCATCCGAATCAACACCCCGCCGCCATGAGATCACCACTCATTTCCGCGCTGGACCGTTTGAACACAATCGAGACCGGCGGCCCGTCTGACGTCCTCTTTCAATCTTGGTCGCTACTGCGGACCACCTTTGTCGCTAACTGCAACAGAGATGCCTGGGATTTCGAACTATGGGCATTCCTCAACGTGCACCGGCTAATCCTACGCCTTGTCGCCGACGGACTATACCTCAAGAAGGCTGCAGGCTTTGACAAGGAGGCCGTCAGACACTGGTCCGCCGTCGCCCACCTTCATGATGCGTCGGTACCCATCTTAGTGATGCTGTTCGGAGCCGACATCCCGGCGTCGCGCCAATGCGCCGAGGCAACGACGAACCTCCTGAAGGCCCGCCCTGACATTAACTTAGCACACATCTGCCATCGATACATGGAGAAGGCTGCTGGAGGTCGTTGCCGGTCATCCGTCAAAGTGTTCCGCGCTGCGATTGATTCCTGTTCGTCAACGCACTCTTCCGTCCGCTTATTCTCTTGACGTCGCTGGGGCCAGCCGCTGACTCCTTCGTCTTTTTCACCAGATAGCCCACGCATGTGGCCAAGACATCGAGGCGCAAGATCTGAGGCGGCAACAACGGCTGTCAACAGACACGAGTCAGGATCCATTCCGCCTTCTCTCGAACCTGCACATCAATTCAAGAACGCCCACAGCTCCTCACAGTCACCGCTCATCTGCGAGCACATGCCCATCATGTTTCGTTCCAATCATGATGTATCCCCGCCTGAGACGGGCCGCCTGCATGAGCACCCAACTGCCAAGCTAGAGCCATTTGCGTCGCACCGAGGCTCCGAGTCGGCATCAATATTGTCATTGCCATCTTCGGTCAACCAACCTTCCATGCAGTTCGACTTCACAGCGTCGCCTAGTCTACGTCCTCGAATCACAGGTCGTGGGCTGAAACGCAACTTGGACGACTTATCTCCAGAAAAGGCACAGAAGCAGCAAAAGACACCGAGGTACAGGCTGTCCCTATCTAGCATACTCGGCAGCATGAATAGACTCGGCCCAGAAACATGGATCGACGACGTCATCATGTTTGTCTTTGGCTGCCGGCTTGTGAGCGACAACGTCGGTTTCATTGACAGCCTGACCATCTCGAGTTTAACGAGGACGAACCGTGCGCGGCTCAACCTGCAACAGGCCATGCGCAAAGACACAGTCCTCATGTTCTACAACCAGAACAACCATCACTGGATTCTCTTTGTGTACACGCGCCGAGATAGCACGCTGCGCGAATACAACTCCTTGCCATCGGCCTCTCCACACTCTTGCACGGGGAATGAGGAGGTCCCTAACTTCTTGCGGTGGGCCACCAACGATCGAAACCTGCGCATCCGTTTCCAAAAGCCAAAGGTGAGTTTGTTGGGACATGGCTCGAAACCACTCCGTTATTCCTGAAGCTGACTTACTACCAGTGTGCTGAACAACCGAACGATTTCGACTGCGGTATCTACGTCTTGGTGTTTGCCGACTGTATTGCCAAGGGCGCCAAGCTACCAACCGCGGTCGACGGCCCCTCCTACCGCAAATACCTCCAATCATCCCTCTTTTTGTCGGTGCACGCTGCCCTGCGCCTGGATGAATTGGTTGCCGTAGGCAAATACATCCCGCATACGACAAGCGAGCGGGCTGCACAACTCAAAGACCTGGCAAAAAGGCGCAGACTTTTGATGGAGTTAGGCAAAGACTACAAGAAAACTTCAGATACCTCATCCCAAACGCATGTGCAACTACTTTGGCGTCGAGACCGGCATCACACACACCAGTCCATCCTGGCAGGCTTGATCCATTGTATTCGCAACACGCACCAAGCTGCACTTGACGCGGCGCTCGCCTCTAAATCCAATGTCGAGAGCGATGCCGATACAGGCGTCCGAGGCGGAAGGATGGATGGACCGAGGACCATGTGCAGCAATGCAACGCTCACCATCAAGAAACACCCAATCGAAGGATTTCTCGGGGCTCTGTCGCAGGAGACGTGTCGACAGACGACTAGAAATTAGTACCTCGAGTGTTGTCTGTGTATACTTGTTCTACGATTCGCGGCGCACAAGTTTCGGGAAAACGAGCGTCACCGGCAAGGAGCACAACATGAAGAATTAACAAAGCTTACCACGCTTCTCTCCCTCGCACAACTCTGACGGTCAGCATGCGAATACTCTCCTGGTGTTTTGGGATGGTGCATGATCTATTATCGACATGGCTTTTTCAGAGCACGAGGCAACAGTACAACTACTCGCAGGAGCTTTGAAACTGGGCATGGCCTGAAGAAAGGGGTGCCTGTAAGGTGCTACTCTGGTTTGCGGTATTTTAGATGTTCTTCTACTGTAACTAACGATACACAATGCATTCTATGTGAGGGTTGATCTGTGGTACCTGTGAGCACCACCTCGTGTCTAACAGATGCCAGATTCCCTGCACGTTGAAGTGATCAATAACACTACTTCAGAATTCTTTTCAATTTTCGGGGCATCCATAATGTAGGGGATTGAACGTCTCTGGGCCCAGTTTTGTGTTTCTGCAGCAAGTTCGGCGCAGTTCCAGCATCAACTGCAAGATCATCTACCTGCACATTCGGGCCGACAGCCGGAAATCTTAGCCAAGCCACACGTGAAGTCCTGCCTCGTCCTTCCCCTCAAACACAAAGTCTCGAGCCCGAGTCACTTCTAAGCTGTCATCGGCTTGCCAAGTGGGCATATTGGGTACCCCGGTTCCCGTCAGAAGTTTTTCGCCGGCCGCATGAGAAAGGCTCCGCCACAAAGTCGTCTGTTAGTTGGTTCCAAATCAAAAGAAGCATCGTGTGCCTCGAATTCGTTTACCTTGAGCTCGTTCTTGGGCCATCCTTTTGTCTAGCTCAGGTCTCCGTCGACCAGCCGAGTCACCTTCCACAGGCCATTTCCTTCGCAACAGGAAAATGGCCTACAAGAGGATGTTCTCCATGATTTTCTCGGCTCGCGCTATTGACTGGAGCGGACACTGACTGGCTGAGATTTCGCTAGAAGGCTGCACGGTCTCATCCCCGGCACTTTAGGCCTCAGTGGTTTCCACTCAAGGCAACGAGTTCCTCGCAAGGACGTCCATTCTGCTTGGACTGTTTCAATGAATCCCCATCCTGTCCGATGCTCGGGACTACAGGGCTCTCTGAGGTGGCAATTCTGTTCTAAACGGGCAAGCGAATTGAATTTCGTCGTGGTCATTGCGTGTACTTCGTCGTTTATTGCGATCGCTCCGAGGGCTCTTGCTGTGGTGGAAGCCACCTACTCTGTCTTTGGCGGGATCATATCAACATAGCTATTTCCCCAAAGTAGAAGACGTCATCTTTGTGGAGTTGACCAAAGCCTCAAGCCGTGGACACCTGTAGCATCAGAGGTCATCCAGCGCTTCGAGGCATTTCGACCTCATTCTAATGCAAGGACGAACGGAACGGGCTTGGCGACGAACGAGCGGCGTCTCGAGGGAAAACTAGCGGAGCAAGTAGACAATGGCTTGGAAAGAGAGGCGGACAAGCCGGGATGAGCATCGTGTTTGGTGGTTACTAGAAGAGAGTTTCACGCAAGCCACGGCACCGGTCCTCTGTGAGTAGAGAACGGTCTTGGTGCGCGTTCCGAGCCGACTGAAACGAGGGCCCCCGTGACCTCAAACCGAAGGAGTTCTCTATATTGCTGCACCATGACCGAAAGCTTCAACACTTAGCACCGGGATGGTAAGACATGTTCCGCATAGGAGACGGTGGCAATGCCTGGGGACGAGCAAGACGCTGGTGGTCATGTCGGTCTTCTTGCAGACGCGAGAGGATGACCACGAGGTCGGAGGGTCCAGAGTAACCGTCCCAGTACGCGGAATGCATGAGACCACAGGCGCGTCTCTCCAACGCCTGCATCAAACCCTGCAGGCCGAAAAATCACCATGGTGACTGGCCGATGATGCAGACCACGGAGCAAGGAAGGGGAGGGGGCAGATTCGCAGGGCCTCCGACGGCGCCATGGCTCAAAGGGGAAAGACGTCAAGTGAGAGACGGGAGGCAGTGGCATCACATTTCGGCTTCAAATGACGTTCAATGGATATGAACAGGGATCTCATGGTTCTCATGGCTAGTCACGATGTCTTCCCAGTCGACCACGCTCGGCCCGTCCACGGCATTAATACTTCTTTCGGCGTGTTCTATGACCACGAAGTCCAAACCAATTCTGAGCCTGTGTCTTGGTAGGCGGCAAGCGGCGGGATGCTCTCATGTCACGGGTGGATAAATAAAGAAATTCAGGCCTGTTCAAGAGCAAGAAATGGCCATGATGTCTCATTTCCCAAAGTGACAGCGCAAACGGTGTTTCAGCCAGTGCTCCAGCCACAGATATTTCGCAAGAATAGCCCAACTGTTCTATTGGTAGAACTTCTCGTGCTATGGCGACTACCATTGGAGGCGAGAGGGTGGGATTGGGGCATGATTGGAATCGCCTGAAGTCAAGTCATGAACGACAATCTTAGGTCAAGCCCATGCCATGCCGCCTTCGTCATTCGGGAGCAACTTGTCCGCCATTTGTGTTGCTCTCAAGCCCAACCGGACATTCGTGGGTCTCGTGTCCTGAATATGGTCACGGTTGCTCGTCTTTCTGCTCGGCATGAAGAAGGAGGAAGCCTTCGGCATCTCAATGCACCGCTGGTCGTGTGTGGGACCTTTACGTAGACCAAGCCCTTGTTTCAAGGCTCCGGCCGGTTACCCTGGCACGTCGCAGCCCATTCTTCCTGCCTCTGACGACGTTGTAATCTTTTCAAAGAGGCCGGGAGGCGACAAAATGTCTCTAGCATCTGCGGCGAGAAAGCTCCAATGGAAGCAGCATTGGACTCCATTGACGAGACGGAACTCGTCGAGGTTTGGAACCAGACACTTCACAAGCGCTCGCCACGTGAAGAGTCCCGGAAGCATCACTGTACTTCTTCAATTCTTCTCGGGGATTCTGTCCGCCCCACAAGGTTAGTGTCGAAATTTTTCGGTGCGGCGGTGCGTCTTGCAAGTGCCCCAAGGCGATCTCCATGATGGCGGACCCAGACCATGTGCGCCTCGGCTGCGCCGGCCTCAGTTGTCGAGCTGACATAGAGGCAAGTCCGTGCAATGGCAATAATTGCGGCAGCAGAAGTGGCAGCGGGATGGACCATTTCTAGCTATCGTTGCTGCTGGATGCCGAGACTGGAACGGATGAGCCTCCAGCTTTCCACAGACAACGGCTGCTAGGTATCAAGTCGAGCAAGCTCAACTGCTTGGCGCAAGTACTCGGGGCTTGGAGTCTCTACACTAGCAACGCGAATCTTGGGACTATGGTGCTCTGTTGACGTCTAGGAGCCACGCCTGGTCACCGGAGCCGGCGGCGGATGCGCTGCTGACACTGATCTTGCGGGGGACAAGGAAGAAGCGCAGTTCGCTCTGCAGATTGCGGGTTCCAAAGATCTCCGAGCGAGCGATGGATCAAGGGCTGCTTCGACGGTTTTGCAGAATTCTAGCGCACCCAACACGTGCGCGAGGACTCGTCCATCAAGATTCAAGTTGCCGACGCTATCGTATCAGAAGAGATAATGCCGCAGATATAGCCGCCTGACAAGAAGACGGCATGCTGGGTCGTCCTCCGGGGCAGGACGATCGCCGTACTCCGGTATATGGTCACCTTCCATACTCAGCAAGTTTGTTCGCCTGCGCTTGCGAGTGGTGTAGCGCCCTTTCTCCTCGCTCCCATACCTGACAATCTTGCGTAATGTGCTTTCTCGTTGCTGCCTCCAGAGGCGGTGGCAATACATGCTCGTGTCTCTATGGTCGCTATTGGTATCCGGCTTGCGAAGGGCTGGGGCTCTAAGAAGACGCTTTCGGGGAAAGCATATCGGGCTCGTATGCGATCGGAATCAGGTTTGGCATGGACTCGAGGCAGATGGCCAAGGGATTTGTTGAGGATATGGAAGTTCCCTAAGGAAGAAACGAGAGACTTGAAGGGTGCAGGACGCAAGTCTGCGCCAGTCAGACTCTGACAATATCATGGCATGGGCAAATGTGACTGCTCACCTGGTGTCTCGATGCGCTCGCAGGGTCTTGTACGATGCTGCTGCTACGCCACGGCCGTGAGCATGGCAGTGGTGTATGAGGCGTGGAGACACACAGTCTTCGCGCAAGACCGGAGACGGATCCTATGAAGGGATGATGGTATGTGGTGGCGGGCCCGGCATAATGGCTTCAGACGGTTGCTTGGGCTATCGCGGGCATCAGGCACCTTCGAGTAGGCTGCAAGAGACCTGGCGAATCTTGTGAAAGGGCTTCGGGCGCAGTGGGGGCGACGATCGGACTCGGAGGCGAATTTCGATTCTTGTTGACGCGAAGGGTAGAATATCTGAGAAGCATCCGACGACGGGTCAGCTTGTGTTGCAACGCGAAGTTCTAATCAGTTGTTAGAGGGAAGTGGGAAGCGTACCTGTCGTGTCGGCCTGGAGGGGACGCAGCCGTCGGGAAGCAGGGACTTTGGCGGTCTCCTTCGCAGCAACTGCAGGTCTCTCGGCCAGAGTGTTGGCTGATTATTCGCATTCGCTGGCAGAGCCGACCGGAAGATGGAGCACGTGGGACGGATCATTGCTTGCATCCACCTCCGTGGCCCTGCTGATTGTGGAATCCAAGCCAGAACGTGGGCCCTGGCGTCGCAGTGCCCCGCGGTGAGGGGTTGGAAGAGGATAGAGGCTGCGGCTGAGAGTTTGAACGGAAGTTGTGTGCACTTGGACTTGTGCGTGCGGTAGACGAAGGAAAGGAGGCGGCTTGTGGATGTCAGTCGGTTTGCAGCGGTTGGTGACGAGGTTTGGGAAGTGCACCATGCCGTCACATTCGGATGCTGACGTCTGGCATACCGAGTAGGCCAGATACTTGTGCATGGCAATTGTGCATGGAAATTGTGCTTGCGCAGATGGTGGCCCAGGCACTTGTGCAGATGTGGAACCCAAACAGCTTCAGTGCAGAGCTACCGATTTTAGCGCTAGAATCGGGAGGTACCCTCTGTAAATACAGCGATAGTGCCGTCCATGGGTATCTTCCGGTCGCACCGCTGCAAATCGGGACGTACCTAGCCGCTACCTCACTAGTGCCTCTGAGAGGCAGGGCACACTGTGCGTTCATCATCCAAGCGGGAGTTCAGGGGAGAATAAAACGCGACGCGGCGCATCGTCACACCCTGCTCGACATGCATGCTCAGCCGGCGAGAATGCTGGACGACTTCCCTCCGCACATCCTAAGAAGGCGGTGCGATTGCCTTACTCTGTGTGACCCTTATGTTTGTCAACTTCTAACAATCACATTGCATTCAACGGGTGGGAGTTTGCGCCTTTGCTTCCTGGTGCGGACGAAGTAGCCGTGTTTGCCTGCAGAGCCCGCGTGGTGCTTCGCTGAATTGGGAGGCGTTCTTGTCGCGTGCTGAAGAACGGCGCAGGTGCTCTTGAACGGCAATTAATGCAGACATTGCTTGTTGTATTCGCTTGAGTAATCGGTTTTTCTGGTGGGCGAAGATGCGGCGTCGCAGCCTCGAACGACAAACGGTACCCGAGGAGGGTGCCATTGTCGATTTACAGCAATCAATAGCCTCGACTTGGTGGGGCGACGTGCATCACATGCCCGTGGAGCAAACACAGGCAAGCGGATTCAGCACCGGGGAACAGAAGCCATCCTTTCGTCAGCTGGCGGCAGAGAAACACACAAGCAAACACTGGGAACGGCACAGGCTTGCTCAACAGGGATTTCGGTGCGATACGTCCCAAACAGCAAGCTCGTCCGCCGGAGAAGGGCCTGTCGGTGGCTTGCTGCAATTAGAACCCTTGCGTGGTGATTCCTGGTGTCCCGTGTGCCGCCCTGCGTGTCCTCTTCCTTTTGCCATCCAATGAGTCGGCGAATAGTCTTTCGTTGGTGGCCCGGGGGAGGTCAGTGTTGGAAGCAGAGCTAGCTGGTGGGACACGCAGCTGATGCGGGGATCGAGGTTCGCCATGGCGCCAAACATGTAAGATGATTGGTTGCCGCAGTCGTTTCGCTGGGATGTGCCCTTCTTTCGCGTGGCCGCTAGATGCTTGATGAAGTTGAATGGGGATGGAGAGACAAAGTAACAAGCGAGAATGGGATCGCCCTTCTGTCCCGTGCCGCGACTTGTCATCTGCCGGATTGGCAGCAGTCCGAGGCACACAGCTGCTGCCCTGTAGTGTAGTCGGGGGGCTGGTGGTGGATATCTCCCGATTGAGCGCCTGGAAATCGGGAGGTACCCTTTGTAGCTACAGTGATGTGGGCCTGACAATGACTCCATCATGCTGGCGAACCCATGCGACTCAAATGTCGCCCTTCCAGCCAGATCATTTCCCGCTCCAGGTACCTCAATCCGAAAGCGCTCCCAGACTCGCTTGGCAAGGCCAACGACACATTCTGCCCTTCGGTAAAGCCTTCCTTCCACTGGTTCCGCCTCTGATGCCGATGTGTCCGACTTGTTGGGCCAAGCTGCCCGCGTTTGCCACTTTCGAACGCAGTGCGGTGCGGCGCGATGCGTAGCAAATCGGGGAGGTTGTTAGGCATGCAGCTCGAGGCGCAAGGTTGAGCACCACAGTGATAATCATTGCATCGCGAAGTGTCGCGGGCGGAGGATGGGGAATTGACGAGAGGTATCGCTAGATCGTTGCGGGGTGGCACCATTCATTGCTGAGTTGACACCAATGGACCAGAGGTGTTCTGTGCCTGGTATATGCTGCCTCGGACAATGTACCTGGTTGGCTAGCCCCACTGAGCAAGAAATGTACAAAAAGCCCGTACCAAGGTACCTACCGATTTTTGGCTGTGGAATCGGTAGGTACCTTGGCCTTCAAGGCACCGGGGAGGTGGCCAAGCGAGCAACCTTAACTGACCGGGACCAACCTCTCCCCTGCGCTGCCACTGCAAGCCCCTCTCCCTGAAGGCGAGATCAACCTCGCGAGCGCTGCCACCTCCGCGCACCCTGAACCCACCAGCCTCACCTTCGACCTCTCCCACATCGATCTCTCCCACATCGATCTCTCCCACATCGATCTCTCCCACATCGATCTCTCCCACATCGATCTCTCCCACATCGACCTCAACCTCGACCTAGGTACTCGACGTCCCTCTGACGTTGTGCGGTGTCACCAACGGAGCGATGCACCTTACAACTCTCGAAAGCAACACAGGAATCGGCGCGTTCAAGTCGCCTCAGAGAACCTCATTCGAGGCTTATCGTCATTCGCGTGGGGGATTACTGCGGCCGAAGGTCCAATTCGCTTCTCTTGCCACCTCATGGTGTGTTCCAGAAACCAGATCTGGGACCAGCAAACGGAGAGATCTCAGCGAACAGTATCTCAGCCAGCGAGTCAATTGCTGCGTGATTGTCACTGGATTCAAGCCGTCGCCATACATGCTACATCCCTTTGCCTCTTGTTCTGCGTGTCTCAACAGGAAACCGAAGAACATTCTTGATTCCCAACCAAGCCCATCAGCACTGGCACCGAACAACGCCACAAAACCCGACGCTGCCAGGCTCTTGACACCCGCCACTCCCTGCCATTTTGGCGATGCATCGGAGATCAAACAAGCCAGCTCCTATGAACTTGGTGTGCGAATGGACCAGGAAAATCCGAATTGACATGCGACTGCCTTTTGCCACGTCTTGGGAGCCCTTTCAAGAACAGATTGCTGGGTTGGGAGCGACGTGATCTCGCATCAACCCCTTCGTAATGCAGTTTCAGTTCTCCCCCGCTATAAGCGCTAGAGCCACAGGGCCTACACCGCTGAAACCCTCGCAAATACAACAACCTTAATGTCCGAAGCAGCATCGCCAACAGCTGCCCGCCCGCCGTTGCTGGTCTGCGCATCTACCAAATCTACTTTACACCCTCCACTCTCTTTTCCACCACGATCTTGGCTTCGGAATATTCTGGGGCAGTATCTCGCTACCTTTGAAGGTAGACACTCAAATTCGCCTGTGGTCTCTCGTTTTGTACCTCCCCTTTGAACATTCCCATGCTGCACAGGGCCCCAGCACAACGAACTCGGCCATCCAACTTGTCAGCACCAAAGCCAAAGCTATCCCAGAGAAATTTGCTCGTACGCTTTTCAGTCCATTCCTGATCCATGAATGCTTGTTGATAGTCAAATAAGCCTTGGAGAAGGTCTCGGCAGGCTATTCACTGTCCGGTCCGCTCTGCATATCCCTCCTCTTCCATCGCAACCATGGAGCCGGCACCATTGCCATCAATGGTCTGCCTTCTACCCTTACCCTAGCATGACTCATTGTTTCCCCTGCTCAGGTCCATCTTTGAGCAACATTCATGCTCGCTTCCGTCACAGATGCAGCATGAACACCGACGCTGCCCTTCACACAAACGGAATCCTGAGCGAGCTTGATGCGGCGCAACAGGAGTGGCGTTCCGAGTGTCTGGAACCAAGATGGGTACGACAACTCTGAATGACCCAAGATGCTGTGGACGATCAGGGATAGTCTCGGAGGCTTAGCAGGCATGGTACGCCGTTTGGATGGAGAAGTTGAACGAGAGACGCTATTTACCTGCTATGAGCTCAACGAAATGTGCCCCGGGAGTAATTGGGCGACCACAAAGGCAAGACGTGGACAATAAACAAAAAGAACGCAGCAGAGAAGTCAGTGCGCGCTCTGAAATCGGCCAGATCATTGCATTTGTTGCACATCAAACTTGTCCTTCAGAGCTGCTTGGGCCGTCGACTTGATGATAATATCTACATACTTCTGCCGTCCAACACAAAATAACATGCCGGATGCGCCTTTCATGCGCCGTTTCATTAACCATGCATATGCTGAGCACCCATAATAACTAAATACCAAACTTTGAAGCATTCTCACGGCACTTGGCCAATAACTCCACACGAGCACGTATAGCTCCAGCGAGTCCTTCGAGTCCGGTGACAATCTTCTCGAGTTGCACCCGAGTCCCCTCGACCCTCTCCGCTGTTAGCGACAGCTGGCCTACACTGACCAGGCCAAACTCCAAGCGCGACGTCTTCTCGACTCTCTTCAAGCGCTTTTCGGTGTCATTTTCATGCGCTTGTGTCTTTCTCAACAGGGCAATCATCATGACTGTACCGGACAAGATTGTGTTATATAATGTCTTTGAGTCCGACACGTGTCGCTCGAGAAGTCCCACGCGTGAGGAGTGCTACTCCCTCAGTTTGGTGGCCAAGACGACTGGGTCTAGTTCTCCGGTGCTCATGTCTCCGCCAATCCAGACATCGTTCGTGAGCTTCATACTGTTTTCCCACGGGGCATGAGGGTCCCACGAGAGTAGGGAATCCCAGCCCTCTGTGCTCCCGCCCAAGCAGGCAGCAAGAATCTGACGCCATAGCCCAACATGGAGGATTGTTGGGAGAGGCCTCTTCAGGACCGCTGAGATAGCAAACAGTATTGTGTGTATGCCTGAGTCGGCAGCATTCTGCTGCTGTGTGCATGCGCATTGCTGGATTTGTAGACCTGGTATTAAGCTGGGTAGATAAACGGCGAAGAAGGCGTCCACAATCTTCTGGGTTTGCTCTGTATGCCCGGTTGATGCCATTGAATCGAAAATGTCGACGGTCGTGGCGTCGTCTAAAGCCCGGTCAACTGCGCAGAGAACCCAGTGGTTTCCGTCGAGGGGGATAGGTAGAAGTAGGATGTCGGCGTCACCGATGGTCTCGACGACGTGTGCCTTCGGCTGGTAGTCCTCTTCAACGACCTTGGCCGTTTCCTTGCTGTCCAGATTGGTGAATCGCGGACCCAGACCGTCGCAAATCCTTCCCAGCGAAGCATTGATCCACACAGCTTCGACTGCGGCTGTCGTGTCCAGCAAAGCTTCAATGCCTGAACCCGCCATGATCGAATTTCCGCCGCGACGTCCATCCGCACACATCTCCATGAGCATAGTCATGTCGCCACGACTGCAGGTGTTGACGATGTCAGCTTTGGTGCTGAAGGTGAAGGAGTTGTCAGCTCTCAAATGGAGGAAAAGAGGAAGGCGAGCGACTAAGGCGTCTTCTTGGTAGTTTTGGATGAAGATGCCGTTGGAAATTCGCTTTTCAGCCAAAATGTTGGGGCCGGCCTCTTCACTAACGTCTCCTTCCGAACGAGAAGCGTGAAGAACGTCGTCGCCACCGAGACTGTCGTTGAGACCAACAGAGTCGTCACCGCCGTCGTCTTCAATGAAAAAGTCGTTTCCACCGTAGGCCGGAGCAAATTCGTCGCCTTGGTTGTAGTCGTACCTGGAGCTGCCGCCACTAGTGTCCGCGTCGCTTTCTTCTCCGTCAAGACTGTGCCTGGAAAGGCTTGTGATTGGGTCGCCTCTGCCCACTTCTGTTGAGTCGAAGTCATCTGTTGGAGAAGAGGTACCTGCGGTGTCCTTGTCCAAGTTCCCGTTGCTGCCTTTTGTGGGCGAGGTGATCTCTGTAGTCTGGCCCTCGGCTGACGACTTGTCTGGAGATTGGGTAGTAGTCTCGTCGTCAGGTTCAAGGCCCGTCTCGCTGGTCTTATCTTCCTCTTCCTCTTCGTCGTCTGAGCAAGATTCTTGAGTGGCTCTCGTGACACGCTGTGCCTCCAGACGTTGAATGGAGGTCTTGATATCGCTCAGTGTGATACCAATCCCTCTTCGTCCTGGGCGGCGTTCCGACCGTCGGACCTTGGCACAGTCGAGCAGCAGCACAAGACACTGGTCCCAATCGGAGGAGAGATCGACGAGAGGCTGCAACTGTCGGAAGAAGGTACCGCCCTGTTTCTGAAGGTCGTAGGCTATGGAGAATAAGAAGCGCTTCGGATCAATATCCCACACGGAGGCAGCTTTCCTGAGCTTGGGTATGCTGACGTCTCCTACGGGAAGAGACAAGAGGTCGTTGGGTAGGGCATTGACGACGAGCTTCAGGACATGTTCTGGTAATCTGGCTCGAACATCTACTGGATTGATGCAGTATGGCTCTCGGGCGCAGGCTTCTTCCAGTTGCCGAAGTCGCTCGTAGACCTGATCACGAGCGGTGAGTATGCTGCCGACGAAGCGGTTGAACTTGGCTTCTAACGGTGCAGGTGCAATGCTGAGAGGAGGTCCTTTGGGGTGGGACAGTACCGCCATGTAATGTAGAGGATATGGGCAATCCCGGCCATGCGGGGTCGAATGTCTCAATAGGGAGAAGAGGATGGAGTGAGGTGATAAACGAAGGAGAAAAATCGGTGGAACCAGCAGGTAAATGAAGCGACTAACCTTTCTGTTGGTAACGGAGGGTTGGTGGTGGCGGCGATAGGAGGTTGTTCGGTAGAAGTAGAAGTTCGACGGATGTGCCAGCACACGCACGAAGTGGATGTTGGAAGGGACTCAGGTGGTCTGGCAGGCACCTACCTACCTATCTACATACCTGAGGTACGTTAGGTAAGGAAGAGGATGTGCGGGAAGGAGCGACCTCAGTTCGGGCGGCGATTGGAGACATGGAACTCTGAGCCCTGTGGTTGTCAGGTAGGTTAGGTAGTCGCACCCCTAAAAATTTGATGCTCAGCGACTTCGCGGTGTGGAATCGGCAGGTACTCACTTCTTTCCAGCGAGTCCGCCCTTATGTCGTATTACAAACACGTGAACTCACACATTTACAACGACAAGCACACTACTGTAGCCTCTTCAAAATCATGCAAACCCTGATCAGCCAGATCCAACGCCTTCCTGCACCATGGGTATCAAAGGCAAAGGCCACTTGCCTCGGACGTTTGCATCATAGTCAATTCCGCTGCTTCCTCCTCGGGGCACCAAGCGACGGCAACTGTCCCCGAAGAACCTGTCAAGTTGTCGGCGAATTTGCCCTGCATATTCTCGCCAACGTCCAGCGAAGCTTGCCGGCACCTTGACCTACCTACGAGTATCCACGTTCCACTGGTGAGGGTTCCCATGTTTTGCTCTCGAGTACGAAGATGAAGCAACACTAGGCGATCTGGTTTGCTACGACTTGAAATCCGAGACTACCCACACGTGGACCACTTTGTCGCCTACCAGCGAGTCCATCAGCACTGGTTTTACCTGCACAAAAGCCGGAATCGACACAACGTTGAGGAGAGGGATGGCTGGTGCATTGTCAACGACGGACCTGAAAGCGTCCCTGATGCCTTGCTGTGTCACGAATGCAGTTGATCAATCCCTACGATGACATGGAATCACGGTTGCAAATGTGTTCTTGTCGGTACTCGAGACCTTTATTTTATATTCCTGTCAGGCCTCATCATTCACGTGAACATCTGGCTCTATCTACAGCAGGATACTCTGCTGGCTGCTTCTGCATCAGTTTCAGGTATTTGGCACGTATTCCAGTGACATGAGAGACTTCTGCCTCCATTGGAGGCTTGTCAAACGCCACCGGGCTACTTACCATCACCATAAGAGGGTAGAAGAAAACCCCGCACAGAAAGCCTGCACGGGAATGCACAATCGGCCACGAAACAGGGTGGACGAAGACAGAGGAACAGTAAATAGTTCTGATGGACTGCTGCCTCGGATGATCTGCTTTTTGAGGATACTCCCGGCGCTCATGGCACCTCTCGCCTGGCCGGGACTCTGGTGAAAGACTTGCGGAGTTCGCACCCAACTTCCGAATAGTTCACACACATGACAAGCTACTCAGTTGACACATTAAGCTCGCCCTACAACCTGCCACTCTAACAGGGGGTTAACAAGCTCTGCATGCTGCGCGAATCCCTCTCAATGGCTTCTGGTGAATCTCAAGACTCCTGCATTCGCACCCGCAAAAGCGGATTATCTGGCCCCGTTACAGGACCACAAGCATCTCGATCGTGTTGCAATTCCGAACTATGACCGTTTACCTCAATCTTTGTACCACCAGCATCAGCGTGCAGTTCGGAGTGGGCCTTTTCTAAGGCTCTGTATCCCCTGACGACGGAGACTAGAATGATCATCAAGAAGCCGGAAGTCCTCGTCCAGATTCCGACTCATCTGTTCGTAGTCCCACCCGGTTGTCTAGATGCTCATACTTTCCACCATGCTCACTGTAGTTGCTTCCTCAATCATGAGCTCATCGGGTAATCTTTAGAGCATCAAGCAGTTAGTCAAGACAGAGATGAGCTCGCGGTGGTCGGTCTCTGGCGTCACAGAGCACTCTGGGTCGTAAATATCTCTGCTTCCGAGCCCCACAAGTTTACCTTGCCCCAAGATCGCAATGAATACATTTGATGTAACTGGCGAGTGAAAAATCGACCAGATTCAAAGGACCTGGTTGGATGACTGGTGGTTTTTGCACTGACTTGGGCATCGGCAGTGATCAGTGGCTGCTAGGAAACTAAAGCAGACTTTTACTACTTGAAGTTCTAACTTTTTGGCCTTCGGAACGGCTAACACCAACAACAGCGACGTTGAAAACGGCAAATGCACCTCTGGCGGGACCCTCGAAATTCATATGAGACGTCGCTGCCGCCTCCCTCGCAGATGGAGCGCAATATCCCACCTCGACGACGACGGAACGGCTTTCATGGGAGCCCGCCGCTCACAGCTTGCGGGTGATACGGAAAAGGGGGAATCAGGATACCAGGTTTGTAGATGCGAAGTAGGAGACATGCCCCAGGAGACAGTGGAAAGAAACGAGTCGTTTTGCAACGCTCAAGCTTCCGCTATGTCGCTATCATCATCTATTGCTCGTCTTTATAAGGCCCTCGAGACGACGGCCGGGCCAACTTGGACTTCGGTATTTCCAATGTTCCTGCACCAAGCTAGTTTCTCTTCACAGCCTCCTCAGTCCGGAGCTGCAGCCACGCTGATGACCGAAGCATTGCCAGTTGCATTCCCAATTATAGGTTCCATCGGCCTGTTTCTGTCACTCCGAAAGGCACTTCATGATGACGGGCAAAACCATGACTGGTGCACAACTTGCCGGCTGACAATCATCCTTGAGCTTCAGCTCGCACCGTCTCTTCGTGACCGAGCTCACCGGTCTCACAGTCTTTCATCCCTTGGTCACTGCGTCGGAATGTGATTTTTGTTGAGCGTCGGTCTTGGCTGAACGTCGTGTCGATCGCGCCTCACACAGGCATGCGGGCTTAATGTCTCCTACATAATCAACGAAATACATCGAAGCCTTCCACTGGGATTGCTCGAGCGACAATGACGACATAGCGACAACAACCACACCAAATACTCCAGTACGTGAGACCACGTCTTGGTAAGGCTTTCGGGTCGCAAGTTTTCAGGCTCAATATTATAAACGACGACCTGAAGCACCCCTCATAGAAGAAGAAGACATGCAAGGGGTTCATCATCAAGGGCAAGGCGACTTATGGCAATTAGCAGCTGAATTCCAGATGTTGGCCCGAACATCGTGCAGCCTACCAGGTCGACCACTCCAGGGAGGCTGTAATCGAGAGACGCGTGCACTTTCGAGGTCAAATACACAGGTCTTGGAACAATATTACCAGCCTATCAAAAAGCCACTTCGCGCACAACATAGACGGCATAGATGTTGCCTGCTGTGGCAACAGAAACACAACCACCTCTCTCAAAAAGCACATGACCATCAAGTACATGCTTAGCGACAAGCCTGCAGACTTCGAGATAATCACAAAGTATCTTAGTCTGAGAATTTGGATGGTTGCTCGTCTTCCTCATTACCACGTACTCCGAAATCAGAATCTGCCTCGGGGCGGGCAGCTGCGTAGAGAGGACCAGGACGGGGAATTTCAAATAGACCATGACAGACAAGCAGCTATAGCCAATTTTAAGGGGGGTGTGGCCTCACTACCTACGTTCTGAGGGATTTACGAATAGGTACGAATACTTCAGGAAGCTCGGAAATTGGAACAAGTGGAGTTAAACGTCAATGTCACGTATGAGCAGTGAGTGCTATGACCCGGCGTCATCACGAAGGATCCCATGTGCGGTCAGCCGTGGTGAACCGCAGGATTGACGGGATGATCGCAATACCGGCGACGATGTGCAACTCTGTGATCTGACTGAAAAGTGGCATGTGACTTGCGATGTCAAGGCGGAAAGTCAGAGGACCGCAAATTAGTGTTCTCGGCAACAACCACGTATCGCATAATGATGACGACCTGCCCATCGGTATATTAAAGATGGTCGACGACCTCAAAAAGACGCAGAACCCGACCTAGAAGAAGGTAGTCTCTCTTGTGGGACGGGGGGGCTCAAGAATACTAACGGGATGGGTTTCGGGGAAGACTTACACATCGTGGTCGTTCCCCGCATGAGCATCCTGAAGTACGTCCACGTTATCTCGGGGGCGGCAGGTCACTGCTCAGTCTTCCAGGGCATCTCCCAGAACCTCACAATCTGCGAGGGAACGAGGTATGCTATCTTGGTAAGAGTTCTCCCCATACCCTCCTCGTTCAGCATGCTCTATTGGGTAAGTGTCAACATGTCGATCCAGAAAAGCGAGCCGAACCTCAGTGGTGACTTCATTCAAAACGATGTTGCCAGAGTCTTGATCGGAAAGAAGCTTATCTATCTCGTACAAGCCTGATACAGAGTAAGATTTAAACCCTAAATTCACTCCCCCAAGCGGTCATAGAAGTCTTCTTCGAGGCCATGCGTCATTTCGAAGTGATCAGTGCATATGGTCCAGCCCAGACATCATCAATCCAGCGCCATCGGCGCTCCTGCTCGCCAGCCTGAGGAGCACCAGGTCCGGTAATGGAATGATGTTGACCTTCGAGGAATTAGAGACGTGGATTCTGAATTCTGGAACTTTGGTTTGATAGTTCTTGTGAGATGCTTCCTCGTCAGTCAGCTTCAATGTGTGTCTCAATCATTTCTCATACAGTTCCCGGTGATGGCCCATTTGCATCTCACGCACGGGAGGCCCCCCTATGCGATAGAAACCCTATTCAACGCTATAATTCTTAGTTAAAACCCATCTCAAAAGAGCCCCTTCTTGCTGGCGGCCTAGCACTGGTCAGGGCATTACGAATCAGGTCACCAAAACTCCCTGTGCCGGGAAGGCTCTTTCAGGTTCAAGTTGAGGCATGGGTATGAGCACTACGTGTTCCCTTTGGCTTGACATATAAGTCACTAAAAACGACGTTTCTCGCTGTGAGATGTGGCCTCAGCAGAAGGAATGTCGAGTAGAGCGAGCTTTCGATTGTTGGAGTACGTGGCCGCGCTCATCGCCACTTTCGTCCCAAGGGGTATCCGCAGCTCGGAGATGTAGTAATCGGACTCAATTGTTTCTCACGGCTGGCCGAATACCTATCTCGTCAGCACGAACTTGCAGGTCTGTATAGATGCTCACATAAGTCTTGTCGCCTGCTTCATGCTCAAATTTGTGCACGAAAAAATCCGATACTCCTGTCATTGCGGTCTGTATCGAAACTTGTCCGATCATTAGCATGCCCAGTGTCAGAGCGGACGGATGCTTAGTGTCTGACTGCGTTGGGACCACCGACCTGGCGTGCATCCCGCCTTCGTCCACAAGGTAAAACGTTCATTTGATATTAGTAACACAAGACTTTGGGACTTGGAAAGGAATTTGAATCACAGATACAGCTTCTCCGTCAAATCCATGTTTCTGTCGTCAGCAACTTCTATATAGCATTATTGCTGTGCTTCTAGGATAACACACGCGAAGGCACCGACGTTCGAGCATCAAATTCCACTATATCTGCCACTTTTAAATCTTGTGTGTCTTCTCCGTCTTGATCGGCGGCTTGTAGACCCTGGTACTCGTGTTGTGAGTTGATATCAGCTTTTTCACAACGGCCGAGTCAATTAGTGACAGGACGATGTCCGCGGTCTTCATCATACTCGGTATGAATTGCCCCCTGCTTAATCCCGATAGCCTGTCCCTATCCCTAACGGAACCTCCTACGTCTTCCCGTCTTCATTGATGTAGACATGGCGCGGCTGATTCCGGACTCCGGAGCCACGTCTCGCTCGCAACATACCAACGTGTCGTGCATTGAGTCGTTCTAAATACAGGTCATTACCGCATCTACTCCTTCTAACGCGACGTGGGCGCACTTCTTGTGCGACCAGTCGGCATAGCATCGCCCTGCATGATCCCTGTAGCTGTGCCCACCCAGCACTTCGCTGTTCCATCGAGACTTTTTTGAACCGGCTAATTCTATGGGAGTCCATTGTCCCCTCCTGCTTCACATCTTCGCAACCCTGACCAAGCTGTCTGTGTTGTAAGCCGGGCCGTAGCTCGCGATCTTGGGGCACACTGTCGAGATCATGATGTAGTACTCGCCAGCAATAGAGCTGGGTAGGCCGATTGTGAAATGGTCGTAGCCATCGAGAATGGCCGCCTTCTCACGTATTTGCTTTGGCAAATTCATCGGCAACATCAATAGAGTCGGAATGAATAATGAAGTGGTCAGAATCAGCGTCTTCGCGTCGGTCTCTGTCAAGTCTCGCTTCTTTTGCAATAACTGAAACGCCGCTTTGTCATCTGCGCATCCCTTGACATTTGTCAGCTCCCAGAGGGTCCTCAGGTGTTGGCATGCTCGCCACCGACGACGTTCTTCAACTTCGTCAGCAGCGCCGCGTCCGGGACGGCTCCGTGCAGCGCGTGGCAAAAGGCCATGTTAGCCTTCAGCTAAATGTTATAGTTGAAAAGTTATGTTGAGCTTCCATTGATGGCATGCAGATACTCCGAGTAGGTCTGATACGGTCGTTGCCGTTATGAATCGCGATCTCGGAGAGCTCCTAAGACCTGTCGGTCTATATTCTGTCAGGAAGTGGCCTTCAGGTCCTCAAAGAGATGCGCTTGGTGTTATGGAAATCAGTTTTGACATGATCGAGGCGTGAATTGCCGTCGACACCCACCACGTACCTGTTGCAGCTCGGAACCTACGCCGTGTTCTTCGACAATGACATCGATGCGATGTGTCAAGAGACCATTTGCCTCGAAGTGCTGCCTGAGATGCTGGCCGAGGCTTAGGGCCTCCTGCGAGTCACCATCTCTTCGGACTTGACGATGCGGATGGTGTTAAAGGGGTATCGGGACTTTCGCTGTGGCCAAACGTCCGTTGGAAGATCGTCGACCAGGACGTGAATCAAGTTGAAAAACACCTCAACGTACAAGAAGCCTCGCGGGCAAGAGTCGTGGTATTGTTGTTTAGGATGGTGGGATCGAAGTTATGGTCGTCGCATTGAATCTTCCAGGAGAGCAGGTTCCAATGGAGACTCATGGTGCTGCATGTTCTCAATCTAAGGTAGCCAGGGTAATCGAGTCGAATATGGCCCTGCAGAGGGCAAATCTCTGCGGATTTGGGTTGCGCAGGCCCTGGCGGATAGCTGAATTGTTAGAAATGGACAGATTGTTCAGTTAATGCAAAAAGTGGATTGCAACAGTCGTCAGTTGTTTGACGGTCACAGAACAATGCAATCTATAACCTGCGGCGGAGGGAAAGGAGTGGTTGCACCACGAAGGCAGCAACACTTGGTGTGAAGGTATCATGGTGCTGGTGGCTTCGGTGGAATGCCACCACATTCGGCATTTATTCGTTCACGTCGCGAATTTGACGAGCAACAGCTCCAGACTTGTTTCTGAGAACAAACGGCGGCATTGCCTCGGGGCGCACCCTTCAAGTTACGGGGTAAACGCTACTTATTACCTGCCGACAGGTGTAGTCAAAAGGCAGGGGGTATCGGGCGATTACGGGTTGAAGCCGACGGGAGACTTTGACTGCCTCGCTCTCCTGGTGGCCAAGGTCGCACCGATAGCGTGGAGTCTCCAAAGCACATGTTGAAAACTGCCGGTGACAAGCGCGACAAGGGGCAAGCATTGCGACCGATGTGGCCAATGTAGAGGTTGGGCGTGCGGTCAGAGGTTTATGATCGGAGGAAATCGGGTCGAGCTTCGACGTGCGACGCAACACCCAAGGTGGCAGAGGCAGAAGACGAAAAGGGGAAGTGGCCAAGGAAATCCCAAAACAGCTTCGTGTGATTAATCCAGACGTGGTACTCGGGGATCCTGAGGTCAAGACATACATGTGGAAGGGTAACGAGCTGTGATGCAGGGCCAGGGGCCGATGACAACAATGCTGAAGAGCGACACGGGCAAAGCTGCCGTCCAGGTGCATCCAATCGTTGCAGGGTACCTACCGATTTCAGGGCTAACATCGGGAGGTACCTTCTGTAAGTACAGCGAGGGTGCAGTGGATATCTCCCGATTTCACCACTACAAATCGGGAGGTATCAATCAAACGGTGATAAGGTATTGCACCGTTCATCGAGCCACCCGTACTTGACGGTTGTCCACCTACCTTGAGGTACACCGTCAAGCTTGCACTGTTTGAGAACGCCTCATCCCGTCGTCCATTTGGTCCCTACAAAAGTGTGGCCATCGCCCGGCCGCCGCAGCGCCATCCGCGGACACTCAAGCTCTGCCAAAGTCTGACAGCGCCGACGTTTGCTTCCATGCACCGCATGCATCACATCACTCAGCTCAGGTGGATGTTGTTCTCAAAACCCTTTCATGGCCTCTTTCTCATCTCAACAAAACATCCCCGGGGATTTTGCAGCCCGCGATTGCCTTTGCCCGCTCGCTTTCCTGAAGTCTCAAGGAACGGACCATAAAAGCCCTTCCTCCAAGTGCAGGCGCAGAACAGTGGGCGCGACCGACGGAAGGCACCATTGGCTGGTTACATATGGATACACACCCATTCCAAAGAGCTATCCGAGTCCGGTGTTCCCTTCTTTTCTGGATGGAAGGTGCCTGACTGACCTTCCATGTTACTCGGATGCCTCTGCAGCTTCGCTGTCTGCCACGGCACCAACCTCTGCGGTCAGCTCGGTGAGGGGTGGTTGGCTCCACTTTCGTCGCTGTTGACCGGGAATGTCCAAAAGTGGGTCCCTCTCGGTGAGGCCGGTCAAAGCGCGCTCCTCCCTGCCGAAAGAGAGGCCCTCCAAGTCCACAGCGTCACCCCCGTCCAGCTCCCATCGCCGTCGTGGCCCAGCTTTCAATCCGCATTTTCCTCCATGTGATCCGTCCCTGAAACCCTTGTTGCCGGCGACGTACGTGAAGTCCACCTCTGCGCCCTTCAGATCCGTGCCGTCGAGAAGTCAGGTCCAGTGCGTCTTGTGGCGAAGGACAGGGCGTTTCTCTAGTCGCCGCCGCCACTCCCTGCACCCCAAGATCAATCACAATTCCTCAGCACCACACTGGAATCACTATCTCCACCCCTCTGCGTGCTCTATCCGGCTCAACAACATCTGAAGCACCCACCAACCTCAAGACTTGCACTGCTTGTATGATCGGGTGGAACTTTGGACGGGCTCAAGTTAAGTACGCAAGTGGCTCGGCAATCCACCATCTGCCAGCATCAGACCAAGCCTTATCGGCTCGCTTATCTCACATCGAAGCCTTGCATTCTTATTGAGACGTCCAGTGAGTGTCGCAACACCGTGCGCTTTGTGTTGGTGCCGTCACAAATATGGCAGGTGCCCTTGCCTACGGCGGCATCATTGACGCGAACCTCAGATGCTTTCTCGTGAGCCTTGCCGCAGGAAAGTGTCAGAGTGCTGACCCCATCAGCGGGAAAATATCGGGGCAGTGTGATTTCAGCATCTAGCTGCGCGGCACTTGGCGTCGCCGATAAAAGAGTGCGCCTCCCCGCCAAGAGATCCCGACATCTCCGCCCATAATGGAGGTCATTTTCAACGCAAACCTTTCGGCACGGCCATGAAGATGTATGCATCAAATCCGAGTGCTTGCTGCTAGTAGGAACCACCAGACAGGTAGCTGCTTGAGCGGTAGACCGTGCCGTCGTAGTACGATCCAATATCTTATTCTACGTATGTGACTGCCAGATCTCCCAGCCCACAGCTAACAGAGAGCATTCAAAGGAGACAGGATTTTGCCAACGACTGGCTGTTGATGACCGGACGTACATGTCCCTGAAGTGATTCATGTCCAAAAAGGATATTTCCAAGATATTCTCCGCGGCCGCGAATCATGTTTTAGCCCGAAGTCTTTGTCGCCATCCACTTGAGTCGGCCGCGACGAATGCGCACCGATGTGGCCATGAGAGTCGGAGTTGCAGATATAATCTAGGCACAGCCCACCGCACGACGGTAGTCCGTCGTGTCAACAACTTCAACGTGTCTTGGGAAGCCGTCATGGTGTCTGCGAGGAGTTCTGAAGACCCGTTGCGAAGCGTTGGACGAAAATCAAAGTCGAGCATCGACTTGGGTTGCTGAAGCGATTCGGTGTCTCGTATGTCTCAGGGGCCGTACAAATGGCGACGTGTACGGGGCGAACATGACTGTGGGAGCGATATTTGCCGCACAGGTAGAAAGCCTGCTCGAGCAAAGTCGCGATTTCCTGCTCCCAGCAACCAGACGTTGCCCAAATTACCTCACGACCCAAGTGGTCGCCATCCGTTCGGGCAGGCGGGCCTCAGCAACATACGCCCGTACCTGCCTACTGATTTTAGTGTTCTTTGCGTGAACTCACATCTTTCCAGGTACCTTACACTGACCAAGACAGCTTTGCAGTGGGGCATGGGGTGCGATTGGGAGCAGGCACATCACGAGTCGCAAGTCAAGCTCTTTCCCTTTCTCTTGCCGACAGATCCCAAGCCGCTGCACTTCGTCAGACCACCTCCAAATGGAACACATTCGCTCGGCTCGTCTGCATCTTTCAGCACAACTCAACAAATCCTCCAAGGTATTGAAGACGCCTGCTAGCTCCAAGATTCTTCCGGTCTCACGACAACACCTGCTTTACTTCCTTCGCCGGCATTCGCGACACCTGCTCGCCTCTATCGGAACCCACTATCTTACGACCAGACACTCTCGTTGCGTTTCCATCTCATCCGATACATGTGAGCCTGCTTCCCTTCCAATTCCAATTGCCAAGATCACCTGCTGATGGCTGAAACTTCGCCAGCTCCCAAAATTGTCCATCATGGCCACCCCGCACGATCAGGTCGGCCCGGCCAGCATTCCCACCGAGATTTTCTCCATGATCCTTGAGAAGATGCGCGACGAAATACTTCAGTCGACAACGCCAGTAGTCTGGAAGCTACGCTTGGAAAGAGTTTGCCCATATTCGCTAAGAAATGATGATCCCTCGGTGGTATCAGTCCAATCGGATCCAAACGAGGACGCGCAAAGCGGCGGATCGAGGGCCAAGGCACGCCTGCGCCATCTTTCTCCTTTGCGTGGGATCAACAAGAAGGGCCGAAAACTCGTCATGGAATGCTTCGAGGTGCTGCCTTGCTCAGATTCTCGTCACCCACCTATGTTCGTTCGCACAGATTGCGACATCTTCATTCCTGGCAAGCACCAATTCTACGCTGAACATGTTTGGAAGATGGGGCGCTTCTTCTACAGGCCTCAACCCCAACTCTTCACCAACATCAAGCACATTCAATACGACCCCCATGACTTTCCTTATTGCAGCTACTGGAAAACGCTTCGCCGCGCTGAGCCACTTTTGCAGTGTCTCGAAAGTGTTATTCTCAAAGACACTACCATTCACCTCGCGTTGGAGCACGAACTGCTTCCAAGAAATGGCGACATGGTACCACTGACGAATCACAGCAATGGACTTCAATTTCTTTTCTTGGTACGTCTGAGAAATATGGCTAGCAGTCTTCCCCGCTTTCATGATCGTTGGAAGCCATTCAAGCGAAGGGGAGTACGGCTCCTTGTCCGCGAGTCAGACGTCCTTAAACCCAGCGTGGAGATTGTGTCCACAGAGCAGGGCCTGCACTTGCGCAGAACATGAGAGTAGCGAGCAGTCAATATGCACATACAAAGAACGGATATGCTTGGCTTTGGCTTGCGCACCGCGGAGGATCTTTGAATCAGGTGGAGATTCATGCATTTGTCCTGCATAAGAAGGTAGAAGAGGCCAGTGTTTGCGCGAAGGTCTTTCATAAGCAAAGTAAAACCAATTATCTTGCAGTCCGTCGCATCCAACACCCAGATCTCTCCTTGGGAAAAGGAGTCCATGATCCAGAACCATGCTCAGCCCTCTGCAGATGCAGGAGCAGTGGCAAATTTCGACGGCCAACGCGAGGAACCCTGTCGTTACGCTCGCTGGATCTCCTCATGTTTTGACAATTCAGATAGCACAAAGAGAACAGCCAATACTATCCATATCCTCTTCGTGATCGAAGTCTTCAATCCAGCCCCACGCACAGCAGAACCCTCACAACACGGAGTCTACCTCCAGCTCCCGCAAAAGGTGGGTTTGAGAGCTGCGCAAAGAAACAGGATATCCATATTCTCATCAATGTTCGAGAGCGCGACTCGATACAATTGTTTTCCAACTGCATCACAGCGCATTTGCCCAGCCTTCAAATGCACCATTCTACCCGCTACTTTTCGTATTCGCAACGCAGACGGCAATATCAACAAACTACTTGATGCCCAAGGCAATCCCGGCCGCTTCCGACGACCGTCGCCCCAGATGCTAATATCAGGCCGCAAGTATTCCCTCTCCCAGGTCTGGCTTTTGCCGTGGGAGAAAAGGCAATTCAGTACAAATGGTGACAAAGGCAAGGTGTTTGGGTCAGTGAGTATTGGCTGCGCTTGCGACGACGCCAAGAGGATATCTTGGGTGGTGCTGACAAAACCTCTTGCTGCTTTTGAGCGATTCGCGAACGACGGCATTGACTTGGTATCTTGTGTTGCCTGCTGGTTTTCTTGCTACCGTAGCAATAAGAAGACCAGGAAAACCATCAATCCATCAGCCAGGCGCGCATGAAGAACCCGCAGAGCGTTGTTCTTCTGCCGGCTACGACGAACCGGATAGCAGTTGAACCATCAGTGCACCAGCACTCTGGAGTCTATTTGGGGAAAGTAGCTCGTCGAGTGGGAGAAGTAAGCTGGAATCCTTCCCGGTGAGCTATTTGGTGAAACTTAGGTGCGGCAGAGCCACCATCACGGGTATTGGCCACAAACCCATGGGTATCTCCCGATTTCTTGTTGTGAAATCGGTAGGTATCAATCCTTTCCGGTGGAACATCCCTTGAAAGTCACGTACCTACTGGATACCTATGGGAAGTATTCTTTGCATACGCGGCGGCATTGGTTTCTTTCTCCTCCAGCCGCGAAGACGTGAGCCATATTCGAGCGCACCTCGATATCATCCGCCTACCAGACAAGTCCCAACTGCCTATCTTTCTCAACAGCATGTCTGAAAGGCCCCAGACACACCCCTCTCTAGCTGAGCATCTGAGCAGCCTTGTAAGGGAAGACGTGTCGCAGCTTTACCCATCAGCAGGTCAACCTTTCGCGTCCAACTTCCTTGACCAAGTCTTTCCGGATATCTCCCACCTCCTGCCTCCATAGAAATCCGCATTCCCCAGTTCTGCAAACATCTTCCTTACCTATCGCCGCAAGAGCCCAACAAAGCCTTATCACATCTCAAACGCCATTAACAGGCTTCAAAATCAACCAATATTGTGCCGGCCAGGCCCTTTCCCTCTATCTCAACTACGGTAGTCCAACAGCCGCAGCAAAAGCGGGTGCGGGCACCGCAACTATTGCTGGACTTCGCAAATGCGGACCTCTGACCCCAAGGCGTTGGCTTTCAGCACTGTTCAGGTCTGTTGTATTATCTGAAGCGCATCCGCATGCCCGTCAGCCAGCCCCCCTGGAGGCCTCCAAGCACCCGGGGACTTCTCTATTTCATTGCTCATTGTGAGCACTCATCGACTCTCATTTCCCTTCTTCGCCGTCACTCTCACCCTGAACTCTCTTCGGACAAGCCTGTCGCTTGATATCTGACGAGCAATAAGAACAGCAAGAGGGCTGGAAGGTTCAGCGAAGCTGTCGCCAGGCCATGAGAGCCTCAGTGACCTGTTCGGCCCCGATGTGATCGGCCCCGCTACGTGCGGCGCCGTTACTGTTCCGCTAGTCTATTCGGCTAGGACGCGCGTTCGACTTTGTGATATTTAGAGGGTTTACTTACTAGTAAGAACGTATAGGGTTTCTATACTATTTTCCTTAATTAGTAGAGGGTATAGGTTAAAATGCCTATATAGTGTTTCTAGAATTATGCCCGCGTATAGGGTGAATTTTGCCGGAGTCTTTTTGCGGGGGGGCTACGTCGTAACTACAAACTCAAGAACAGCAAGAGGAGAAAGCTGCAACCCGGACGCAGAGTCGCCCGCTTGTGAATACTGTCACATTTCCGAAGGCTTCCACCAAGTCCCAAGTCGATGATCGAACAAAACAACCCCTCAACTGCTGGGCAACTGTTATGAATGGGACCAACAGCATCAGTCTGGACGAAATATTGTCCGACCTTGCCCGGACCCCACCCCCCTTCCCCCCACGTTCTTGAGCTCGCAGCCTCGATCCAAGATCCCATATGACTCCTCGCAGGTTGTCTACTCCGACAGCTTCTTCTCGGACCCATTCGGTTTCAAATCCCACAGCCTGTTGTTAACCAGCATGGGGGCTGTTTCCGTCACCTTGGGGCTGGGCCTGCTAGACAGGCGCCACGAAGCCACATTCAAAGACTACTTGACACCTTCGATTTTGAAATTCCCGAGCATGGAGCCATTGACCATGTGCCCATGATGCGCATCAAATCGCTGCAGGAGGCTCAGTGGCTGAACGAACTATCCGAGGTGATGAAGACGGCGCATAACTAAAGAAGGCGCTGGAATTCGGTTGGCATCCTCCCAAGATGGAGAATGGTTAGAGACCGCTTATTGTTGGTATTGATGGTGGTGCTGTATGCTGCCTCGGGTGCCACAAGGTATGAAAACGAAACAGAATTTGGCAAAGATTATGCTGGCTCTGGTCAGTGCGATGATGCAGGCCAAACTCCCGAGAAGGACGTGGACGCCAAGCCGTTCAAGATTGCAAACCCCGAAAACATGATGGAGGAGTTCTGCAGTCCTCCTACCTCGGACAGTGATTACGATCAGCTGCTTGGAGGGTGCACAATACACTCCAACCTCGAACTAACGCGTTCAATCCTTCAGCGACATCATCATTGGTGCTCGCCCTCAAGGCACGTTTCTGCAGCCTCGGTGTCTACAGGCAGCTTTGTTGACAGCTTCGTGGGTGGCTTGAAGTCTAAATAAAACTCGCCCTGCATCTTTTTAATAGTTCCTACGCTAGTTCTTCGTCCTGATTTTAGCTGACGTATCGTCAGACGATTACATGAACGATTAAACCGCCAAACTTGCGGCAAAAATAGCCTCTTCTCTTACGACAGCAGTGGCGTCATCTAATGGAAACATCAGAGCGGTTCTCTAAGAATTACAGGATGACTTCGTTGGCAGGCTCTGCAGGATTCGATCCAGGCGACGCAGTGGTTGATCCTTTGCATGGTCATGGCGGGTCACTGTCATTGTAGCGGGTTGAGTATACTGATGAATGATTTATCCTTTGGCCGATGCCAGGCAGTTGTAGCAAGCGCTCTCTGGGCATTATGAGAATGATCCCACCACCGACTCAGACAATCTCTAATAAGAGGGCAGCCAGTATGCCACATGCCAAGGCACTAGAGAGAGGCTGCTTACAAGAGCTCGGCTTTGATTCATATCCAGTGCGAAGTTGAGTTGTATGACTTCTGTGGCGGCAAGCGCCTCGAGATTGAGGAACAGGAAGCGGTCAAGCACATGCGGACGATCATGTGCTGAATGGAGAGCAGGTTCGAGATTTTGGTCGGTGAGAAGATCGTCGGTAATCCCAAGACTTATGAATGGGCTACATTGAACTCTTTGCGCAGCATGCCACGAAAAACTCCTGGCATTGAAGCCACAAAGACGGTCTTCCATGGTTTTCTAAACAGATATGTGTTTGGAAAGGGAGGTCTTTTGGATTGACAGATATAAGGCCAGGAGGGAGACCGCCGACAGTCAGAAACCTTGCCATCGGTTCAATCGAGCGACGAAGAAGCACACAGATACCAGCGCTGCTCGCCAACGACTTACAATGCTCTCTGGGTGCAGTGCTTTTCCAGCCAAGGTTTTCTTCGACACCGCCATCACTGCTTCTGCTTTGCTAACCGTCTTCTTAAGCACAGTCTCCCACGGCGTCTCTGCCTCCATGCAGCTCATCTTATCGTTCATCATGCTCTCGCAAAGACCTTAAAATATATTCGTCGACCCGCTAGCATCCGCTTTCCACATGAACCAGCTTACAACCCCCGCATTATGTGTGCGTGACGCAGCTTCCGCGTTGAATCATTGCTTTGACGGCTTGTGATGATCAGAAAATCCGAAGCAAATCACTTGATATGTGAAACAGAGATGCCAGAGCAAATTCTATGTCTATCTCAGCCGACGAATGTTCCGTGTCTCCTTTCCAGGCTTCATGACAACATTAGCCAGCGGCCGCCCGGCAGGGGCCTCAGCGAGATGGCTTCAGTGACAGTAGATGATTGGCAGTTCCCCAAAGAGTCCGGGAAAGAGAGGCCGCCAAGCTTCGCGGCGTCCATATAAACTTACAACCGTGACGGCTGCTTGTCCACGGCAGGAAACAAAGCTTTGGGCCTGAGACCGTCCTCTTTATGCACATGTCCCACCTCTCCTATTAGCCAGTATCTTGGATCCTCTTAGCAGCGTCATGGTCATATGGCTGTATGCTCTCGCTTTTGAATACAGAATCGGGGTCAAAGTCAGTATATCCCTCGCATATGCCTGCAGAAAGGTTTCATCACGTCTACGAAACTTTGAAGCCAATCTCCATGTGAGCTGGGTTGGAGTACCAGCATCAGCATTGCGAAGTGCCTACGTACCATTCATCACAGCACTATAGCCGTCCCCGACTACCCTCCGAAGGGGTCCATCTGTGACCAAACCGGCTATTCGCCTTCTTAGCGCGTGATCCCTTGATTTTCTCGGCACATGATCCATCGAAGCCTCTTCCTACTACCGACTGCAGAATATTGCCCAGAACCTCAACAACCGGTGCATCCGGAATTGGCCTACCTTGCCGTCCAAGCAACTTCCTGATCTGCTCAGAGCTTCTCCCATGCTTCTCGATGTCTAAAAACGACGATCAAGTGCCCCGATGGCGCTGGATGTCTGCAATTGATCCACTAGACCGGCGTTGACGTATGCATGAACTCTGTTGACCAGTGCCTCATCTGGTGCGGAGATTTGCAACGCTGCCGAATGCGCATTCTATGATACACAAAATTGAAAAGGAGACAGCCGAGTGTTCAAGGCTTGCGGCGCTTTCGTCTGACATGAGCAGTCATGAAAGACTCAACACGAGTTGTCTCAAGATACTGACCCCCGATCCCCTCCCTATTCATTGACCCTGAAGTCAACTCCGGTCATGGTGGAGGCAGCACAATAGTGACATACGAGACCGCGTTGGGGAAGAGGTCAACAGCGACAACAGCGTCCTTTTTGGAATGAACACACAAGACAAGCCTGTGGCTTCGGAGACCATGCCAATCCTGGTCAAGATCGCTCCAAGCTACATTTCATTCAGAACCAAATACTGCGGTACACTCCGTGCCGGACGCTGGCATCAGCTTCACCCTTTAATGAGTCATAGCCGGTGGCGTTCTCCGTCCGCGGAAGCGTGCTGTCGATAACCGGATCGTTATGACAGCCAACAAGAAATTTGTCTGCGAAGGATAAGGTTCGCAGGTTTTGCATCCACGCAGCCTAATCCAGGCGTAATGATTGAGATTTAAAGCAATGGATCGCATGTTGGACGGCGAAATAGTGAATTAAACGAAGCCAGCTCAGCTGAAGATCGGTATGCGCAGCCTTAACTCCGATTACGCAGAAGAAGAACAGCGGGAAGGGAGGAGCAGGTAGGTCTTTCTGGTCGGCCAGCGAGCAAAGTGGACTCGTAAGAAAAAGGACTTTGTTTGAAGATAGAATGTCAAGCAATGCTTCCCGGAGTGATGCGGCTCGAGATTGTTCTGCCAGTCTCACCATCATTAGGGACGTCGATACTTCGCATTGTTCAGTAAGACACTTGCTAAGAGCGTCATCTTACATTCGCAAGTAGCCGCTGGCGCTGCAGCCACCTTAGAGCAGTCTCTCACACTGAGAAAAGCTGTGAATGAGACAATATAAGGTTGGTGAAAAATAGCAGACTGAGTGATGCCGGAACTTATATCACTGTGATTTTTTTGATCTCTTTGACCTCTCCAGAGGGTGTTTTCATTAGTATATTTGACATTGCGATGATGAACTGGGTACAGCCTGTATTGGCAATGGCCGAATACCTGATGGCGAGTTGGATTGGTTGAAGCTCTGAGATAATGTCCGCTTCAACAAACCTGGAGGAAAGTTGCTGCGAGTTAAGTCGAACCCATCGAGTTCATGGTAGTGTCTTGGAAACAGGGACAGATCAAAAGCACTACGAGTGTAAGGGGTTGGGAAGAGTGAGTCAATACATGCCTCCACTTTCGTCATTTACTCGGCCTCTGCACCTCGGATCTGCTTGTTAGGGAATGTGATGACGGAGAGAATAGGAAGAAAATGAGACAAAACTTCTTTCTTTAAGCCTGAAAGAATGCCAAGCGTGTCAGCTCAGTCCTAGACGTGCTCCATTGCGTGATTTGCTGACCAGAATCCTCTCCTGGGAACGGATGAACCGAGGCGTTTGACCGAGCTGCAACAGAATATTTCTGATGGTGGTTCTCATCATATTCATTGCCTCTGCGATCTTGTTCCTTGGGGATTCGATCTTGCCCTTCTGTTGTGTCCTATGATGAATGCGGGAGGCTTCCTAGGCAACAAGAATGGACCGCCTCGAACTGATTGTCAGAAACCACCATAGCACAGGCGCACACAGGGATCATACTCGTAACAGAGTACATATTCCTCAGATTATACCCTATTAAAGTTCTTTTTCATGTTTTTGCTAGAGCCCGCAAATGCCACCGCACGTCATGACGATTCCTGAGACAGACATGGCCATGAGCATCGCCTGGTGATGCGCATTCCATGTTATCCTTTGGCGGCTCCGCGATAATACACAAAGAGAAATGCTTTGCTCCAGCAAACACACCTGAGATTGAACCAAGGTTCTCATATTGACGGTCGTCGTTATCTGCCGGAGCCAAACACCTTCACTCGTTTCAAAGCCACAGCACACTTACAAGAACTCCGTCCCGCTAACAACTCACACTTTGACGTCGTCCTAGGAATAAGAAAGAAATAACCCGGCGGTCCCTGTAATGTCAGTTCCGCCCGAGGAGGTCATCCATGTGGCTCTAGATGTCGGGTCGGTGCGTGGTTTGAAACCCCTGTTGCTGCCCTGTCTATTCCCTGCAAGCAACACTTGTCCTGGGGCCATGACGCACTCAGGCGACATACTTGCACTGTTGAATGCGTCGCGTCGCGCGCCGGGCAACGTCACTGCCAAGACGGATTGATACAATTTGGTACAGCACGTCTTTGGTTGTTGTCAGCCTTCTGCAACAACTGGGGCTCATACTGTATGTGGCAGGATAAGCAGTAACTCAACCCAGGCGCAATCATTTGATAAGGTTTTACCATATCAACGCCATCAAAGGCATCATTTCAGCGCGGAAGGTGAGACCTATTCCGGCCGGAGGGCAAAACAAAGCGACATTCTTGACGATGGCTGACGTCGAATTTCCGGAGGCTACGGTTATTGGGACAGAAAACTTGTTCGTTCGAGAAGACAGTGGAATGAAAACGGGTGGATCTAAGCAAAGGCCATCCTAAGGAGTATTGCACGGTAAGGTGTTGAGTGGAAAGAATGTCTCAACAAGACTGAGTATGATCCATTTTTGGCAAACACCTTTGGTGTCTCAGTGATGATGAGACGACAAGATACGATTGGGAAATGACCGCCGACGTCATTGTTTACTCGGGCGTTGCGGTGGTGTTTGTACCTTCGTTGGACTTTATCCATTTTCAAAATGGCACCGCAGTCGGGCAACCAAGGAGCACGGCTGGCGACCAGTTTCGAAAGTGTGTCTAGCTGAAGGTTCATCGAAGAGCTCAGTTCTCGGCAATTGCGTAACAAGTCAGAATTTCGTCCTTGGAGATGCTAGAGACGAAAAACTGAGGGAATTGCAGCAAACCTTTATGTGGCTTTGACGAAACTTTAGAATGGTAAGACGGTGCCGGCAGCTGCTTGGGTGGTAATCATATGGCTTCGACATAGAAGGAAGATTCGCAATGTGTCAATAAGGTATGCTTCAAATGCTTCAAATGTAAGTAGACAAAAGTGCAATGGGGGAGGTTAAATCAGAAGGGCTTTTACAGCAGTGGATAAGGTTGCAGCCGCTTTTGTGGGAGATGGCGCAAGGTCTGTCGCACGGGGATTTCCAGCAGAACTAGGGCGCTGTATTGACATGAAAGGTAACAATGCAGTCTTACATTGTGAATGTGAGTCTGAGGTGGCTTGACTGGACTTGTTCTCCCGATCATATGGCCCCAGGCCTCACTGGTCGCAGATAGACCAAGTTCCATTCTTCCAGAGTGAGGACGGTGTGGGGCTACAATGATTTGTGGCCTTACTCAACCCGCGAGTGACAAGGTACTCGTAGATAGCTTGAAAAACGAAAGATGACTGACACATGACGGTTTGCTTTCCGATGTTACCGATCTGCTAAACATGCACTCATGACCCTTTCATACATAAGCCCGCTTCTAAGCTTATTCTGCATCCGTCTCTCAAAAATAAGCCACAACCTCTGGGTTCGCGTCGCCCTTCTCACCCGACCATCCTCCCGCATGCATATCTAGACCAACGCTGAAATACTGTCAAGAGCTTGCTTCGTGTAGACCTGGGTGGCGTTCAGGTCCGCTACAAGCGTGTGATATGCCCGGCCAGTCTCCAACAAGACTTTGTTTCGGCGAAAGTCTCCCCTTCGACCCTCGATCTCGACTTTTAGTGATTCTTGAAGCGCCTTCGCGTTGACTAGACTCTTCTCTGTCTCTGCGATCCACTTTTGCCTCTCCGCTGAAGTGTGCTCGGTTACGGCTGATGTTTTGTCCACAATACCCTCAAAGAAGGCAACGTCACTATCGGCTGCGCGCTGCTTCAAAAGAAGGGTTGTATCCTCTGCCAACTCTCTCGTGATAATTGTCTCGAGTGCGTTGATCTTGACAGACAACTCAGTTGGGCTACATCCCAAGTTGCGCACAATATCCTCGTTGATTTGTTTCAGTGCATCGCCAACAACTTCGCTCTTGTGCTTCAGAGTCGACTGAACATTGTTGAGGAGTGGCCGGAGGCCGGGACAAGCTGCACCGACAAGTCTGGCGACGGCGTTCTGGGAACTCGGAATGCCCATGGACAGGTCTGATTCTTGTTGTGCCTGATTGGGAATTCCGTCCTGTAAACCAAGTTGCTGAGCAAAATCACCAGACAAAATCTTCTGCAGATCTCGCTGGGCCACCTCAACATCAAATTGGGCCAGATCGCTCTGCTCCGTGCAGATGAAAGTTGCAAGGGCAAGAGCAAGGATACCGCTGCTGGTCTTGATTCGTTGTTCGGTACGGGACTGCTATCCAAGGATCAGTATTTGCTTGAATTAATGGGGCCGCTACGTGATGTGATGAAGGAAGACATACCAGTGATGTGTATGTTATCGGCTGCCCAAGATCTACCAGCTGCCGCGCCTTAATCCATGGCTCAATCCAGGCTTTGATCACATCTAACTCGGTCGCGGGCTCTGCCGTATCACAAACGTCGACTTGTGCTACAGACCGTTTGAGATGTACGACGATCCAGCTGCTACCGGATTCCAGCCGCAGCAGAACGACCAAGTTGTCCGGAAGGCAAGCCGTAACTTCCTGCTCTGCATATCGTTCAAAAGGTTCCCGGGGGTCGAAGATGTGGAACGTGGGCTTCACTTTGTTGAGCGTCAGAAGAGCATCGACGCAGGCCCCAATTCCGTTGGCTCCAAGGTCTTCGCCGAGAGCGAGGGATACCATCGTATCGCGAGTCTGGTGGAGGAGTGGCGTTGTCGAGGAGCTGTGGCGTTGCCTTTTCGACGAAGGTGTTTGGCTCGTGGTGACATTGAGGGATGTGCGGTGTTTGCCACTTCGGGTGGGGGCTGATTGTGGCTGGCAGTGAGGCGGTCAGCATGCTTGGAAACGAGACAAGCAGGGCGTTTGTGCGCGCAAATGGGGATAGGGTATAATTACTTGGATCACTGGCTGCTTGGGAAACTCAGGCGGCAGCGCATTCATGCCTGCAGCTTTGTTCAGGTCTTGCGTAGTAATGCCACGGTCTCGGGCTTGCATAAGAGAAGCTCCACGACGGTCGGTCGAGCAGCGTCGGACGAGGCGCAGAGCATCCAGCCAGCGAGGATGGGTGTTGGCGAAAGCGGCAAGAGCATCGAAGAACGGTCGACCGTGGTCCAGGCGAAACCAGAAGGCAATGGTGCCAGGTGTGACCTTCCACGTGAGGCAGCACTTCTCTAGCTTGTTTGGGGAGCGTGTGTGTAGGGTTGCCGGATCATGGTCGACGTCCAAGGCTCGAATGACGACTTTCTGAGTAGCGTGCGACAGTGACGCCCGTAGGTCTGACAAGTCGATGGAGGCCTCGACGTCTCTCTCTAGGCTTTCAAGGCTGGAGACGATGTTGGCCGCCCAGATGCCATGTTCAGATTCGTCCTCGGGCTCGAGAGTGACGCCCCGCTCGAAGCCGACGATGGCGTCTTTGATGTTGGGCGCAAGAGAGATATGCGCTTCGCTAGAGTTATCCATGCTTCGGTGGGGTGGCATTGATTGCCGAGATCGTGAGTGATTGCAGACGAGAGTAAAAAGACAAACAGGGCCGCCTTGGGCGGGCGGGCATCGGCAGCAGGATGCAAAACAACTACGTCGGTTTGGTTGAGGAAGGCAGTCGGTGGTGAATGGTTTTGGAAAGAAAGAACGATGGGGGAGGGAAAAAAAGAGGCACTGCTCCTGTGGAATTATTCTATGCGTTTGCTTTGTATCGATAGCTCTGGAGGATACCAGAGGTAATTGTGTGGTACAGGTGTATGAGTGCCGCTGGCAGCGACTCCACTTCTGGCAGCGACTCCCCCGCATAGCAGCGACTTGATCAAATAGCAGCGACGTGATCTAGCCTGGATAGAAATTTTCGGCCGCAACAACATGATGAGGGAGACAATCGACACTCCACGACCACCAAACTCACGTCTACCAACGCACGTTCATGATCCAGCGCGTCGGAAGCGGTCCTCGGCCCCGCAGGTCACTACCACACAGTGTACAGGCCATTCCTTGACCAACAACATCGGCAATCGCACCTCACTGATGCCAAACCCATTGCTATCCTTTTTGGGCAACTTCACGCCTTGGAGGATTTGTAGCTAGACAAGACTGCATTTTCTGCCATATTTCTTCCTCCTCATCCGAGTTATTTTGCCTTGAGATGCTACCTTTCTCGCGGCTTGATGAAGACCGCAGCACGCCAGATTTGAGTCCTGCCGACACATGATGCTGAAGATGGAAAGAACTGCTTTGACACCATTGGGCAAGCGACTTGTACTCCAGGCACCAATGACTTGCGGATTGACGCGGTACTTCGACGAGCCGCCGATTGAGGCTCCGTCTTCTCAATCACCGAGCGGAACAGAACGGGCCTTGACAAGGCCTTGAAACGACTTTTGCTATCCACTCATCATCCCTGGAAGCCGCCTTGAGCATTCATCACGATAATTGTAGCAAACTCCAGGACGTGTTGACTTCTTCACCCGTTTGTACCGCTATGCCCACCCAGCCTCCCTGCGAGTCTTCTCGCAGCATTCTTTGCCCCGTCCTGCAGATTACCACAGCCCCAAAATTGTGCCTTCGCGTCACCGCCTGCAAGTCGCCAAATGTAGCTTTCGCGTCATTGTCACCACCGTCTTCTCTGTGCTGACGTTTATCCACCGGATACAGCAACAACAAAAGATGTCCACAATGCACACGGCTCCAAGCACCCCAATCATCGCAATCGGTTGTGTCGTTGGCTCTTTCAATTCATCGGGCGCAGCTTCCATCTCACTCGCCCACTGGTATGCAAATGTTCCCCGGAAAGTTGCACCGGAGCTGCCGTTGTTGTTGTTGTTGTTGTTGTTGTTATATTTAACGCCGTGGCGGCAAAGGGCGCAGCCGCCCTTGCGGCCGACCTCCCGAGGGGTATATGGCGTGGAGGGCCGCAGGCTCTAGCAACATACTCTATAGTACACGCCTCTTCCTAACGTCCTCCAAGTCTTGCCCGAAGGCTACGATGTGTTCTATCCGTCCCTAGTTCCCGCTGGTTCCCTAGTTCCGTTGTGATTATCAGGTCCTCTATGAGGAGGGGGTCGTTACTAGGGACTAGGTCTTAACCTAGGCCCTAGTACTGCAGGCAGATCTTCTGGAAGAAGTCTGTCACGGAGAGAAAGGCCTGGAAGCCTTCAGGATCAGTGATTAACCCCTTATAGTACCGCTCAAGAGATCCTATAGGACCTATAGGTTCATGTGGACTAGAAGGGTGGAGGGTAGGCCACTGAAGCCTCCTCACAAGGGTCTTTTGGCAGTAGACTAGATGGTCTACCTCCTTTGCCTCCCCGCAGGAGCAGGTAAGCAGTGCTTCTGTATGGTTGAAGCGTTGGTGGTATTGTTTGAAGTCTCTATGGCCTGATCGAGCCGCTAGGAGATGATGTAGTATAGCCCGTGGCAGGGCTAGTTCCGGAGGGCAAGCGAGGGTAGCCTTGAGCCTTAGTTAGGTATAACGGGGTGTTGCCTCTCGCTTCCACCACTTCCTATATTGGCGTCGTATGCGCTCTTTAGCAAGCCGTTTGATCCCTGATAGGGTAGCCAGTTGGCCCCTAGGGACTGGCAGGGTTGTACCCTCTTTAGCTAGGCTGTCTGCTTCCTCGTTTCCTCTAATGCCTTGATGCCCTGGGGACCAGTGGATTTATATGTCGTATATCCTAGCTGCCTCTTGGATCTCAAGGAAGGCAGCTTGTGAGGAGTTTGGGGCTATGCCTTGGATCCCTTGGATAACACTGGTATTATCGATACAGATGTGTATAGGCTGGCCCTGGGAGGTAAGGAGGGCCTGTCGGAGCCCTGCCCTCGCCCCTTCAGCCTCACCATCAAATACTTCTGCTAGGCTGAGGCGGCTGCAGCCCTGGGCTATACGTTTGTTCTTGCGGTAGATAACGAAGCTAAAGCCTGTAGCACCATCAGGGGCTTTAGAGCCATCTGAGTAGATAATAGTATGCTCTTTTGGCACTATCTTCAGCCAGGCCTGGAAGATCCTAGCTGCTACTTCCTTCGTCTGTGTGACTATAGGGCTGTAAGACCCTGAGGGGTAATGCGGCTCTAGGAGTGCTGGCCTTAGGCATTTAGGTAAGAGGCCAGCTGTTCTTTGAAGCCTGGTTTGCTGTCGCCCTGGCTGTAGGAGTCTTAGGACTAGGGGATGCTGTTGGTCAACCTTCTGTAGGCGTGTAGCAAAGCGTAGTCGCGCCGCCTCAAGGGCTACCTCTGCTGTAGGTAGGCCAGCATCTCAGATGAGGCTGCTTGTTGGTGTGGTCCTCCAGACAGGTAGGATAGCCCTTGCTGCTGCTGTGATAACCTTTCTAACTCTGCAGGCTAGGCCCTTCTGTCCTATACCAACTGTAGCTATCTGTAAAGCAGTGCTACTGCTGGTATTGATGCTGCTGTTTAAGGCTGGCCTGGTCAGGCCTGCATACCAGGTCTCTGCTCCATATAGGGCTATTGGGAGGATGCAAGCAATAGCTGCTTTCTGGACTGCAGCTGCTGGGAGCCCCCCTTTAGTGTTTGTAAGGTGCTATAGGAACTAGGCTACCTTCTTTGCTGCTGCTACCTTTGTTTCCACATAGTATTAGAAGGTGAGTCTCTTATTAAACCAGACCCCTAGCTATCGTATAGGCTTAGTTGAGGCCTTAATAGTTAGTTCTCCTGCCTGTATATCTGGTAGGTCTCTTGACTGGTTATGTTTCCTGCTAAAGTGTATTGCTTCGCATTTAGCTGGGTCGAATGCAACCTTATTGTCAGTACCCCAGTTGAGGATACTAGTGATCTCCTGGCCTAGGGCTGTAGCATTCTCTTCTAGCGAAGGGCTGGTAGCTATTAGGCTGATATTATCTGCATAGCTAAACTGTAGCTTCTGATCATCAGCTAGGATATCAGCTATATAGAGCAGGAAGAGGATAGGTGATAGTGGAGAACCTTGCGGTAGCCCACATAATAGAGGGAAGTCCTCTGTAGTGGTATCCTCTAGCCTGACCTGAGCTGTTCGGCTAGAGGTGAAGGTGAAGATCAGTCTGATCAGGCTACTAGGCCAGCCCTGCTGTCGTAGCCTAATAATAAGTCGGTTTCATAGAACGGAGTCAAACGCCCCCTTAACGTCTATTGTTGCCAGCGTAGCAGTGAGCCCTATATCTAGAGCCCTCTCGATCTCATGGGTTAGACAGGTGGTCAGGTTAACTGCTGCCCTCCCTGGTAGGGCTCCAACCTGTTGTAGGCTGGCAACCCCTTCTAGGATAGTAAGGTAGGCCATCCTCTTTGCTATCAGCCGCTCTAAGCCTTTGCCTAAGCAGGACAACAGAGATATTAGGCGCTAAGACCCAGTCTTAGAGAAGTCTGTTTTCCCTGGCTTCTGGATCATAACAATTTCCGCATTACGGAAGGGTCTAGGAAAATAGCCTACTTAAACGCAGGCCTGGAAGAGCTGATATATAGGCTTAGCTACTAATCCCCAGGTGCATTATAGCAACTTTGTAGTAATCCTATCAGTCCCAGGGGTTATAGTTTTCGTCAGAGTAGCCTGGCGTACTTCCTCTATGCTAACTATATTCTGCCAGGGTATAATACGACTTATAACCACTGGGGTAGCAAAAGGGTTCCTAGGTAGGTCATCTGTAGCACTAAATCGCTCTAGTAGAGCCTTCTGCAGGGCTTAGGCTTTATCGTAGGTATTGCTGATCGTCTGCCCTTCCACTATCAGAGGCGGAGCTTTAACTGCTAGGCTAGACTTCCGCCAGCCTATAATTTTATATAGGTCTTGGTCTGTCTTAGCCTCTTCGATCTTAGCAGTCCAGTAGGTGCGTTTCGCCCTTCTCACAGTTGTTAGGAAGACCTTTTGCTCCTCTAGAGTCGGGGGAGGTATAACCAGCCTAGGTTCTTAGGCCTGTTGGCGCCTAGCCTTAATAGCAGCTTGATAGGCTTCTGAGCACTCTTCTGTCCACCAGGGGGCTCCCCTACCCTGATTAGACTGTCTCTTGCCTACAGCTTGAATAGCTGTAGAGAGGAGGCTGACTAGTTGGGTAGCTAGGGTGTCTATTTCCGCCGGAGTAGGTATATCCCCTAAGGTAGGTAGGGCTGGGATCCCCACCTTTACTAAGTCGGCAAGCTGAAGCAGGGCTGAGTCTGAGATAAAGAAGTGGCTAGTCTGATATCTCTGTTCCTAGGGCTTACCTATAGGTAAAATTGACGTGGTGGCTTAGTGATCAGCCCCTGGGTGTAGGTGTGGGCTGACATAGGCTTCAGCATAGGGGATATTTGAGAAGGTTAGGTTGAGGGTATGCCTATAAGTATAGGTAGAGGCCCCAGCTTCTCTAATAAACGACAGATTGTGGACTTCAGCCCACTCTGCAATATCGTTGCCCTGGTTCCAGCTAGGGGTCCCAGGCTCCCAAGAGGAGTGGCGGGCATTCAGATCCCCAGCAATAAATGCTTTCTCTAGTGGTTAATAACCTAGTAGAGCAGTAGTTATATAGTTTATAGGCTCACCTAGCAGCCTATATATATTAATAATAGTAAAGTCGCCAGCTTCCACCTATAGGATATCTCTTGATTAGGTAGGTCTTTATTGCTGTATTTACAGCTGTAGACCTTTGCGTGTGTAGGTCATAACCTTAGGCCTTATGTCTCTGCTGTTCCAGAAGTCAACTGGTACGTAGGAGTTAAAGCCTAGGTGTGTGTTAATCTGCATCTTATCTCTATAGCCTACCTAGGGTTCCTGGATCAGGACTATATCGATCTGATCTGCCCAGCAGAGCTCTAGAAGAGCTGTATAAGCTGGGCTTCTCTTCCCCACGTTACACTGGGCGACCCGTAGTACCTGTGGGGTAGCCATTCTGAGCCTACTGCTCTGAGTCGAGGTCGAGGTGTGTGTAGGCATTAATAACGTTATAGTCAGGCTTCTGTGCTACCCTCTGGCTCCTGCTGCTGCTTAGGAGGGGGCAGATAGGGCGGTTAGTTGGGGGGAGGGCTTCAGCATCTTCAGCCTCATCTTCATCTATGTTACTGCTCCTAGCTACACTAGCAGTATCTGCAACAATAATTAAGTCTTATGTAGGCATGAGGGGTCGAGGGCGCTTAGTTGTTGGCTGTTGCCCCTGTGTGCTTAGCCTATCCTCAGCTTGCTGCGTTCTGCCTGGGGAGCAGGCCTGGCTTGCTATGAGATCGTCGAACGCCTTCTCTCCAACCTTCTGGATCCCTCGCTGTTCCTTCTGGGTTGGGATAGTCAGGTTTCTATTAATCAGTAGAGGCCTAGCTAGGCAGTCTGCATGGCTTGCTGGATAGGGCCTATAACAGTTAGCACACTTAGCCCTAGCTAAGCAGACCCCAGCCTCATAAGTATCTAAGGGTCTGCTGCAGTTCTTGCAGAGGGGTTTCCAGGTGCAGTAGCGGTTTGAGTGAAAGCCCTGGCAACCAGGGGAGTGTCGTTTGGGGATATTCTTCCTCGGGGGGAGCAGACGGGCAGGGCCTGACTGTCCAAACAGGCGGAAGCCTTCCTTAACCTCTTGAGGGAGGGCGATAATCAGACTTTATGTAGCTGTAGCTAGATCAGGGCTGCCCTGGGTTGGGCGCCAGGAGAGGAGTCTTTGTTTTGTCTTTAGGAAGACCTCTTCCTCTATTTCAGATTCCATACTAACCCTACTGCCGTTAAGGCTAGTAAAGTAGAGGGGGCAGAATAGGATGATATACTGATGCCACTTAGTAGGCACCTTAACCTTCTCAGCTGTGAGACAGCTTTTGATCTCAGGGGCTCTCTGTAGAAGTAGGGCCTGGATCTCCTTGTTTTGGGGCTGGAGTGAGAAGCCTGTAGCAGTGTGACGGACCTCAACTAGGTCTTGCGGCTGTAGGTTGAGCTCTTTTGTTACTACCATCTTAACTGAGTGGGGGGCTAGGGTTCTGGAGGCAGGGATATGTTCTGCAGGGAGCCGAACTAGTAGGTGGAGGTCCTAGGTCTGTTTTGGCTGGTTTATAGAGCTTATAGCCCGCCAGCCTGTTGTTCGGTTCGACCTAGGGCTGGGGCTGGGGCCAGGGCTGCTTGCCGTGGGGCCACCAGCTGCCTGGGCATACGTTTTTCTAGTGCTGGGGCCAGGGGTGGGTCCAGAGGTTTCTGCAGTTGCAAACCGGGTAAAGGTATCGATGAGGTCCTAGGCTGTAGCCTTCAGTCGCGCTGGGGCTGTCCTAATGAGGGCATCTAGTCCTTTAGCGAGGAGGTCTAGGGCCTCATCTCGGAGGGCCCAGCCCTCTCGGGCTTGCTGGAGGGCGGCGGCGGCGGATCGTGGCCCCCTTCCCAAGGGCCGGATTGGGGGGGGCGTGAGGCCCCTCGGTCGTGGAGGTAAGGAGGTAGGGGGAGGAGGGGTCTGGGGGAGGCTATGCATAGAGGCTGAAAGGCCCCTAGGGGCCTGCGAGAGGCCCGCGGCTGGCTGTGAGGCCATCGCGGGCGAGGGTTCTGGTGTGGGGGGTAGATTGGGTGGTGTTAGTGTTAATGTGAAGGTCCCAGCGCGGCACTAACAGTGGGTGCCGGTGGGGTGGTGTGTAGGAGGGAAGCTGACCGGAGCTGCCGTGGTAGATATCTGTTGGCTCTTCCTAAAACATCTGGCGATGCATGCAGAATCATTGGCTTGAGCACATTTCATCTTTCAGCCTTCTACGTCGTCCGAAGTATTGCACATCATGAGCTCCCGCACACCATCGGCAGCCCAACCGTCATGTAAATCAACCTCGCTACGACTTGCCTCTGCGCTTGCTTCTACAAGTCTCCTGCGCTCACTTATCACAGGCTTGGCGACTCGTGGGCTCGTCACTGTGCGTATCGTGCGCCCAGGCAATAAATGAAGTTGTGGGCGACAGTTGTGACGCCCCGCATATCCGGACGCAATTATCGGCACATATACTCTCCCGCGAATCCAACTACTCGACTGTGGAGTTACAATCACTCCAAAAGACAGTCCACAATTCCACCTTTGGGAACGTGACTGCTGCTAAGATGACTTGCCAGGAACACCTGCGGGGCTTGCTAGGTCGACGTCTCGTTCGACGCAATAGAAGAGAGCTATAACCAATTTGTTGCTCACACTCACAATACAACGTCTGCTACCAGCTGACTATATCAATATCATTTTGTCGGCCCGCCGGTTCCACATATGCTTTGGTGTTTCATAGGAGACCATGCCAACTAGATTTCGGTTGTGAAGAGTCAAATAACAGACTTCATGCATTAAAGTCTTTCGGAACACTAGACAGTGGAATCCATCACTGTCTGTAGGACGTCGATATCCTGTCCAAGTCCATCATCTACTGCAGGACCTGTTTTTTTCATTTTAATGCCTGATGGTTATAGAATGATTCTTTTCGTGGAATTCCAAGTTAGATGTCATGATGCTATTCCAAAGGCCTACTGGAACTGGAGAGAAGCAGATAAGAAAACAGGCCACCACAGTCTCAGAGACGAAGCGGCTGATCACGTAATAGTGCGCCTCACTCAGAACTTCCCTTCCTCACTCAGCACTTCACATTCTCACTCATATCCTCACTCATATCCTCACTCACACGCATTCGGCGCTTCCATCGCTCGATGTATTACTCAAATTTATTTGAGAATGACACAACTAGAACTACGAAAGCTTGGGGGACATAAATCAGATGATTGAGGTGGAGGAACGAGCAATTTCAGGGGCCATTGACAAGAAGGCGGCAGCTGTCCGGGAAGACCACCTTCTGCGAGGACGTTTGAACAACGCAATATCTGCAAGAAACACTTAAGCGCAGGGTTCATTACGCTTTGCTGGACTCGGAAGGTTTGGAAGACGGAGGTGTCATTCAGCAGCCCTAACCTAGCCCGAGATCGGAACAGTTTATGCTTAGGATACGAGTTCGATGACCAGTCCCCACGAGGGAGATACCGAACTGCAGGCAAAACAGGCAAGACACAAAGACGACAGGTTCGTTAAGGTTATAAGATAGTGGGACGATAAATGACGTACTCATGCTCTTTCGTATATCGGAAAGGTCTTGAGCTTCATCTCTGCCACCTGTGATAGGTTCTTGCTGACCAACAGCTTGAGCTCTGCGCTTGACTTTTATCATGTTCCGGTCTAGAGTCCGCTCCGCCCTGAAATTCGAATCCTGTTTCCTTGTCCGAAACCCATCGTTACTCTCCTTATCAGACGCCCAGACAAGAAGTTTTCCCCCTCAGGAAATCGGTCTCAGGATTGCATATCCGCCTATATAGATGAGGCCCTGCATTTCAAGACTTTTATGGTGGCGTGTCCTTCTTGACACGAGCGTCCGTCTATCCAGCTCTTGTTCTCGGTCGGTTGTCAACATTGACTCGCTTAGGCTATGGAAACACATTTGCGCAACGAGAGAGATCCCTCAGCTGATTTTGGAGAACTTAAGGACATATTGATTCAAGTAGTTTATGTGATGTGAGAACTGGCCTCGCGCAGCATATCCGATGATGTGGTCGGCGAGAGGACAGATTGGGCCTAAACATGCATAAGGAGATCGACATCGGGCAGTTTTAGGAACTGGCGCGTCTCGAACCAGCATACAACCGGTATGGGGGCATATCCAAGTGTGTATTGAATTTTCGATTTCATAGTTTAGTTGTCAGCATAAATAGATTATATTAATGAGGGCAAAGATAGGGTGAAAACTTGTTAACATATCACGACGCTTACCACCCAAGTCTGAGTTCCTGGCGTGAGGTGATATTGAGTCGCGTTTGCGAGACCACCGTGATGTGAACTTTGATGCACACTCGCCAAATCAGCTGGTTGACCACTGGGAGCCATGTTTGAGTGTCTCTGTCTGTCTTTGCTTGCAGAAACATCAGAAGAAGAGGATGAGATACTTGAGGATTGGTGCCGGAAATGGCTAAGGCTTGCTCCAGACATTTAACAGCCGATACTGCGAGTTGGCATCAATAAATAGCGCCAAAAGCATATTCGCTAGTATGGGGAACATGCAACAATCAATTTAAGGGGATGTGTGTCGGCTGGTCCATCATGCATCGTGAAGCGTCAGGCAAGTCGAGCCACAAGTTTCGAGATCCAGAATGAGACTATGTGTTGGAATTCATCACCGTCGGATGCATCTGTGGCAATCAACGACGTGCAAAATGAGCAATCTAGGAATTTTGTATGCGTCCACAGTCCAGAGGATGGAATATGAGAGCAGGATCGAACCATGATCTAGCGAGATGGATGTGCAGCTCAGGATGAAAAAAAGATGTGTAGCAGGCGAGAAGTTTGAACTGGAATCTACAGATTAGACAGAGATGGAGGGACGTGGAGGGAATTAAAATGAGTGGTTCGGTTTGAGGAGATGATGTTGGGGACTTGAGTGGCATTTGCTCTGCACCATGACTTGGAATGCCAATTTAGAGATAGAAAAGAGTACCTAGCTGTCTATCGGTCCGAGAGGCTGTGGCAAATGACCGTCTGATCTATTCCAGTTGCGTATCTCGAGGCCATTCCGAACCATGCTCGCGATGATGTCACCTCGTTGAACCCGTCGGCATAGACAACATCTGTCATCTGTCCTATGAACAATGAACAAAAGCTCCCTCGACATCATATCAGGTGGTGAGTAAATGCGGAAGCATGCGAATGTTTCCACCACAACACCCACCAAAAGCGCGCGACCTTCAATGAATAAGTCCAACCTACGTTGCAACCACTATCATGAACAAGCAGGCAAGGATGGACGACATGCGAATCGTGTCGCAGACCTTGAAGTCTTCGGTACAGGTGTCGTGGGCCTGCTCGATCATCGTTTGTTTCATTTCTGTAATCTTGGTGATCCACGTTGCTCTTGTCTGCCAAGAGAAAAGCTTTAGCAACATGAAAAACGTGAGAGTCAGGGACACGGACCTCGCGGGCGGACACAACATCTCTGGCAACTTCTCTAGCCTGGCATTTGCCGAGACCACATTCGACCAGATACTCGCAAAGCTCGAGTCCCGAAAGCGAATGCAGTTCAGCGCCAGTCCAGGCAACGGGGTGCTTGACCGTAGTTTGGCGAAAATCGAGGGCGGCGTTGAGCCATCGGCGCGTGGAGTCTATGTCGGCACCTGTATCAGGTAGATTCTGGGCGAGATTAGAAATATGGTCGTTGAGAGAATGCTGCAAGGCGCCGTCAGCAGCAGAGGGCGGCCAAGTTGTGGCGAGGCCGTACTGCTCTGCCTGATCCAGCGCGGCAGCAACTGCGTCACGGGGAGGCTCCAAGACCACGTTGCGGGTTTTCGCGTCAACCGACATGCTCGAGAAGCAACGAGCGCGAGGGCCTTTCCGGTGTGAGTTGTCGTGTTGAGCAGTTTCGGATTGGCCACGGGGGCAAGGGAGCGTGTTGCTGGAGTCGGTGGTTGGAATGTGGACAAGAGAAGAATCGCAGAGGCGAGCCGAATTTGGCAGAAGTTACTGCTCGGACTCACCAAAGATTTTGTTGTCGGAAAGAACAAGGGGTGGGAGATATCAAGCAGGGAGGCAGGTACGCAAATTTTTCACTTGGCTTAGAATTGGAAAGAGCAATGGAGGCAGGCAGGTATGGACGACATATCACGACCTTTCCCACTATCTCTGGCGGGCACGAGCGGGCTCGAGCGGTTGAGCAACGGATCGAAAACGACCATCTCGGTTGATGCCCGTTTTCGTCTTGTCGTCTTGCAGCATCTCATCTAGCATACTTGTCGTTTGTTGTATGTCTGTGTCGGCCTTTTGACTCTGGGGAAGAGGTGTGCTCATAGACGCGTTGCGCAGATTCTCTACCCAATTCGCGGCTCGTTCCTGCCCAAGCCAGGCATCATTCTCTTTCTGTTGAGCTGAGTCGTAATGACGCATCCCTTTGCATCTGTGGATTCTTGAGGGCTACACGTTGCGTTGCGCGAAGTCGTTGCAGCGTTTCTTGGGCAACCATTAGCGAAACAGTAGTGATTTTTTCCCTATCTGCAACAAAAAGTGGTTTGAGTTCGCGTGCATCTTCCAGTCTGGCCGTCTCGGGCGCCGCCGAGGATTTCCCATTTTGAGGTGCAGCTCGGGCAATCCTCTCTGGCCAAAGAAATGGCTTCCTCCCAATTGCAGTGAGGAGATACCCACTGCACCATCGCTGTATTCACAGTGGGTACCTCCCGATTTTTGGTACTAAAATCGGGAGATACCCACTGACCACACTGGACCCTTCAGCTAAACACATCACGATGGAATGAATGAGTCTGCGACCACACATGACTACGCGGACTGGACGCGTCGCAGGGTGCACCAGAAATGCAGGAATAAGACGTGGCCGCTTCACGACTTTGTCGCAAATGCAGCTTGAGAGCCACTGTGGGAAGGCGCGCTTGACGAAACTTCAAGGGACGATGCTGTGGACGCCGAGCATCTCAGAAACCAACGAGTGTGGCTTGCGGTCGTGCTGGTCGGTCGGCGAATCACAGCCGATTCTTAGTCCCGATCGGGCAGTGCACATGACTCGCCGACGACCACTCGCGCAGAGGATGGATTCAGGCTCCGTCAGAGGCCGTCCGTCCGCCAGTGCGGCCGGATCCACTCTTTCGGTCGCCAGCTCCAGTGTCTGAGGTGAGTTGCCCCACTCCGAAATAACAGCTGAATGTGCGTGCTATTCTGCTGGTGGACTTGGCGGGGCGAGCAGACCTGTACGTGGACGGCTGCCCGTTGGAGACGCAATGTCGGTATAGACTGCATTGCCCCCATTTCCCGCCACATACGACCATACCTATTGGAAAACTCGGGATCCCGTCCGCTCTCCCATAGATAAGCCAATGAGGGCTGGAGTAGTAGTCGGGTCGGTGACGACCGGCGAATGCCCGGTGTTGTATGTAGATTTTTGCTTATGACTTGCAGTATTTTTGCAAATGCTCACCAAGCCTTTAATGCTGGCGATGGCTGATGCGCATGAGATATTTTTAGTCACTTTTTTCATGAGCTTGCCTTTAGATCCCAACCGGAGTGCTGCTCGCCTAGGGGTCTACAGACTTCTGAGGGGGGCGCAGGGGAACTTCAGCCCTCTATTATGCATACATAAAGGGCCCACACAGTATAAGGCCTAGCATATGCTAGGCATATGCTCCACATAAGCCTCTACACGCTCTTAAGAGCCTTCTAAAGTATATACTTAGTATATGCTTAGTATATATCCCCTAAGCCTTAGGGGCCTTAAGGGCCTTAAGGGCCTTACCCTCTAAGCCTTAGAAGTTATATCTACTATATGCTTAGCATAAGCCCTGCCTTAGGGGCCCTGCCTTAGGGGGCCTGCCTTAGAGACCCTGAGGGCGCGCATATGCTAAGCATATGCGCAATCCTATTTTCCCCTCATATAAACTTTAGGGCACTCAGAGAGCTTTTTTAGATTTTACTGTGTAACTTGTATTTCCTTGCATAAGTGTGTGGCGCTTGCACGGCCACAGCCCCCTCAGAAGTCTGTAGACCCCCCTGCGAGGTGTACACCTGATGCCAACTGCGCTATGTTGTGAGGTGTGCGTATGAGAACGACCTCTGTACTGAAGCTTATTAGACTCACTCATACCAATCATGCGGATCATTATTATGAGACAAGGAGTTGAAACTCTGTAGACGAAGCCATCTTCCGTCAAGTATTCACTTTGCTCCGCAAGGCTAAGTTTGGGAAACTCTTCTCTACGTTGTTAGAAAAGATCCTTGCCACCCTATTTCGGCTTTTCCCAAAAGCCACCGATCAAGTTGCGTGAGTACTGATAGCGCAGACACTTACATCACTAAAATGCTTGATCCGAGATGCATAAACTCTGCTGCCGTAGTGACTTGGATACCTTCAGTTCTGGACGTCTCTTTGACGATCCTAGGTGCAAATCGTATTGGTGTATATGCTCGCATTGCCCGATCTGTTTTCAATATCTCCATAAAAGTCGCAGAGAGTCCTCTCCCAAACACTCGAAAAGTCGCTCGGCTGGTTGTTGTCAAAGCTTGGAGATTCTCCCAGCAGCATCAACAGTTTCAAACTTAAAGCCATTTTCGCTCAAGTATTTTGCATCTAGCGCGACAAGATGATCATTTGGAGGTTCTCAACATGCACAGGAAACTTGACTGAGAGGTTGGCATCCGGCGATGTCGCCATACAGTTGTTTGAAGACACAGCCTCTTGAAGTTCAAGACGGCAGTCCACCAGTGGAAGGCTATGATTCCCTCTATAAGCATCTAAAGGAGTGGACGAGGGCCTTGCATAATATCGCCGTTCACTCAATATAGGTTTCCAAACCCAAAAGAAGCCGTCGTTATACCTTTTTGTGACGGAAAATATTAAGGGGAAATAATGGCGAAAAGTTTATATAAAAAATCAAGCATTACAAAACGAAAATTGCAAGTACTGTCTGTGTAGATAAGATGGCGCTAGCGTTGAGATTGAGAATACCCGCTTTTAGTTTGGGATGCTAGATATCAAAGCGAATCTTCACTTGATGACGAGGTTGGGCATCTTCTTGTTCCGTTCTCCTCGTATGTCCTCTGTCTCTTGAGTAAGAACGACTCTTTAACACCCCGCAAGTCAAAGGAACATTAGAAGAAGTATTTTGTGGCGGTATTAGTTGATATTTTACCTTTTGGCAGACTCTTAGGTTGGAGTTCGGACACCATGTTAACAACCACATCCAAGCCAGGAGAGTTTTCAGGGACGCTACCTGAATGTAATCGGGTACTAAGTGATGCGCTACTAGAAGAAGCTTCACTTATAGCGTTACTTATAACCGTTGAATTGAACGTTGGTGTTTCGGTAGAGCTGTGATTTCCGTTGATGATATTGTTGAATCGAAGCTTCTTGATGACCTGTGGTGACCTCTGGCGGGGTGCCAAACTGAGAAGGTTGGTTCTGGGCTCTTCAGAGGTTGAATTCCTCGGTCTTCTCGAGGCACCTTGAATGTTTGGCATTATATAATCTTCGTTTGACCTATGTCGGAGGAGCAGCAGGCAGCATTTTCCAAACGCCCCCCCGAGGAAACGGTCCTTGATCTCTGCTTTGGAACTCTACAGACAGATTACACAAGCAATTATACAGGCAAACCGAATACTGCTTCAAGACATGTTTCAAAGTACCAGGCGTAGATATCACCCAGCTTGTCACTGTGGGACAGTGCAGGAGATGAGGATGAGGAGGAAATTAGCATATTGTTAGTGATTAGGCGCGCATAGACCTAACATACTGGCAACTTCAAACACCTACTAGGTGATGGTTGAAATCCTAACATACTGGCAACTTCAAACACCTACTAGGTGATGGTTGAAATCCTCACCAAATGGAAAAGTGGGGGGTGACATACATGGGGTAGGTGTTGGTTGAAGAGGTAGGGGGTAGGTGTTGGAAGAAGATCTCAGCGAATTCTGCAGTAAAAAGTGTGCATTTAACTGCAAAATATAATGTCAATTCAGGACATGAAGTGTGCTCAGTTTGGAGGTAAAACTACGACAGATTGATTTATAAGTGAATTTATTGCTGAAGCTACAGTTTTGATGTGGTGTTCGCTGCTCTACCCCCCCTGCGTTGATGCTATTGGACCGCACCGCTAATTCCACTATGGACAACTGGCCTGTGCGCTCAAGAGCATTCCACTTGGGCAGGAAGTTGATGGATAGCACTCACAAGTTACTATGGTTACCTAGAGTGGGTAGTAGAAAACATTTATAGAGCAAAAAGCATAAGTCAGTATATTAATAACAGGAATAGGGATAGATATCTTGATCTAAAGAGAATTATAATAACAGCGTTGAAGATAGATCTATTTATGGTTGCTAAGCTGTTTCGTCTGCTTATCTGCATAGTTTGTCAGTTTGCAGTAGTTGCTAACGAGTCGGCTGCATATCTGAGAACGCGTCATTCGTCTATTAAACCTAAAGAAAGATATGCTATTATCTGTAAGATCGAGCAAGAGACGTCGGTTTATAAGACACAGTCTGAAGTTGCAGAGCTAAAGCACCCCAGCCCATATATAGCAGCAATCCTATATCTCATGGCGCCCTGTAACGACAGTATATGATGCAACACATGCTCATATATATGCATCCGGCTGCAGACCATGCAGCAGCACTATCGAGAGAAACATAGGTGGGTGAATAAGTGGAAGAAGGGGGGAGACGTGAGCAAAAAAAGCCAGCAGCCCCAACAGCTGCCATGGACAACAGGCGTCCAATGCCAACGCTTCTTTCCCAGCCGAGTCGGCAGCCAGTGGTTCGAGGTAGCCTGGAGACAGACGGCCGATAAGTCTGCAGAAGCCGCTCCAAACAGAAGCCCAGCACGGCAGGCGATAGACTGCGTCTGAGATCTCCGGAAAGTCCAAGCAGAACGTGTGAAGACAAGCCACAACAAGCTGATCTGCGTCGCCAACGAAAGACTGGAGCCCAGTAGCGCGGCCCCACGGGACGGGTCGGGCCAGGGTAGGGTTAGGCAAAACGAAAAAAAACGGGACATATTTATTGACATTTCAACGAAGCAACACATATATAGGTACACAAGGTATTAAGATGGACAGTTAGATTAATAGATAGTCGTAGCAGCAGTAGTGAACTAGGCTAGCGAAGTTGATAGAGGAACCAGTGCCATGCCATGCCCTCGGGGGCATCAACCAGCTCACGCCCTTGGGGGCATAGAAAGTGCCACACCCTCGGGGGCATCAATCAGCTCATGCCCTTGGGGGCATAGAAAGTGCCACGCCCTCGCGGGCATCAACCAGCCGATGCTAGGAAGTTTGATAGCCTCCCATAAAGCTTCGTTCAACAGCGTCCGCTTGGAAAGCGTAAAAGTTTCTATGCTTTTACTTACCTATATCTTCCTTAGCATCGATATCTAGACGCCTAGGCAGGCTAGTCCCACTGCTAACCCCCGCAGGCGCTCAAGTGAAGATGTGCCTACCTGCATGGCTCTCCCAGAGCCTGTATGAGTTGCTACTCAGCCCGGTCCTGTCTATCCCAAGAGGAGGAATACAATCGCTCGAAAGATAGCAAAATCCCTAGAAGGAGGAGGATAGTATAGAGCATAGAACGACAATCCTAGTAAGCATATAGAGCTGGCCAACAGGGAGCACGATATATATAAACAGCCTCAGCAGGAGTAGCAATAGATATATTCACCGATAGATAGATGAACAGATGAATAGAGGAAGAGGAGATTGAGGGTAGAGAAAACGGGGGACGCGTAGGAGATAGAAGAGGGTTAGATATCCTTGGCTATCCACGCGTTTGGTCTAGGCGTGTTTGTCCGCGAGAAGTAAGACCCTGGCCGGAAGCGGACTAATGTATAATGTCGCGTTAAGAGTGAGACCAACGCGTCAAGCAGGGGCAAGACAAGAAGGCCAGCTAACCATAGGATAAACCATCACAAACTCCATCGTCCTAGATAAAGAGTATATCAGGGCACCAGTAAGCAGATATCCGCGCAAAGCCTCAGTCAGTATATAGACATTTGTAAAGGGTGACAGGAAGCATGTTTACTTATGGTATACAGCAAGATGTGCAACTCAGACAGCGCAAATTCATCGTTAATGGGCAAGGGAGAGCCAAGGGAGGACCTCAGGTAGGTCCGGGGCCCTGTTGGTCCCGACCCACTCCATCGGAATAAGCCAGGGCCCGACAGCCGTTGATTATGTAATAGCTAGTTGAGTATCCAACCGGCCGAGCAGATCACTGTGAAATTATGAGTTTGGGGAAGCAAATCGCAAATAGCCCTGCGCATAACGTTCTACCTAGGATAAGGGCAGATGGGATAGTTTAGATAGGAGCGAGCAAAGTGATCTAGAACTCAAACAGGCAAAACAGGCCATCATATAAACAGGTAACATTTTTTCTAAGAAATTTTATCACAACATTAGAATGTTATTGTTCTACAGGGTATGATCATCAACACCGCCACCTAGACAAGATCTGGGAGCAAAGGTTAACATAAGACGCGCTATACTGCAGGTTAAATATATCTACATATCATTACGTATAAACAAGTAGCCGGATCACTACCACTTCTCTTTCTAGTTATAGTCATACATAGGTTGGGCTATGATACCTCAGCTCTAAGGAGGGTATTTCCAACCTTACAACAGACCCTATGTTCAACACCTCTCCCCAGAGTTGTTCCTCAACTAGAAAACAGGAGGGAGCATACGCAGTATAGGCAGGCATAGCTTGTCCTTATTGCCCTAGACTCGTCAGATACCCAGGGCGTCCCAGGAGCTAGCACAGCCAGTGACCCAGCCAGTTAAGGGCGCCAATCCTGAGTATGAAAGACGTGCGATTATGGGGGTAGGACAGCTATTTATCCAGAGGGCGACTAATAGTGCGTATAAGTGTTCATAGCACCACCTATCATAGGTGTATTCCGACGCCTGATCTGTTTATTACCTTACAGCATGACCTGAGGTTAGTTATGCCGCTGCTGCTGCTGCTGCTACCGGACGTGAATACGCTAACTGTGGTGGGGTGAGTCAGCTCCCTCTGCTGCGTAGCCGTCCCCCACCTAGCATATAAAAACATAGAAGATTAGTGTACTACAGCAGCCTCGGACCAATCGCATCCGGCCGCCCTGCCAAATACGCACCCCTTCCAAGCATCCATCATCCCATCTTCCCGTCTCATTTGTGCACACATCTCATCTGATCACAAGCACCCCCACCCCCTTAACCACCTATCCCTAAGCCCCCAGGGGCAAGAAAGACAAGAAAATTAACGAAGAAACAACAGGAACAGCCAGCACAGGCTATCAGGCGGCAGTTGAAAAATACACTGCATATCACCGCAATGGCCAGAGTGCTCAGCGACAAGCGGAAGAGGAAGTGTGATGAGGGCGATAGAAAGAAAGCAGCAACAGCGGCATCAGCATCAGGGCTGAGGAGGCGGGTCCGGGCCAGGAGAGAAGATGAGATCAGCTCCCCCTTTACAGAAACATCGTCCGCGCGAGAACGGGCGCGACCTTTCCTCCTCGCCGTTGCCAGGATGCCCATCGACGTGCTGGACACAGCCTGGAGCGTCGGCAGGAACCGCCCTATTAACGCAGCCCACGTCCAGGAGCTGTTACACGCATTCAGGAGCGGCGGGCTGGAACGGCGGGCGCCGGAGAACCGGATCACCGTCCTCTGCAGCGCCGAGGCAGTCAGCCTTATGCAGCAGGACGGTGGCGGCATAGAGGGGCGAGAGGAGGACGACGGAGAGGACGACAACGATGATAACGACAGTCCTTGCGAGCTCTCCTTTTTACGCTGGGCCGAAGTGAGCGGGGGCCAGGCCGAGGTCATGGCCGGCCAGCACCGTATCCAGGCGCTCCGCGAGTACGTCAAGGAGACGGGCGCACCAGGCTCCGACCTATGGTGGGCGTGCGAGCTGTATGACAAAGGTATAGCCCCCAAGCTCAAGGCATGAGCCTGTGTTCACAAGAGGCTAACGGACGACATGGAAACCCAAAGACCGCCTGCCGCGCGACCTGAACGTCAAGCTCCGCGTCAACAGGCGCGATCCAAGCCTGCCCGACAATCACGGGCAGATCTGGACGCAGCTTGCGTCCATCGCCTGCATAGGAGGGCAGGCAGACGGACAGCTAGGCGGGGAGGACGCCGCCGTAGACCAGCACGTCGTCGAGGCACTCCGCCTCGGCGGCGAGAAGCATTTCCCAACGCGGAGGCTCGTTACGTTGTGGAACCACCAGAGATGGCGGCCTGTCACGACGCAGTGGTGCTGCACAAGGCTGGGGTTAGACACCTTCAATATTTCATACTTTGAGTGGATTGCTAGCCTCCGCATCGACGAGTACTGGATTGATGCCCTTAACGAGGTTCTCAGCGTTTTAGCCGACCTACCCGCGGACGAGCAGGTCTACATCACGCCCGCCGACTGGGACAGGCTCTCAACTTGCCAAGCCGCCCCCGATATTACGAGCGTATTCTACACGTCCGGACAGCAGCAGGCGGGGCTTGAAGCACGTACACGGGTCGACGGGTTCCTTGCGAACATGGACGATCACACCTACCACCTCGTCCATGATGTTATCACAAACTCGCTGGTGCTTACGTTCCCCGACCTAAGGCGTATCCTCCACTGCAAGAAGACGGAGATCCAGATAGCCGTCCGCGTGCTCTGCCACGTGATCTGCTGGATCAGTCCAGAGCAAGCTGCAGCTGTCGACAACGTCAGGCCTAAGGATAGGAATAAGCCCCTCCTCCGGGAGCACCTGTCGATAGCGCTAGACGACCTCGCCTCCCATAGGGGCTGGGCTCCCGGGGCCTTCCCCGCGATCGCAGCAGTACAGCTCCAGCGACGTATTCTGGACTTCGTACGGGACAACCTAGCCGAGTTCCGGGCGCCGGAGCTGCTCCCACTCCTGGATGATGACGCGATAGGCGATGAGGAGCAGGACAGCGAAGACGGCTTATACGGGCAGCGCTTCAAGCACGTGGCGTGGGCGCGTCTGCTGAAGATGGTGCGTCAGTCAACCGACAGGGAGGGCCACACGCTACGCCCGTTGTGGACGACGGAGTGCGCAACAAGGAGGAGCGAGCGCCAGGCCAAGGCCTCTACCCTCGTGCAGGGGTTCTGCGCCAATCTGTTCAAGCTCGCCGGCCAGCAGGACGTCGCAGCTAGACAAGCTACCCAGCAGAAGGTGGAGGAGCTCGTAAACGCCTACCTCACGCCCTCCAACGGATCTGCAGCAGCGCTGGACTGCCCTGGCGACGAGGACCAGCCGACACAGGACGCGCCCGCCATCACCACTAAGCAGTCTGCGCGCCAGCGCCAACAGAGCAGCAGCAACAACAATAGCAATGATGATGATGACGACGACGATGCTCGAGGTGTTTCACAGCCCAGGCGCCGTAACAGTATTCCCTCCTCCCCCTCCTCCCCCTCCTCCCCTTCCCCGCCGCCGCCGTCACATCAACAGTGGCGCCCTCTGCCTTCGCCCAAGGCGCCAGCGACCACCGCCAGCCAGAAACCAGTTCCACGCTGGAAGCTGGGGCCTAGAGCTAGGAAACCAGCCAGAGCAGCAGTATAGTAGCAGTCGTGGTCGCGTCTGCAGGCCTGGGGATCCCTTGCATACCTTACATAGACAATTCGTTTGGGAAAGTTGTTCTGAAGAACGCTGCAAGCCTGCCCGTTTGAAACATAGCCAATAGAAGATGCCTCAGCAAATACCTGCGCCCGGCGGGCACATACAAAGAAGGTTGCCTAGTTTCACACTAAGTGGGCCCCCAATTCCAGATGTGCCCCAGTCCATCCCTTATTGAGGTCGTCATCATCAGCTTCACGCCCGGGAGGGCATTTGTGCAGACCGTACATTCTTAGGCAGACGAATGTCAGACCAATTCGAGGTTTTGTTTTTATTGACATGATATCAAGCTGTCTTAATAGGGCTTTAGTCTAGTAAGAGGGAAAGAGGATTCCTCCACTCTCCCCGATAAAACACAGGCGGCACATGCTGCATATCTGCCCTCCTGGACTTATAGTGGGTGAGAGTTACACGGGGAGCAGGACAACAAGCAGTAGTCAATACCCTAATAGATAAGTGGTTGGTAAGTAATCTCCTAGTAGATGATATATAGGTAGTCCTACATAGAATCCCTAGAAAGTATAGTACAAGAGACCTCACCTAGCACCTACATACATTACGCACACCCAAGACCGTGAATAGTAACACCTAGCATCCCACCGCAGCTACATTAAGATGTCTTTAATCTATGAGGGAGATGTTATCACCGAGTCGCTAGTAGATAGTGATGGCCTACCCGATGCAGAGGATACCTCTAGCCTGGACCATAATAACGATCCCTTCGCCCACAACCAGGACTCAACCCGCCAACATGAGGATGAAGGCGACAATGGGTGGGACGGCCACCGTTGGGCTGTGGACCACTCCTCAGGGCACCACCGGTTCCGAGGTATATATGCGGAAGGAATTAAACTAGCTATGAGAAGAATATGCTAACGCCTCTCACCCCTCTCCTCAGCTAGACGCTTCATCGAAAAGGTCCTCCGAAGTGATTTCGAGCCAGCCGATGCTATCAAGATGCTACAGGAGAAGCACACTATTGACTTTGGGTCTCGCGCTGGAGGTAGCGCGCCAGCGAAGGCCACGGACGCCTTCTTCCCGCAGTTCTTCCTTGACTTCTTCAGCATCGTCGGCAAGCCACGCAGCCCCATCACGAAAAGCGACGGGCCCGTCTTCGACAACATCGAGTTCTCTCTTGAGTCATACGCAGCGCCCTATAGCGCAAAGCATATCGGCGGCATCCCGTTCGATATCACCGGGCGCACGTTCAGGGTCGCCAAGGCTGGTACCCGAGAGGTCTGGTTCGTCGTCATGCACCCCGTGGCGCACGAGCCGACCTCCAGGGGCGGGGGCCCGCGCGAGAGACAGACGGCCTCAGAGAAGAGCGGGATGCCGGCTGGGTTAGCCCGCGAGCTGGCTGCATATATCGTGGGCGTCTTCCAGTCGCCGCAGCTGCTTGGCGAGGGGGTTGAGGCCTGCTGGCGGTTGGGGACAAAGAGCACTCAGCGTATAAGCTCAGCTAAGTGGCAGGTCTTCCAGCAGCAGTTCATGGACGGTTGGGCTGTCTGGGCCAGCAACCACAACCACAATTCATTCTGGCGACGCCACGAGCCGGCGTTCCACGCGTATGACTACGGCGCGAATATCGAGATTCAGGTCAGCGATAGCATCTACGACCTGCCGCGCGAGAGGCATATACCCTATGAGGAGGAGGAGGAGGAGGAGGAGGAGGGCGGGGAGCAGGGCCCTAGAGATGGAAATGTTCAGCAGGACATTGAAGAGCTCTCTCTTAACGATGAACAAAGAACACACAGCGATGCAGTGGACGGCCGGGAGTACCAGCAGATGCTCAGGGAGAGCAGGGACCTGCAGAGGATGATTATAGAGCTCGACGCCCGCTTTGATCTCAGCAGTATCAGTGCTATATCGTACGCCCTTGCAGTCTGTATCAACAGCGAGTCGGGTAGCTCGCAGACGCGCTGCCTCCTCGCCGACCGGAACATGGTGGCGCGAGAGTACCCTGGTAACCGCGACTACACCTTCTACCCGCAGGCCTTCCACCCAACGTATGGAAACTTCTCATCCAGCCAGCCGCCCGCCTTCCTCAACTCGCTCTACACCGCTATACAGGGGAATATGAGCGACCGCAATGAGGGCGCAGACGTGCTGTCGTTCGGCTACTTCCAGGGCTACTCCAACATCAAGAGAAGCGTGCGCCACAGCGCCAGCGCCCTCCTCGCAACGAAGGGGTACGCGACAGCAGCGCTAACAGCCCCAACGTCACACACATCCGCCATGTCGTACACAAGAGACAGGCGGGAGAGGCTGCTACGTTGTATCCGTGGCGACCTCACGCCTGAGCAGCCTGAGGAGTCTAAGCCATTTGCGCGAGAGCGTAGGCAGCTGGACATCGCTATCGAGAAGGATGAGGTAGCATACCGGATGGAGCAGGTTGTATCACTCAATATACGACATATGGACAGCGTTGAGCGCACATTCGAGAACGTTATTCGCCCTATTTTCCAACTCATGCGCTTCTTCCTCACAGAGCATGAGTCGTATGTCCACATCTTTCGGTCTATACCAGTCGGAATCTTCCCCCGTATCATGTCAGCCTACTGCCGCCTGTTTGAGCTTGCTATCTGTGAGATGGAACGGCGTTACGTTGCTGGCGGCGAGCGCGGCCTAGACCTCGCACACTCTGAGGCTGTTGCAGTACTTGACCGGCTTGGTGGGTATATCTTCACCGGGCATGAGCGCCACCTGCCGAAGACGGTGCTCCGGCCGCTAGGCACCATCGACAGCCTTCTGGCTGGGGCGTGGCCCTATATCGACCCAGCCGTACTAGACCTCGCTCCAGCCGGGGCAGCGACCTGCTTTATGGACACCAGCCGGTGGCCCCGCTCCGCGAAGACGGGAAGGCTTATACTGCTCCATATTAGCGAGCTACAGCACCACTACGGCGACCGCCTTGCCTCCCACCGGGAGACCGAGATCTGGTTCAGCCAGCTAGGCCGGGACGCATTCAAGAGCCATGCAGCTGTGACGGAATATGTGACGGAACTCATGCGGGAGATGTGGATCCCCCAGACGAAGCTCTTCATAGCTAACCAACTACGGCGCAGGCTGCAAGAAGGTAGTAGCGACACTGGTAGTATGCCTATTACCTTAGAGCAGAAAGAGGCGTGTAAGTCTGCTGTTGAGGCGTGGGAAGCGGCGCCAGACGCCTTCACCCATGTGGCGCTACAGCGGCTAATTGACGGTCTCACCTCAGGCGGCTCGCGCATAAAAATAACCTTGTCGAGGACGCGCACCAGGCACGACTTTGCTACTCAGCTTCTCCGCGTTGTCTCTACTGAGAAGGGGCGGGCAGCATCCGCGCCAGTCAACGCGACATGGCCGGACCATCTACAGGCGGCCATAACTAGCGGCAACCAGGCCAGCAACGGACTCAAGCCCGACGAGTGGGTCTCCGTGATAGCCAGCCGACTCCTCGCGGCCGGTGTTGAGTGGGTGCCTGACGCCGTCAAGGGCCGCTTAACGTCAACAACCGTCGTCAGCCTGTGCGGTCGAGAGGTCGCGCACGTAGTAGTAACCGGCCCGCCAGGCTCCCTGAGGCGCGCGGCGCAGGAAGCTCAAATCAAGCACGAGAAAGCTGCGCACGACCGGGCGCTCAGGCAGACGCGCAGAACCATCAACTTCGGCTGCAGCTTCCCCTTCACCGACGTCCCCAGCCTTATTACGGACGGTTTTCTCAAGGCTAAGGCGATCTTCTCTAACAAGGGCGATATACAGGTTCTGGACCACTACCAGCTAGCGATAAACGTCCTCTACAGCAACATCGAGGACCCCCTCTGTTGCCTGATGCTGATGATCACATTGACCGTTTGCTCCTCATCGGAAACGCCAGAGGTCGCGCCTGGGTCGCGCAAATTCGGGACCGCAGCCAAGAGAAAGGACCCGGCCCAGCTGGCCCTCGTTATGGTCACGAGGATGATGTGGTTCCTCTACCCCGCCTCGTTCCCCTGGAAGAAGGGTTCAAGTGGGACGGCCTATGATGTAGCCGAGATGACGAAGAAGATTGGTACAGTATAACGCAGGGATGGTGTGAGGCTTATGATGCTAACAGCGCTGTAGAGCATAAGGGGTGCAGCAACAGGATGTTGCGTGAGCTGGGTTGGGTCACCTCAAAAAGCAACCGCGACAGCCCCCGAAACACAGACCTGCAGCTGCGGCCTCAAGAGGACCTCCTCCAGACACTCCGAGAGCTACGGTCGGCCATGAAACGACCAGACGACTTTATCAGCGTGGTCTTCAACAGCCAGGACAGCATCTGGACGGAGCGTTGCGCGAGCATCATCAAGGATCGATAAGGTTATATAAATACAATAAACAGGCGAATAAGGGAATAGAGATAATAGGAATTGAGTAGGAGATGCAGATGCCTTTGGTTTTTTTTTTCCAATTTCGGTGGGCGAATCCGATAGGAGCCAGGTGATGCGTTTCTCCACCAGCCTCTCTTGCTGAGCCATCACGCGGGGGACACATCGACTGTTATGTCGAAAGGTTGTGTACCTCGCCAACAGGACCATTATCCTGAGGAAGGAGAGTATAAACGGGGATTGGAGATACGAGAGACCTAGATATAGTATATAATGTGAGGCTAGGCGGTGCCTTGCAGGAGAGGGAATTTTATCAACATATTCGTAAGTATACGTAAGGTATTGCACTCTGATAGCTTAGAACTGAGAGTGTAAACGAAATAAAGCCTAAACAAGAGATTTCTTGCCAACGGAGAGGCCTATGACAAAACGGACTGGATATTTGAGATCAGGGCAAAAGGTTGCACAGAAAAAAAGCTGCAAAAGTTGCGACCCGCCCAGGACTCGAACCCGGACCTTCCCCTTAGCTAGAGGGGAGCTCTGCCAATTAAGCTGGCAGGCCTCTCATCCCAACTGGTGATATCTCTGCGACGTTTCACGCCTTTAAGGCATGCGCGGCCGTAGTCTCGCGCGCATGACGGTCGTTTCGGGCATACATACGAATCGAACCCGCCCAGCCCGGCGGCGGCCCGCAGGCGCATCCTAAACCGGCATTGCAACCAGCTGCCGCGCCGCCGCGCTCCTGCAGCGGCGCAACGGGGAAGAAATGGACAAGCGACAGAGGGTGCAAAAAAAGAGGCCCACCCAGGACTCGAACCCAGATCTTCTCCTTAGGGTTAGGAGTGCTCGACTAATTAAGCTGATAGGCCCTCAACCAGTGATTCAGCCTACTACCGTTCTCCTACTTAGGCCTTTCGACGCACGTCAAGCGTTAGGAGTTAGCTTGACAGATTGCTGAGTCGGCGAGGAGCAACGCTTGCGGGCGACGTCGCTGGGCCCGGGATAAGAGCGGGGCCCGCCGCCGTCAGCCCGGCCCGGACGGCGAGGCGGGGCGACGGGGCCGAGGCAGAGGGCGTCAGCCAGCCAATTACGGGGAAGGGGGGGAAGAACAAAAAGAAACGCAAGAAAAAGGAAAAATGAACGACCTCACCTGGATTCGAACCTGGATCTTCTCCTTAGCTAGAGGAGCGCTCTACCACCAAGCTACGAGGCCTCTCGACTGGTGTTGGGAATGAGGGTGATATCGTTGCCGATAAAGCCTAGCGGCGGATAGCGATGTGATGAGCGAGACGTTGGCAACGGGCGAAAGGACACTTAGCTGTTTGTGTGTTCGGCGCGTATATAGTGTGCTTAGCAGCTAGGACCTTAGGGATAGATCTATAGGTAATAGGTGATAGGATAGGGAGCTAGATACATAGCTTATATATCACTGAAGCAGGTTAGAGTGGAACAAGAATGCTTTACCTCAGGCGAGTGGGTTTTATAACCTTTGTGGACGCGGTGATCTCATACGTTACTTAAACTCTGCATTACTCACCATGAGATCGTCTTGACCAGGGGAACGCTTCCGACTCTTCTAACCCATCTAATGCTGACCGCATAGCCTCAATCTCCTCAGGGCCACTTGCGCAAAACCTTTGGTTGAGAAACGTTACCGAGGAGCGTGAACAGAGATAAAACCCATCCACCATACAGTTCCCCAAGTCTATTGCCTCTAACCTGAGGCTATGCTGGAGACTTCCGAGGAGCGAGGACCACGTCTTTCGCCCCCCTCCAGTGACATCAACGGACTCGAGAACAAGCTCCCGAAGCGTGTCGCGATGCCCCTCTAGCAACGTCATAAGCTCGTCCCTTGTGCAGTCGACGAACTCGATACGGAGGCTCTGGAGGCTGGGAATTCGAAGATCCTCGGAAAGCCTCGGAAATTGCTGCCTTTCGTCGCGGGGATTGAAGTGTAAGGTGAAGTCGGTCAGCGTGAGAAAAAGACGGAGGAAGCCGCAGAACTCCGGACACCAATCGGAATCCGTAGTCTGGATCGGGTCGGTGTTGGAAACTAGTTTCTTCACATCCTCATCGAATGCGTTCTGGTGGCTGTTTGGGTTGACCACAAGTAGCAGGGTTTTGATGGGAGCAAGCCGATTCTTCAAAGTGTCTACAGACACAGGGATCGTTGATAGCATGCGTGGGGTGACAGAGGTGCAGCCCGTCTTCAGATCGCCAAACTGAATATAGAGTCTCTCTACAGCATGGCGACTGTGCAGCAGTCCTATGAACAGGGCTCTGATCAACGTGGTGGCAAAGACCATACTCTGGGCCTGGAAGGGAGTGACGAAGCGGTTCGGAAACGTGCCAATGCGGCGACCGAGTCGAAGGGCCCCCCAGGGACGGACGTCGTCGTCAATGCCGACAGCTTTGCAATGAGGGAGGTTGGATAGTGCCTCAACCAAGTCCCTGATCCAGTCTCCCTTTCTCAGAAGGAAGTCCCTGTAGCTACCCCATTCGGCCCTATACCTCTCAATAACAGCCTCGTAACTGTCATCGCCAAGTGACAAAGTCTCACCGTCGCTGAGCCTGATGCAATCATATTCATCGTTAATCCCACACATCTCATAGTCCGCTCGGCTCATGTAATCCGGAGGCGCGACCAAGTGATCAGTAGTGAGTTCGACGACTTGCACCGCGCAACGGAAAACTGAATGGTGAGAGATCTCGACCAGGTTCCGGATGCTCTGATGTTCAAGCATGATATGGCGCGTGCGAAAGAAACGGTCCTGGAAAGGTCCAGATGTCTTGTCAGCTAGAGCCCGGCAGGCGGAGCGTAAGCTTAGCAGATCAGGTGACTCGAGGTGTTGCGATATACACCCAACAGTCTCTGCGGGAAGAGTTGTGAGTCGGCCTTGCGCCATTCTGAGATGGACCGTTGAGGTGAATGGGAACTGAGTTTGTGAAGTTGAAGCCGTGTCGCTAGACATGCTTAAGCGCCGTAGTGGAGACCCCCACATGGGAGGATGACTAAGAGATGCTGCTATCAGGCCGTACATTCGCTTCATACGTAACGTAATTGGCAGCAAAAGTAGGCTGGAAAGTATCCCATATACTATTTGCAGCGTTTATGGCAAAGGATATATACAAATACAGCTATACAAAGAACCTATGTCATGTTATCACACAAAAGAAGAATGTTTCCCTAAAACAGGTTCCCTCGTACTATGGTCAGGTTACCTGATTTGCACTTGAGATACTTGGTATCTTATCATCACGTGCCCCACATCGCGGTCCTCCAACGACGCCAGGGGTGAGCCAGCCCCCGTCATTCCCGCGATCCCCCAGTATACATAGTCCGTCCCAGCCGCACCCAACGCACAGGCAAGAAGCTGAACCGCTATCGTTATTATATACATAGCAACCTGCCTCACTATGCCCACTCAGGCGGACTCCTACTATGAACAGATGATCAAGAGCATCTCGGACACGCGAGAACAGCTGCCAACCAGCCCTCAGGCCGGCTCACCTAACGCAGTAACCACGCCCCAGGAGGACACTACTATAAGTGAGGCCGGTCAACCACCACCCCCGCAACAACTACCAGAGGATGCTCTAAGTAGGCTGCGCCATCAGAGGGGCAGCTCAGCGCTCCCCACATCCCCAAACACAAGGTGCGCCCCGCAACAGCCGCCTCTCAATGCGAAGCAGCGTCGGGCTGCGCAGCGGCGCGACGCCGAGCGGCGGGCAGCAGAGCGACAGGCGCGTCTCCAGATACCTACCGGAGGCACCTCTCCAACAGCAGGGACAGCTAGAGCCCATCCCAACGCAGCATTGCGGCCCAGGGAACAGCTCTCAGACCCAGCCGAGATATACAGGCGTCTGTCAGCCATCACCGTCTACTCACCCCCGACCCCAATAGGCTTGCCTGAGCGCCGTGGGCATACTGCATCCGACCCACTGATCTGCGACCTCAGAGCCCGGCTGCGAAGCAGGGATGTCGGCTGTGCGCTCTGTGCCTTTTATGAATGGGGGCCGATAGTAGAGACGCACAAGCTGAAAAGGTGCTCGCATCGGGCGGAATCGTCGGAAGCCCAGAGCTGGCTAGCAATGTTCCGGACATACCGAGCTAGCGGCGGCGGGACGGGGGCGTGGTGCCACGTGTGCCGGTTCCCGCTGACGCTCTGCTGGCGGACAGCCTACCGGGAACAGATGGACGAGAAGTACGGCAACCAGCAAGAGGCGTTAGCGACGGCGGACGTGCTGTATAAGGAGGTGCCATGCGCATGGGTAAAGGTCGTCCAGCGGTTCGTCACGGCGTGTATGATCGTAGGAGGCACCGGCGCCGGCACGGGCGTGAGCACATTAGGCGCGATAGTGCTAGAGACGATGGGCTGGACGGACTGGCCAGGTCTGCTGTTGAACGGGCCTGAGTATATACGTAGTTGGCTGGAGGAGATGGATGAAGTGGACGGGCTCCGGTGCCCGCGCCTCCTACGGCTGTTTTGGCTCCTAGCCCACTGTTAGATGTGATAGTTAGCTTGGAAGGAATCAGGTCCCCAAACAGGAGTCCGGGTCCAAACTATTATCACGTCTACAATAGCTATCATCACATCTTACTTTTACTACTCAATTACTCTATGCCGGAACGCGTCGAGACACGGCTATCCATGTAGGTATAGGAGGCAGATTGAGGAGGCTATGTTCGACGGACGGAGGATGGAGAATTTCAGCAGTTGTTTCCATTGCGGGTTGCCGCAGGGTTGGTGTCGGCGATAGGAGGCGTTGGGCGAGGACGGCGGGCAGTTCACGGAGGTTGAGGGCGGTTCATGCCAGTATAAAGGGGTGATAGTTGCGATGTTCGCCGTCGCAACGATTGGTGTAGGGTCGAAGGTGTACGAGGAGATGGTGAGGGCGATGCGCAGGGCGGACGGGTTAGAGGAATGGGCATCGAGCGAGAAGGAGGTATATAAGTGGTTAGGGCAGATGATCCAATGGGGAGGGGTACAGTCAAGCAAGTTAGGCCGGTTGACAAGCCAGTTGTGGCAGAAGGCAGTAGAGGGCGTAGCAGAGGGGTGATCAGGCAGGGCAAGGCGGGGCGAGTAGGCGCCGTACATAGGAGTACAACAGTTTAGGGTAGGGAGTAGGGAAGTATAGTAGTAAAGGATAATAGAAAACAGAGCATCGGATGTTTTTTCACACAGAAAGATTTAATAGCATAAGAGAGCAGGAGGTGGAAGATGACAAAGAGTAACAGAGGGGATAAATAATAAGCAAGGAGCAAGAAGGGGGGGATACAAGGAGCAGCAAAAGGTATAGGCAACAATGGAAGGATAGAAAGAGCAGAGAAAGGGGCCGGAGAGAAGGGAAAAAACAGAAATAAAAAGGGGATATAAGAGCGTAAATATAATACAGATATAGTGTTAAAGATTTCAGGGCCAGTTTTAGGTTAGATAGCGTAGCAGAACAAAAAGGCAGAACAGTAAGAGGTCAGTTAATAAAAGCGAATTAGTAAGAGTATAGGAGTTATAATAAAGCAGATTAGGGGGTAAGCAGAGGGAAAGAGAATATTATTAAGATAATAGGAAAGAGTAAAAGATTTATTATAGAAAGACAGCAAAGTACGCCGAGAAAAACTACAGCTAAGAAGGGGTAGCAAGGTCAGCAAGAGAGGGGGAATTAAAGAATCACATACCAAAGACAGCAGAATAAGCAGACCGTAGTTAAAGATAAAGGGAGGTAGAAAGAAGGTAGACAGAGAGAAATAGAAATACAAACAGATAGGAGACCAAGGGGGGAAGAGTAAAGAAACAGATTTCAGTAAAATAGAAGGAGGGAGATTTATTTAGCAGCCCATAGAGGTAGAGTATAAGGGAGCCAGGGATAGTACACAATAAGGGTTAGAGATAGGTTAAAGAGAAGGATTAAGGTCAGAGTAGGAATCAAAGTCAGGAATACAGCAAAGAGAAGGGTTAAGAATAGGGCAGAAATAGAAGTCAGCAATAAAGTAAAGTTTAAGAGGGATAGAGTAGAGAAAAAGTAGGAGATAGAGTAGAGAAACGGATAATAGAGGGGATATACAATTAGCAAGCACCAAAAAAGGGGGGATCCAAGGAGCAGAGGAAAGTAGAGGTAAGAAGGGTAGAGCATAGAGAGGAGAGAAGGGATAGGGAAGAAGGGAGGAATATAAAGAGCAGAGAAAGAGACAAAAGTAAAGAGGGCAAGAATAGGAGCGAAAAGGGAACATAGGAATATAAGCATAATATAGACAGATACAGAGTTAAAAGTAACAGGACCAGTTTTAGATTAGATAGCATAGTAGCATAGTATAACAAAAGGGTCGAATAGTAAGGTGTCTATCCATAGAGGCGAGTTCATAAGAGTATAACAGTCATAATAGAGAAGATTAAAGAGTAAATAGAGAGAAAGAGATAAAGGAATAAAATATTAAAAAAAAGAGTTATAAGCTATTCACAAAACAACAAGAAAGTACAACAAAAAAAGTTATAAACCAAACGGTTAAAAGAGTAAGTAAGAGAGGAGAAGTTAATAAGTAATAAACCAAAGACAGCAGATTCATAAGGTAGATGGTTAATATATATAATAGAGTAGGAAAGGGAAAAAAGGAGTTAGAGGGAGAAAGGAAACATATACAGACAGAATAATAAGGAGGAATAATAAGTAAACAGAGTTAGGTAAGAAAGAAGCAGCCCACAGAGGGAGAGCATAAGCAAGTCAGAGATCGTACAGAGTTAAGGTTAGGGATAGGTCAAAAGGAAAGGGTTAGGGATAAAGCAGGAATTAAAGTGAGAGTTAGAATAAAGGTAAATATTAGAGATAGGTCAAAAAGTAAAGTTTAGGATATATTATAGGGAAAGGGTTAGAGATAGAGCAGGATTAGAAGTTAGGATAGAGTAAAAGAAAGGGGTGCGGGATAGAGCAGGAACAAGAGTTAGGGATAGAGCAGAAATAAAGGGCAGGATTAGAGTAGAGAAAAGGATAAAGGATAGGTTAAAAGAAAAGGGTCAGAGATAAAGCAGAAAAAAAGGGTGAGGGTTTGTCACGGGCTAGAGCCCGGATTGATATCTCCGGCTTTGCCGGAGCAATTACCGAGATCCGGCTCCGTTGGACCCACTACTCTGCCGCGTTACACCGCCTAACCCGGTCTGCTTCACCGCTGTTAGGTGCCTACTCTTGTAAAGTCCTTTCTTCCTTCTTCAGCTTAGAATAGTCAATCGACGGCACCTCTACGTTGAACAAGCCTAGGGGCCAGCCCCTTACAGGGTTAGAATGAAGAAAAAGGTAAGGGACAGGGCAAAAATAGAAAGTTAGAAATAGAGTATAAATAAAAGTTAAGGATAGAGTAGAGAAAAAGGTAGGGGATAAGTTAAAGGAAAAAGGTTAGGGTTAGAATAAAGAAAAGGGTTAGGGATAGGTTAAAAGAAAGATATTAGGGTTAGAGCAAAAATAGAAAGTTAGAAATAGAGCAGAAATAAAAGTTAAGGATAGAATAGAGAAAAGGTAAGGGATAATTTAAAAGAAAAAGGTGAGGGTTAGAGCAGAAATAAAGGTGAGAGGAAAAAGGGTTAAGGATGGGGTAGAAATAGAAAGTTGGAAACAGAGCAGAAATAAAAGTAAGAGTTAGAGTGGAGAAAAAGTTAAAAATAGAGTAGGAATAAAAGTTAATGATAAGGTAAAGGAAAAACAAGAGGGGTGTTTATATTGATAAAGTAAGGTAGTCAGTATAAGCAGGCATAAGTAAGAGACAGAGAGATTCCAGTCCACAGCTAGAGTCAAAAGTTCCAATTCAAATAGAATTATAAAGGCATATAAGGATATAGATGAAGATAAGGGGGTTAAACAGTACGACAAATACAAGTAGATAAGCAGCATTATACAGAATTCCAAGTTCATAATACATACAGATTAAACAACACCAAGATGTAGAAGAATAGTAAGCACCAGATAAATTAACACAGGATAAGTCGAATAAGGTTCTAAAGATAACTATTCTATTATAAGGTTAGGGGCATGGCAAGAAGGGGTAGCAGGACACATTTTGCCAGTAGGCAGGAGTATAGGGGAATTAGTTTATATATTAGTTAGTTATTTAGAAGATGATTTATAATATAGCAGTAGATAGTTGATAAAGCAGAGCGTTAAAAGTTACAATAATAAGGAAAGAATTAATTTAACAGAGAGAGTAGGGAAGAAAAGGGGTATTAGTAGGAGAGGTGATAAAGGTGCAATACAGCATAAGCCAGCAATTATATAAGAGGAGTTATAAGGGTTTACATAATAAGAGGGGGAACATAAGTAGGAAGGATAAGATAATAAAGGGAGAGGAGTAGAGAATAATAAGGATAACAGAGGGGTTATAAGAGGAGAAGGCAAGAGAAAACAAGCTAGGCAGTTAGATAGAAGAAGGCATATATATAAGAAGGAGAAATAGGAAAGGAGGGTAAGAGAGGGTTAGATTAATAAGAAAAGGGTTAGAAGATGCTTAGGAGGAGAAAAATACAGATGGAATAAAGGATGAGCAAAAGAGAGAAAGAAGAAGGAAGAGAAGAAAGAGTTAGAGGTAGTATATAGCAAGGAGGTTAGTACCAAAGCAAGAGTTAGAGGGATATAGATAAAGCAGGAGTAACGCAGAGATAAGGGAAAATACAAAAACAGGAATTTATATAGAGAAAAGACGGCAGGTAGATAGTAAAGGCGTTTTAAGAGGGCAGATAATCAGGAGTAAGAGAGGATAGAGAGAGAGCAATAGGAAAGGGTTAGGGTTAGAGGGAGCAAGGGAAGGGTTAGGGACAGGGGAACAGGAAAAGGTTAGGGATAGAGAAAAGAAGAAGGTTAGGGACAGATGAAAGGAAAGGGTTAGGGATAGAGGACAAAGAGACAGTTAGGGATAGATAGATTTTGAAGGGTTTGGGATAGGCAAAAGAAAAGGGGTAGGGATAGATGAAAGAGCAAGGTTAGGGATAGGTAAGAAAACGTAGAGACGAAAGGTTTAGGATAATAGTACAGGGAGAGGGGTAGGGATAGACAAAAGAAAAAAGGTAGGGTCAGATCAAAAAAGGGTAGGGTTAGGGACAGAAGGAAAGGGGTAGGGTCAGAATAGAAGGAGACAGTTAGGGACAAATAAAAGAAAAGGGTTAAGGACAGATAAAAGAAAAAGGGGTAAGGACAGTGCAGAGAGGTTAGAGTTAAGAGCAGGAGAATAAGGTATATATATATATAATAGGGCAATATAGTGCACAGTTAGGTTCAAAGCATTTGCCCAAGGTGAAATAGCATTTAGTTCGTACACATCAAAGAGAAGGGAGAGAACAAAGCATATATAGCAGACGGTTTTATATTAAAGAGGGCAGAGAAATATACAGAGAGTAGAAGTACAGTTTGCAATTTTTAGGGTTAGATAATAAGTCAGGGTTCAAGAAAAGGTAGAGTAGTAGGGTAAAGTAGGTAAAAGAATCAGTGAGAAAGGGTAAGAGAACAGAGGTAGCAAGAGAAGAAAGGAAATTAAACGGTGAATAAAGGGATAAAGACGACAGGGGTTATATAGGATAGGTTAGAAGATAAGAGAGTTTGCCAATTAAGATAGTAATACAATAGGAGTAATAGAAATAGCAAGGAGGGGGAAGAGATTTAGGGTTAATAAATGAAGGATTCAGAGTTACAGGTCAGAAGGAATTATAAAAGAGAGGAAATAAAGTAGAGAGAAGTGGAGAAGAAAAAAGATAAATAAAGAGAGAAGTTAAGATAGGGAGGTAAGCAAGACAAACAAGTGATATAGCAAGTTAAGTTATTTATTAGTAAGTACAGGTTAAATACAGACAGAAGAGTTAAACAGAAAGAACAAAGGGAAGGTTAGAGTTATTAGAAGAAGAGTAGGCAGAAATAAATAAATTAAAAGGGTTAAGGTTAGAGCAGGAGGAGGTAGTCAGGAACAGATAAGAGGAAAGGGTTAGGGTTTAGGGTTAGAAAGATTTAGTTAGGGATAGGGTTAAAGAAGGAGGGTGAGAGGGAAGAGATAGAGAGAAGAAAAAGGTTAGGAATAAGGCAGAAGGAGAGAGCAGAAGGAAATAGTTAGGGTTCAAAAGAAAGAGGAGAAGGGTTAGGGATAGATAAAATAAAAAAAAGGTCAAGGTTAGATAGGAGAAAAGGGTCAGAGATAGAGCAGAGGGAATAGTAATAATTCGAAATAAAGAAAATGTCAAAGATAGAACAGAAGGATTCAGCATGAATTTAGAGAAAGATGATTAAGAATAGATAGAAGGTTTGGAGTGAGGATGAGGTTTAGTTAAAAGAGGATAAAGAGGAGGGCAAAAGTTAAAAATAGGTAGAGCAATAGAAAATAGAAATAGCAGTTAAAGAGAAAAAGAAGAAGAAAAGGAAAGGAAAGAAAAAACAGAAGCAAAAACAGGTTAAGAGATAGAGGAGTTAAGAGGAGGATGGAAGTAAGCAAAATGAATAAAGAGCGAGGCAAAGGTGTCAAATGATGAGTGCACATTAGATATAGATAGAAGAGATGGAGAGAAAGTAAAGTTTGGTTAGGGTTACAGCAAGAGTAGAGGGTTAGGGATAGATTTAAGAAAAGAGATTAGATATAGAGCAGAAGGGGATAGTTAGGGGTAAGGTTAAGGGGAAGATTTAAGGAAGACAAAAGCAAGAGGTTAGGGATAGATTTAAGAAAAAGGGTAGGGATAGATAAAAGGAAAGGGTTAGGGATAGATTTGAGAAAAAGGGTAGGGATAGATAAAAGGAAAGGGTTAGGGATAGATAGAGGCCAGTAGACAGGTGTGTAGGGGTGATAGGTAGATGGGGTATGGGACGGACGATGTGTAGATGAGGTGTGTAGACGGGGGAGAAAGAGGGCAGTGTCAGGGGCGTTTAAAGAGGGCGAAGTTTACAGATGGCGTGTAGGAAATAGGTGAGAGGGTAGTATATGGCCGCCCATGTTACATGTAGTGGAGGTGGTGAAGGTGGTGAAGGTGGTGAAGGTGGTGAAGGTGGTGAAGGTGGTGAAGGTGGTGAAGGTGGTGAAGGTGGTGAAGGTGGTGAAGGTGGTGTGGTGAAGGTGGTGAAGGTGGTGAAGGTGGCGAAGGTGGTGAATATGGTGGACGTGGTGTGGTGAAGGTGGTGGACGTGGTGGACGTGGTGAAGATGGTGAAGATGGTGAAGATGGTGAAGATGGTGTGGTGAAGGTGGTGAATATGGTGGACGTGGTGGCACCAAACGCGTATGTGGGTGTGTAAAGGCCGGAGGGCGGACGAGGCGTGGTTCCCGGTATACGTATGTACACGGCGGGTGACGGGTGGAACGGCCGGGTAGGCGTGTCCCGGCGACGGCGGTGTCGAAGGCGTCAGACGCGTCGGTGTGATGGACGGGGCGGACGCGGGACGGCGGCCCCACCGGGTGCGTGAAACGCCGTGTGGAACCCGGGACGACGGACGACGGACGACGGACGCGGCCCCACCCCCGTTCGCATCGGGTTAGGGTTAGGGCCAGAAACCCATAGTGTTAGGGTTAGGGTTAGGGTTAGGGTTAGGGTTAGGGTTAGGGTTAGGGTTAGGGTTAGGGTTAGGGTTAGGGTTAGGGTTAGGGTTAGGGTTAGGGTTAGGGTTAGGGTTAGGGTTAGGGTTAGGGTTAGGG